>NC_142247.1:19031001-19656001 GCF_052056855.1 Sturnus vulgaris
CTTCCCCATAGGTGGTTTTCTGGGGGAGGGCTGATGTGGCTTGCTTGGTTTCCTTTTATAGAAGGAAACTATTTTTTCAATGTACATAGATAAACAGCCACATCCTCCACAATACACTCAATTTCCCCTTTGACACCTTGAAGTGCACTTACTGCACAGAGAATATCAAAGGTACATGCTATAGCCTAACCACTCCTAATTAAACATCACTATTTTCTGTCAAGAGCATGAATAATGCTGCAAATTAAGAGATTTTGTAGAATACGCCACAGTTAGTTCATAAATTATAAGCTAACCACAGTTGTAGTATCTATTCAAATTGCTAGGGTTTTTTTTTTGCAATCCATCATACTTAACTGGCTTCACAGAAACACTTAATCTACCAAAGAAAGCTTCCAATTTCCTTATTTTTAAGTGGCTATCCTACAATGTAGTTCTAAGACTATTCTTCTAACACAAACACCAATTTCCTTTAACAACATGGCATTTTTTGTGCCCATTCAAGAAATTCTCTGCTGCTAATATTAAAAAGCCTAAACAGAATTAGAGAACAACCTCAAAGTGTCAAAAGTGTTTAGCAAAGTCTGCCTTCTTTTCAATAGCTTTCCTTTAAGGACAAATAATCATCTGAGGAGCCAAAAGAGTTCTGAAGAACAAGAAAGGACCAACTGAAATCTTACAAGACAGTTCTTTCAAAAACCTCTGACACGAATAAGACAATGACTTTTCTGATTCCTTAACGTTGTCAGACTAGAAATTATTCTTGTCATTCTTCTAATTTTCTCTGTAGCATGCACCAAACCACATCCATAACTTCTCTGGGCAACCTGTTCTGGTGTTTCCCCATAAAATCGTGTTGGAAAACACTTCCAAGATCACCGAGTCCAACCTTTGACTGAACATCACCATGACAACTAAACCACAGCGCTAAATGTCACGTCCAGTTGTTTCTTGAATGCTTCCAGTGACTCCACAGCCTCTCTGGGCAGCCTGTTCCAATAACTGCCCTTTTCAGTGAAAAAATTCTTCCTCATGTCCAACCTGAACCTCCCTGGCTCAGCTTGAGGCCAGTTCCTTTAATGCTGCCCTGCTGCCTGGGAGAAGAGGCCGAGCCCCACGTGGCTACAGCCTCCTCTCAGGGAGCTGGAGAGAGGTCTCTCCTGAGCCTCCTTTTCTCCAGACTAAACAACCCCAGCTCCCTCAGCCACTCCTCATAGGACTTGTGCTCCAGACCCTTCCCCAGCCTTCTGGGCATTCTCCAGCACCTCAATGTCTTCCTTGCAGTCAGAGGCCCAGAACCAGACACAGGATTTGAGGTGTGGCCTCACCAGTGTCAAGTACAGGGGGACAATCCCTGCCCTGGTCCTGCTGGCCACACTATTGCTGATCCAGGCCAGGATGCCTTTGGCCTTGTGGCCACCTGGGCACACGCTGGCTCATGTTCAGCCACTGTCACCAGCATCCCCAGATCCTTTATCCCTTGGGCAGTTTCCAGTCACTCTGTCCCCAGTGTGTAGCACTGCAGGGGTTTGTTGTGACCCAAGTGCAGGACCCTGCACTTGTCCTTATTGAACCTCATCCAGTTGGCCTTGGCCCATTGATCCAGCCTGTTGAGATGCCTCTGCAGAGCCTTCCTGATCTCCAGCAGATCAACACTGCCACCAAACTTGGTGCTATCAGCAAACTGACTGAGGGTGCCCTTGATCCCCTCAGCCAGCTCCTGGATGAAAGTATTAAACAGGACTGGCCCCAACACTGAACCCTGGAGAATTCCACTCCTGAGCAGGTGCTAGTTGGATGGAATTTCATTCACTACCACTCTCTGGGCCTGGGCACATAGCAAAAAATGCACCTGTCCAAGAACTCTTGGTCTGTCAATTCTACACTTCTCCACCATTCCAGCCCAACACACTCACTCTTTTAATAATATTCATAATTTTGGGACTGATTTAGCCCTATTTCACTGTAATGTTATAAATTCTACCAGAAGCACCACACAGCATGTTCTACCAAAATTCATCTCTACAGAACAGAGTATGAAGTAATTACAGATCCAAGGATAATGATATGTACTATTGGGAGAAAAGGAAACAAAGCTATGTAGTGATGTTAATGTGGCACAGAAATAAAAGGTACAGCAAATCAAAATTGCACAGGACAAGTCTCTTAACTAAAATATTTAACAGATGTGTAATGGAAGCTTTTACAAAAAAGAAAAAAACACTTGATATTTATCCCTAAGTAATGAACCTTATTCTGTAGTGTGCTACTCCAGGGTTTAGGTCAAAAGAAATACATTTTTCTTATAGCCTAGCTTATGTAAGTAATTCCTTTTTAACATCTCTTCATGCCGCTGTCTACCACCATTCTTTTTTTAAGGACTTTTCCCATCAAGCTTATTATACTGTTTTCCACTGACCTTTTATCAAGACCAATAATACTCATTTAGGATATTCAGAAAACCATTTTGTTCACTGAAGAAATTACATACACTGTGTTCTTCAACTTCCTGAGTTTCCTCAAATTAACTTCTCATATAATTTTTAAATTATAACAATGACAACACTGGGTTTAATTGTCAAAGATTTTAATTAGTGTGTGTAAATAATTGGACATAATTTATCTGAATATAACATCGTTGGTGGAATAAAGATTTTGCTAGTTAGAAACTGAATGCTTGTTCCAGTAACCTGCTGCATCATGCCCCTGACCTGTGTGTCAAAAATCCAATCCACACTTTCTGCATGCTAATACTGCATAATCAGAATGGAAGACAAAACGGTCAGTTATGGCCACTGTTGATATGTAAATTCAACTGTAACAAACATTTTACAATCCAAATGTATCTCTTAAAAGTTAATGAGCAAGTTATCTTTCTTAAATTACCTGAGTTTCTTTCTTATTTGTTCCTTCTTCTGAATCAGATTGGTGATCTTGTTCATTTTCATCACTCTGGTGAAAGAGGTGGGAGAGGAAAAATAATTAAACTGCTGAAAGTTTAGCAAGATTTTAATGCATTTTACTCTTTGAATATGAAAATATAAGAGCAGAATACTCCACAGAGAATACACAGGATATCTGAAGAAAATTCTCAAACAGGTACATGTTTTCAGTACCAGGAGATGAAATAATTTTGCATTTGACACATGAAAATCTGACTTTTACATTACATATGGATCCCGTGACACAGAAAAGGGAAAAGAAATAGTCTGAAACATTAATTATAACCTTTCTAATCTGACAGCAGATGTTTAAGTTGCTAACTACATAGCTACCGGCAATGTGCCAAATAAAGAGTCTCATTTTTACAGCTTTGGTATAGAAATAGATTTTGCAATAGAAAACATTTGTTCAATGATTTATTTCTTTTCCTTAGATTATGATTAATTCCTATTAAGTTACGATTACTACATTGTTCCAGAATTCTTGTTAGCAGTATCAACTGAAAATACTTAATTTTGATTTTGCTCCTGAAAGCATCAAAACAAAACCAAGGAATATATAAATTGAAAAGCATAATTTTTTCTAGAACAATTACTTACATATTGTATTACTCTAGACAATTCTCTATTTTAAGAGTACACTACACACATTTCATTTTACTACAAGTGAAATTTACTCACATCCTGAGTCCAAAAAGAAACTCCTGTAGATCGTCGTTTTTCTCTTGGTCTCCGTCTTTCCCTTATAGACTTAGGCTGTGACTTATCTTCTTCCTTTTCGTCTTCTTTTTTGCCTCCTTCTGTTAATAAGAACGTTCTCATTCACTGAATTATGACACAATCTAATCTTCTGAAATACTTCTTCTCAGTCTTTAAAATGCTCACCATAAATTCTTTCCACTTGAAATAAATTCACTGAAGAGCTTCTTACCATATACAGGATTTACTGTAATATACACTCCCCAGAACACATAGCTCTAAAATACTGTAAATACTAATTTCACCTCAGTCACCTAAACAAAATGTCTTAATGTAACAGTAATACAATACAACTTGGACTTACAATTCAGTTTTCAAAACTGTCATGTAATAATTGAAACATCTCTGTCACCAGATGTATAAAAGTACAAAAAAAGAGAAGATAATTCTTTACCATTCTTCAAACAACTTTTTTTTTTGTATATATCAAGGATGCAGTACTAAAAAAAACAACTTTTGAAAGTCCTCCTTAAGAGTCCTCCTTTTCATCACAGTCTTCTCCATTTTTGCTCTAAGGAAGAATAAATTGGGACCTCCTAGATTAGATTATTGCAGTATTACACATCCTTTTTCTTTAAAACAAATGCAATTGCAATTCAAAATAGATGTAACAACTCAGGATTGTGTTTGCTCCCCTATTTGTTTACAAGTAATTTGTGCAAAAAAAACATTAAACAAACCTGCCCAAACCAAAGTTCTTCACTTATTATCATGCAGTCTGCTCAGTCTGATGTTCTTTTATTAAATAAAGAAACCACAGAGTTGAGTTCAGATAGAAGAATCACAAAACATTAATAAGTACCATCACTAGTCTTCAGAGGTAAACAAACACTTCAGAGTGAAGCAAGAATTAAATAGGAAAGAAGGGAAATACATTTGTGGTGAACATACACCTTTCCTAATTTAATAAACTAGGATTTCAGATGGTAGTGTATTTCTCCTCCAAAAGTCATAACTTGAAAAAAAAATAGAACCTGCGGTAGCTAATATTTATCAATGAAAATCTTTTCCATAGAACAATCTAGACTGAGTTTCCTAGAGTAAGCATGCACTATGAAAGAATCATAATCCAAATTTCAGTTCATTTTTGGACAAAGGGGAAAAAATTGAGAAAGCATATCCATGAAGCCTAGCCCCAGGAACTTCCTCAGAAAACACCATTGGGAAGATGGCAATACTGCTATATAGTTCATGAAGATTTCATCAGTGAATCTTTTTATCTAACCCTCTGTAGAACAAAATTACCAATTTCAATCAGTAATCCTACCGAAGTTACTGGTCAATAACTTGAATTAAGGTATTTCTCTCAAGCCAACTGTGGCCAGTCCAAGAACAAATTACACTGTATGTTAACAGGTTCCTCCTTTGACACGCAAAGAATCAGTCACAATATCTCTCAGAATTATAGCAGGTGACTCACATTTGAAATGAGGGCAAAATCTCTGTGACATCAGAGAAGAACTTTTTTGTGATCTCTGAATCATGCATCTAATCCTCAGTTTAAGATTCTATAAACCAGCTAAAGTATGCAGAAGTCTGGTTACATCTGAACTACAATGGGAAACATCCCCTTTTCCAGCTGCTCATACACCCCTGAGAGGTCCTAAAAGAAACAGAGCATCATTCCAGTCCTTCAATGTGGAAGGACTGAAACAAACCCCTAGTTATTAAGCAATTATTTAATCAAGTAAAATTCCTTCTTAATACCTGCAAGTATTTAGATTCTGAAATACGGTATTTTATTACAGTTGCTGTGTTAAAGCAGAAATTAAAGCATTAGGTGGGAGTATATTTGAACCTTCTGTGACCCAACAATGGAAAAAACCAAGTGGCTGCAAAACACCACCAAATACAGAAAATCTTTTTTTCTCTCTATATGAAAGTTTTGAAATTTCTTACAGAAGTTTTGAGCAAAGTACATCTCCAGTGGTCTTACGTATCTCATCCCATTTTGAAATACCTCCAGAAATCTAAGCTGCCCTTTGTCAACTAAAATAACAAAAAGTCCCTTCATGAAGAGTACTCCTACCTCTCTCACTTTCCTTTGTTCCACTCCGAGAATAGGCAGAAGTTATACCTATAAGGCTGTTTGGTCTGTTTAGCTGACTTGAACTTGATAGAGAGCTAGTGGAGGTGGAGAGCGAAGAGGTGGATGATGAAGAAGATGAAGTTGAAGTTGGTCTATAGCGATGATACGGCTATTCAACAGAAAAATGTCAGAATTAATTTACCAAGATTAACAAATACAAACCATGGGACATGAAAACATTTAACTATATAAATGATTCTTATCGTAGTACTGAAATTAAAATAATATTGTTGGAGTAAAGATTCATATAATTTCTCTACCTAAAGAGACTCATCATGAAAATACCTCTTCAACAGTTCGGGAATATCTTTGTCTATAATCATCATCTTTAGTTTCAGATTCTTTCTTTTCTTCTTGTTTTTCTTTGTCTTGCTTTTCTTTTTCCTCCTTTTCTTTTTCTTCATTTTCTTGTTCTCTGGTTCGTGTGGGACGACTTCTTCCTATAGTTTTTTCAGCTTCTTGAAGATCAGTCAGTGTTACACCCTGTGAAAACAGCAGTCAGCAAACCATTTAAACACAGCATTAACATTAATGTAGATGATCACATTACATACATATTTTAAAGAAAACATTCAACTTAAGAAAACTATATCTATTAAGAAATAAATTTTACCTATATATTCTATGTATTAGCTTTCCTCTTGAGCCTTGGTACCAAACAGCCCTCTCATAGGTGGCAGGTATTTGCTATAATGCAATCTACCACAGACTTTCCAACAAGCCAATTTTTAGCTGAACTAGTAGATACAGATTGCATAGAAGATCCTACAGAAATAATTTAAGAATCCAACAGACGCTTTTAATATGATCATAAGCATATTAAAATATTTCTGAAAGAACCCTAAAAATATAATACTCATATTTTCAGAAATGTTAATACTTTAAAAATTAATTCCTTGCAACTGGATTTTTAGGTCAGCACACTAAAAAGTCACTTGTTATTTTTAGGTTAAAAACTAGTTTTGAAATAAGCTCAGAAAGCAAACAACTTTATGAAGACAGCTTTCTCAACTATGCTTTTCAGCTGATGTATCTTAGTGAGACATTGCTCAAAACACTTTGTAATCTACTCTTTAAAGCCAACTTTACGTCTTATCAGTTACTTAATTGTTTATAGTTTTGATAAAGTTTAATCCATTAATTCCTGAGAGCTTCTTCACTGTAAAGATTCAGCAATAGTTGGCCAGTAGGCTGACCATTATTCAGGGTTCTGAATTAGTATTACAAAGTGAAAATAACTCCTGTACGATGAAGTTTTATCAAGCAGCACAGATCTCTCATTAGGAAAGTTAACCAGAAGCATTTGAGGGGTTTAAAACTGCAAAGATTTGAAAGCAACATCAGTAAGCAATGTATGGACTCAACCTAAAAACAGGTAAGGACAATGGCTAGAGTATTTCTTTGTGCTGTTTTATTCAGGGACTATTTGCTGGTTATTCTCAGTTTACCAGCAGACAGTGGTTGACAGTTGCTCAGCTGCCCAAAGAGCGTTCAAATACCATTATAGATACTCTATTTTGCTACTGCCACATTGGTCCCTGTGATAGGATTGTGGTAGTTGCTGATAGATATGAATAAAAACTGGGAAGAACTTCCAAATATATCAGTATGTAAACTAAGAAAGAGAAATGCTGCAAGGAGACATGCAGTTAAATACTAGATTATTAGCATGCAATAAAAAACTCTTTTAGTATTTTTCCTTCTCCAGAGAAACTAGATTAAAAGTATTTTTCTCTATGTCATGAATCTTATTAGCTATCCATATGTTGATCAGGTCAATCATATTACAATCATATTATCTACAACAGTTCATGCACAGAAAAAAAAATTAGAAATGGATGCAAATGTAGTATGCTATGCCTGTTTCTCAAGAAAGATGTTATGGGTAAGTTTTCAAAAATGTAGAAGTTTTAGTAATACTATACCTGTGTAGATCTTCTAGACTGTCTTGCTTGCCTAGATCTAGCTTTTCTTTGGGACTCGGACTCTTCATCCCGTACTGGAGTGAGGTATGATCTAAAGAGTTAATTACAAACAAAATTGGCACATGATAATTTTTGCATAAATTTATTAAGTGGTCAAATGCCCCGCACCCCACAACACGACAGACTGAAAATCAAGGCAGTCAGAAGAAAATATATAACTATAGAGGATAGATTATATTCTAGACATTTCATCCATATCATACTGATCTACTTATTCATCAAGACAGCAGCTTTAGAACTCAATTAAAATACATAGTTTTCCTACTTAATTTAGATTTCTTTTTACCATTTTCTATAAATACAACTTCCTCTCCTTTGGTATTTCACTAGTCTACTAACATGGGGTAGAAGACCTCAGAGATTCAGCCAGTTAGACAGTTACATATTACATATGTGTGTGTATTAACTTTTAACATAACTTGTAAGCTTTTAGAAAGAGCCAAAAGTACTGTTAATCCAGAAAACTTAATCATATAATCTATTTCACCAGAAATTAAGAATCCCTGAGGAGGTGGTTACTACATTTTCACATGAATCACCCACGCTTTGAGTAATCCAAGTCCCTTTGAAAAAAAATTAGCTTAAAAATAAATCTTCATGAAACCCACAGAAATCCTGCAGAATAAGCAGGTAACTGCAATCAAAGATAAAAGGCTACTAGAGTAGATATAAAAGGTCTGGACTCCTTTTAAGAAATTCTGTAATCCAGATAACAGGTAAAAGAAACCAACAGGAGATATAGACTGCACAAATGCATATATTTGTATGCATGTAAACCCATAATTAAATAACTTAAAAGTTTTTAATGCATTTGTTCATTTTCTATGGCAGAGTATTCAGGGAAGCTGCTATAATTTCACGCAGTTTTTAAATCCTTGGATTGGCTAAAAATTAGAAAAAAAGTGAAAAAATATTTGAAAAAAGTGAAATCAAAAGGTTGCTAAAAGGCTGGTTAAAACCTCTCTGAGTTTCTTTACATCAGATTCTATATTATTTTCTGATTTTCTCTTTTTATATATCATTAGTTAAGAATAGTTAAGAATCACTAGATAAGGATTCAATAATTAGCTAGTGCTTATGCTATCAGCTATTACCACCCAAATAATTTATGTATGGAAAGAGCAGTTTGGTCACCTAGTAATATATTTGGTAGCCTTAGCACATACTAAAAAGAGCTCTGAAACAATGATAAGAGTTAAAAACTTCATTTACACAGACCTATGGATTACAAACTATGCTCTACCCCATTAAAATACTTTCAATTAACTGCTATACTTAAAAAGGTTGAAACAACTCCCATCTTATGGCACATCTTAAAAAACCCACACTATGTAAATTTGACTTCCTTATCCGGGTCTCTTGCAAACAGACTTGACTTTCCATTTCCCAATAAACTCTAGGCTGTATTGACATAAGGAAAAGGGTGCCTGTTAGGCTGCTTTAGTTAACCTGACCTGAACCACCTAGGAGGGCTTGATTGCAGAGCAGGTGTTATCTTTAGGGCTTGAAATTGCTACAAACTGTTTCCCATAACTTGTTTTTAGTAACTGCTGTAGCTACACCTACCTTCCAATAAATCTGAAATACTTTAAATTGCACCGAGAGAAAATGAAAAGTCTCAACTTCTCAGGTGCACACAGGAGCTACAGTCAAGAGTAGAAAGTGTTCGTCCCTAGCATCCCTTGTCTGTGCCATACACAGCTACCTATGCTGTATTATTCATGACACAAAGACTTAAGAGACTCAGGTTTGTCATTTCCTTCCCTGTTTCTCTAAAACAATCCGAAAAATCAAATAAAGAATATAGCTTCTTCAGCTATTCCAAAAGAATGCATCTTTACATGCTTCATCAATAAAGGACTTCGTAATATCTTTACTTTTCAACTATCTTTGAAATACTCTTCTACACATATCTTCTAAATATACAATTTCAGTCTATAAAAACAGATTAACCAACTTCATTACTTAAGAAAATATACAGCATGTAATATTTCATATACATTTATTATTTCATGTGCATAGAAACATATGTAGATACACACACATATATATATCTGTATACATACAGATATATGTTTGTGCTCATATTCAGAGCACTACATCCTCAAATGCATGCAGAAATTATTCCAATTTTGATTTCTAACATTCATGGACATACTATTATGCCATCAAGAATGCATTTGCAACAGTATATTATGTAATCAGCCAGTCAGAGAAAACCACAGAATTTCAGGCCAACTGCAGGTATCTAAAACATATGTAGTATATGCACATTAGTATACACACACTAGTGAGAGCAAACAGGGCAGCAAAAGCCTAATTCTAATTTTCCTTGCCTTTCCAGCTGATGTGAGACTGAAATAGCATTTGAATTTTAGAATTTTAACTACTTTGAATTACTTCCGAGAAAATGCGCATTTTGCTGGTTATGCTTTTATTTGCTGGGTTCGGTTCAAATTTCACTATGAAGAATGCAGGTTCTGACTACAGCAGTAGCCACTGAGTAGTTATTGAAATAGATTGTTAGCACACGTGGACCCTTCCTGAATCACAGTGGGGAATAATAAAAAAAAAAATCCACATATCATAGAAGCTTTTTCATCTCAGTTTTGGGTAGGAAGGAAGACTACAGAAAACAGACTACCCTAATTAGGCCTCTATAAGCAATCTTTAAATGCTGCTGCCTTAAGTGAACCAAAAGAATGCAATTTTCTTCTGTAATAAAAAACAGCTTCATTACCTATGTGAACATACAGAGATACACATATCTGGCACTGATACAGAAGGTACACTTCAAAACTACTACAGGAGCAACACAGAAATCTGAACTTGCATTTTAGCAGGAGTGTTAAAGGATAAACATTTATAAATATCCAGAAGAAGAACATGAGAAAGTTAACAGGAATTAGCAATCTTTTGAAATTTTATTTTTGCTTCCATAAATAGAAGGAAACAATTCTTTATGTAAACAAATATGCACCATTCTTAACTCATCTTTACATAACTGTAAACAGAAAAAACCACCAAATTCTTAAATCAAGATTTACATCAGCTTCTTACTCATTCTTCATATTGAATATCCCTTAAATCATTGCATTTAGAATTGTCTGACTATGTTTAAACTAGAAGAGACCCTAAATCATGCAATGAAATAAACAGAATGTGTTGGGTTCAATACTCACTTCTCAATAACGTCAGGCATACAAAATTGTTTGAAAAAATGCTATGCTGTGACTTATTAGCACACTGCCAATGGCACACTGCCTCAATCGGCAGGAACATAGTTTGTAGTAATTAATTAATTAATTACCCATTTTATTATTTTTAATTCAGTGATTTTTACAGAGTTCCATTACTGGTATTTTTAAGAGGACTCATTTAATCTGTTAAGAGAAATATAAATCTGAAAATACCATATATCATATGAGAACCCAAGGCCAGTCAAAAACATACAGTATCAAAGTTTAGGTTTCATGAATGGTCTCTACTAGGACTAAGCTCTTAGATAAACTGAGGTACCAGTTGTTTCAATACACAGCAAGAAAACAACACTGCTTTTACAAACTGTACTGTTCAAATCTGTGGTAACCAACACATTCCTTTAAATAATAAAGTATAACTTTTGTGTAAGAGCAACATTACTCTTAGGACCTTTACACACCTCCGTCTCTCCCTGACCTCTGATGTTGAGGACACAGTGCCAGAAGTAGCTGTAGTCATGGCTGTGGTAGTGGCTGCAGCATTTACAACAGATGGTGCAACAGGAACGGTCACTGCTGTAGGAACACTGTCCTTTTCTTTCTCAGTACTATCCTCAGCCCACAAACGATTTGAGGTACTACAGCATAACAAGCAGCAACACAAAAAAAGAGAAAAGGAAACAGCTAAACAATGAAAGCACTTTACTAAACAACTAATAACATATAAATTGAGGGATGGATTTTTTTTTAAGAGAACTGAGAAATGTCTCTACTATGAAAGCTCAGCTTGAGCTATTAAATTGAATAAATTAATAATTAGCAGTTCACAATAATTGAACTTTTATTCTTCAGACCCTTCTAACATTTGATTTATTCTTTTATATCAGCATGGCTTTCATGTTACAGTAGAAAGCCATTCACAACTTTTGAGCCAAATTGTATAAAATCAAAACAAATTTAACAGGAAAGTGAAAAAATCCAGAGCCCCAGGATCTACTAAACGAGAACGCATGCACATACATAAGCACACAGTAGACCTGACAAAAAAAACAAGGAAGAAAATGTCTTGGTGCCATTACCTGCTCTGTACACCTGCTGAAGTAGAACCTGTTGTACTCTTCGTAGTAGTGTTTGTGCTGGCAGGCAGCGTTTTCTGAAGACCAGCAGAAGAGGTAACTGTTGATGCAGTACTTGGAACATTAGAACTTATCAAATCATCTTGTCTTCTACCAAAGGAGCCACTGAAGGAGAGACATGTACAATGGCTGCATTTATTACTTATATTTACTCATTAAACTATCACCAAGCTATGAATGATCTAATCAATATCTGCCCATGTATTCTGTGTCGCAGTTGGTGCAAAAGAAGCATTTTTTCCCTTGTTTCCTTGGCTAGGACTTTTAACTTATGACTTCGGAAGGCAGTAGAAGTGTCCCTTAGTCCCGACCATGTCTTCACCAAAGAGGATAAAGAATGGAATCTCACTCGTTTATGTAAGAACGTCTTGATCACATCTACTAAAGTATTCATATAGGGCCCCCAAAGTCCCATTTTTAAACTGTTGTTTCACCCACACTGAATACCTCAGAAAATGCAGAACCTTATTGCACAGCTTGTCAGGAAAGAAAATGTCATCAATATCACTCCTCTTATAATTTGAAAGCAATTAAATATACTGCCTCATTTTAAAAAAATCTTTAATCATTCCCAGGAAGAATAACCTCCCACTCAGGTTTTTCCCTTGCTCTTTGAGCTATAAAGCAGACCCAGTGGTTTACAAGAAATAAATATGCATTATGCTCTATGAGACAGCCTGGTTACTGGTAACATCAACGTCAAGTCTCAAAAAAATGCCAAGTATGTATTGTTTCCATCAGCAGCACGTACCAACGTGCAGCTTAGTTATTTCACTCATTTGATCTATTCATTTTGGCTATTTCTTGCCCAACTAATTACAATGAAGAATTTGACTCAAATAACTACATTGAAACTACACAATGCAGCAAAGTTAATAGTGTATACATGTGCAGCATATGATTCCTCCTGAGAAGATTCTGTAAATCAGGAACCAGCACACCTGAGAACTATTCTCATAACATTTTCATAATTTACTTTGCGTTCAAGTGCTTTTTATGTATCCTGTGATACTGATACTCAACACAGGTATGGCCATAATTTACAATTAAGGACAGCAGTCCCATACCTCCAAGACTGTCGTGCAATAACCAGAATTCAACAGAGACAGTGTTTTCCCCCTTTTCATATACCAAACAGAATTACCTCTATTGCAACATTTAAAATCTTTGACTACTGAACTCTTCTGGAAAGAGTCAAATGACCCCCAGACTGAAATAAATAGGAAAAAGAAAGCATCAAACTTTAATTACATAGTTTAAAATCAGCACAAGTTGTATGCATCAGCATACAACTTCACATTTAAAACCAGCAAAACTATCGCAATACATACTTTGCAATTATTATGAACATGGCAAAATGTCACCATTCAGCTTTAAAATGTTTTTACAAAATGATTCAGTACTTGTTAAATTTTAAGCCTATTTTGATATAAAAAAAAAAGTGAAAATCCCACACCTTCTTTGATAACTTGTGTTTAATGATGTAGGACCCTCATTCAAACTGTTTTTCTTGACATCTTCCTCCCATTTTCTCCTGGTGTAGGAACTGCCACCACGTATTGAACTAGCAGACGAATCCCTGTAAAAGAGATTTTAGTTTAGCAGACTCACATTAAAGAAGGCTGTTCTTGATGTGAACTGAACAGGAGCTTCGAATTAAAATCCTGGATAACACACTTAAAATAAACATAACTGAATAAGGAATAAAATTGCTTTTATGGACAATAATTTTCAAGCCTCTGTGGAAAGATATTACATTCATACTAACAGAATTAGAAATACAAGAAGAAAGCAGCATCAAAAGAAAACTGTGAAAGAGGATTTAATCAACATGAAATCAATTGTTGTCTTTTATCTGTGGTCATTGCTGGCTTTGTTTCTCTCAAAAGAGGAACAAGACATTTTTCTATTTACTCCTGAGATTTATACAGTGCAGTAAGGGAAATCTACTTGGATTTTTTTACCTGGGTTTTTTAATAGTTAATTTGATGGACTATTTCATTCTTTGATGTAAGAAGTTTAGAAGCTGACAAGCCTTTAGAACTCATGATAATTTAAGACCGGTGTAACTAAGCTTGCAGTAGCCATTCTTGAGGGGTCTGATGTGGACCGGGAACTGACATGATTTCAGTCACAAGGAATTTCCAGACTGTTGTTGCAGTTTATAGCTGCAAGGAATAATCTTGCAAAAATCTACCTAAAAAACGATCCTGAAAACTGAATTTTTAACAAAAATATCAGCTCATGATTTGAACAGACACTAGGAAGAATAAAATATGTCTTTTAAAAAATTATATATAAGTCATTCAGGTGTATAAGGCATAATAAAGCAAAACTTTGAAAAGATGTATTTGCCAAGACACTATAGCACTTCTGCCATAGCACTGACTACTCAATCGAGGCTGGCTGTCTGAGATTCGTTAATCTAAAGGCCCAGCTAGGATTCATCTTGAATGACTTCTGTCACTCACACAGGATGTTAGCTAGGATTACACTACATCACCAATTCACAAGGCAAGGAGGTGTTATGTAGAACAAGAACAGAAACAAGGACAAAGACCTTTGACAAAGGCAGAGACCCTAAAAATTTATTAAGGTATCTGTGGGAGAGGTGGTTAAATTCTTCATGTAAACAAGGTCAGAATAAATGTCAAAAAACCTCCTATGGCTTTAGATAGGCTGGATTGTCTGCCATATCATATAGTAGGTAAAGTACTTATGTCTAGAAGCAGGCTTCATCTCTGGTACAACAAGGCATACAGAAAGTTCTTAGAAGATCAGTTGTATTGATGAGCACTAGGACTAATAAGTCTGGTGACTGCAGCTAACCCAATGCATATGAGAAAAACTATACTATTACTGATAACCACTTTTGGAACTGTGTCTGTGAGTAAGTCAAGACTGGCACCTCAAGAACACAAATAGACTTCAGCACGGAAGAAAAACTTAATCCCTTTGTTACAAGCAATATCAACTTCTAAGGAATAAAATGGAATGAAGTATTTATTCCAATCTTAAGGTATCATCTAGCTAAGGCACTTTTGGAGAACAAGAGCTTCTAAGAAGAATGAAAAAAATAAAAACTGAAACAATAATAATCTCTACAAACAAACCAAAACAAACAAATTCAGTCTGAAAGAATATAGTAGTTGAGAGAATTATAGCACAAACAGAAACTCCAAAGTTTCCCCCTTATAGAAACACAGATTGAAAAACATCTGGCTAAGTAAAATGAGAAATGCTAACAAATTATACTGAACTTCAGGGGAGTGTGAGATCTGAAATATCTGAAACTCTGTTTCGAAACAGAATTTGTCACTCAGGGACTAAACTTAAGCAACTTCCTGCAAGCATAGGAAAAGACAGTATTTATCTTGTGTTTGCATTGAAACAAACAGTTCTCAAGAACAGCAACAAAGACATTCTTCTTCAGGTATAAAGAGATTATCAATCTTACATACAAGGATTACAACAGCACATTTTGAGCAATCAAATGATTTTCAGTTCAGGTCATCCAGCATTCATCTATCTAGATATGACCCAACCAAAACCGAGGCATTATAGAGACCTCTAAGTTTTGTACTATGCATTTGACAGTAACTGCAGAAAACATCCCCACAGAACCTCAATAAAGGAGAATTGAAGAACAGGAAGGTTCTGTGTAAATACACCATGAAAGTATACCCCAAATCCTAACAGGTAGCAAGCCTATTTACCTATTTGTTTCTTTTATTCTGAAAGCTACAGAAGCAATAGCAGCAAAGAAAGATAATGAAAGGTCAACATGTAAACAAGAAAAGTAGAATTGCTTATCTAACCTATGATTCCTGTATTGCTGCTGCACAATATGGTTTTAAGTGAAGTCCATAAGAAACACATCATTTTATCATAATCAAGAGTAATAATGTAGCCCAGTAGCAGCACTTTGTGACTCAAGACAAAGCAATAAAATACTTTTAGCACCCTTCAATAGCTTACAAGTTTAGGACTTCATATTTTCGATTTTATTTATTTTCTTTCCCAAGGAGACAACACTCTTCACCTAGTTCTGAGCTTGTCATAGAACAATGTGGACTGTAGAAAAGGTTATTATCATTTACAAGAACAAAAACCTTCAGGAATTGGACTGCTGTATGAATTAACATAATCTATGCAGCAAGGTAATGTTATAAATTAGCACTGATTTAAAACATGTAAGTTTGTCAGTCAGTGTAAAATCTTATTTAAATTTTGTATTTAAAAAAAGCAAACTTCAGAGTCACCTGTTTTCTTTTTCATCAATGTCAGAGGTACTGGCCAGCCGTCTTGGTATTGTAGGTGCAACATATGCAAGTCGAGTTCCTTTTCCATCTTTCTCCTGAAAGACATTAGCTTCTTTGTTAATTGTTACTATTATGGATTATCTTGTCTGGAAAATCATCATTATGCCAACTCCAGTTGTATTTATTGTGACCCGATTATATAAATGAGTTTTAAGCTTTAGTTAAATATCATAAAAGACTACAACAGGAAAAGGAAACTGCTAATATTTCCATTCTAGTGATGCTAATGACTTATTTCTCTTTCTTCTGCTTTGCTGAAGTACAATTCCAACAGTGATTCCTGAAAGCAACAGGTTCAGTATTTTATACAGTACAGTACATTATTAATTCTTAATCTTTAAATCATACAAACATTTGTATTTGAAATAGAAACACAAGTTCTATTTTGCTCATCTACTTGAACAACACTGGGTTTATCTGTATCCATATTTAGTTACAGAACCAATTTTTGAAAATAAAAAATCACTAGAAAATGAAAATGAATACAAAAGAGACTTCTTTCATTTATAAAATTCTTTTAGCATCATTCTCCAAGTGATGCAAAAGCTATCAAATCTCTGATGTCTCCAAATTGTAAAAATGACTACTAGCTTTGCAAGTCCTAAAAAGAGATTAAATGCCAGACCTATGCACCAGGTCACCAGACAATGAAGGAGCACATTACATTTTGGGAGAGAATACAAAGAAGGTCTGTAATTTAACTTTTCAGAATCTTAGTAAAGAACAGAGGTGAACTACAATCTTACTTCTATAATATATCATTAACATCTATACAAAGAAAGGTATATGAATTCCTCAAAATCTTGTTTTATCCTGAAAATTATTACCTTTTCTTTGTTGTCCAGTGAAGAGGAAAGTCTAGGACTTGATGCAGAACGCATAACACCTGCAGAGTCCTTTTCTTTCTGAGCTTCTTTGGAAGCAGTTATCTCTGCAAGTGCACCATAACTACCAGTTTTTCTAAGACCCAACCTCCATGAAGCAGGAGATTCATCTTTCCTCTCTTCATCTTTGGGAGAAACCTTGGTTGTAGATGTTGGAAACTATAAAAAACATGAAAATGAATTTAAATTATTAATTTCTATTATCCGTGGTAATTCATGCTCCTTGCAAAGACTTGATAACACAACCGTTTTTAATAATCATAAGTGCTGAATTCGTAGGGAAGTTATAGTGAGAGGCAACCTGGGCACTTTTTCTCTTGAATTAGTCAATGAGATCAGAAATGTAAGACTGGTCAAGGAATACCACTCCTATAGAAGTTAGCTTAACAAAACTCACACTTTGTAATACACGCTGTGAACTTGAGATAAAACTTAGAAACATGCAAATCTGGTATTAACATTTTGATTAAATATGTTATTTTGCAACCTGCACATAAACCTGTGCACACAAGAACCTCACCATAGATTTTTCACCCTTATTGGGCACAAGAACAATGCCAGTTTTGCGCAAGCCCTGCCTCCATGATGCAGGATCTACTGACTCCACGACAGGCATGATAGGAGGAATGAAATCATACTAAAGCCAATTAAGACAAGACAAAGATGAAGATTGAAAAGAAGGAAAATAGAAACAAAAGGTTGTTTTAACACCATATAATCTGTTCCTAGGTTTATATTAAGTAACTCCTCATTGCAACACAAAATACCAAAAAAGCAAGTAAGACACTTAAAAAACCTTAGTAACAAGATTACAATTAAATGTAACACAGCATGTTTAGCTCATTCAGAGACAGAATTACAGCTCACAAAGAATAGAAAAACAAAGCCTGTGACCTTACAAGGTCCGTGGCCTAAATCCTCACACGGCTGAGAATACTGGAAGATTCACACTACCATGCCCCTTATCTTCTTACCATGTATCATTCATATCCCTGAATCACATCCCACACTAACACAGCTATCCTCCCAAACTTGCCTTACCTTCAGTACCTGCAGAGCAGCATTACTGAAAGCAACCAAGACTGAAGGAAACCTGACTTCTAGCTTAGTATACTGCATCTGCACTCCTTGGTTTGACCATCTATGATGTAAAAGCAGAAGTGCAGCTACAGCAGATCAGATGGTGTAGACCCAAAAAGGCAGGTGCAAGGGTAGGTGCAAGATCACACAGAGTGCTGCTTTACCTTCATTGGTAAAAATAGTTTAAAGCATTTTTGTTTACTGATAGGAACTGTAACTGCTCCTTTAGATCACATGTTCCTGCTATGGTACAAGATAATAATTTTGATATAATGTGCATTTATTTAGTAGCTACAGAACACCCTGAGCTTTTCACATAGTAATAGGAATATAACTACAGTTTATTTTTAGCCTGCACTTTTTACGTAGACCAAAATATAAACCATTAATTTCTGTATAACAAAATTAGAAGTGTACTGATGATTTGTAAAAGGTTATAATTTAGCTTAAAATCAAGCTTATTTCCTCTCTTATCAAAATATTTCCCCACATCATTAAATCACATACCTGCACCTGTTACATTAAAGTGTACTTGTAAGATGAATCACTATTAGAGTCTAATGTGAATATGGAAGTTTAACCTCAGTAAGCTACCAGGAGCAAAATACAGCTTATACCATTCTCCTAGTAGTATGTCTTTTCTCTCTACTGTGGCTGCAGTATATCATCAGTTACCATTTCTCCTGAACAAGCTTTTCAGATGCATCAGTAGAGAGTTATTTTGATGATGATGTGTATAGAAAAGTTGTAATAAATGTCAAATGAAGACTTACTAGCTTACTATCCAGTATGCTCTGATATTCTGAAAGTTTAACTTATATGTTGCCTTCTGACTATGCATTATTATCTACTGTAATTCTTTTCCCCTTGCCCTGTAAAATTAAAGTTCATCCAAATTAACTTTTCCTGTAAAGTTACAGGCTGTAAAAGCTTCCAGCATGCAATATGGTTTTGCTAGATGTGGCTTTGAGCTGTGCACTGAAGAAATCATGTGTCCCTATTATCTACCTCTTCCACAAGGTCCTAACCATATTAAAACATGGATGAGACCCACACCACTTTCTGCTCATTATTTTAGGTATCATTTTCAACTTCTGTGCCAAAGTACTAGCTGAATACTTCAAGGGACTCCTAGAAGTCACAAAGTCATGCTTGCCTCCCTTGAACTAAGTGCATCAGAAATACAGGCATAGAGAGACACTAAAACTGGAGCTTCTAGAAATTCTGGAGGAGTCTGACATAGAAAGGACTTTCAAGAGACGACATTTAGCCTCAGAAAAAACAAGAACTCCACTCACTGTGCAACAGTATTTTTTTTTAGAAAGATTTTACATTCACACTATTTCATAGTTCTTTCATAGTATTTTAGGTCCTTGTTTAGAATTAAAGCCATTCAAAATTTTTAAAACGTTAACAATTTCTGGGGAAGAACAGAAAGTATTTTTAGACTCTATGCATATTTTTATCAATTCACCAGCTAGCCAAATCTACTACTTATACTAGAATCAAAAAATATATATTTACACAGAAAAAATAAATAGAAAATCATAAGATTACAATATAATAGAAAATAAAAAGGTATTTTCTTTTACCTTCTTAACAGGTGATGTAGGTGCCCCTTGGCCACCAGCTACTGAAGGTGCCATCACAGCTACTGACGCCGATTGTGTACTTGTGGTATTTGCATTATTAGCTGCCAAGGTTTTGGTCTTATCTGCAAAATATTTACAAAATTTTAATCTCCATTTTTAATTCACAATTTCATCACCTTTACAACACCAAGCTGAATTTCTATCCAACAAATTTAACAGTTAACTTTATGACCAGCATTCTATTATTTATTTCTCTCTGTTTTCTCCCTCACTCTCAATTTTTATCTTAGTTACGTCCAACTTTTAGAAAAAAAGGTTGTTCATGTAACAATTTTTTTGTATTCATTCAAGTGTTACCACTCAGAGAAGCAGAGACAGAACTACAGAATCATTCAAGTTCAAAGTGGCCCAGGAGATCGCCTAATACAACCTTCTGCTCAAAGGCAGGTCAATACTGCCTACAAATTGGGTTGCTCAAGGCTTTGATGAGTCACATCTTGGAAAGATCTGGAGACAGACATTTCAGTCTCCCCACACTGCCTGTATTTTAGTAGCTGGCTAATGACCATAAAAACTGTAAAAGTAGGAGATATGTTAGCTTCTTATCTGATCTCATTAATGCATATAAATATCTCAAAGGCAGGTGTCGAGGATGGTGCCAGATTCTTTTTGTTGGTGTCCAGCAACAGGTCAAGGAGCAATAGCCATGAGCTAAAATACAGGAAGTTCCACCTCAGCATGAGGAAGAACACTGAGGGTGGCAGAGCACTGGAAGAAGCTGCCCAGGGAGGCTGTGGAATTTCCCTCTCTGGTGACATTCAAAACCCACCTGGATGCTTTTGTGTGTAGCCTGCTCTAGGTCACCTTGCCTTGGCAGGGGAAGTTGGGCTTGATGATATCCAGAGCTCCTTTCCTACCTTGTCTATCCTTTGATTCTGTGATTCTGTAGAAGTTAATTCAAACTACAGAAGGCAGATGCCAATTTAAAGTGAAACATTTATTCTCTGATGACTATGCATGTTTGAGTTCAATGAAACAATTAATGGCACAGAGAACCCTATCATGAATTTTGGTCACCAGAATGAGCTGAGGCAGGGACTTGCCTTCCAGAACACCAAATTTCCATTGGCTTCATTCCTTTTTTTGTCCCTTGTTTTTCTTACCTACATTTCACTGTCTACCTACTTACTCTCTTCTGCTTTGTCCAAATTCCTTCCTCTGTCCATGGTTTATGAACCTTAACCCTTCTTACACAAACACACAGAAACTGTCATGATTGTGATACAACTGCTGCCACCGCTTTTGCTTGAGCTTCATAATGTGACACCCCACTTCTGTTTCATGTATTCAAACTCCACATTCTTTGGGCTCAAATGTTGCCTCCTACTTACTAGTGCAATATGAAGCAACATGGGGTTCAATCCTCACTAGTTTTGGTCCTACTATAAACACATCTTTCCATCTAGATGACCCATACAGCCTAGGAGGAATTAATTTAGAAAGGTTTTTATGCAGTGTTCTCACAACTAACATTTAATTAACAAACTACTAATCTACAATTAGAAATTGTGTGATCCATTATATTGTTGTTACACACTTATTTTAATTATGGACATAGCTGAATAGATCTTTTGAATGTTAGTTATGCAGTAAACAAATACAAATATAAACAGCTTACATGACCAATGGCACTTAATAGAAAGTTCTTTTCAAACACGAGTGAAAAAGAATGGTGGCAAAATTCTAAGGTGATAAAAAGCTGAACAAGGCAATGTGGACTGACAGTATGATTTGAGATGCTGTAATCTGATAGAAATTTGTAAGTAGTACATCTTTAAAATATACAGAGAAAGTCATCAGGGGTGAAAGCAAGGAAGGAGAAAAATAGATTTTTCAAAACTGTATTCTGAAATTATTTCCAAAACAGCAAGAACATAGCTGTACACATGACTGAGCTGATATGGACTAATTAAAAATAATTAAAGTATGTAAAAAAAGTAAGTTATAAAACTTCAACCGATGAACATTTTATTTTTTATCTTGTTTCCCTGTCCTTTGCAATAAGCTCATTTCATATTCATATTTCCCCTTACTGGTCTTACAGACATATGTGTATTTATTTTTAAACTATATTCTCATGTAACTAATGAAACAAAAATATAGAAAAATATTTTAATTATCCAAAAATATTAGAGACCACAATTTCCAGCACTTTGGAATATTGAACACTGTTAAAATATTTCACAGCTAGAATGCTCCTTATAATAGTAAGATTTTTTCACTAGAAAAATCTTTCACTGTCCCTTAAGCTGAATAATGGTAAAAAAAGGGAAAGTAAAATCTTGGAACTTAAGAGATGTAGCTCTACAGAGAAAAGCTTAAAGTGTATGTTGCCAAATAAAGTATGATAAAGCCTTGTTGATATTAAAACCCCCAAAGTTTACATAAATTAATTCTTGTGTCACAGTCAGATTTTCCTGGCACAAACTACTGGCAATGAAGAGAACACAGTTACCAGAGTCATAAAGTTCAGCAGACATTACAGTCAGCTCAGTGACAGAGATATTACTACATGTTATATATTATAAGTAGTTTGAGTTTAGCAAAGCTCAGTACATAACGGATGCAAGGTAAAAGGTAAAAGAGTAATTACAAAGCTTGCCAGACACCTTTTTTCAGCCTAATACTGAAGTGCTGGATTATTTCAAATTACAAAAAAAAAAAAAAAAAAAAAAAAAAAAAAAAAAAAAAAAAAAAAAAAATTAAACCGTAACAGAAAGTTTAGTTTGGCAAGTTATTTTTACTTCTACCTACATGAAATGCTTTTGCTTGATTGGCTAGCTCTAAAATGTCTTCTCAGTCTTTTCAAGTGAAGAAATTAGAACGTATTAAAATGAAAACTGACTGCTCATCAAAAAAGGGTTACTTTATCAAGATTCTTTATCAGGACTGAAGATGCATCTTTAAACATTTATTGCCAGACACTTGTTTTCTAGTTTGAAAGGAAAAGATACTATGCTGTTCTTGTATCAGTAGTTGCTACTCTGGTAATTGTTCAAGAAAAAACAACCCACTAATTCCATTTCTAAAGAGAGAAAGAGAGTAATGTGCATACAACTTTGCATAAAATGCAAAACTTTTCAAAGAATATTCCTCTTAAACTGAAGCTATATATGAAGTAACAGTTAACATTAAAATAACTTTATCTCAGTACATACTGAAAATACATGCACTAATACTACTTGATGAATACCTGAGCCAGATTAATTGGTAATTACTTCAATATGATAAGAACAAATGAGAATGTCTGCACTTCTGCTGATCCAGTCTCTGTATCAGTTCCACAAGCAAATATTTCTAAGAAGTCTTCCTCTTTAATTTGATCTTCTAACTTTTTCAATGTTTCCAACATGCTACTTCAGGCATATATTATTCTATCTAATTAAAAGCATCAATTTGTTAAGCAGCCAACCAAGTAAGCTGATTAATAGCTTTAACCTAAGTAGTCACCAGTAAAGACATCTATTTGATACATCTGTTATGACTTTAGACATATATAAATGTACTTTAAAATAACTGTAAACTTAGCAAAATACAGAAGAATAAGTGAAATGTAACTTAACTCTGTATCATGTGATATTAAATAAGTAAATTTATAAAGTAAATATTTAATGAAAGACAATGCTTCAAATAATATACCTGTCTCTGCTTCAGATTCTGAGTCATCATCTTCTTCCTCTTCACTAGAACAACTGGATTCGTCCTTCTTTCCTTCTTCTTCTTCATCTGCTTTCTCTTGCTCCAGAGACTCTATACTAGATGCATTCTTTTCTTGCTCTATAATCAGTGTCTCCTTACTGAGTTTGAAAAGAGAAGTATTTATTAAGTACTGAAAAATTTACTAATGCTTGTTAAGTAGGACTTTGTGACAGCTTGTAAAGTCATCTTTTTAAAGACTTCATAATTTTTCCTATTTTTACTTACTTTTTGAATGTTTTCTGTGTCTGATTATTATCCAGGTTGGCTGTGGATTCAATCAGGGGAGATTTCTTTTCACGTTTTTCACTATGAAGCTTCAAAACATAGAATGATGCAGTTAAATTGTTAGAATGGCATCAGTGTGACAAAAATACAAATAGAGGGGAATCTCTAAATAATGCAAACACTAGAATGTGTACAAACTTTCAAAGATTTAATGTTCAAAGCTCTAAAAATTTTAGAAACTGTTATTCCAAGTAAGAAGCTCATTGTTCATACTTCAGATCATAAAATGTCCACCAGACACGGCAAGTTGTAGATCACCTTCTTTCTTCCAAGGCTTTTTTGATCATCGAAGGTGACCAACTGAGGGCATAAAAGACTTTTTGAGATGACTCTAGCATCACCTGAATTTAAGCCCTGAATTTAAAACTTTGGTTTTAATCCATATGCTGCCCTGAGTTGGATACCACAATCATATGTATAATAAAATACAATATATGCACAAGGCCTACCAGATTCTGCTTCTTTTGTAACTCTTCTAAATATCCTAGAATATCTTCATCTGCCACATCGAACGCTGTCTGACCCTGGGGAAGGGGAAGAAGTAAAACACCATAATTGTGCAACAGAATTTAAATGTATCGGACTACGATGTCTTCTCATCACATGATGATGCAGGTTAAGGAGAACATTTAGAGAAAGAAATTGGAAAATATGAATCAAGCTCTACTGCAAACTGTTAGTCTGTCAGTACTTGAAAACAATTTTGCAATATTCTTTTTTTTTGAGGGAGTGGAGTGGGGTGGAATTCAAACAAAAGTATTTATACCTGATGAGTAAACATATTTTTAAGTGATAAAGATATGACAATAAAATTTTACTGTCGTTTGAAGGAAAAAGAGAATACTATAAAGGAAAAGTAGATTGATGAATATAATCTCACAGTATTAGTGCCAAACAACTGTTCACAATAGCAGCTGAATGGATGGATCCTGAGCAGTTCAGTATCCTGCCCATCTTAAGACTAGCACATACAGCTTGATTTTTAAGTTTTAATGATTTAATGGAGTTACACTGAATTTAAGCAGTCATGCATTCCCATTTTACAGGCAAACTGTATTTTACAATTTACATTCTACTTTATAAAGTATCTGCTATAATTAATCGTTATTTCTCCTTAGGGTATGATTTCCATGGGACATATACTTGAAGCCTGGGATCTAGGCAAAGTCCTATATTCACTGGCATAAATGCAGCTGCTTCAACATGCTGGGTGGACTTACTGAAATGCTGGAGGGATCATGACAACACCAAACTAGGAAGTACTTCCGTACAATAACCAGTAATAAAAACAGAGCTGTCATTTAAAAGTGGCCACAGCAGTTATAACAATAATGAAAGGTGCTCCTGTTAGTACTTATTTCAGTTTCTCAAAATGTTAACTAAAGGCAAACTTATTCCCAATTACACTATGAAGACTATCTTAACTGATTAGAAAGGATGAACCTCTAAACCACTAATTCTGATTGATCATACAGCAGAAGCATGTGCACCTTTCAACAAGCATTAGACAAAAAAGCTTAAGGTCTTCTGCCATGACTATTATCACAAGTTTATATTTGGATTACAGTTTTTAACGTGGCCTTCTATTTTTAGGTAGCTATTATGTGGTAGTTAGACCTACTATGACCACAAAAAGTCACTTTGCAGAAAACTGTTGCAAGTTCCCTGTTCCAGGGAAGATTTCAGGAGTCATGATTTTTAAAAAGTTGGAAGGTTACATCTTAAACCCAAATCTGCAACAGCTGATACCTGAAATCAGGTGCCAAAACAATACTGGCTGAGCTCTCTGATGTGCTAAGCACATACAACTGAAACCAAATCCAGAGTTTTCAATCCTCATACCTCCAAAAGCAAAAATGCTTACCAGCTTACTTAAAAAGAGGCAAAACTTTCCTAGCTTGCAGAAACAAGTCCATATACAAAAAAAACCAGCTGATCTCTCTATCCCTCCTTTTTTCTTATTCTTGTCCAGTGGATTCAAACATACTTTCATAAGAGTGCTCTCTAGTGTATAACATCCACATTTTCACAACCCCAGTAAAAAAGCTAACATATAATTTGGAAGCAGAACAGAATCTATCTGTAAAACACACAAGGAAAAGAATGAGAGCTCAGCACTTGTATGGCTGAATGAAAAGGTTTGGATCCTTTTGATGGTTGTGTGAACTCATGAACATATTTGTGTCTCTTGGGAGCAAGATCATCAAGCTACACAAGCTACATTGCATAAATGTCAGAAGAAATAGAGCTTAGGAAGCATTCAGGTTATGTCCAGGGGGCCCAGAGTTACCTACAGGTTTTTTCCACCACACCCAAATCAGCATAATATAGTAACAACTCTTTAATATACCAACACAAGCTGATTTTAAGAGTTAAAACACTTCCCAAAGGCATCATCATCTTCAGAGATCAAATGAAAGTCTGAAGGTAATCCATCAAGTCACTAATTTTGCACTTCTGAAATGTCCACAAACCCTTTCAATTGTGAATTTCCATGTCAAAGATTGAATGGATCATTTAATACAGAACTAAGCATAAAGTTGGCCTAGAAATTAATTTAGACAATCAGAGAATTTAGTTCTGAACACAACCATGCTGTTTTGACAACACATGCATTATATAAAGCTCCACGTACAGTAAACAGCAGTTTATCATCACTTTTCTTACCCTGGCTTCTAAAGTCACTTTAGAGACCAGAACTTTGTATCTTGACAAGGATTACATAAAAATCCTACCACTTTGTTGACAGCCTCCATATCACATAGGTTTTCCACTAAAATGCGACATGCTTCTTCTTTACCCCAGTGAGCAGCAGCATGAAGTGGTGTCCAGCCATCATAATCTTTAATATTTACATCGTAGTGAGCCTGTATTAAAAGCCTGAAGAAATTAAAAGAAATAGATCTTGACACTACTGACAGGGATAAATAAATTTTCATAAAAGTTGTGAAACTGCTCTGTGGTATTATCTTTCTCCTTTTCTCTCATAGATATTTTAGTTGGGCTACTGACAACTGATTAAATTTACTTCTCAGAGAAACATTGGCCTTTTCATTGTTTAGCAGGTGTGTGTGTATATATTTTAAGGAAAATCAAGAAAAACAGCCTTTTCCATTTTCTTCTCGATTCACTTCCTCTCCAAAGACCATTTTTTCTATAGTTATTCTTCCCTGTAGATGATAGGCAAAAGGTTTTTTAAGGAGAAGAGCTGTAAAATGTAAAAATTTGTTAGATACAGTGTTCTTATTAGTAAACTATTAAAACCTCCTTCTATTCTAAAATTAGCTGCTTGAAACCTTAATTTCCTGTCATTAACTTTTTGCAAGAATCTAGTTTACATGCTTCAACTGTTCCCTGAGAGGGTGCAGAGTTCCTCAAAGAGAGGACCTACTGTTCTGCCAGCATTCAGCATTCACATTCATCATGGTTCTCAGTTGAACATCAACGTGACAAAGGACACTTAACCTAACAAGTATTTTTATGTTGAGAGCTAAGAGCTTTCTGAACCACTATCCATAATTGTTAAAAATCACATAGGAACAAAATATTCTTTTCAAAAACTTCTCTCAGTTTGTCAAGAGCCAATATACTTATAGAAATACCTTCCAATGAGTCAACTTCTACACATGCTCAGCTGCAAATCTTGCAGTATTACATCCGATACAGAGTGCACATTTTTGATAATTTGAAGCAACCACAAAAATTGCCTGCACGTATGTTTTGCCTCTCCTATGAGAAGTATACAGACTGGACTACAAAAAAGACAAAATCTGAAGGAGCTGAAAAACACCCAAACAGTTATATAGATACAACTCCCTCAGACAGCTGCTACTCTAAACCAAAAATTACTCTTTTCCAACAGAATAATTTGTCTTCATCATGTTGATGCATCAGGGTTTTTTGAAACAAAACCCCCATTCAATAAATTGCTCTGAAGACCTTCAAGACACCAATACTCACAGTCAGGATGTGTGCTCATTTTCACTCATGTTACAGTTTGTAAGTGCTCCTAGCACTGCTAAAGCAGTCAAATAAATTTACAATCGTGTTAAAGCAATGTATTACTAATTATGCTTTACTACAATAAAAGTAGAGCTTTGATAGAAAGAAATTAATTATGTAACAATATGTACTGATATTGCATTAATCAAAAGCTGTGAATTAGGAGACACCTGAAGTCTAAAGCTTTCCAGGGAAGATTTCAAGAGTCATGATTTTTAAAAACAACATCAAAACACAAAGTTAAATTATCTGGTTTTAAAATGCAAAAACTTTTAGCCTGGATTACTAGTTCTGCTTTATGTATGGAAATAAATAGAGTGTCTTGAAAATATGCACCAACCAGGATGCTAACTGGCCTTATGAAAAGGTCTTAAGCTTGTTTACATAGCTGGTCTTAGAAACAGCAAGTTTTTAATCAGCTTTCTTCTCTTAAGTAAGTATTTAGGCTCAACATGTATACGGTATTCATATTTTGAATGACTTAGAATAGAAAGCTAACAACATCATGATTAATGAGTGCTTGAAAACATAAAATCAAGCTTTGAGAATAGATTGTTCCAGAGAGACTGGGATTTTCAGGATACACTCCCTGAAAGTTAGAAGTGCCCAATTCCAAGCAGTATTACATTAAGACAATAAAATATGAAAAAGTTAAACCACACTTACTTTAAGACTTCTGTATAGCCCTTAGCAGCAGCTACGTGAAGTGCTGTACCACCAGATTTCGCATGCCTGACATCATTTATATGGCCGCTGTTGAGCCACTGTCTTGCATCTCTTAGCATTATTCGTTCTTCTTCTTTTCGAGCTGATTCTATATCAACCCCTAATGCAGGCAGGGAGGAGGAGGAGAGGGGAAGAGAAGACACAAAATATTTAAATTCAAATAATTCAATTCAATTATATAACAAATTTTATGCCACATTTATATGATATACTAAAATAAAAATGAAACAATATGAATAATGTTCAGAGTTAAATATGAATATTTTTTGAAAGACTAATTCCAAGGTTATGGAAACATCCAATACTGTAAGACAGCTTGCATAATGCCTTTTTTAACAGAAGGAGGGGCTAGGTGGGAAAAGAATTATAAATAAATAATAATAAAAATCAATTTACTAAAAATCTTCAAACTCAATCTTTAAAGAATGTCTGCTATCACACTAATAACTACTGAAATGACCTGTTCCAAAAAAAAAGAGGAAAATTGTATTTAAATTTTCAAAGCACCAAAAAATAAGTCTGTGTTGATGTATCTGTATACAGTAGAAAACAGCTGAAGTTGTTTTACAAACAGATCTCTATGGGAAGAGAAACAATCTTGCTTCTTAATACTGATGACAAGATGGAGCTATATCTTTTATACTTTCTGAAGCATTTCCGGTTTGTTTCCTATCACTGTGAATCAGAAACCTTACACACAAATAGACAACACTTTGGAAATTGCATTTCACAGCTCTACTAAAAAAACCACCAAAAACACTGAAAACTTTTTACAGTATGTCTCACAAAAAAAAATCATACACTGATGAAAGGGAGAAACAACACCTACCATCATAATACCTACAAGTATATCAGGTTAAACAAATAGAAATAAATTCAGACCCTGAATGGGTAATGCAAACACATTATTTGCAAGCATTTTTGCAGTTAATACTTAAGAACATAGCAGGAAAGAGATCTTGAATAGAACTAGCATAATTCTATCTATGATGGCTGAATGGGGACAACTCGTACGGAAAAACAATTCAGAAACTGTGATCATCAAGAGCACAAACAGTATCTGGGTAGACTTCTATCACAAAATCAGTGGCCCAACCTTCAACAAAATATTTTTATATGTATGATTTCTCTAATCTTACACACTGGTATGCAGGGACTTGGGAGGTATATACTGTAAAACTTTATGCTAAAGGCAATCAAAAGATAAAACTTCAAGTACCATAATGTAATTGAAGCAAGTTAAACAGTCAGTGTTCTGAGGACTTGACCAAACACCTAGACTCACGCAATTAATTGACCAGCAAAACCCATTTTAATCTTGACAATTTAGGTAAAAAATGAACAGAATTACATTTTATCAGAAATTGATGAAAAGCTATAATCCGGACGTTGAGTCTTCAAGATGCAGGAAGACACACAAGGCTGTTGAAGGACTCAACAGAGGAGAAAGCTGAAAAACTTTCCAAATATGACAAGTATGAAGAGTGAAGATGAGGAACTCTGAATCAATACCACATTGATAGTCACATATTCTCATTCCTCAGGAAGGTCCTACATGTTGTTATGTGAATTACTGCAAACTGTAACTTCAGGGGCCTGAGCATCTGCTTGCCGTTCAGAATGACACAGCAGTGATCAGCAGATCCTGGGACAATACATATAGTCATTTATACATCAGTGCTGCCTGCAAAAACACTATGTAAATATATCGTGTATATTTGATCATCTCTTAGTCACATTTATGTTCATTCCCTATTTGTATGCTCAAGTCCAATTATGAATCCTTATCAACATGAGTGACTTTCTCCACCTGAAGAATCCAAAAAAATTCCTATCAGTGTAAAACTGTTCATGTACATAGCTGTTTGTTAGGATGCACTTTTGTATAAAGGAAAAACAGAGAAAAACCTCATTCCAGACCCTGATCTTGTGAGCTTCTAATGGGCCACATCTAAGCTTACTTTCCAGACAGGCCTAACAACACAGGTTATTATGTCAAAATAGCAATGCTTTTGCAGAAAAATTAACTAATACTCAATATAGACTTCTATTAATATCATGAACTATTAGATTTCTGAAGCCTGAACAAAATATAATGGTTGCAGAGGAGTAATGGCTGCATCGATATATTATTTTACAAGACCGTAAATTTCTGGTCATATTCAATAAAAGAAAGTATCAGAATCTTGCCAATCTAAATAAAACATTCCACATTAATAACTGGTGTGAAAATGGGAATTAAACTGTGTGTCAGAAAAAAAAAAAGCTGTGCTCTGAGATAAATACAATTCCCATTATTAACTACAGAAAATGGAATGTAAATAGCCTTTATTATACCTTGTATGGGCCTTTCTCCTTCCTTTTGTTTTCCAGACACAACTAAAATACCAGGAGAAAAGAAAATGCTCATCATCTGTTTCCAACCCTTTCTCCCGACGGCCCATAGATGGCAATGCGCTGCCTCCCAGCTCAGCCTCAGCCACAGCAGTTGCTCACACCACCAGTGCACTTAACCTCTGTGGCAGCCTAACAACTTAAATCATTAATAACTTATTGCTAAATGCTTTCACTTTTTTTTTTTCTGATCAACAAGTGTTAGTCGACAGCCCCAAACAGGTTTGAAAATAGGGCGCCGTTCAGTGAGCATTTAATGAAAATTCAGCATAAATTTAACTGCTGAATCATTGTTTCAGGCCGACTCAGCCATATAAAGGCATGTTTTATAGATACGGGAAGGGAAGGGAAGGGAAGATCAACCCACTTTTTACTTCACAAAGTGAATGTTTATATACAAATGTAATAGTTCGCATTTTATCCATATAAACAAATCTGAGTTAAGCAATACATCTGGTAGAGTCTTGTTACATTACCTATAATTAAGAATGAGGAACATGTGTTTCTCCTTGGAACAGGAGTGACCACTCTGATAGTTACTGAATAAATAGCTACCAAATAATAATAATAATAATAAATAGCCAATAAATAGCTGAACTCCTGATTCACCTCACATAATCTCTCCCCACTAACTCGCCTCCTGAGAATGTTTCCTATAATTCAAAATAACTGCTTAAGCAGTTAAAAATAATTTTAAGAGGACATCTGATGATCAACAGCCAAAAAAATCACTTCAAACCATTATACTTAACCCCACTCGAGCCTTGAGGAGAGACAACATTTAAAACTGGCCAGGGTTGGCAAGGGCTAAAGCTACATCTCTTTCAAGTGTGCTGGTTTTCACCAGTGCAAATGAAAACTTTACTGGTGAAAGACAATTTCCACAACTCTGTGTTGAAACACTGAGGAGCAGAAACATGACAGGTCACACTGAAAACGAAATAATATTTTTGATGAAGTGAAATGATTTTGAGGATTACAGTGGCCCCTATATATACATGGGATTGACCAATGCCAAAGATATGAGTCATATGGTGGAATAACAAAACAAGTCCTAGAAGAAGGGTTTTTTTATAACACACGAAATAGTTTAACCATGTGGCATGCCAACATAAGAGCTGTTCTGCACTACTTTGGAATATTTTCTGTAAAACACCTGATTTTGTTATCTGTGAAGTGTTTGTAACTGGGTCAAAAATATCTTTATACCTTACTTTAGCATGTAATTTACCTTCTCACAAATTATAAAACTAAGCTAGATTTTAAGCTTAAGAAATATTTAAGGCAGTAATTCCCCACTAAAGATTAGGGTAAAAAATAATTTTCCTAACTGTCAGAGTGGTACAGCTTCAGTTACAGGATAGCTATTCCGTTAGTTCACAATTCTGCACAATTCATTATTATCTAGTCATGCTATTTGCTCAGCAGGACACAAGAGAGCACATGTAAAAGGCACCTGACCCTTGGTGCAATTTAGAGGTGTAGCATGTGGGGATCAGAACGACTGAAGAAAAACAGACACTGGACAATAATACTAGAAAATCTTTCTTCTTTAACGGCCAACACTCCTTACAATAGAACTTGTATAACAAGATTACTTTGGATCACTGACCATCTCCTCGCTAGGCAGATCAGACACGGGAGCCTGAATGCTAAAATAGGATGAGGAAACATTGCAGATCCTTCCTTTTATTAAGCCTGTAACGTCACACAGAACTGAACTGTATTGTATTCTATGATTTATTTTTGTGCATTTAGTGTCTCTAGAGGCCCCCACATTTTGTCCTGTAATAAGATATGTCCTTAAAATACAGCTTGACACCTGCCAAAAATTGGGCGTAAGTACGACTTGATGATTCATAGAATGCTGAGTAGCTAAGTAGCCTGTTTTGACATTTCCTATAAAGACATAAGGCCTGCAAAAGCAGTAAAAAAGGAGATATAACAAGTGATTCTTCTTGTACTTCTAACGGAAACAAACATCAAATCTTATCATTTAAATCTGAAATCACAATGAACCTGACCGATCTTTCAAAGCAATCTTTTGCCACCAAACAACTCTGACTGCCAATACGTAGGAAGCCAAATTTACAGCATTAACACTGCAACACAAAAACGAAACTCCAATGAATGTACAAATAAACACACGAAAGGATTGTAAGGCAAAAATGTTATGGGAAACGCCTACTTAATTTTCACACTGCATATTTTATCTACACAGAGATAGGATATTTTGTCACCCAGGCTTGTTTATTTTCAACATAAATAGGCTGGTCTTCCATTACCCTTAACACTGAGGGCTGATCATTCCACAGACCCCACTGTTAACCTGCATTATCTAAACTGTAGCACTGCTTTATTTGATATGAAGGAGTGTATCATATGGAAGAAATATGAATTATCTCACTGCTGGAGGGATAATTATATTCAACTACATGCAAAGCCAAAGACGAAACTGTCACAATGCCTCACTGTCAACTGCACATTGAGAGAAATAATTAGGTTCCTAGTTTAGAGCTATTACCTTCTCTGGCCACAAGACACACAATTATGCACTAAGTAATTCTGATAATGAGTAAATAAGCCTTTTTAATGTAACATTAACACACAAATTTAGGTAATATCTATATTCAACCTAAGGATGCCATCCAAGGTGCGTAATTAAAACCTTATTGCTGAGACGACTGTCTCCTGATATGCACTCTAAGTTCACAGCCAGATTCATACCCTTTCTATTCCATTCTCATCCACAATCATGAAATAGGTCCTTTGATTTTATCTCTGCATGTAAAAACCCTTAGTTCTTATGCCTTCAAACACAAATTTAGAAGGAAGGATAATGCATGCCTTTTTCCCTGCTTCCGTGAAACAAGCAAGCAAACCAACTGCCATAAAAATGCAAGAGGAAGGAAAGTAGGTTGTCCATACCAAGTGAAATTTAGTATTTTAAAACAACCTAAATTATTCCTTTAGAAGCTAATAGCTACAGAGTGGGAACATGTACTTTCTTCTCAGATTTATAAGGGTAGTATCGCACACAATTTACAGTTAGCTTAAATTGGGAAATATGTAAACCTCACTAAAATTTTCAGTGCTGTGGCAATATGCTAATTTTACAACTGGGCTGTTCAAAATCATTTAATTAAACTTGCAGAAGAATAAAAATTATTGTGTAATGTTGAATATCCGCATTATAAAAATGTACGTAAAATCCCATGTAACTAAGTATTTATTTTTTAAAAAGCAGTCATGTATAAAAGAGAGATCTTGGAAGAGTTAATTCCCCAAGTAATTCCAATTTCACAAAGAGCTACTGCAGTCATTTAGTATTGCACATGAGTAAAGCCAAGCATTTCAAGAACAACCTTAACAAATCTAGGCTGAGATGCATTCCAGAAACAACTCTCAAGCAAAGACTGACAGTACTGTTAGAAAAGAGAACAACTAATTAAAATAGAGAAATGGTAATACAGACAAGAAATACACACAACTGTCTAATCTAATGTTCATTGTGTGCTAACTGTAAAAACTGGTAATCAAATTTCTGTTAACACTACCAATTCACTGACTCAAAGCCTTTGCAAATCCACTGTCTACTTCTGTGTATCAGCAGGTATCTCTTATTTCCCTGCAGATCATGTCTTCCAATTTCTTTTTAGCATTTGCTTTATGCATTAAATGGGTTTAAGCATACAAATTAAAACTGGACAAAGCCTGAAACAACTCCAATTTACTGTTAAGTTACATAAATCTGTTTTAAGAGACATTTAAACACTGTACATTCTATATTGACCAACTCTCTTTAAAATAAATGGACTTTAACAGTCACAATTTAGCTCAAGATTTCAAAAATACATTTAGTGTCCACAAATACAACCATAATTCTGTATTCAAAATTACCTTGTCTATTTACTTCATTCTGAAGCAGCTCTTCCATTGCCTCTTCTTCAGCAATATCTAATGGAGTGTCTCCTTCACTATTTACAGCTCCTACATGTGCTCCTTGACTAATTAAATACCTGCCAATAGAGAAAGAAAAAAAGCCTGTAAATAACACCACAAAGCTGATGGAAGAAAAAAGAGCCACTAGGATATCATATCCACACATACATTTAATAGAAACATTTTGATTGGGTGTAAGTAAAAACCTTTTCGATTGTCTGCACATATGAACACCCCTATGTCTTTTCATCCTAATACCCATTAATACAAATAGCGTTCTGGTCTTAGTTTGCCACAAAGACTCCTGATATGTTTCTTACATACCTGGAGGAAATGAAAGAAGAAAATGGCTAGAAAATGACCAAAAGTGATGACAAGTTGAACAGAGATGGAATCAATAAGTCCTGTGACCTCCTCTTATTAAGCCACTATTCCTACAACTCACGAATTCAGCAGCACATAATGTTTCTACAATTTGCCAAAATGACGACTCCTGGATCTCTTTGGCAGATTCTTAAAGTTAATAAAAAAAAAAAAAACTACATTTCCTTCTAAGTATTCATAAGGTCAGCTTTGGTGGGGAAGGAGGCAAGGGGGAGAAAGAAAACAGTACTTTACACATCTCAAGCCCGCTATGCTTTCTCATATAATGTGTTACTGTTTCAGGAATCAAGAACCCAAAACTCTCAATTTCCAATTACATCGAAGGATCAATTCACACAACAGATCACAGAAGTATTATATCATTTAACTGTACTAAACCACAAGCCTATGAAGTTATTGACAAGCTACAGTTAGTGAACAATTAAAACTGATCACTAGTCTTGCAGCTTCTGACATAGTATTTCCATTTACCTAAAAATTTCAATACCTTGAACCACGACAGGAGTCAACACAAGCAAAAAGCTGCAAACACACCTCTACCTTGTACAGTTTAATTCATATTTTCCATGTATTTGAGAAAAAAACATCAGGATATACTGAAGATTCAATCATGCATCACAACAAGTATACAAAATATGAAGTGCTTTCCTACCTTCACTATTACAGAATGTCAAATTATGCAGGAGACAATCACAAAATTAATTCAACACTAATACAAATGCTTTTAAGTAATTTATTGCTGCTTAATTTATGCCAATTAATTATCATCCTAGATAGCTGGAATTTGGTGTCTTTAATCAATAACTCAGAATTGAATGCTCTCATGTATATGTATTTTTTAATGTATGATGTAAATAGTACTTGTTACTACATCTCTGCAATTACATCAAGAAGTGTTAAGAACTAGTAAATCACAAAATGAAAACTAATTCTCAGAAATGCAATTATTATGTCCTGGCATATGCATCATCAGTTGCCACCAACTTCAGTGCTGGTATACCACGTTGGTTTTATACTGTTCTTCTTGAAAGAGTGCGGTGCTCTAATTCTGACCTCTCCCCTTTTAAAAGACTGAACTTCTACAGGAATGATAATTTAATACACAGGAACATATTTCTCAACAATACTAGTTGTATTAATAGTGAAACAGCCCCCCAGGTCACAGATCAGGTAATTGTTATGCAGATGTTTGCTAAACAGGCAGAAACAGCACTGGGGAAATCAACTTTTTTACAAAGTCAAAATGAAGTCAACCACTTCCAAAAATATCTTTATTTAAAAATCCAAGTGAATATTCAAGTTATTTCAATGTTTATGTTCTAATATAGACAAGAAAAAAATAATTTTTACATCTTTCCACATAATACCACTTGCAGAAAATGAAACCACTTCTGTAAGGAAAACACATGTCATTGAAGCAGCTGTATTTGGTCAACTCAGTCAATAATCTATACTTATGATAAAAGAAGGAATGTATAAAAAGTGTAGGGAATGAATAAAAGGTTGGTATAGCATTTTGAAGAGTTATTGCTATAGATGGACAACTTCATGATCAATTGATCCTGTAAAGCAGACTTCAAAATGAAGCTGCTTATTACAGATCAAAATCAGATGAACAATGCTAAGGGATCAGCAGGGTTGAAGAAGTAGAGTTATCTGATTTTGCTTTTGCAGGTACTTACAGGGCTTTGGTTTTCCTGGGTCAGCAAAGGAAGGATACATGAACTTGCTCCAAGTTCACAGGATTTAAAGGGATAGAAGAAACACAACAAAGATGAAAGGCAGCACACTCCTTGCCAAAGAAATGAGAACACTTTTCTCAGCCTTTCTTCAGCACTCCAACTAGGCCTCTCCACTGCTATCCCTCTCAAAAAATTAACAGTGATCCCCTCAGGTAAATTTAGTGAAAGAACATTATTTACTATAAACCTGAATTAACTAGAAATCTGAATTACTAAAAAGTAACTCAAATTCCAACTATTTTAAAAATACCTTTTAAACCTGATAATGAAATCTACATTTGTTCTGTTTTCCATATCACTCAGATTACCCTGTCCTGTAAAAGTGTACGTATGCACTTGTTTACTTACAGTACAGCTACGTTCAGCAAAGCAATGAAAGGGTTTACATGGTACGTGAAGTCTACCTGCTACCTACAAAATCAATGGTTTTCTTAGAAACTTAGTGCTACCAATGGAAAGGAATAATTTTCCTCTCCTCATTTCTCCTGATGGGTAGAAAACTTGACTCTGCATCACATATACAAAGAAAACAGATTTGGTAAACAAGACCAAGCGAATGATGCCCTGAATTTGTAGGGCATAACTGAGCAGGAGACAGTACCAGAATAATCCTAAAAATGAGAAGATTTTGCTGTTTATATGAGAAAATTATTTCTCGAATGAACTTTATTTCAAACTAAATGATAATTAAAACTTACAGTATGACTTTAAATAAGGGTATATTTGACATTTCAGTTATCCTGGTACCATATACTAAAATCTTCACATGTAACAGTGTATTATTGTGCATAGGTATGTATGCCTATATTAAGACTTCCATGTTTTGGGAAAAATCCCCAAACATAAACAAACAACTGCTTGTATTTCACCTTTTTAAACTAAATGTTACCTTCATCTTCAAAACTTCATTATTCTAAAGCAAGCAAACATAATATAACTTCATTTCCTTGACAGATATTTAATTTATACAGCTACATGTATACAGTGAAAAGGAAATTGAAGCTGTGTAACGAAAAGTCCAGAACCATGTCTTTTGACACCATGTCTAGAAAAAGGTGCTTTATGTAAACTTGGAAGCAGTGAAAAAGTAAAAACAAAATTTCACCATCACCTACTAAAACCTTTTGGTATAGCACTTGAATCTGTATCTTTTGAAATCCACTTGTTCAAAAATGGTCATGCTCAACAGACAACTACAGAAGAATAATTCAGAAAATCCAGTGATAATCTATATAATATATTGGAAGATCTTCATTCTAAATAGATGACAAGGAAACAGTAGTTTGATTCATACCATGCTCTTTTACTGAGTTAAAGCTTTCAAGTGTTAACACTGAAGCTAAAGGTACTGTTTTTAGACTCTTGAGGTCTAAATATAGAGAACAGCAAGTTTCCCAGGAATACTAGGAGAGACAAAAGCAGCAAAAGAAAAGAAATCCTGATACTTTTTTCCTAATATTTCCATGACAAGGTTTATGCAGTCTGTGTAAGACTGGAAGAACAAGTTCGCTTTTCAATGCCATTGCTTTATGAGGGCAAATATACTTCTAATAGAATTTTTTCTTTTAGGAGTCACTGCTGTATATTCCTCAATAGCTCCTGAAAACTGAAATTAATTACATTGAAAAAAAAGCGCAAACATTTCTTTTTCTATAATTATTATGAAACCCAGATACTGTCTCATCCTTTCATGAAAAATACATTTTTATACTACGAATAAAGGGTTGGAATCTCAGTATATTTGAGACAATAAAAACCAACCCTCTGAGATCAGATGCACAGTAGTACAAAAGCCAAACAGTCAACACCAAAACCAATCCCAGGAACTGGAAATGAAAAAGTTTAACTAGCAATGTGGCCTACATTCTGAATTTTTTAAAAAATCCCAAAATAATAAAAAACTCTTACAACTGAATTTTGTGCGTGAGTACATCTGTTAAGAAAATGCATATATAGACAAAAAGAGAGGAAAACACCTTTCTCTTAAGACACTTTGTATACAAAGCTGAGTCATATCTCTGAATTAAGAACTTAAGGATCTGGAAGATGCTCCAACTTGGATAACAGCACACACTGCAGACAGCATTTTCATGTTATCTATCTCAGCCCAGAAAGAGGGGCCTAAGTTTACATTCGAACCTTGGCCCAGTTCACAGTATCTGGAAACAAGTTTGCAAAGTCATTACAGATATAATTAACTTGAAGTACTGGCTGAACCTGAAGGTCATCAGAAGGGTGGCAAGCTCAGGGAAGGGCAGAGAAGTGGCCACTGAATTTAATCAGTTCATTACAAACTGCTTACTGAGCTCATTTGGAGACTCACTAGTGCAAACAAGTGGTCCCATCAGACTGCTCACAAGACTGGACAGAAGTTCCTGACTCCTAAAATGTGATGAGAGGAACCTGCCTAAAAAATGCTACATATACATTTTAAATAAACATGCAGTGTCCTTCCTCGCAAACATGGCCTAATTGCTAGTGGGGGCCCCAACTAACAGCACAACTGGTCTGCCAAGAACTTTTAACTAATTAGCTAACATTTAAGATTTCAGCTAAACCTAGCTAGTTAAAAAAAAATCCATACATAGTGGAGTTCAAATTAATTCCATGAGTATCTTAACTGAATGATAATAGGGAGCCAGAGACTGAAAAAGCATCACTGTATTCATGCAGCTGTGTAAACCCTCATTTGAAACAACAAAGAAAGAAACTAAAAACTGGGTTTTTGGAATATGTATTTTAATTGCCTTTTTTAAAATAAAAAGCCTTTCAGAATTGTTTCACTGTTTATTTTTTTAAATATAAAGTATCAATGCACTTTTAAAAGTACGTCTTTGTAAAACTTTCATATTACTGATAAAAATACATTTATAATAACTCTGGTGAAACAACCTTCAAGAAACATTTAACAAATAACATTTAACATTGCTATTTCCTATTTTATGATTGGAAATTTGCTATTTTCCAACTCTAAAAAAAAAAAGTTTAAGTACACTGAAACTGTAAAATCTGATCCTTCTCAGACCTTCTATTGCTTTAAATGTCCGGGAATATTTCTTAAAATATTTTCTAACTGTAAAATAGTTCCACTCTGATTTCCTAACAATGTTGTTACTAACTCAGACAAGGTAGAAATGCTGCCTCAGGATTACTTGTTGTTTCCAAATGTGTGTAGTTTTGTTTTGGTCTGGTTTTATCAGTTTGGAGGTTTTTTTTAAGTATTTAATTTTCAGCAAAAATGACACTTAAAGGACAGGTAAGCAAAGGTATACATACCTGTATGGATGACATTGAGAGAAGGGATTATACCTTCTATGTGATTCTTGAATTATAAGGATACTCTTCTCAAAATAAGATACTGAAGAAAGGCCTGGTCTTTTTATTTTTCTTGAATGTTTTACAAGAACAAAAAGCTGAAGCAAATCCAGCAGCATTAAGAGTAATATTATGCTAAATTTGATTGTGGTATACAGTACAAATATGCCCTGTGTTGTTGGGCAAGCCCCACGGAAAATATACAGTTGACTGAATAGGTGTGAACAGCCAGTGTACAGCCACCCCTCAATCACTCCCTCATGCACCCTCACAATGTTACACTCACTTTTGAACATGTAATTCAAACCCCAGATAAACGTCATGATAATAAGCCACAAGTTCACAGTTTTGGAAACCTATGTTGTAACTCCTATAAGCATGTAGTGGAGAACGTTAAAATGTGTGCAGCATGGGGCAGGCAATGGCAGGTCTCGCCCAGTGTGGAGAAGCCTGCCTGGACAGGGACCCTCACACAGCACCAGCCCTGCACATCCTCACCCCTTGAGAGAAAATCATCAGGTAACCTTCCTCAAGCTCCTTCCTCCACAGGTGAGGTACTACTGCAGTCCTCTCTTCTCAGCCTATGATTTACATGAGAAAATGAAGGTTTCAAATTCAGCATTGGAACCAAATCTATAGAAACTCAAGTGGGCCTAGAATCCTTTCTCCTGCATGACTTTAAGACCAAAGGAGAAAAAAATCAAATTATTTGAAAAACAAAGTCAAACTCACAGAGATGTCTTACTCAGGCACTCTGCAAAATGCCATCCCACTGTCAGTCACTGCTATGCCTCAACATTCTGCCTCTGAACATTTAAAACTGAACAGAGACTGGCACAAGAAAGACGGCTTCTGTGATGGCATTTAAATTTAAGTCAAATCATGAAAAAACTCAGGCACTTTTAAGGTTACGCTGCTTTGCAAAATCCAAAAGACTTTCACTCACATCTTCCTGTTTTGAAAAAAAAAAATGCTGCAGCACTTTCGAAAAAGGAATGCTCCCACTATGAGCAGTATCATCAGCTAGCAGCTGTGCAAAACACCAAGTTAAATCAGACCAATTAGGGTTACTTGGCCTAACTAGACAATTATTTATCCTGAAATACATGAGTGATGATTTTAAGACAGCTAACATCAACAAGAGACCTGAGGTAAATTTATGATTTCCTCTCAGAGAACACAAAACCCAAGAATTTCTGATAGCTAGAGATGCTTTAAAAAAGAGTAACAAAAACCAGTTGAGAAACAAATGGCCAAAAGATTTTAAGCAATTATAAGGAGACATTTATTTTCAATTTTCATCAGGATAATCCAGATTAAAACTTCTATGTTTTTTCCTAAATAATTAAGCAGTTTGCAAAGACTTTTTAATGTCCTTCAATATGCAATAGCTCTTGCAGATAGCATCAAATCCAGCTTCTGATTCTCTCTCTTGAAGCTCTTATGAAAAGCATCTTGGACAGACACAAACCTTTTCTTCAAAATTGTCAAATACTCTAAAGCTATCAAAGTAGTAAAACAACAAGAAAAAATAATCTTCCTATGTAAGCAGCACTTTCCATTACTTATAAATATTGTACCTATAAAAAAAACATGTTTATGACTATGAAGCCAACATTCTTTAGCATACCAACACACCACTGAATTTTGCACATAGCTGGCTGTTCCCAGCCTAGACTGCAACTTGCCTGCCCAAGGAAGCACACTAAGTAGAATCCCATCTGTCTTTCTTCTTGGTATGCAGGAGCATAAAAGAAACAGTGTAGATAACAGTATCTGGTTAGTTTTAGTCCTCTTGTGTTCCAAGAAACCTCTGAAAGAAGCCAGCTCTAGAAATATTTGTACGTAGGTGGCCAGCTAAACTTAATAGTGCAAAGATGGAACAGGAAAAATTCCTACTTGCAGCATCTGAAAAGCAACTAAGTCTTCATATTTTGCCTTTTCCACATAGAGGAAAAGATATTTGAGAGGTGGCAGAGCAACATTTAGGTGAAAATAAACAGTGAGTGAAGAAAGTAAAGTAGAAAACACAAAGAAAGCCATATAGGGAAACATATGGCCTATTTAAAAAAACCAAACAAACCCAAAACCAACCAACCACTAAAAAAAAAACCAAAACAAACGAGGACCCAAGAAAAAATAGAACTGGAGCCCCGCATTGCCAGGAGGAATACAGGGGAAAAATTTCAGCAGGAACGAAATGAAGTAAAACAAGAAGTGTTTTTAAAGTGCACATCGAATGTTATTTTCATGATGCACTTCATGAATGAGTGCTTATTTTGAAGTTTGCAGCATATTGTGCAAAAGTGAAGGCTGAGTATGAAAAATACCTTGTTGCAGCTGCAGAGGTCATAGTGTAACTCCAGCTGACAACACTATGCTTGGAATGCTGTCCTATAGCAAGTCTCCAAGTATTTGTGGTGATCTGCAGAACCATCATCAAGGTGAACAATTGAGACTGAGTTACCATGGTTGAGAAGAGGTAGCAGCATGGAGGCAGAAGAGGAGGAGGGAGAAGGAAGATCATTCTGCTTCCCACTTTCCTCAGCTAAGAAAAAATGATCCCACCAGCAGCTCACCAGCCCTCCAGCCTTATGCCAGAAACAGCATTGCTATATTTGGGTATGGTAGCATAAAAAATAATTTATTTTACCTGTTGATTTCTATTTCAGCAGAAGTATGGACTTAAGAGGCTTGTTTTTCTCCAACAGCCACATGCTCACATTTGTATCACAAAAATTTAAAACAAGATCAATTCTTTTCCTGTGTTAAACAGATCTTAGCATATACATAAATATTACATCACAGAACTTATTTGTAATTATATTACATAATAACATAGTACGCAGATCTCTCTGTAAAGCAACAATACTACTACAGTGCAGTTTCTAGCATCACTCAGTAGTACTGAACCTAGTCTGACCCCCACTTAGATACCAGCAATCTGCACTTCATAGTAATTGCTTCCATGTTCAGTCCCCTTTCAATTTCCTTGAAATCACTCTTCTTCCAAAACAAAGTCCTATCCTTCATTCAGAATTGATAAGCAGTATCTTGTCTGCAACAAAGAGGTTTCAAATAATTCCTTTTTTATATTTTTTTGCTGTCAGATACACTGTTTATAGAAAACCCTCCTCACATTTCTTTGTCTTGGTATCTGAATTGTACCCAAGTAACTCACTTTCATCAATGCACAGCAGCCCTTATGTGCCTAGAGATACTATGGCTACATCTACATGAATTTTAGAAGAATTCAAACATATTTTATCCTGACTCGGTCAGGAATAAGACTAGAAAAACACACACTAATTAGGATCATTTGCACTGAAATGATGCAGTTTAGGACAGGCAACAAAAGACAGGGCTTTAAGACAAGACAAGTAAGTAATAAATTGCTTTAGTGTCACTAGAAAGTCTACTGCATGCGCCAGAATAGGGTCAAACTCACAACAGAGAAAACCACTCATGTAAAAGCTGAAAGAAAATAAAAACCGAGATGCACAGAAGTGATAATCTATACCACAACCTTGTTTTCTCTTAGAAAATAATCCTCAAAACCACCTTTGCTGTAAATTAAATTATTTTTATATCTGTTAACTCAATAAATACTATATTCAGTGGACAACAGCACTAATAATTCCGTAAATTCCACAGTCTACAGAGAATCTATCACCACTTCAGTCATACAGAAGCTTTACCTTGTCATTCAAAAATCCAAACTTCTGATTATTCACCGAAGATCCATTTTTGAATGTATCACTGGTAATATCGCTTCTTCCTCACTTAATTAAAACCGTAACTTGGAACCAAGCTGAAGGAGATAGGAGCCATCCCTGACATTTTTATTAGTGCATTTTGCCTAAGTCATGTTTTGCTCTTTAGGATTAAAATGGGCTACAGCAAAAGAGTTCAGATTAAAACTCACTAGTAAGTAAGAAACAGCTTCAAATGATCAAGTTATTAAAACCTGGAGAGAAAATGGATTGAAAACAACTGCTTAGAAACATACTTTCTGGCACCAACACTCTTAGATACTATGAAAGAACACTGAACAGTATCAGGTGGTTCAGGCTCATGAGGTGGGAGATGAAGCATGGGACTCCACCACTGAACAGGCAGCTCTATTCAGCCAGGCTTTTGATCAGAAGTACAAGATAGGTCTGAAAAGCAGCTTAGATTTTTTTGTTCACCTGTGTATCTATGCCAAGTGCTGTTGGCAAATGAGGTCAGCTCAGTGATCCAAAAGAGAATAAAGCCTCCAAAGACCTTGAAGGCTATTCTTATGCCTATAGTTCCCATATTGTTGTGTGATCATTAGATAATGCAACGGGGGGGAGGAGGCAAAACCAAGGGCGGAAGTGAGTATCTGCCTGCTTCTGCAATAGTCTCAAATTAGATCACTCTAATCATGTTGTCAAACTCCACTGAATTCTTTTGACCAGCTGTTGCCAGATGAGCACTGGTCCTGTACCACAGGCAGGAATCACTCCCAGGCAGCACCAACAGCAGTCCCCCCAAGGCAATTAGAGCTGTAAGAAAACCACCTCTATCACTGAACATCTAGATACCCAACTACAGGCTTGCAGGATCTCGAGTCCTCTATCTATCAGACAAGGATCACTCATTTAGTCTTAATGGACTGTTACTAAAATAGCAAGATCCTGGGACAATGGTTTGCAAAGGCTTCAGCAAACAAGTCTGGCTGGGTTCACTTTCAGGAGTCTGGAAGAACAGATGGGCGTCAGCAGCAAGACTGTGGTTACACACAAGCCTTTAAAAGTCTGCTTTAAATATTAGGGGAAGGAGGGGATATACAACATAGGAAACTTTGGGCACAAAGGAAAAGTGGGTGAGCTGTGTTTTACAGCAGCAGAGTTGGTCAAACTACTATTCTCTTCCTAAATAAACTGATTGAGGAGACTTTGATGTGAGATGTTTTTCTGTTTCTCACTGTAATCATATGCTTCAGCCTTTAAAACCTCTAAAATAAAGGATGTATCTTTTGAAAGTGTGCTAAGTCTTAGGTTTATGAGTATCAAACTACTATGCTTCTCAAACATAAAAGCTACCATACAGAATAAGTCCAAATATCCAGTTAACATCTAGACCATCTTCAGACATAAGATCTCCAAGGAGAATAAAAATAGAGCAAATACATGCTACTTTTCATATAATGCCTTTCCAACTACTTTCATGGACTTTCTTAATCAGATTCCATTTGTATGTATTCCGCATTAGTATTTTTTTAATGTATCCACCCTCCATGGATTTCTCACCCCTTGAACCCATAAGAAATTTTGCTATCTACTGCAACATTTGTCAAACTATTGTAATACCTACTACATGAAGGTATGAAAATGCTATTCTTCCTTCAGCAGACATCCTCTCTCCCCCTTCGGTTTTTGGGCTTTTTTTTTTTTTTTGCAACAAAACTGTAAGTATCACTGACTTTATATTAGTTTAGAAAAACACTTTTCTTATACTTCTTGGAAGATACTTCTTCCATTCTGGGTAAAATGAAAAAGCATTCTTATTTAAGTAGTATAACTATACAGTAGCCTCTGAAAGGTTGCAAACAAGGTTTAAAATACAGCAACTACACACTTACAACTAGGTATCCTACAAAGCCGACAAGAAAATAATTTTTAACACAAACTTTAATTATTGAACAAAAGAGAAATTTCTACTACTTCAGATTTATTTTAATCTGGTGCAACACATAGCAAAGAGAAAAAAGTAAGCATTTTAAAGTTGTTTCTTAAATACCACTTTGCATTATTTTTCCCTCTTCCATTACCTTTTTTTTGCATTCAAAAAGCTTATTTGTTTATTCCCTGATACTGAAATAATATACAAACTTTTCAACCGCAGAAAAGATCTATCAGATAAAATAATTCATTATACACAAGAAAACACTCATACAAAAGTAAATTTAAGGGTCCTACCGATTAAATACATCCTAAAGAATGCAAATAAAATTTCTGTTCAAGTCCTCCTGCATTCAAGTTTCTTTTCACATAACTATAATTTTACAAAGCATTTCATGTTGACTTCTTAATTTATACTAACACATAAGTGAAAAAAAAGCTTGTTTGGGTAAAGCTTTGTGTGTATAAAAAAAATGAAGAACAGAAAAGAGAACATACTATACAAAATCCAGCTGTTATAGCTATGTTGAAGAATTTTGATTTAAAACATGCTCATATCACAATTACTTGTAAGGTGATTTACATAATCATAAGCTACATGAACAGCAATCTAAATAGACAATTCTAAAATTAAAGTATTCAAAGAATTTCCAGTAAGCTAAAACACTCCCAGCATTTACAGACGTCAGAAACAACAGGAGCAGGTGCCTTCCATGCCAAAAATTTTACTTTTACAGCTCAACTCCCCCTCTGCAAGCAGCTGGCAGTTTGTTACACACTAAACTATGTTCTTTGCTGTATTTCACTTGAAATGTCCTTCTATAAGACAAACATTTCTTAAAGTGGAAGATGCATTTTTTTAGAAGAGACAGGAAGCATATTCAAGAGAAGATGGCTATTCTGAAAGACAGAAAACTGAAATGGCACAGGAGATACTGCTGGGAGAAGCTGTCACAGGACTGGTGAACACAGTGGAGGACAACAGGGACAGGGAATATGCCTGCAATGACAAGGCCACTGACCAGACAGTACAGAGCAAAACAAAATCCCAACAAGTGGGAGGCCATGCTACAAATTCACTCAACCCACTAGCAATTATCATGGAGCCAAGGCAAAAACATCGCTGAAGTGGTGACTCTGAGACACCCAGATTTTTTTTCAGAGAAGCTCCCCAACCACCTCCATATTCTATACTTCTCACACATCTCCACCACATGGGTGCACTCACTCAGTAGCATCTGAGTAGCATCAGGGATTATTTAAGAGTAATGTGTACATTACAGCACACATAGATAACTTATCACAACCTTCTTGTGCCTAAAGGGACCTATAGGAGAGCTGGAGAGGAACTTTTAACAAAGGCATGTAGGGACAGGAAAAGGGGGAATGGCTTCAAACTGAAAGAGGGAAGGTTTTGATGAGATATTAAGAAATTCTTCACTGTGTCATCTACAGGGCAACCAAGGGATCAGGCCCACCCAGCATAGGTATAGGAAAGGTAGGTCCTGCTCGATCAACCTGATCTCCCTTCTGTGCCTATATGACCCATGATGAGAAAAGCTGTGAATGTTGTCTACCAGCAATTCAGAAAAGCTTTTGACACTCTCTCAGCATTCCCCTGGAGAAACTGGCTCCTCATGGCCTGGTCAGGCCATTCTTCGCTGGACAAAAAAATGGATAGACGCACCCAGAGAGTGTTGGTGAACAGAGTTACATCCAACTAGTGGCTGGTGTTCCCCAGGGCTCTGCAGTACTGGGGCCACTACTGTTTATAATCTTTATGGATGATCAGGACAAGGGGATCAAGGGCACCCTCAGTCAGTTTGCTGATAACACCAAGTTTGGTGGCAGTGTTGATCTGCTGGAGGTCAGGAAGGCTCTGCAGAGGCATCTCAACAGGCTGGATCAATGGGCCAAGGCCAACTGGATGAGGTTCAATAAGGACAAGTGCAGGGTCCTGCACTTGGGTCACAACAAACCCCTGCAGTGCTACACACTGGGGACAGAGTGACTGGAAACTGCCCAAGAGATAAAGGATCTGGGGATGCTGGTGACAGTGGCTGAACATGAGCCAGCGTGTGCCCAGGTGGCCACAAGGCCAAAGGCATCCTGGCCTGGATCAGCAATAGTGTGGCCAGCAGGACGAGGGCAGGGATTGTCCCCCTGTACTTGACACTGCTGAGGCCACACCTCAAATCCTGTGTCTGGTTCTGGGCCTCTGACTGCAAGGAAGACATTGAGGTGCTGGAGAATGCCCAGAAGGCTGGGGAAGGGTCTGGAGCACAAGTCCTATGAGGAGTGGCTGAGGGAGCTGGGGTTGTTTAGTCTGGAGAAAAGGAGGCTCAGGAGAGACCTCTCTCCAGCTCCCTGAGAGGAGGCTGTAGCCACGTGGGGCTCGGCCTCTTCTCCCAGGCAGCAGGGCAGCATTAAAGGAACTGGCCTCAAGCTGAGCCAGGGAGGTTCAGGTTGGACATGAGGAAGAATTTTTTCACTGAAAAGGGCAGTTATTGGAAAAGGCTGCCCAGAGAGGCTGTGGAGTCACTGGAAGCATTCAAGAAACAACTGGACATGACATTTAGCGCTGTGGTTTAGTTGTCATGGTGATGTTCAGTCAAAGGTTGGACTCGGTGATCTTGGAAGTGTTTTCCAACACAATTTTATGGGGAAACACCAGAACAGGTTGCCCAGAGAAGTTGTAGATGCCCCATTCCTGGAATTATTCAAGGCCTAGTTGAACACAGCTCTAAGTAACCTGATCTACTTGTAGATATCCCTGGTCATTGCAGAGGGGTTGGACTAGATGACCTATGAAATAAGTAATCTCAAATACTCTATAATTCTAAGACTAGGATTAGAATCTCCTAGTTCAATTGCTTTCTAAAATGTAATTTTAGATTTTGAGACATGCAAGCCTGATATAATCAAAGTATGCTATCATGTAATATTTTTCTTATGAATTTAAAAATACAAATTGTCAAATTACAAATTATAAACAAATTCTATATATTAAATAATTTTGCAAATTTGGATGATTTAAAAGAGTTGTGCTAGTTGAATAAGTAAATTCTAAATGAACAGTTGGAAGGAAGAAAGAAAGATGACAGCAAAAGAAGCAGAAACAAGATTGCCAAGTCCCCAGTTTGAGAAGCACTACAAAGCTGTGTAACAGGCAGTTCCACGGGAGGATGAGAAAGGGAAGCACAGATCAGACTCTCCCCAGCCCTTTATTAACAAACTTAGAAAACACCAGAATTCATTCCCTGACTGTCTTTTCTCTTGCACAAAAATAGGTGCTAAAAGTAAAATATATCAGATTTAGTCACAGACACGCACAAACACACATTCTCATGCTTCCCAGGAATGCATCCTCACTAAAGTATATGCTGGATCCAGTACATGCTATGTATTAAAGTAAAAAAGTAAAGTAAAATAAAATTTATAATCTCTGGTAGTTTATTGCATTATCCTTTCACCTTCCCCCAGTTTTGCAAATTGTGGTTTGTAGAATTCATTTTTCTAAATTACCTGAAGCTGAGATCCTGCGGAAGCAGTCTGAAAAAGATCTAAACTCTATGGGCCTCATCAGATATAAATATTGCTCCACTCATGTCAGGTTACACTTCTCAATTGTATATGGAAATTTCTTTCAACAGCTTGTCTTCAATAGTCCATGCACCTTAGAAACACTGCTCTTCCAACATCTTAGATGTCTCACATCCCAAAGGACTATATTATAACAATAACTCCATTTCTCTAAAGGCTATCTGCAGAAAATATGCAGAGAGGTTCTGAGAGAATAAGAACCAGACAAATCTCAGATATCCGAGTCAGCAGTGAAAAATTGTTCAGTGGACAGGGGACATTGCTCTCTCTTTCCTGAACAAGTGCCTACATTTGGCTTCAGTGCCAAATCAAGATCACTTAACTAAACTTTTTCCTATTGTAGAATAAAGGCGTGTGTACCTCCACTAAACTGAAGAAAAGCTTATATTATCTCATTTTGCAGGGAAATTCTTGTTGTAGTATAGCCAAGAAGTAAAAACTTCCAGAACTCGTGCAAGGAGGATTACAGCATCAAACATCTGCATAGTGTAGAAAGGCATATTACAAAGTTGGTGGTCACACAGTACCCCAGGTATACCACGGATATACCACCGTGAACACCTAAAAAAAAAAAAAAAATCCAGGGAAAATTATATACTACTGTCCCCAGAATTTTTCACTTCCCTTTAGACTGCAGCAAGTAACACTCTCAAAACAAACTCACAATTTTCATTCTTCACCGCTGCAATTAGTACACAATTACATGATAAAATATTACTTTCTGTTTTATCCAAATCTTACACTGGATCAGGTGTCACAATGAGTTTGGCAAAATTAATGAATTTTCTATTTACCCAAAGGGTTTTAAAAAAGACTTTACTACCTGCTTAACTGCAACAACAATGTGCTGAACAACATACGCCACACATTTCCTCAAAAGAATCATAATTTCAGGCTCAGACAACCTCTCAAAAAATGTGGTTTTAGCACACCTTAAGTGGCCCTCAACAGACTTCAAAAATAACAAAACCACTCCTGGAATTCGGTAGTGAGTAAGCCTTAACTAATACTGAAACAGGCATCTAGCTTCTTCTTTAGGCTTTTTCTCCACAGCCAAAAAAACTAGTCAACTGTTCTATACCATAGTTGAAAAACAAATGTTTCAAGACTGCAAAGACAACTGTAAAACTTATCTCCTACACATGGACATCCCAGGATAATGTTTCAGACTAATAATACTTGTAATTTGGAACACTGTCTTTGTGACCTCCCCCATAAAAACCTTTCCACAGAAAAAAATAGCATAAAGAAATAATCTGACAATCATAGGCAGTCTTATGCTTATGTTTGTATCTACCTAATATGCAATTTAAGAAAACTAGAAAGAGAAAATGCAACACACAAAGTTATAGACACAGAAGACTTCACAATCAACACACAATATAAAAGCTTTCTTCCTCACTACATATCCCAAAGGCAACTAAAAACACAATTTATGAATACCATCTGCTTCTATTGTCTCTCTAGCAATGTATTAGCAAAATACATAGATTATAAAATAGTGGAAAAAGTCTTACTCTGCTATATCAAGATATCCACAGGAAGCAGCTGCATGTAGAGGTATCCAGCCTTCATTATCTGGTTGATTAATATTTGCTCCATTTTCCACCAGAAACTTCACCATATCTACGTTATCATCTATACAAGCCTACAAAGAAAGAAAGAGTTAAGAAGTTAAGTTCATATCAAAGCTGTTCTACATTCCTGTGCATCTTTAAGCAAAACCTTCAGGAGAAAAGTTAAGTATTTTCGGTTCTGATGAGGAAGTAGGGTTTCTTTGCTGGGGTATGACAGCAAGACAGGTAAAATTTGAGAGATAAACAGCAGGTGTTCCAGATTTATAAAACTTTTTAAATAAATGAGTTTAAACAGTTTAAAAAAATAAAAAAAAAATTCTCAGGTAAATGCATTCTGGTTTTGTGAGAAGCTCTTTACAATTTCCACTGAAACCTTCTTCTCCAATATAAAGAGGTTCCTCAAGTCCTCACTTGGTCCCAGGCCCAGCTCAGCCACTTGAGTGAACAGTAAAACTGAATAAACAGCTACACCATGAAGTAGAATTGTGACTAAGAGCTAAGGAAGCACTTTGAAAATAAGACCATAATGCAATTTTACCTGTAATGTAGATGAGACTATGGAGTATAAAGGGGATGCTACCTAGTATTTCAACACCCCTCCTACTGTTTTCTACTGCAATATATTCTATACCACCATAAATCTTTTAACAGTGTATTAATCAGTCCTTTTTATAAACTTATTTGAGTATCATTTTGACGATTGTAAAAATATTATCATCTGCCCACATCTCTTAATTACCAAGCAAACAGCATTGCTCAGATACAGAACTACTGCCATTCTTCAGACCTCCATCTTGACTGACTCCTACTTTGCCTTTCTTCTCTGCGTTCGAGTATTTTTCTCACAGGGTGCTCGGTAAGTTTTCTTGCCAACTTCTATCCTGCTGCCCTTAAAAGGGCAGAGCAACTGAGAGAAAAGTCCCTCTGCATTTCAGGGCAGCAAGAAACTCCAAGCAGCTAGACCCCACAAGACTGGTATTAATTTTTTAGCTTAATAAATCAACAATACTACATAGCCACAAGGCTGAAATGAGAACCTTTACTCTTGTGCTCCTAAATCCTACAAGGGAATTATGCCTCTAATGAAATGCAATTAAGGTATAAATTTTACTTTTCCGAATAGTTTTAAAAAAATCCCAAAATTACATAATGTTTTACCATGGAAAGAAAACAACTCAGATACCCCCATTTAAGCAATTGCACATTCCAAGATGAATCCTGAAGCTTCTCCATTCTGCAATGTTGAGGCAACAGCTACACCATGAGGAGAACATTGCTGCTCAGTGTAACCAGCCAAACAAAGCCACCCACAAATTGCCCTTCTTTAACTCCATTTGCTTTAGTTAGGTACAGCTAGACTGCAAGTAGACTGCAACACACTGCTTGCATTATTTGTTTTTCAGTTAAAAACAAAACCCTATTCTTGAATGAAATCCTCCCTACCTTTCCAGGTATTCTTGAAAATTGATTTGAAAACTTTTTAGTCATATATCCATCCCTAAAACCAGCAGTTCTTTTAATAAAATAATTTCTTAACGTACTCAACAATAAAGACTACAAATTTGTCAAGCATATTTGTCTTCAATTTCTCCCACTTATCAACAGTGTACAATGATTATACACTTATAACAAGCTCTGAAAGAAGAGAATCACCTCTTTTTGTAAGACATTTTCTAACTTAATGAAAAAGAATCAAATGCAAGACATGGTTAATCAGCTTAGGAGGAAAACAAATTCAAGAAATTCAGATATTACCCTTAACAGAAACATCAACTATATATAGTCATATATCCAGTTTTTCTGGCTATTCAATTTGTCCAACCACTGATATTCTACATCTATAATAATATTCAGTAGCTATTATAAGGAAAAATAAAAAAATATCAGAAACATTTTTCAAATATAGGTATTTTAATATTATATTTGAATATGCTGCATGCTTGTTTATATTAAATTCAGAATCTTTGGGAAAAAAAAAAGCTATCTTAAAACTGATTAGCTCTATTAACAAAAAAATCCCCCAAAAACCTAACCATCTGGTTGTGACACGACCCAACACAGCACAATCCTTGCCTATTTTTCAAGCACACATGAGAAAACCTGGCAAGACATACTCATAAAAATGCTGTTGCTAAGTGAATCAAAAGCTTACATATGCAGCACATTAAAAGACATATGACTAAGTGGCTAAAAATATTTGACCAAATTTGGGCAGTTTATTGTGCCATACATGGCAAGAATTAGGAAAGCTCAAATACACTTATCAGGTATTATCAGAGATTGCACATTCATAACCAAAAATATTTTATTAAAAACCTACTGTGGTCTCCAAGAAGGTAATGCCTATCTTAAATCTAATAAAACTAATTGCAATTGATTCTATTGCAGAAAAACACAAATCTACTGCATCCTATGTCTCCATGTCCCCTTTTTCTTCTTAACAGAAATACAGGCAGGTGTTGGATAGATCCTATCACTCAGCACTTTCCATAGGAAAGGCACTTCTCACGATCATCAGGTACCTTAAGACAGAAAGCCAAGAAACAAATGTTATAAAATAAATTTTATCTAATTGTATTTCCATTTCTACTGCACCACTCGTTTCTAAAAGCAATATTTATCAAGTGTCAGAAGTGCCTCTGTTGTTAAAGACTGACATCTCAACCACAAAAGGAAAGCTTGTCGGAGCAGCATGATAAACTTAGCCTCTGAACAGCCCTTCTAGACCTCAGCCTGCAAGTTATTACAAAGGAAAAAGCAGTGTACATGCAAGATGTAAATAACTAGAGTTCCACTGATGCTGCAGTAATTCAGAAAGATAAATTCTCAATATTAATTCTGTCCCAGAATCTGAACAGAGGACACAGACGGCTGCAGGTCTTCCTTTTCCACATCTCTTACAGCCTTTCCAAGATTCATCTCAGCTCTTTGCACTCATCTGCCCCTGCATCTCCAGTCTCTCCCTTCATGGCCCACAGTTCCCATCCAGAGCATCAGCTGTCACTTAGTGAAACCACAGGTCATCCATCCTAAAGCTCTTTCTAAGTGCTTGCAAAACACATCTGTAGAGCACACACACCCGCCAGCTCCTAGGACAAGCAGAACATGGGAGCTCACACACGAGATGTCCTTCATTGCATGAACTCGTTTTTCTCTCTCTCAACCCCAGCCTCACGAACTGGTAGAAAGGCATTTCCCCATGAAGCACTCATGACCCTGCCAAATCTGACCTACGTTAGCCAACAAGCCTCAAACAGAATGACACCTGCCAGTGCAATCACAATAAACTTTTCCTTTGAGAACCAATTTAGAAATCAGGCTAATCAGTCATAAGAAGTTGAAAATACAAAGTCTGGTTACCTTTTCTGATAAGGAAAAAGGAAGTACATTGAAATCCAGACAAGAAAGCCACTTTCCATTTGTACAACAACCTAAAACTTGGACTGCAAAGACCAGCAAAGACCAAAAAAGATCACAAACCAGCAAAGATTACCTAGCTCCCACACAGTCCTAGGTTAGTCTAGCTTGTACTGGAAACATTTTACCCTTTTCCCATAAATACTCAAAAGGGGATAACTAGATACCTGCTGAACATGCTAGACTTTTAACTGTATTTGCCATGACTTTGTATTCCAGTGCAAGTGGCAGTTCATATAGGTGGCTCTTGACACTACCATATGTTAAGAACATAGGTAAATATAACTTAGTCAGCAGCCTTAAAAAGAGATAGTTTTAGAAGAAACATCAGAAGTGCTTGGTTCCTCAGTAAGTAACCACCCAAAGAATTCAGCACTCCTCCCCAAAAGACAGGAAAAAAAAGCCTGTAATTATTTTGAAAGAATCAGATATCTTGTAGGGAAAGAAGCAATCTGTCTGTTAGATCACTGTCCCATACACACGAAGCAGAGACACACCATGCACCTTACATGTGGCTACAATTTTTATTGATTTTCTTTAACATTAACATCTAATGAGGTAACACCATCTAATTTAGGCATTTAGACATTATATTTTTTCAGTGAGTTTTGGCAAAATTTATCTCCATTCTTGACAGAGAGATTAAAACCTATCTTTTACTGACTATATTAGTATTCAGATCTATTCCATAAATTGTTTTGCATCTATCAGGAAAACGAACATGTATTTCATCTCTGCTATCATATCTTATTTTTTCCTTATTTACTCTTGGTACAGAAAAGAGTAAAAAATATGAACACAGAAGAATATATTAAATGGATAAAACAAGTCAAACAGCCATTCTCAACTGCCATGTGAATACCGGAAACAGGAAGAAGACCTCACATGGTGGGTCTGGAGAATAGTCTATCCCGTCTTTTGACTTTTCAAGTGAAATAATTCCAGTGGGTCCAATAGGACTTAGCAGGACAAGAACATCTTTGCTAATATATCTAAGAATCAAATTAAAGCAGCAGAGCTGGTTAAAAGTGGCTCCTGTTCTCTTCACCTTGGGTTACTTGTTCCCTCTGCCATCACATACCACAATCCCTTACAGCTATGCTGACATATTGTGCTAAACTGAATCTAAACTGGATCAGAAAGGCAATTAGAATTTTAAATGAAATAAAATAAGAGAAAAATTTACTCATCTTTATCTGATTAAAGCAATTATTTGCTTTGATTATATTAAAATGGATTTTGTATTCAGAGAAGCAGCATTGTTCTGAAATTCATTTTCATGTCCTAATTCCACTATCAGAGAAACAAAATTTAGTTTCACTCTGAATTTTTACCCTTTATAAAGCCAGTGTTAAAGCTTCTTGTTTCAAACTGACACTTTTTGAAAGACATATTTTTAAATCTGCAACAGCTTCTACCACTCGTACTTTTAAACTTACAACACATTTAAGCCTAGTTTCTGGTTTTAAGTATTTCATAGAATCACAAAATATTTTGGGTTGGAAGGGACTCGTCTAATTCCAAATCTCTGTCATAGGCAGGAACATCAGGTTGCTGAGAGCCCCATCCAACCCGGCCTTGTACAGCCTTGCCACAGAAATCGCATTACTCACCCTTGTCTACCTCCCTCCCTTGCACAGCAGTTTCAACTCAAACTGACAGGAGCAGAGGCTGAAGAGAATTAAATTCATCAGTTGTCAAGAAAAGGTGCTTAACCATGAGTCCTCTGAAATAATGGCACCACAGAGAAATTCACAATGTGAACTCCACAATTACTGCTCCTACCCAAGTCCTCGTGCTGACCTCCCAGTGAGCACGGCACCACGAGATAATCCCCATGGTTTGAACACTGGTCTCATTGCAATGACTTTTGCCTTCATGAGGAAAGGTTTTCTTAGGAGAGAGTTACAGTTCACTAATCACATCTTCTGCTCATCTTCACTGACACTGGGGAAAATAGAGTAAGTTTACATATTGCAATTCTTAGAGGTTTTTTCTTCTGTCAATAAAGCACTAATAGAGAAGGTCTAAAAGAACTAAATCAAGTTCGAGCAACACTTTCCACTTTCAATAACTTACATATTTATGCTGCGTATTAATTAACAATGAAGCACCAACAAGTGAAGTGGCAGTAAGGTGTATGAAATTAAACATAAGCCTTATCTAACTTTCCAGCTAGAGTCAAAATAATATGGGAGTTACATCCACTAGAACAAAGGAGGAATATTTTTTTTTGCACCTAAATTTGTTACTCAGTGATTAATTCAATGTTTTCATACAAAGTATAACATCTTAAGGTTCTAATATTCATAATGACTGTGTCCTAAGACTCACTTCAATATTTTGGAATGGAACACTTTCGGGATGAAGGGTAATAAGAATGATGAACAAATGAGGTTTTGAAATATTAGTGATTACTACACTTATTTACTATTCAAGCAATCACTATAAAAGTAAGTATTTTACATTTCCAAGTATTCTGCTTAATACAGTACATATAGGGTGGAGAGGCTGCTGTTGATGTTCATGCTTATGTCAAGAAACAGAAGAGTTCTGATGTTGTAACAGAACTTCAGGCATTCATCTGGTATTATAGATGACAAATGTTACTCAATTATGAAATTAAGTGTTCATTTAGCCAACCCACAAGTCACAATTTTGGTTTTTCACCAAGCTGGGGTAATACCAGATACCTTGCCTACTGACAAAATCTAGTTTTAGGATTGAATATTAAAGTATGCTTTCTAGTAAAATGGTATGGTTTACAAGGAAAATATCCTTGATAACCTAGTAATATTATGCTTTTGCTAGACTAGTGTTATTTTGTTTAACTTGCCTATAAATATTATGTGTATGACATACTTGTGTGTTATTTTTTTGTAAGAATGGTCTACTATTTAAAATCCTGGAGAATTGACCCATAAAAAATAGTTAAAATTAGTATTACCATATCCAATAATTCAAACTACCAAAGTATTTCAAGAGTATCTCATGGCTTCTGCAAGTTACAGCAAACTCTTCTCCAGAGAAATTTCTTGGAAACATGTCACTTTTATGTGCAGAAAATGAGAATCATTTTATACACCTGCAAAAGCAGGTGAGAAAGACACTTTCTCCTAAGGAAAAAACACTACTTAAGGATGATGCAACGTTTCATGTCCATTCAAGTCTCATGGGGAAGGCATGCAGAGGCTATTGAAACTGAGCACCTATTAACCATCATTACTTAATTCAAATCCTGTAGAACTGTCAAACATTGACAAAAATAGACAAATCATTCCAGTACTCAAACTTCTCTTGCTATTAATTCCACTTTACAACTTGGCTAAGTTTTCTGAGATATACATGAGTATATCTCAACAAAAGTTCACTTAAGATTTTCTTTCAGCTCCAAGATAAAACCAGGAGCTACATGAAACCAGTAAATCTTTAGCACAAATATGCAGTAAGAGCATAATGTAATTTCCATCTTACAGTTCTGTCTTGTTTTCTTTGCTACACTGAATTACTAAGTTAATTACATGCCCTTAAGCTTTGCTACTTTGTAAGTTAGTTAAAGCTGCAAGTTTAATTATGGACACAATTCATGAAAATACTAAAATCTATTGCTGTTGAGACCGATATAATCTACACGCTAAAAAATTGATCTCATAGGGATTTCCCACTCTTTAAATCCTAATGAATGCTTAATCATAGATCTTAATCAGGACAGCAATAGGATACAGATATTTGCGTAGTTCCAGAGTGTTTCAAGTAGATGTAGAATTATTTCTGCCCTCTAACCTCCTACCAAAATAAATGAGAAGACAAGAGTTGGCTGCTGCAACATTATTTGCTCTAACCAGAGATGCTACCCCTTAGTGTTACCAATCTCAGTAATGGATCAAGACTCATTCTGACAGACACTGTATGCACAAAACAACCCTGTCTAATACCTGCTTTCCTGCTCTTGCTGAAATAATCCCAGCTATTTCAGGCTACCTAGTATTATATGCAAATGTGCTTTCAAATAAATATTTGTTTTCATTTTTAGGTCTGTGAAAATCTATTTTCAGGAACACTTGAAATTCCCACACCAGAAGTTATCTCCTAATTAAAACCACTGTACTAAATGTGTATTACTAGACTTTAATGGTATTCATCTACTGTAACTCAAAGAAAAATCTCAAGACAACCTGCCAAAAACATCTGCCTAAATCCCTCAAATAATTCTTGGAAAATGCGATGTCATGGAAAAAAAATTATTTTGGAAGAAATCAAACCAAATAGCACTGAGAGACTAAGTTACTGATGCTGGTGCAGATCTATTGCCCTGAATGGCCTTTTTTCTCCTGGCTCAACATATTAACAAAGCTGGTGAAGAGACCGGACTCTGTGAACCAATCTCCGTCTAAAGTTCACGCAAATGAGACTTTTTCTTAAACTTGTGGTATTAAGTGCTTGAGAAACAACTTCTGCTTTTCCTTCTGACTTCTTTCAATTTAAAAAGAACACCAGAACTTTTTGTAGTGCTTATAAACATACTTCCAGGTTTCTTAGGCAGCTTTTTAACCACATACCAAGTAAAAGAACAGGAGTTTAACCAGGCAAAATGGAGAAACGAAGATCTGACTGCCACCATGGGGTATTGTAGCTGGTACGATGTGAAAATTCACAAGCAATCTTGAACCCCGAAGGCTTAGGCAGGTAAGTATGTATAAATCACGTATGACAGATTCTCATTTGAGCTACATGTCGTTGAAACCTATCAAAAATCAGTGAATTTGGGAGTTGCATCCAGAACTGAATTTCAGGCTCACTTGTTTCACAAATGGCTTTCTCTTTTTTCTGGCCTCTGCCTTCGCAGCTTGCTTTCTGAGGCAATTTCAATAGAGCAGAGAATCACAGAATGGGTCAGGGGCGAAGACTCCACAGTGGATCATCTGCCCTGAGCCCCCTGCTCAAGTAGGGTCATCCTAGGAGCACATGGCACAGGATTGTGTCCAGACAGTTCTCCAGTATCTCCAGTGAGGGAAACCCCACAGCCTCTCTGGACAATCTGTTCTAGGGCACAGTAAAGAAGTTCTTCCTCATACTCCAGTGGAACTTGCTGTGTATCAGTTTCTGCCCATTACCTCTTGTCCTATTGCTTGGTACCATCGAGAAGAGCCTGGAAACATCCTTTGACACATTCCCTTCAGATACTTATAGACACTGACGAGGTCCCCTCTCAGTCGTCTTTTCTCAAGGCTGAACAGGCCCTGTGGCTGGTGCACCATGCTCAGTGGGACATACAATGCCCACATCTACCTCCTGACAAGTATGGAAAAGAACAAGGTTCAGGAGTAAACAAAATTGGCATACTGTAAAAATACAGTGCCATTATACAGTTATGCTTTCATTAAGCATTTATTGCTACAGCTTTGGCAGACAGTGATTAGTTTTCATGGTCACACAATGTGTAGATATTACATTTGAGAAGGAGAAAGCAATGTCATATAGGACATGTATTTTTGTCCCAGTTAAATTAAACAGTAGCCAATTGCATTTCAAATAGGAGGTTTTTTTTTCCATGAGTAAACATAACCTGCTTTTAGCATGTGGGTGACTAATCAAGTTCTTGAGCCAAAGCAGCTTTTCAATTTAAAATACTTAACCTCCTGATATTCCCTAATGCACTTTCTTAACCAAAATAATCTAACAAAACAAAAAGGCATCAAGAAAACTTTGTAGGGGAACCTGTTTACATGAACAAATAGGTTTGTTCATTTCTATGTTCCTTCTATTAAATTTAAACCACATGTGCCAAATTTTCTATTTTTTCTCTGCTTCTGACTGTCATCTCTGTACCGTTCTGAGTTCTTCAGAGTGGGAGACTGCACTGCCTTGGAAGAAAGCAAACCTAACCCTATCTACCAGCCCTCCTCTGTGAACTCACAGGCTATGCTTGTATTCTGTAGTCATCAGCTGATGTTTAATCTTCTGCATTAGCAGGATCTAGGGGAAGTTTTCACTGCTTTCTAATTTTAGCTAAGCGAAGTGGCCTTCAATCCATCAAAGGGAAATAATTTACATGCTGATAGAGCATCCTAGAGTAATCAAGACAGATTTTCTGTGTGCTCACTTTTCTACTACACATTACTGCTGACAAAAAAAAGAACCGTTAACAGAAAAAAACAAGATTACAGGTACAAAAAGGCAGTAAGACATTCATTCAATTAGCACTTGCCATGTGTGGTTTTATCCTTAGCATTATACATTATATTAGTAGTAAAAGCAGGTATAGTAAGCTGATAAGGCTGGTATCAGTCAGGGCTCTTTTACTCCCTAAGCAGGGGAATCTGTGCAAATAAAGCCTAATTTGTATAATTCAATTTAACATAGAATAAAAAAGAACATGTGAAGTATGAATAATACATCAGTTAGATTTATATGCATTTTACATGGAAAAAGTGAATATAATCAAACTGAATTAAAAACCTCATACATGATGGAACCATGAATAAAATGAGAAGTAACGCTGGAATTTCAAATTGCTTAAAAATTAATCAGATAATCTTAAATATGGTAAATATATTTGTTTCTTAAAAGTGCATTCTGTGCACAAAGCCACTTAAACAAAGGTAGGACTACATATAAACAAGGAAACTAATTGTTGCTCAATTTTCCATTTTTAAGGAAAGAATATCTTGCCCCTGCTGCTTTCTGTTCCTGGGAAAAGAAAAGCTACTCTTCTCTAATGTAAATCCCAGAAAAATCTTCAATTTGTGATCAAACTTATGATTCATTGAATTGACTAGATAAATTGGGAATAATTTTCAGCTTTTCAAAAATACTAATGAGTCTTGAAGCTGACTTAGGTTGCAAATCAGCAGGTTCAGGATGAACGTAAAGTATTCTGACAGGCTCACCAAAATTTTAGCAGAAAACCAAGGTTCTTCTAAAAAACCCCAATTAAAGACAGTTTAAGTGAAATCATACAAAAGCAAATCGGCCAAACTTAATACAGTAAATATCCAACAGCTGCTTTTTCTCAAAACTGTATTTTCAATACAGATTTTGTCTATTCAGATGGCAACAAGGTGAGAAACCTGCAGCTTCCAGACCCTGCAACCACACAGCAGTCAGACAAGACCTGTGCTAGGTGTATCAGCAGTAACACCTCAATACTCCTCAGGACAGGCCTTGCTCTGAGGCAGGGAAACACAGAAGTGTGGAGAAACCTCCAGAATAATCCTCATAGCACAGTGTGTTTTACACATAACAGTGATGTCTATGCATTTTAACTTAATTTTTCAACAAAAAAACCAAACCAGGAAGCAGCTCTCCAGTTTTCTCCAATTTTTTTCTCCAATGGCTATGGAAGACACATACATACATAACTTCATTTTACAATCACTCAATTAATTTCTGCCTTCAGAAATATATTCAGAACAAAACCAGGAAAAACTGGGACCTGGTTTGCTTTCTGTTCTAAGTTTGAAGGAATTACTCAGGGGAATGCATAAGGTACAGACAATGCTAAAAAATTCAGTAACAGGTAATTTCCACATACAATTTCCTATTCAACATTGTAGGAACACACAGAGCATCATTTGGAACAACCTGTCCAAAGCCTTTTTTCTCATTTAATCTGCACAAAAAAAATGTCCCTGTAGTCTCCAAAAGGTAAGGTACTTGCAACAGAAAATGTCACCAAGACTCAAATTCTCTGTAAGTGTAAGATGACATCAGGATATACCTAAAGCGAAAATTCAAGTCAGCCAAGTCACTTCAAGAAACCTTTGGAAGTTAAAAAAAGAGTGCATTTATGGTGCCCTTTGCTAAACAATCTTCTAAAATAATTTACATTCATGCTTCAGAATAGTTAATAAAATTGTTTGTTTAAAGAAATAGAGATAATAATCAAACACACCAGAAGCCTCTGTCAAGTATAAAGAATAAAAAGAAATATCCAAGATCAAACTCCCTTCTCTCTCAAAGGCCAGCTATGCAGCTGCTCATCTGCACAAACTTTGCAACTTCTAAAAAAGGCGTTTTTGCCACAGTGTAACTTAACACCATCTTTAACAGGCTTGCTACATTGTGAACTTGCAGAGCAAACCCTCACCGGTCTGAGGGCAGACAAAACCTGTGCTCCCATGCGGGAGCTTCCTTTGCCCCAGCAGCAACCCCAGTCCCACCTCCAAGAACTATCTTTTGATTGTATCCAAAGTTTTCACTAGCACAAGAAAACAGCCGTGAGTACTTCCTAACAGGGACAGACATCTAGGATTTCTCTCGAGCCACAAAATTAACAACATCCACTTTGGAACCCTCTCTCTCCCAAAAGAGCGCGACAGAAGTACCAGCTTTGACTTTGGATTCCCTCTGGTCTATATAAACAGGAAATTCTTTGGTACAGTTGTCCCATTAGAAACTCATTATGACAGATTAACAAAGAAACTGCAAGTAATCACAAGTTCTTAAGAAACCACTTACATCCCAATTACATTGAAAAATGGTCAGGAAGACAACAGCCAACAAGTAAAATAATCTAAGTTTATTTAGACCCATCCACAACAGTATATATACACAATACATGGCATTTTAAAGAGCCAATTTTCTAGTCTTTTTAAAAAATCCTCTGAACGGGTATCACATGGACCAGAAGCCATTATTCTAAAAAACAATTTTATTAGGAAGTTACAGTAGTAAAGAAATAAAGCAAAAGTATGGCAGCAATTGAAAATAACTTTTAAACAAATAAAACTGAGATGATCAAGATGAAATCTGAAGTAAAAATGGGTATAAACAGTATAAACTTAAAGTAATAGAGTAGAAATCTGGAAAGAAATGTTACATCAACGAAAAAATACAGCTGTCAGAGGCAGGAATAATAAAACATTTTTAAAGAAATCTTAAGAAAGGAAAAAAAAACCAGAAAGAATATATAGGGCATAAATAAATAATTAAATATAGAAAATTGGTCAACAAATACTTCTATTTTGTGTTTATAAAGAATCAGAAAATTTTGTCTTGTATAATGAAGTTGATACACCTTCTAATCTACTAGTAATAAAGAAGAACATTTAAACCCCATGGATCACTATTTTAACTTAGTAGATCTTGGTAACACAAATCACAAGTGTGCTTGGGCAGCTCCCTAGCCACTATTCAAGAACTAATGCAGCTTCAAGTTTGCCAACGTTTGTCTTCTAAACAGATTGTGAAATACCTGGAAAACAGCAAAGGACTCATAACACTGTACTAGCGCTGCAAAGCAGCAACAGAAATACCTGAAAATGTTAACTTCTCAGCCATACTGGATAAAATAAATAAAAAATTAACAAACAAACAAAAAATAATCTATGTGAAGCACTCTAAAATAACTGAGGTTCATTAGGCTTATCAAGAAGGTGGCAATATCATGTCAACACAGTTATACTGTCCCAAAATCTTAGCTTAGCTTCACCAACGGCATCACTGCTTTTTTTTTTACACCACAGAGCCAGAACTGATCAACACAGAACACAGCTGAAACTCACTCCTATGATCTGGGGCACTACCAAACAGTTTTGAAACGCGAGTCCAACGAGGCTTTTTAAGCCTGCAGCTTTGCCATATGAAAGCTTACCCCAGTCAGAACAATTGTTCATAGATGTTCATGAAAGCTTACTAGCAGAGACACCTTCAGTGCAGAACCTGAACAGGCTTCCTCAGGAGAGGACACCTTGAAGTATGTCTCTCCAAACCTGAGTTAAAACAGATTTCTCTTTTTTTGGTCATGGTATACCCTCACCACATCAAGTACCAGACTAACTGCTGTTTTGGCACACAATGCATGAAAACCCAGCACAAACTGAGTATTTTTGAGTAGTTCTCTAGACTGTATCTGAAACCAGTTCTCCTCATGGCATTAAAAAGCAAACCAGACCCTGATACAGAGGTCAAGAATGATATATATGCTGACTTTTCGTCACTATATTAGAAGCATTGGTATACTAAAAATGTTATACTTTTCATCAGTATATTACAAAAGCAGCTTCTTTTTCTTCAAACTGCTGTGTGTACTCCTGTACCAAGACCAGTTCAAGCCTCATTCTGGCAGTTGTTTCCATGCTCTGATCCATGCTGTACCACCTTCACCACTGTCACCAAACACATAAGACAGCAGATCTGCAGCATTTCACATGGCAAGACTTTACAACTCTCCAAGTCACAGCTCAGGTCACGCCTATTCTGTGTGGCACAACTTGCACTGACTCAAGAAGTCAGGTCTGCTATCCCCTAAATCTTAACAAGTTCTAGGGACGAACTTCTAGACAGGGTAAGGATACACAGAGTATTTTCCCCATCCTCTATAGAGACTTTGTGCCTCACAAATCAAGTTATCTCTGTGTGTAAAGGAAACCTGTAAGCTACTAAACTCTGAATTTTCTAGTTCTTGCTAACCATCTTACGAGCAATTTTATCTAAGCAAGCAAGCAAGCAAGAGTAATAACTTGCTTACTGTATACTGTACCTAGATGAGCAACTGTCACCCACAGAATACATGCCAAAACCATCCTGGCAAAATCCCAATGTCCTCTGCACTTTTGGCAGAGAACAAAGAATTCAGACATTCACACAAATGCTGCAGCAGCTCACCTCTTGCTTCTCAGCCCTGCTTGCCAAATTTTGGAAGCTCAGAAAGGAGTTCCAAGAAGAAAAGGCACTAAAGAAACTTGCCACTGCTGTATTTTTTCACTGTCTTTAGCCACACACAATACCACTTTTAAGAGATTAGGAGAATACACCTCTGCTAAAAATTTTTGTAGTCGAATGCTGATAAAAACAGACACTTCAGGAAAGCACTGAAAGTGAGCTTTTATGATCTTTCCCTGCTACACTTGATTTTAAGCAGTTACACAAAAAACATATCCCAGCTGATAGCAATTAGATCCTCATCTGCATATTTTGCTTTAGAATCTATGACATTCAGATGATGAAAATGTTTCAAAGTACTTACAAATACCATCCCTATCCGATAATTGCCCCATGTTTCAAGACGAGTTTTAAGCAATAATCTGTTCCCTGCAGGAGGTGGTGTTATAAAACCAGAAAACCCTACTCCTTTGAGCTAACAAACACTAATCATAATCACTCAGGGCATGATTCTACACGAGCTCACTGTTGACAAACAGGGAGGTCCAAGTCTCCCTCCTCATTCTTAACTGCACACTCCCAAAAGCATTTGTCAGACTCTCCATTAGCCAATTCACTAACCAGCAAGGCAGAAACAACCTTTTCTTCCTCCCCACCCACTGAAACAAACAAAAAAGGAGGAGGGAAAGAAAACAGCATGGTGGGAGGAAGAGCACACCCTTTCAAGGCAGCAGAGTACTGCCTCAGTTGCACCTGGAGCTGAAGCCACTTGAGAGTTTTATTCTAGAAAGGATTCTAGAGAGAAGGACAAAAACCTAAATTTCTAATTATGCAGTAACTCATTTGTGTTGACTTCTAACTTCTGAGAGGCTGCTGACGTATTAGAATTGTATCAGGACAGAAAACACACTGACCTCTTTACCTTGGTCCACAGACCAAGTACCGTGTCAGCTTGAAAGAAACAACAAAAGCCCAGAAGTCTGTTGTTTACCTGACCTTAGCAGTATGCATGTAATCACAAAATCAATCACAAATGTTCTAAAGTTTGCTTCTTGTACATCAAACTCGTAGTTAAAGATGATTATTATTAAAGAGCACAAAAATGAAAACCTGGCTGAAAAGTACATTGGCTTCGAGGTCAGTCATATGAATGCACATTGGCTTTACTGACTGCATTTCCCCCACAAATACATACAAATAAGTGCTAAACACGTGAAAAAAACCCTCCCCCAAAATGAAATTGCTTTATGGAGAAAGCACACACGCTGCCTGAGCATGGAAAAGTCTAAGCACTGCAGAGTTTTGGTGGGTAACCACTCAGTGTCCCTGGAAGAGGAGGTGCAGTAGCAAGGACAGGGGTAGGGTTTGACAGGGAAGAGTTCCAAGTTTTCACATTTAAGACAAATGGACAAAGGCCCACGTGACTTTCTCTCCTATTTAATCATCCACTGTTCATGCTGTAAACAGAAAGCTCCTGCAATGCAAACTGTTTTGAAAACTGGTTGTCTATTTTCATAAAAGCTCTACCCATTAGGCTAGGAGCTATACTCCAAATACCCCAGAGTACATGATAGGAAACTGACTCCATGTTGTACAGAAAAGACAAATCCACTCCCGGACATCCCAGAAGACGACCTTTGATGCCTTGAGCTTGCTTTTCCTCCTCTACAGGGCATACCTCTACAAAAAGACTTCTGGAGTGGAAAGCTGTTCTGCCAGCCTAATTTTCACTATTAAATTAGGCAAAATGTGCTAGAGGTTTATGCTTCTCTAAGGACTCTACTTGACATTAAATATTTATTTATGCACCTATATATAAGCAAGAGTAAGGCTGAACAGCCAAATATTCCAGGCCTAGGAAATGCTTTAATTAACACTGCCTAAGCCAAAGCGATTGGCCCCACAAACCCATGACCTGTGTACATGATCTCTACTTCTCTGTGGTTAAAGGAACTTTTTTTGTTCAATCTGTGAGATGATCAGTACTTCCATAATGTGTGAAAATTATGGATTTTTCTTTACAGTTCAGTGTACAGCCTGTACTACTTAAATCCTGTTCCCAACACAACTCACTCTCTCATGCACTCTTACTTGCCACTTGACAACCATTTAGGTACATAAGCAGGATTCATAAAACCTCCACCCCAAAAGTTATTGCTTTGCAGATCGTAAAACAAACAAAACAAACAAAAAGGCCATCATAAGCCATATTCTCTGACTTAACCATAAAATTTGAAATGCTATGGAACTGAGGTTTTAGGATAACCAGTACTTCATACAGCTAAAGGAGAGCTTCCTTTTATTACACTTACAGTCACAAGCACATACAGATTTCCCTGCAGTCTCCTATCCAACACACCATTTTCTTCTTTTCCCCCTCACTGATAAAGCAAAAGTTCGATGAGCAATAGCATCTTTTATCAGATGTCCTGAACCATTCCAAGAACAAATCCTCTATGTGGCCCTATAATCTAGGTATGATGACATAATAGAGTATTAAAAGGTTAATGCATGTTAAGTCCAAGTACAGATTTCACATTAATTACCTCCTATCTAATATACTGACAACCGAGTTCCATTATTTCCGTATTCCCAGTATCAGTCTTTCTTTTCCACACTATCACTATAACTAACTCTCAGTTTCATCCTGACAGCCAGCCCACATCTGACAGCTTGCTTTTGCCTCCACTCTTCTGACTCACTCCTACATCCCTACTCTATTTTTGCATCTTACAGCTTCCTCCTCTGTGCTAGTGGAGGCAAAGAGGTCACAGCACAGATAGTACCAGTCTCAGTCTAAATGTATTTTACAAGTCCACAGCACCCTGACATCTATACAGCTTCTGTGTTCTGACTTATCATACTCAAAATTAACATAGGTATATTACTGTATGGTACTGTAGGTTTTTTTAGGTCTTGGTACATTCTCTTAGATATCAGCTTTTCCCTGAAGCACTCCTCTGGTAAATCTGAGAATATATGAAAATAGGTTTTCTTCTGAAAAATCCTATCTCATTGCAAAATGCTAGAATATTAAAACATAGATCCATCCAAGGAGACTTTGCTTCTGCCTATCTGATTCAGTATTAAGAAAAAATCCATCCTCCTTTACAGCTTCATAGCTGAAAAGAGCAAGAGAATAGACTTTACAGGGATCCAGAGTCTCAGTCAAAGGGATGGACTGTCTCCCAGAAAAAGAACTTAATAGGCAGAACTCTTCAGCCTAGAACAAAATGACACTGATGACCATGTAACACAAGACTAAAAATCGTTAACAAGAGAAATCTGGTCACCATTTCTGCTATAACGAGTTCAAGTCATTACATGAAGCTAGTTGAAGCTGCAACCAACAGACATAAAGAAACAAAACTTGCTTTTCTGAGAACCGACTGGAATGCTCCATATCAGCAGAAGCAAAGACAACTTATCACTGGTTCTCAGTAGACTGGCCCTCCTTTTCACACAAATCAGGCACTGGAGCTGTATGATTAACTGAAAGAATGCTAAAGGCCTCAGCTATATAGAGGAAAAAGCCCTCTTAACTAGAATTTAATGTAATACAATAGCATTTTTACTGATACTTCTCTCATCAGAGCAGGTAAGTGATGAAGTGCTTCATTTTTTTTCTTTTCTGCAATAGAAAACATGTTGTGGTTTTTTTTATTAGGACTACAAGTAAAGATAATGATGTTCCTGCATTTGATAGGATTCTGCGTATCTGAATAAAGATATGACTAAGCTTAACAATCTAGCCTCTCATTCAGGAGGGTTTTTACAAGTATAGGTATATAAACTACCACACAGAGAATTACAGTAAAGCCGTGCATCCTACTACTTGAGAGTAAGTACAGGGTAGACTACCTCACTGGTGCTGCTATACCCAGATGCTCTGAATCTGAACCCTCTGAAGCAATCCCTTAATACAAAAGCCTCAAAAGGAGCTTATTTAAACTCTTAGCATATGATGGGGCTACAGCACTGCTAGATGAGGCAGAGCAACTGACACCATCTACCTGGACTTACGTAAATGGTTTGACACTGCCCCACATGATATCCTTTGCTATAAATTGGAAAGACATGGATTTGATGAATGGATCACTTGGTGGATAAAGACATGACTGAATGGCTGCATGTAATAGTTGTGGTCAATGTCTCACTGTCCACATGGAGACCAGCGACAAGTGGAGTCCCTCAGGAGTTGGGGCAGACACTGCTCAACATCTTTGTCAGCAACACTGACAGTGGGACCAAGCGCACCCTCAGCATGATATCTGATGACACCATGCTTTGTAAAGCAATGCCATCCAGGGAACCTGGACATGCTTGAGAGGTGGGCCAATGCAAACCTCATGAAGTTCAACAAAGCAGAGTGTTAGGTCCTACTCCTGAGACAGCAATCCCAGGCATACTCACAGGGATGGGCAAAAAAGTGATTGAGAGCAGCCCTGTGGAGAAGGACTTGGGGTGATGGTTGATGAAAACTAAACATGAGCCATCAGTGTGTATTCACAGCCCAGAAAGCCAACCCTGGGCTGCACCAAAAGGAGTGTGGCCAGCAGGCCAAGGGAGAGGATTCTCCCCCTCTACTCTGCTCTGGCTGTAATTCCAGCTACTGGAATTATGACCAGTTTACAACAAGCTTGGGTACAGGCACAACAGCTTATATGATAGCAAAAGTGCATTATGCAACAAAGCAGTGTTATCGATATGCTACTACACTTAATTAAATCTTTAGTATAAAGTCACTGCCACGAAAGAAATGTTTTCTACTAGCTACATAGGCCCTTACCACAGTTTCAGTTTTAATAATTAGCTACTGTGCTACTGAAGGAGGCCAAGAAAGAGGGTTTTACAGACAAAGCTAAAGACAGCTGGGCTGGTTTTTTTCCCTGCTGTTGGATGGCTGCCTTCATTTCACTGGAACACTACAAAGCAAGTTGACCATATAAGGCACTGGGATTCCCATGGAAAATGCTTATACAAATCTATCCATGTAGTCTATTTAGTTTATATATCACAGTTAAGATGAACATTTGCAGTACAGCTTTAAGACACTTTAGAATTAAATCTTACACATATAGCATTACGTTTGCCCAACTGAGCTCATGTAAGTTCCCTTCCAGAAGAATCTACAGCTTAACATTCAACTGAATGCATTTCTTTACATAATAATAAGGCCAGATCAATTTCAAAACTGCAGGCAGCATTCATAAATACAGCATTCTTGATTTTGGTGCAAATGAAAAGTACCAGAAAAGCCTAATTCAGGGGTCTGACGGTGAATTTATCTCCCTGCCAGCCACTGGCTGAAGCCTGCATTTATCAGAGGCAGCAACTTGCAGCATGGAAAGATTATTTGTAGCCTAGATTCCAACAAGAATAACTCTAACGAGCAAGTGCTTATAAGGAGATGGTAATACACAGTCTACAGAGAAAGGACAGGGAGAACTGAAGAAAGCAACATTCTTCAGCAGATGGGGGTGTAAAATAGAGAGAACTGCAGGGCTTCTACTTGAGAAGGGCAAGGGAACTTTCAAGACAATGGAAGGAAACACTGGTCTAGAAGAAGGGGCAAGAAAGAAGTAAGTATGAACTTCAGGACTAGACAGATAAATACAGGAATACAAAAATCTGCAGTTAGAGATATGTGCCAGCATGGCAACAGTATCTTCTTAGCTTTAGGGTTTATGTTTCAGCAGGAATCAAGCACTTAAACATTGGGAAGCAACACTTCTAACACAATCAAAATTTCTAGAGAAACCTGCCATGCTTTTTATATATTACCTCCCCTTAATATTTGCATTAATCTTTTTAGATAAGAATTTCACAACTGACCATTATGAAATGTCAGTTTCGCCAATACAATGCATAGTTTAGTCAATGCTGGGTTTCCTCTTCAAACAGATATCCAAACCAGACAGTATTCTGTACACCAACCAGATCTGTTGAATTAAGTAGGCCATTTTGCACCTACTTTAGGTAGGACTAGAATGTAATTCCTCAATCAACACATAGTCTATTGACTCATAAGGACAAAAAAAAGTGTTTGTAGATTAACACAATCTGAACAGAACTATTTCTTCCAGTAAATATCAGCTGCTGCCAGACCTTGCTGTCTTTTTGCACCTCAGCAAATATACTCCATCTAACAAAGACACTAACAAAAAACAAAATAGAAAAACTAAGCAGTGTGTAGCAAAACAGGACCCAGAACCAGTTTTATTATAGAAACTGAGTACATATGTGACCATATGTAAAAATACATATGTATTTTTTTTTACATCTTTTTGTAAAAATACAAAAAAATTACAACTACCTTCGTGTAAAAGATGAAACTTTAGTCTGATCTTAAATTTGACCCTGAGGCTAAACACATTTGAAATCTATATGCCAGACTGTGAATCAGGAGCCATCTCTACTCAAGTTTGGAATTAATTTCATTTCATTTGAGGGCTAACATTTCCTCAAATTAAAAACATTCCTTAAGAAACTGTAGATTTATGCAATTTTATCCACAGAGGAGAGCTAAGACTAGTTCTCAAAATCGTGTCATTGGCTGGACCTAAGTAGCAATTTAATGGACTGCTCAATTAGTTCTTACACCAGTATTTTAGAAGTTACTGCACTCCAACTGCAAGCTCATCTACCACATGACTTGCCAAGTGAACAAATTAAACTTCCCTACACGAGAGTAAATGGGCATGGGAATGCACAGGAGCTGCCTACTTATGCTTAAAGTAGGCATTTAGTCTATAATAACAACAGCACCATAGTTCACAGTATCTATACCCCTATCTAAAGTAAATGCATTCTTAGTTCAGAAAAATGTACCATTATACCAATCTACTTCAGATAACTTTAGAGCAGCTACAACTATATTTTTGCTCTGCAGGGTATCAGCTTGCTAAAAAGTACATTTTACAAGGTCTTAGATTCAAAAAGCCACATATATGGGCTCTCCTTAAAAGAGATCTTTAAGGGCAGAGATTGCCTCTGTAGGGTGCCTCAGCTAGGATGCTGAGCTTTTGTTTGAAAGGATAATATTGATACACTTCTAGAGTAAAAGTCACTCCCTACCAGTCCTACACTAAATATAAAGCACTGAATAAAACTGAAGCAATAAATACAGCATTAACACTCCTGGCTTTAGGAATGGCACAGAAAACACCTACTACTGCTCTGCTGAGAACTTGCTCATTAGACTGAATTAGGTTAGGCAAAAGATGACACAACTGGAGCATGCTGCAGACATATGAATATCACAAGCACTCCTCTGTAATATGCCGGTGAGCAAGAGGGAGAAGGAAATGAGATGGCAGGTGAGTTTTTGCCTTTCCAAGTTAGTCTGGGCTATAGTTTACTTTCTTCCCATGGAAATCACTAATGTCTGAGACAGAACAGGTTGCTAAATCAGTCACATACTTTGCAATTAAACATCTTAAGCTGCAATTCACAAGATGTGGGGCCCTACACAAACAGGAGTTGATGCTGCACAGTCACTCTGAGCCTTCTTATCCAGTCACTAGAAATCATTAGCTAAAAACCTTAGAATCAGTTCATATCTTCCCCTTTCCTTATTCTAGTCCTGCTGCCTAGGAATAGTGAGAAGAGATGGTAACTGATTGTCAACAAAAATCACCCCACCAGTCTTTATGATCATTTAGGAAAATAATAGATATTCAGGTCAGGGAAAATCAAAAGTTTTAATATGTGATTTTGAAGTTTTAAGCCTAGTAAGATCACAAATGTAAAGTATTCTTCAAAAACCTAAGAACAGCTGACCTTGAACACGTGTTGGGGCAGTGCTCATCCTCCTTTTAGTCACAAAATTGCATCTCAGCTGCAGAGGAGAGTTGTGAGAAAAGGTATGTAGCAGAATGCAACACTCACTTTCTGAGCTCAAAGTTAAGAAGTTCAGATCCAGACTGCTTGATCCAAGCCAAGGCACTTTCTGGCCAAGAAACTTCCAGTAACTTCGTAGCTGTGTTTTGTATCTTCATACAACATAATTTTATTGATACACTCATTAATAAAATACATTCATATTTGCACTAAAATCAGTGTACATGCTGAGTTTCAGAAGAAGAAGGTTTAAGATGGTTATGAGACTCAATTCCCACAGCCTTAATGAAAAGCAACAGGACACCCACACATTTATGAATGGCTAAGGTTATTAACCAAGCTGAATAAAACTGAGCTGAGCTGTCCCACATAAAAATGGCAAGCAAAAACAATGGTGACACAGAGCACACTTACACCATCTTGCTGCTCTAGGGTTTGCATTTAACCACACTATTCCAAAAGCAGAACATATAATTATCTAACAGACCAGAAAAAGTACTTTGATAAGTACTGCTGTAAAACAGGTTTAGATATTACCATAGATAGTTCCTTTTACTAAGCAACTCATTTAGCTACAACAGATGCAAACCCTGTGCTTGGATATGAGTTGTTTATTGTTACAGAGAATGAAAAACCCAGAAACATGTGTTAAAGTCATAGCTAAAGTTCTGGAGAACCTAGAAGATATAATTTTAAATTTGAGTACTGAAAAAGGATGCTCCAAGAATACCAAGGGCTGTAGAATTTGGCTGCAAATCTGCAAGCTTCACAAATAATTTTATTGAAGTTGTGTTATTTACAGAAATTTAAGTGTTTCCAGGAGTAGAAACAAGATCCAATTCCTGTGTCTGTTGCTCACTACTGTCAACAGTAGAGCCCTATAAAGACTTATAAAGAAATGAGTTATTGTTTCTTACATAAGCATTGAAAATTGAGATTTTCAGATGAAGGTGTCAGGCATTGATTAATAATGTTCTTAAAAGTGATCAACAAGAGCTGGTGAAGAAGTTATCAAGTGTAATGTGAATCGATGTTTTCACAAATTAAAAAGGGGCTTATTGTATTAATTTTCCCCATGGTTTAAATTGCTGTGTTCAGGTGTCTGTGGAGTCTAACAATGAGATTAGAAAACTGTTGGACTGAAATGTGGCCAGTGCCTATAAAGGTACGCCAAAGCCCTTACTCCAAAACTTTCCCATTCTTATTTGGGAAGCTAATGCTATCTAGGGAAGAAGTCTATGCACGCTTGTGCCTCAAGCCATCTGCATAATGGAGAGAGCATTCATGCAGGAGCCAACATCAAAGATTGGATGTGGGAAGGTAGAAAGTGTAAAACTGACAATCAGTACCTTGGAAAAAAAAAAAAAAAAGTGATTCAGTGTTTAATTTTTACTTTCTCTGAAAAAACCTGATGACAAAGCCAGTTTTGTGTAATTTGGAACTCATTTGGATGTCATAAAATCAGGAGTCCATTCCTGCCATATTATTTATAAGTATATTTAGAGAGCACTAAGGTAACAAAAATACCTACAAAATAAATGTCTACCCAACTGCAATGTGCATTACAACACCAGTTCCAAGTATTGTTTTGGTAGGTACTTGCTACAGTTTAACTACAGGCCTAGCAAGAATATAAGACTACAGAATATGACTATGCAGTTTAGAAAGAACATTCTATTTACTAGTTTTAGCTTGGGCAAAGGTGCAGTTAGAACAGTTTGAATTAAACAAGAATCCACGGAAAGAATCACCTTATTGTTGATTTGATTAATATCATTATTTATATGAGACATCTATGAGCTAGCCTCATTCAACTATGAAGTAATGACTCCCTAATTACAGCAATCTTCCCTATTAATGCTTAATATTCAAAATTACCCTGTACTTAAGGTCTTGAACTGAAGATATGAGGTCTAAATGAAGGTTAAATGTTGAACTGCAATACATGATTTGTCTTGCTCATAAGGAAATAGCTTATTTCTTTCATTTGAGAATTGATTTACGTCTCAGAACTCTGGCATGCAGACTGGTACCAGAGAAGCTGAACAGCTGATGGTCCCTGGGTCACCAGCAACCTCCTTGTGACTCCAAAGAAGCACACAGCTACTTGCAGAAGGCAAGCAAACTGGCACCACCCTTATTCTTCAGGTGTCATTTATAAGCATGCAGCATGAACTTCCTCAGTTCAACTGTACCTTAATCTCAGATGACTGTACTGTGTTGTCTTATGGTAGTAGCAGACCAATCCTAGCACATCAAAGTGTGAAATCTATTTGGCAAAACAGGGAAAGTTTACTAAAAGCGACACATGAACACTATGACTGAAGCACTCGTGTAACTGCAAAACCAGACGTACAGAACGATCTTCAACCTCGTTTATGAAGTGCTTAAACTTAGCTTCTGTTTTAAGAATTACTGTTTGCCTTTTAGCTAATTTCTGTTCTGAACTTGGACTGAGTCATTTTTTCCATTACTGAAAGCAAGCTACTTTGTTTTTATTGGATGCTCTAAGTCTAAGCATGTTGAGAACATCACAGCTATAGAACTATAGTTAAAGCAAGATAAAATTTGCTGAAATGAACAATAAAAATGAGCTTCAAGCTAGAGTTACAGCCCAGGTACTTAAAACAATATCTTCAGAATACTTTAATATCAATATACATAATTTAATCCATTCCTTCTTTGCCCTCAAGTAATACACAGCAACAGTTTTATCATCTCTTGGATGGATTTTAGAGACACAACTTTTAGATCTTTTTACCACTAGGGATCTTAACTTACACCATCTCATATGCAAGAAGGTAATCAACTGTAGTTTTAATTTATTACTTTAGGATCTTGACTTTATATAAATGAAAACTTAATAAAAATTAGAGACTGTTAAAAGATCCTCTCTGTCACATTAGAAATAAAGTCTTTGAACAGCAAGATAGCATTTCTTTTCCTTAATAGTTATTACATTAAATATGTGAAGAAACTATTACCAAAAAAAATTACATTTTGCAAGATCAGATGATTTCACATGACAGCATTCCTGTTTCCAAAAAAAATGCCTAAATTTTTACAGGTAAAAGTAAAGTTACCCTAAAGAAGCTGAATTGTCTACCCAACTACCAAATTAATCAGGTAAGTTAACAAACAAACAAAACACTGCAAAGTAAACATTAAACAGTCCAGGAATCGTGGACAATTCACCCCCTACACCCCTCATCCTCCAGTACTACTATAGTGCCCCTCAATTCACCAGTTACAGACACAAATGAACATACAATCTATGTTTGACAGAATGGCATAGGTAAAACAAAAATTTGTCTTCAAAAATAATCAAACATTAAAATGCAAGCAAGCATATTTCATGTATTTGACGGTGCTCTTCCTCCCCAAACTTCATAGACATCTTCCACTATGATGCACTGTAGAGCAGGAACGATGTCTTCAGGGGTCTATCCAAAGCCTAGCACAAACGAAGCCACTGTCTCATTAGCAATTTCTGCTGTGTCTGTACGTCACGGCCGTGAGAAAAGCCACTGAATACAGCAGTTGCCACGTAAGTTCCCATATTACTGTAAAAGAGCTCTAAACACCAGACCAGGATCTCCAGAAAGATCTAGATCCCCATCTGTGGAGTAATTCAGGTTTTCTGGAAGAGATTTTTGCTTCAGTAGCCAAAAAGCCACCGGAGTGCAGAAAAAAAAAGGCAGGGTCTCCAAAAACGAATAAAAAAACCCAACTAAAAATAAAACAAGAAAATCAGAGAAACAAGCATTAGTTAGCACACAAGCAGAAGTCCTGATCTCCCCAAACAATACTCCTGAAGAACTATATTGGGCATCTATGTTTCTGTATCCCATTCAAAGAATCATTATTCAAAGCAGACAATCTAAACCATACTTTCATTTTAAAAAAGCCACACCCAAAAATACCTTCTGTTGAAACTCATTTCTCATCAAGCCAGTGCCCCCCTGGCACCTCTCAGTCACAGGCAATTAAAAAAAAAAATGAAGTCAAAAGACAATATAAGGCAAGATTGCTGCAAACTCTAGGAAAGTAATGTAAAATAACCCATGAATTAAATAAACATTTCCTTACTTACATAGCATTAAAGTTAACAACCGCATTTTACATTTCTGCTTTGTGGAACAAAGAATGCTTTGCTATAACAAAACTTGTTACTCCCTTTTTTGTAACAAACCTTTTCTGCTTGGCATGCTACAATTCCTCCTTTCCACCCTCTCTGCTTCCTATGTCATGCTTTTCAGGAATTAAGACCACACTTCTGTCCAGACTAACTTTGCAGGAAGTGAAAAGGTTACAACACATGCCTACCTACCTGCCAAAAAAAAAGTAAGCTCTGAGATCCAGGAACAGATTGAGCAAAGACATCCCTGTTCAGCAGGCTGAAGCCTTATGGCTGCATTTAGACTGGAGAGAAACTCCTTGCTCAAACTAACTAAAACAAGAAAGACCACACTACACACCAGCAAGGTCAATATAATATGAAACAGCATCCTAAAACTGCTGGCTAGATGCACATAGTAAAAAGACCTGCAAAGCAAAAATCATTTTATTCCTTCTGGCAACCTTGGGAATAAAAAAAAAATAAGACACCAGAATACAGCAAGAAACAGAAGACTGTTTGGTAGAGAACTACAGTAAGCATCTCAACCCATCTCTAGTTATGTACTTGCTTTCCATGGCTAAGGATTTGAAGAAGTTGTAATTCCTTAGACCCTGAAAGTCAAAAGCCTCATACCTCAGATTAAAAAAAGAAGTCTTTAAAGTAGAATAAAATTCCCTCATTTCTATTTCACCTAAAAGTAAGGAGACAAAGGCTAAAGACAAATATCCTCCAGATACTTCAGTGTCAGAAGTAGGACTGCCTTCCACTAGACACTCAACAGCCACCATTTAAAGATACTTTATATACTTTAAATACAGCCCACCACATAAGAGAAAGTACCATGCTCACAGTGTCTACCACTTGAGAACTGAATCTGAAAGGTTGTAAAACCGGTGCAACAGCAGATTTCTGTCTTCAAGGACCAGTAGAAGGGTTTTGGTTGTGTTTGAGGGGTTTTCTTCCTCTTTTACATAATTTTTAGCAAATCACAGCTCTATTTTGTTTTTCATCTTCTAAATGGTCACCCAAAAAGCACTTTGCACCAAAAAGAATTCTTAGTGTGATCTGGATATTGGGAAAGATCTTTACGAGTTTGCATCTTTCACTGCATTAGTTGGGGGGTTTTTTTGCAGCCTTAGGGCACAATCACAAGAGACTTTTTTTCTTTAAAGGCAAAGTTTCAGTATAGCTACTAGGAATGCAGATTAAGAAGGCTGCATAATTTTCCTTCCAGTTTATGTAGGACCCTTGGGAACATGTTAGGAGAACTGTTTGGTGGTTTGCCTGCATATATTGCCAGCTTTGCTTCTGCCTACAAGTCAGATTTTTGTCAAAAACTAAATCTGAAGTAATGCTGGTAGCAAGCCTCCATGAAAACCTAAAATATGCAGCAAGCTTTCACACAAACTAAAGATGTTTACAACAGTTAAATGACGGTTTTATAAGTTTAAATAAGTAGTCTCCTGGGAACAGCACAGAACACTAGCAACTAATACAATTTCACCCAATTTTTGTCTTCAATTTCTAAAGCTAAACCCAGGATAAAACAGTAAATCTTTCATCTAGGCAGTACATTTAATTCTGAGCCACAGATTCATGCAAGTGTCCTTTTAAGCATATAATTTGTCACTTCTGCTTTCAATAAGCTTTTTAGCTAAGCAATTCCACACCAACCTCTACAACTGCAGGTGATCAGCATCACTGCTACATGAAAATATACATATTTGTCAACTTATCCTGGTTTCCTGCCATTCAATCAGTAAAAGCTTATTCAGTCCAAATCTACACTAACTCCCTAAAACAATAGCCACAGAAGTAAAGGTTGGGAAATAGCAATGGTTTGTTGTTTTAGGAGAGGAAGTTCGGGTAAGTAAGAATTATGAAGGAAAGACTTATGTGAAAAAAGAAACAAAAAAACTTCAGATAGTAAGCAGTGCCTTCACACAAATACTTGCTGATTTTTTGGAAAAAATCACATATTGAAAGCAAGTGGCAAATGCAAGACTCAGCTTTGGTTTTTAAACAGAAGAACAAAGTTATGAGTTTGCTTCAGTATTTGTCTCCTGGAATTCACAGCTGCTTGGCTCCAATTTCCATCTGCAAAATGAATAATTTCCATTTTAGGAGACCAGCTTGCAGGAGGTCAGAGCAATCTGGCTATACTTGATTACACATCATAGTTGGTTACAAGCTGAAGGAGCTGCCTGTGCCAGCACATGCACAAAATAAAATCTAAGTTCATCAAAGCAAGTTTACAGGACTTCATCAAGGCAAAAGCTGCACTGAACTACACTTCCGAGATTCAGCTGCTACTGGAGAATTTAGTATTTACTTCTAGCAGTTTTAGCTCAAATGCTGGATGAAATTACAAATTAAATAATCCCATATCACAGTGATGGAGAGCCAGGATTTTGGCTTCGTACATTCAAAGATTTCTCTATCTCCAAATTCAATGGCATGTACACCTCATATTTACCAATTAACAAACACAGAACATCAATTTTTCTCCTTCCCTACAGTCCTTTGCAAGAACTCAGGGGGGAAAAAGAAAAAAGGAATAGTGATTTATGGCGCTTAGTGGAAGTACAAGTTGCTACAACTACCAGCAAAATACAGGAAAGAATTATGGTGATACAGAAATTATTCAATTGTTTGTGACATGTATATTGAAATCACAGGTGAAAGCCAACACTAACACTAAAGTAGAGACTTGGAAGTTAAAGCTTGTCTATTTGAACATTCTTCTAAAAAAAATAAATTACTGACATTGGCTTCAATTCCCAAGCTCAAAAAGAATGCTGCAAAAGTTTATTGCATCAAGGATTCAGAGATTTAAATCCAACATTTTAGGTCCTTGTTTTATGGCTGAAGAGCACTGTCAATCAGCTAAGCATATGTTCTACCCATACAGTAACTGTAGTAACTGTAAACTCTAGTAAAAACAATTTGAAGACATGGCGATATTGCAGATTAATTCCATCACTACTATACATCTGAAGGTTCTACAGCACACCTGCCTATTCAACCCTGAATCCAGGGGACATCACAAGAGTCAATAAAAACTAAATGACATGAAAACACCTCTTAATCGACGCAAAGAAAAGCCACTCAATGTTAAGAATTATTAACCATAAAATATAACTTACACTTGAAATGGGAGGGGAGAAAAGTATATCCACTTAGACCATAGCCATCATAGCAGCCTGTTTTAAAAACAGGCTACCACTCTTTGGGGTAGAAAGGAAAAGTTGTTTAAGAGAAATAGAATAGAAAGTCAAGTCTCCAAATACTTCTGAAGCTAAGTAAACAAACAAAACCATTATGAGTTTGCTCTAATCTATAACCTTCTGATCTATCTATAACTTGCCTATAAAAATACCTATTCCTGTTGCAAAAATGCAGCTTTTCTTGACCACAACTGCTTGTAACTATAGCATCTTCAGAAAGATATTTCCAATAAGTTTTCCTCAATACTCTAAGTCCTACAGTTACTGAACCATAACCAGTTCAATTGGACCTTTTGCACTATATTGATGAGATGCAGCAGTTCCCTTTGTTTCCTGGCTTTCCTGACATTACCTGTGACAGAGACAAAGGGATGCACTTGATGGCAAGTCAAAAGTCTCATATTAAACAAGCCTCAGAGTACATATCAAAAACCAAGACAGCAAAGTAGCCACACCACTGACTCAACTGCAGAAACTCACCCCTTGCTGGCTGAAGAGAGGACTCTCTTATCATGACAGACCAGCCCATTTAGCCAGTATATTACAGTCCTGCTGTATGTTTCAGTTTAGACACTGTGCCTAGCATCACTTTCAAATTAAAGGCTATTCTCATTCCCTCCAGCCCTCTTGCAGAGAATGGAGCAGACAACACTTCTCCCTAGTTATTCCAGAAGACCTCATCACTCTGCTACTCATCAGCTTTGACACCATCTCCCACACCATACTCCTGGAAGAGCTGCCAGCTCATGGCTTGGACAAGTGCACCCTTCACTGGGTTAAGAACTTCCTGGATGGCTGGGCCCAATGAGTGGTGGTGAACAGTGCTGCATGGTGGAGGATGGTCCCTGATGGCATCCCCCACAGACCAGCTTTGGGCCCAGTCCTCTTTAATATCTTTAATGATGATCGGGATGAGGAGATCGAGTCTACCATGAGGAAATTCGCAGACAACACCAAGTTGGGTGTGTGTGTGTGTTGAACGGCTGGAGGGGAGGAGGTCTCTGCAGAAGGCCCTGGACAGGCTGGATCCATGGGCTTCAATAATAAGAGGCTCAACAAGACCAAGTGCTGTGTCCTGTACTTTGGCCACAACAACCCCACGCAGCACTACAGGCTGAGGCCAGCGTGGCTGGACACCAGCCAGGCAGAAAGGGACCCGGGGGTACTGATTAACAGCAGCTGAACGTGAGCCAGCAGTGTGCCCTGGTGGCCAAGAGGCCAGCGGCATCCTGGCCTGTATTTGAAATAGTGAGGCCACCAGGACCATGGCAGTGATTCTTCCCTGGTACTCAGCACTGGTGAGGCTGCACCTTGAGTGCTGTGTCCAGTGCTGGGCTCCTCAGTTTAGGAAGGATGTTGAGGTGCCGGAACATGTCCCGAGGAGGGCAACACGGCTGGTGAGGAACACCAGTCCAGTGAGGAGCAGCTGAAGGAGCTGGGGACGTTTAGCCTGGAGAAAAGGCTCAGGGGAGACCCTATCACTCTCTACATCTCCCTGAAGGGAGCTGTAGCCAGGTAGGGGTCAGTCTCTTCTCCCAGGCAACAAGCTATAGGACAAGAGCACATAGACTCAGAATGCGCCAGGGGAGGCTTAGGTTGGACATAAAGAAGAAATTCCTCATGGAAAGGGTCACTGGGCATTGGAATGGGCTGCCCAAAGAGGTGGTGGTCACCATCCCTAGAGGTGTCTAAGGAAAGACTGGATGTGGCACTTAGTGCCATGGTCTAGCTGACAAGGTGGTTTAAGCTCATAGGTTGGACCGGACCTCAAAGGTCTTTTCCAACCTAGCTGATTCTATGATCATGTATTAGGAAGAACTTTCCTTCTCATTCTGGCTAAACTGGCAACAGTATTGCCATTGTATGAATACAGTGTTTAGGGTAATGAGGAAATCATTTATCCTCTAAGAAATTGACAACTTTCTGCAATAGCAACTACAGTGGTTAATAACTTCTTTCCAAACATCTGTTATCACAGAGTCACGTTCCACCAACTGATAAAATTCAAGCACTGCATTTGTCTAGAACTTTAAAGTCCTACATGCAGAAAGTAAGAAGACTGCAGAACCCCCCCCATCACACTGTGTCTAAACTAGATGTACTATCTGCATCTTAACCTAAGACTTTAAGAGATATTCTTATATGCAACTTCTAAAGCCAGAGCATTACTAGAAGTGGACTTCACCCTGACACACCTACAGGTTGGGCAGAGAGATGACTGAGAGCAGCTCTGCGGAAAATGAATTGGGGGTGATGTCTGATGAAAAACTCAACAGGAGCCGTCAGCATGCAGTCACAGCCCAGAAGGCAAACCATACCCTGGGCAGTGTCAAAAGGAGTGCAGTCAGAGGTCAAGGGAGAAGATTCTTACCCTCTCCTCTGCTCTTGTGAGGCCCTACCTGGAGTGGTGTGTACAGTTCTGATGCTCCCAACTTAAGGGCATGAAACTGTTGGAGCAAGCCCAGAGGAGGACCATGAAGTTGACTAGAGCACCTCCCCTGTAGAGCCAGGCTGAGAGAATGAGGGCTGTTCAGCCCAGAGAAGAAAAGGGTGCCTGGAGACCTCATAGCAATCTTCCAGTACCTGAAGAGGGTCTACCAGGAAGCTGGAGAAGGACTTTTTGTCAGGAACTGTAGTGACAGAAGCAGAAGTAAAGGGTACAAACAGAAAGAAGGGAAATTTAAACTTAATATTTAACTGTGAAAAATTTTTAACTGTGAATGTGGTGAGACACTGGAACAGGCTGCCCAGGGAGGTTGTGGATGACCCAGCCCTGACAGTGTTCAAAGTCAGTTTTGGTAAGGCCTTGACCAACCTGATCTAGCAGGAGGTGTCACTGCCCATGGCAGGGGCTTGGTTGAGATTAGATGATCTTTAAGGTCCCTTCTAACCCTTAACATTCCATGATTATATGAAAAATAATTGGGATTAAGAATGTAAATACCTTAACAGAGTCATATTCTCAGTGAATCAAGTCACCGGAAGTGCCAGAAGCATTTCACAATGTACACTCTGAGGCTGACAAGAGCCAAAGTATATGGAAATCTTTGGTTTACATATTTGGCTTTACAGGAACAATTCCTTGTATTCTGCAATTCCTTGCATTAAGCAAAGTTAAAACATTACAGAGAGAAATTTATAATGCACTCATGGGTTTGGAGGGTATGGAGAGTCATCTTAGGTATCCTAACAAGGAGGAGGAAAAGCAGACATGTAAACACCATGTGACTCAATGGTTGCTGATAGTACTAAAAGAACCAACACTCATCAGACCTTTCTTGAAGAAAGAAATCAAAGCAGGGCACATGCTGGGTTTCTAAGAACACCAGCACCTTTTTAAGGTCTCTACAGATTAAGACTTGAATTTGGAGACTGCTTTTATAACTCTAGAAGCACCAATAACCAACCAGCACTGCTTATTTATTAAAAGCTACAAGGCAGATGGATTTGACTGTCAAAAACCCAGTTTCTGTAACAGGAGTAGAGCAAGAAGACAGGAGGACAGAAGAAGGGGGGCAATTCACCTGGATTAAAAGAATTCCTACCTCTGTCACTGTTCTATCTTAGGATCAGAAAATGATTTTTCCACCCTGTTTCCCAATGCCCACCTTCATCTAGGTCACAGAACTTCTTAAAAAGAGAAACTTATGAAGCTGCATGGTGTAATATGGGTCTCATGAATCACTGCTACTAAAAGATAAGCACAGAAGTGTATCAATAAAGTTTGTGATGTCACTCCTAGTTAAGTGACACTCCTCAGCTTTACAGCCTATCATGAGCTCAACTGCAGAACAGCTGAACCCAGATTTTAAATAATTTTTGTTTTAAAAAGTGAAGATTCTGACTTAAAGTTTAAAACCCAAGTAATATTTGCAGTTTAAGGTGCAATGAAGCAGTCCGAATCAGTTGACATAGGGTGCATAAGCACCCTTCAAGTATTAACAGAATTCAAAGCATGTTATCAAATACATTATCAGCAGTGAAACACGACAAAGCAAAATGAACAGGGGAAAAAAAGCACCAAGAAAATTCTCCCACATTTAAGTCATTTAACAATATAAAAATTAGATAATTACAGCGAAGAAATTAAAAGGGCTCAAAATCCTACAAGAAATTAAGGAACAAAGTCTTTCAAAATCTGTCATGAGAGTTTGTCTTGAAAAGACAAAGTACTTGTTACAATATGTGCAAGTAAGTAAGCAGCTATTGAGAAACAAAGCCCTTGGAGGATCTCCCAAAAGGGGGATATTACACATCAGATCTTAAAGCAAACACTTCAGTCAAATCTCTGTGTAGCTAACGATAAATTATGTCACTGAAGAAGATATGGTTCTGATGCCAAGGCTCCTTAACAAGTGCCTAAGTGCTATTTGGCCTTTTATTTGAATCCCCACAGTTTGCCTGCCTTCAACTTTTAGTGATGCTTTCATTTATATGCTGTGTTTTGGAAACAAAACAAAACCTACCACACACACAAGAAAACCAACACAAAAATCTTAATAATAAACTTAAAAAGAAAAGTATTTTTAATAGGACTACTATAATGCAAGCTTTTCTATGCCAGAGCTTTCTCAGTTTCATGTTTTAATCCAGCATATGCACCTGACATGGCAGGTGCCTTATTCTAAAAAAGGATGCCAAACCACAATTGCAGCAACAGCTTTTAAAATCCACGATCTTAATAATCATGCATTTTGTTTTAGTAGGCTTTCCTGGCTTTTGTAAAGATTTTCAAAGTCAAACTGAAGCTGCAGACCTTCGCTTGGGAACTGCTCCATCCACATCCAGAAAAACTCCTGTCTCCATGTTCCTTGGGCCATAGAACTTACTAATAAGGCTCCTCCAGAAAGCTGACACTTTGTTCATAGGTACAGCAATTCTCACAAAGTTAGGCTCCTTGCAGCAAAAAATTCTAATAGTGCTTATCTACAGCAGTTACATCCTAACAGCTACTTGAGCTTGCAAGTGCTATTTGCTATAATTACAACTGACAGGTTTTTTACTATTATAGAGTACTGCAACCTCTTCAATTGCTGAGAAAATAATTGTGAAAGAGCTCTCCTACCTCCAGATCCCACATAGGTAACTGATAAAACACTTGACAAAATACATTATGTATCTTCTGTCTTTCGTACTAAGTTGTTCCCTATTTTCCTTAAAAATGGTGGTTTTTAAACCACCACTCCTGTATTTACCTAGAGCTAGAGATAAAACTTGTTACTACAGTAACTTCATGAGCTTTCTTAGGAGTCATGTTTGATAGATCTGGCCAAAGCACACCTTCAATATTTAATAAGTCTATTAGAAATGTTAAATACAAGAGACACTAGACCTGTTCAGTTACTCCTCTGCAGAGATAAAGGAAAGCTGTTTCTCTTCCTAAGTGTACAAATACCTGATAAACACTAACATTAGCATTAGCACTCACGACCACTATTAAACACATACAAACACAGCTAGAGACACCAGTGCCAAGTATTCGTCTAGGCTGTCTGCAAGGAAGTAGACAATGAGTGACCAGAAAGCCACGTTCAGAGAGGTTCATAAACAAAAACCCACTGACAGTCCCAGTGCTAGCACAACTCACCCCTCTGCTCTGTTATACTCAGAAACCAAGAAACTGACACTACACAAAAATTCTCCTTTCAGAGGTAAACACTAAACTCTTATTTTCTACTGAGGAGATGAAGTGCAGGCTCCTCATTAAAAAAAAAAAGGCCCTAAAATAATTAATTTTGCTACAGTAGCTGAATAAAAGTGGGAAATTGTGAAGTTTGGCAAGCTTTCTAAAGATACTGTTTCATATGACTGGATAGAAATGAGATTATTACTTATCAGGAATCCACATTTGGCCTGCGGACACAATGCTGGCATCCCCATTTTCAGTCTTCATTTTGGATAAAACCTAAGGCAATTCATTTTGCCCAAATATTTGCAGGTTCAGCACCTAAAGCACCATGTTTAAAAACATTTCCAAACAGCAGATTAGCAAAACAAGTTTAAGAGCATTGACTTTTCATAAAAATATAAATAAAAATAAATAACTTAATACTGCAACAACAATAAGCAGGGTTACTTATATTTTCTAGAATATGGGATTAGTAGTCATAATTCACACTGATTGAGAAAATACAAGTAGTTTCAGATTGTTTCATCTCTGGGATGGGGAAGCACACTTTTGGAAAATGGATTTATTTTGATAAAATTATTCACTTAATTAAGCCTACTTATTCAAGTATAATTGCATCTATTTGCAAACACACTGCAACAACACTTTCCTTAAAACTTGGGGCAACGTGCTTTGCAGCCTTAAAATAACAACTTTTCCACTTGAGCAAGAAAAGCGTAGGTTGTCAGTCAAGAACAGCAAAGCAAATTTCAGGAGATTTGTAAGCTGAAAGTTCCAAAGCCATAAGTCTGAGATGGTATTCCAGTTTCAAAAGGGGCCCACAAGGATCCTGGCTTTGACAGAGGAATGCAGCTCTTCAGTGAAAGCTTCATCTAAGTTAACTGTTTTAGAAGGCAGCACTGACCACACACATACAGTGTACACGCTTTTCACAAGTGTTCACCTTGGTTACCAGATGAAGATACTGTTATTTTGCCTTAGACAAATACTTGCTTCAAGCGTGAAATTTTAAGAAAACTGGTAAGGTAAGTTCATCCAATAAGTTTGGAGATTTGTTAGAACTACAAACAAATAGGTTTCATGCTAACATTCATCTCAGTCGTTCTGTGAAATAATAATTTAAAAAAAACCTAGAAAACTGAAAAAAACGAAAGATATACATATATACATAAAAAACCACATATATACACAGATCCATAACACAAAGCTAACACTTGCAAGTAATTCCCTGATGTACAAGAAACCTCAAATACTCAAGAAGTATATCTATATCTATATATATATATGACTCGACTTAGTCATCTAACTTCACAGTCAGGGTGGTAAAACAAGCTCCAAAACTAAGTAATCACCCCAGAACTAAAACTTGTATAATAATCACCACTGGCTGGCAAAGCAATCACATAAAAGCAAGCTGTCATAGTTCCAACTCAAGACCCTGAACTACAATCGTAACATAATTCAGACTGAACTAAAAAGAATTTTTAAGAAATATTAGAAATTATTCTAGTCCTAGAACATTCAAATGGTCTCACTGATAACCATAGCTTAAAGAAAAATTAGTATCAGTCAATGGTCATGTGCTAGTTATAGACCAAATCTAAGCATTCAGAAACCACAGTAGTACAGGAACTATTTATTTGCCATCTTGAAGATAAACCTACTTCTGTGTGTAGGCCCAAAAGGAGGCTACATTTGATTCTCAGGGGCTTCACCCTCTTCTTAAAGCCAACTCCACAGTTCACTCTGTTTAACAGACCTTTAGAAGCTGTTAGCCTAACAAATATATTGTTAATGGGGTAAGTGCTAACACCACTCAGGCATAAACGGGAAACAGTCCTGTTCAAAGACTTCTCCATATTGCTCTAATTTTGGTTTTGTCAGCGAGCCGGCAAAGATTCAGTGTTTCCAGGATAAGCACAGTGGCTGATTCAGTGTGCTCAGTAACTGAAACACAAGAGCTGGGTACCAGGTTTTGTCAAAACAATGAATTAAAAAGAAAAAAGAAAAATAAAAAAAAAATTCAACAGTGCCCCCTCCCCCTGCCCCAGTACTATGATCATCTTTTGCCTTCTTGTATTCTTATCTTACAGACTTGAAATCACTAGAAAGGAAACAGCTGAGGAATGCTGCTGCTCTTATGCCACGCTTTCCATTGACTGTCATTTCAGGAATGCATATAGGAAAGTAAAGGAGCTTGGAATGTCTCCACCCATCCAACAGCATCAGAGGCTGACCAGCTTAGGGGTGGCTCCACTGCCTTACAGCTGCATTCCAGTTTGAATTTTACAGCTGTCAGGATCAATGAAGAAAAATATACTGTTGGGCACTGACAACACATTTATTTGGCAAATGTCCTCATATGCTGCATGTCTTTCTTAGTATGTTCTATACTTATACTACAATACAGCAATAATAAGATGCAATTTACAGTTTCTTGGTTACAAGAATCCCAGAGAAGTGTACTCACACTACAAAAAAATGTTGTTCAAAACTACCTCCACATTACTTTCAGAGTGTATTAGTTTGTCTAAGTCTAACCCATCTTAATATATCCTTGGATAAAATTTCAGTATTTGCTACAACACATGCATTTTCCTCAGTTTCACATGGTGTGAGCCCAGCCTCAGGAAACACAATTACACAGAGAGACTACCAATTTACAGGGCTTTCAGTTTTTGAGAGGATTGCACTAAGTGTCTTACTAGCCTAAGTAATAACTCTGATAAAGGGAGCAACTGAGAGCATGAGCAAAGGGATAAACAAATAAAGAACTGGACCAGAGCCTGTTAAACCATCTGTTCCAACTAAAATGTAGCATATATCATTAAGCCTGGAATACAGATCCCTCCGGAGTGGTACATCTACTAGTGATTTATACTGACTGCTTCTGTTTCCTAGCCTCAGATCTAGCTAACAACTGAAATTCAATGATTTGGTTAAAACAGCATTCTTGCTACTACAATGTCAAAATCATAAAGGCCTTAAATCAAGTGTGTTCATATCAATTTTATTCATACATACAAAAGCACATCTCATCTACCCTTTCAAGGTGCTTTTTGATTACTTACCAGGAGGAAGTGTTTTAACAATACCAAAAATAGACTAGAATGCATAAAACACTACAGACAAAGCTGTACTGTAAAAGCAGCATTAATGCTACAGTGAAATTCATATCTAGAGACCAGCAGAAATTGTGCCTGAACATTAGCTTCAGTAAATACTAAAGCTCTACCAGCTGAATTCATCCTTACACTGGAATGCAGAACTCTTCCTCTATGACCAGAAAGTTTAAGAAACCTGTCAGTTGCACTAACACTAAACTGGCTTTAAATACTTTAAGTAATTTCTATATGCTAGAATTCACTTGGGTTATTCGGTTTGTGCACAAGAAATATCCATAGCAATGAAAATACATAGAAATCCCAGATTCAGACTTAACAGACCACTCAAAAACAATAAATCTAAAAAGCTGAAGAGATTGTTACTCATTTTTTTCATAAAACACCAAGGAGAACACAATTTTTTGAATACAGTAATTAAATTTCCACTATTATACTCATAGTATATTATGAAAAAAAAAAAAATCACACCTTTTCCCCCCACTCTTATTGCCTCCATTTCAAAGATTAAAAAAATTAAAATCTTAGATGACAATATCAGTAGGAAGTTAACAAGTACTTACTGTACCATCTGAACCTAGCTACTGTAACTACAGAGAGAAAGATCTGTAACCCACACAAAAATCAATTACAAAAAGGAATTTAAACAAATATGCCCCTGTAGTCTGATCACTGAGTGAAGTCAACAGTACATTTATTTCTGGACCCCTTTTCCCTGTGCTTTGTTGCACAGATAAAAAATAGAAAAAAAAAAAAAAAAGAAGCCATGATAAAAGAACAACAAAACAAGCCAGAAAATGATTCCAAAATTCTCAGTGGTAGAACATCCACAGCGAGAACATTAGGAGGTTTGGTGATAAGTAGGTTGGCTCCCCTCCAAACAGTGAGACTTCGACATCAGTTTTGTAACAGAGTACAAACCTTCCTGTACAAAATGAAGTCCTCCTACGCAACAGTTTTGAAAAGTTAACAAGTTTACCGTATGCTCCAGCATTTTCATTCTCCAAAAGACTCATGGGAGAAGTCACAGCCAGGAGGTTACTAGGATAGCTTCGAGCTATCTAGTATCCTAGAGTAACATTCTAGAGATTTAAGACTCTGGCAACCAGGTCTTTGCGCTTACATCTTGATGTGCTGCAGCCCCAGCTCAAATACATGACCTGTGTTATCATTCATCAGAAGGAATTTGGACAGTGCAGCCATAATACCCTTTATCAAGTTCCAAAGCAAAGGGATCCAGTGCTGGTAGGTTTTTATGTCCCTTTTGCATCACTGTTTGCAGTTTGAAAGGGTGTCATAACAAGGACACAGCTGGTGCCAAAGGTATCCATACTCGTTACCATATCAGGTACTAAGAATATGCCACCAGAAGCCTTGACAGAACTTTTCATAAACAGTTGCAAAAACTCCTGCAAAGGAAGGTACTTCTTATCTAAGAAATAAATCTCACAGAACCCAACGGGAATATTAAGATAGCAATAACTGTCCTTACCCAAAAAGAGTAAGCAAGCATTCTGTCAAACACACTGTCTTACTTAGTATTCAGGGATAAACACAGCAGAGTCCTATAACAGTGGCAGCAAATCAAAACTTCTATTTAACACTGCATACTACTCTATCTGCAAACTAGTACATAAATGACAAAGTCTCACCTTCACATTCAATTGAGCACCTAAAGAATTGCAGAAAAACACTACTTGATAGAGAGATGGTCTTCAAGGAATTTTGCTTAATTAAACTGTAGTTGTCACAGACAAAAAGGATGACATGAATCCTTCACCAACAAAACCCCTCTGGGTGCATAATGATCCCCATGCACAAAGAGCCATGACAATTTCCCTTCCCTTACCTCACAAGCAGTACTCTCCCCAGAAAAGGTAAGATCAGCACAGCAGGACATGTCCTTTTCATGCTGTGTGGTGGAATCAGGCTACAGCAGTCACCTTCCTCACCCAGAGAGAATGAGGCCAAAGACAAGGTTACCATGCTCTGAGTTTGAGCAGCCTCAAAGAAAAAGGTCAGTGAAAAAGGAGGTCGCATAAATTGCGATACCTGAGCACTAATCTCAGCCAGTGCTGAGGTGTGTGCAGGTACGCCACACTACACATCCGATGTTCCCAGGGGAGCAATGTGCACAGGAAATCCAGTCTTCCAGGAAACAGGCCACATCATGGTCCCTCCCTATTACATGCAGCCTTTACGTGGTGCTGTCCAGAAATGGGGGACTCCACTTTCCTGTGCAAAGCTTTATGTAACTTCTAGACTAACTACTTTCAGCCATTTAAGCAACAAATTCCAGTCAGAGCTAGTGAACTAAATCCTCTTTAATGAAAGCCAAGGAAAGCAGAAGAGAATCCAAACTCTGAGGAACGATAGGTGTTAAGCTTTTGGGAGAGAGAACCGAATCCCACTCTGAAGAAATATGTCTGCCTAAGAAGAGATCAGGTTTTATTGAAAATACTATATAGCCTCTTCTCAAGATTATTTCAGAATATGCCACTTCTACCCCTCACTCTGGAGACACTAATAATCTGCAAGCTCACCTTTGGGCTTCTTTCTTTTCTCAAGTTCCCCTTACATGCCACTGTTATTGCAGATTAGAAAAGTTGCACTTTTAAGTCAGATCTCCTCTTGTGTAACAGCTGTCTGGGAGTGCAACATTCAAAACTTCCACCTCCACTAGAGTAATGGCACTGATATCTCATTGTAAATTTAAGTTCTCATTTAGAAGTTTTCTGGTCTTACAGATACATACACACAATATGTATATAATGCAGACTATGCAGCACAACACATACTATCCTGCTGCAATATCCTACAATGCATATATATGTCATAGATAGGAAAACAGCATATAACAGTTTTGGCCCTTGTGCCGAAGATCTAACTTGAAGACTTGTGCAGAACAAGTTCTTAAAGCCAGCTTTGAACTCAAAATTACACAGAGGAAAGATAACCATCACCTAATGACAATTCTTCCTCTTCTGCAAGATACTAAACAATTTAACTCATCTGTCCTCATATATGATGCACTCAAGTCCACTCATTTCTGCACATGCAGATATAAAACAAAATCTGCTCACTGGCACTGTCAAGAGCTGAAGCAAGTACCTATATATATCCTCCCCCTTTCCTCCTCTCAGCTACCAAGTCAAGTAATTGTTTTCTTTCCTGTATGCATGAAGAGAAACAATTCTACATGCAGCTTTCTGATGGTCACGGCATTCTACTCAGAGGAAAAGCTTAGCTAATGGCTTCAGCAACAAAGCTTGATGCTCCATTAAAGACTAGACGTGAAGTTCACCAGAATTTCAGGATTAATGGTACTTTCCCCTCAGCACTTACACTTTATTGTGAAAAATAAAGCTTAAGTCTCTTCCTATAACTGCCACATGAAGCAGGAAAATCAAAGGCTAAATCTTAAATATTTAATTCTATTGCTATTTCACACGTATGCTCTTAATAACTGGAAAAAAGTAAATTCATGGAAGACGATAAAAGACACAACCCAAAAAAGTACAGTAATTTTATCTTCGCTAAGATAAATTTATTCCTTTGAAGCAGCAATGTCTACATGGGATCTGACAGACGACACAAAACAAAAAACCCAACCAGTCAAAGAACCACAAAGCAACAGCACACCATGGCAATCTTAAACACAATAACATGGACTTAAACACAATTATCATCAGTCAGTCAAAACTTTCAAGAAGAATGACAAGTTTTTGAAGAGTTTCCTTTGAGAACGGATACAGCTTTATTCACGCTGCAGCCAAATTTTATTAAATTACTTCATGTAATAGGCTGCATCATGTGTGATTTGTACCTTTAATACGGCATATCAGAGGAAAATAAGATTTTGTGTTAATAACGAAGTGAAACCATTCAGATTTGGCCATGGTAGGGATTTGTTTTATGCCTTTTTTTATAGCAACAGGTAACCTTGACTTACTGTACTGCCTCAAGAGGATTGTAACTTCACAACTGATCTTATTTGCTTTCAGTATCATGAAATCCGAAAAGGTCTTTTGGTATCACTAAAAAAAGAGGGAAGCAGGAGCATGAGCAAGAATTTTAGCAGTAATGTAAATCTTTACCTCTGTTCCCTTAGACTTTGCCCTTCCAAACTGCAAGCTGACTACATTGTTAAAAAAAAAAAATTATCCTGATGAAAGCTTTTTTGTATATAGTATTAAAGATATCTTAAAAATGCCATCTGGACATCAGAAAGAGAGAACACCATCTCTTATTCTAACAATAGAGTTAAACTTAACGTCATCCTTCCCTACCAATGGCTGGAGTACAGCAATGTGCAGACCCAAGGATCTAACCAGTTAAGGTATGGCTTCTCATACAGAGCTCCCTGGAAGCATGAAGCTACCATAACTTGATTAGAAGAGGATAAAGACAAAAAACTTTGCAGTGAAGTGACAGGCTAGCCTGCAGTCAGGTAACCGTGCTGCAGTAACACGCTGACAGGCTTAACCACAACACACACTCATTCTTCCAGTTCAGTTCACAACTGAAAGTAAACCAACACCCTTTACAGTGGAGCAAGTGACAACTCAAATACAGCAAAAAAGCAAAGAGTCGTAGAATTTTATACCCAATGTTCAAGAGTGGATTATATCAAGTTCTGCAAGGCAGTTTATGTATTTCTAGAGCCTCACATCCTTGAAAAGCGTATACAGGATAGAGAAAAAAAATTCACCATCTCATTTTTTTTAATGTAAGAAACCACCTAACCATTTTGGGAAGATTTCTACTTGATCAACCTACAACACAGAACCATTAAGACGTTGTTTTAATCTACTGAACAACTTCTAAACTTAAGAACAAGAAGTTAGCCTGTCAAAGATTTGCTTTCCAGATATTTAGCAAATCTAATATTGTGTGGAAGCTTTTGGCCTTCTAGAGAAAAAAAACTATTCAGCCAAACCCGCATTATCTCCGGATTGCCACAGCCTTTCCTTATTTGGCTAACGTTTTGAGATTCCAATCAGACTGCTATGAAGTTCAACATGCACAAAGCATCCATTTTGAGGAAACTTCACAGCCAGTTTCCCGTCCATTCCCCCCCTGGCCCAAGTGAAAGTAACCTCCCTCGGCACCAGCCCCTTCTTCCACATACCCACACGAGAACAAAGCTATATAGACTGGGTTTTTTACTACTTTCCAACGCACGGAAGAAAAATTTAAGACCTCTGCTCCGCTTTAAGTTCAGCCTTCACACTGCGGCGGGAGCCATCGGTAACGAAAACAAACGGCCCCTTACTGATACGCGTTTCTGTATAATGAACAAAACACCGGTTTCCCCTGGAAACCAGAAAGAAATAGATGATCCGTCTCTCAACACGGCCGCCCGCACACACGAGCGGGCTTTAATCGGCTCAACTACTGCGGAACCGGGAAGACGAGGGAAGCAGGGAACTACTACCGGGATCCTGGGAAAGGGGCAGTGGCGGAAGCGCCCCCCGAGGCCAGACCGCTTCTCTCACCTGCGGTCACCCTCCCATGCCGGGGGGCACCTGCCTCCGGCCCCCTCAGCACATACGGGGCAGGGCCCGCTCCCCTCGGCCCTCCGAAGGAGGCGCTGACAAGAGGGGAAAACGAAAGAGGGTCAGCAGCACCTCCTTCCCGCCGGAGGAAAGGCCCTTCCGCCCCTTCCAACGCCCTGCCCGCGGGGAGGGGGCTCAGCCTCCCGCCCCTGCAGCCCCGCCGGCCCGGGGCTCGGCCCGCGGCCGATCCCAGGCTGACCCTGCCGCCACCTCCCCGCCCCGACACCCCCCAGCGGAGGGAGCGCAGCCGCCTCCGGCCCCTTCCTCCTCCACCTCCTCCTTCAGGGGGGGCTCTCGGCCGACCTCGCCGCCCCCTCCACCCCAGTCCGGCCACGGGTCCCTCGATCGGCCCAGCACCGACCTGGTGGAGAGCGGTGAGCCCGTCCACATTGGCGTAGTTGATGTCGGCGCCCCGCTCCAGCAGTCGCAGCACCTCCTCGGTGTCTCCGCTGGAGCAGGCGGCCAAGAAGACGGCGCCGTCGTCGAACTTCACCTTGGTCTTCTTGCGTTTGACCACGGGCGGCTCCAGGTCGGTCTCGGAGCCGATCCAGCGCTTCAGCTGCTCGTTCCGCTTCTGCTTGGCGTCCGCCATCTTCATACCCCGCTCGTGCCGGCCCCCTCAGCCACGGCCGCGCCGAGCGTACACTTTATACCGCCACTATCCCACAGCGCACCGCGGCCGCGCGCGCTCACCCGCCCAGGGAGGGCGCGGGGCGGGCGGGGGGCGGAGAGGCGGGGCGGGGCGGTGGCTGCGGCGTTAGCATAATCCCGCGAGATTTCCGGGGGGCGGGCAGAGGGGCGGGAGGCAGTGCGCGAGCGAGGCGGGGCCGGGCGGGAGTGGGAGTGGGAGTGGGAGTGGGAGTGGGAGTGGGAGTGGGAGTGGGAGTGGGAGTGGGAGTGGGAGTGGGAGTGGGAGGGCAGTCCCTCGTCTGTCGGGCAGCTTCGCTACAAGCGGTGCCCGTCCCTGCCTGCGGCCTCTGTCACCTGCGGCGACATCGGTGTTTCTGCCTGCGTTCTGGCAGACGGGGCACGTGCAGCCACTTGACGGGAAAACAGGAAACAAACGGAGCAACTTGCTTGAGGCTCCCTTATTTTGGGAGGTTAGACATGACCACCTCATACCAGCTTGATGTACGAAAGCACCGACTCCCATTTGCCTCTACACTTTAGGGGGACTCCAGGGAAGCTGGAGAGGGTCTCCGTGTCTGGAACTGAAGTGATAGAACCAGGAGTAATGGGTACAAATTAGACTAGATATTTTTACAAAAATTCTTTATTGGGAGTGTGGTGAGACACCGGAACAGGCTGCCCCGGGAGGTTGTGCATGCCCCAGCCAAGGCAGTGATCAAAGCCGGTTTGATAAAGCTGGTCTAGTGGGAGTCGCTGCTGCCCATGGCAGGGGATTGGGATTAGATGATTTTTAAAATCCATTCCAACCTGATAATTTTCTATTATTCTAATATTCTACATGGCAGTGGACAAAGCCCTGTGCTTATTGTCCATTTCACTTACAGTTGACTTCCATGATGTCAAAATCTGGGGTAGCACAGCCATCCTTTCTCTTGGGAGAAAACAAGTAGTTACAAACCACACAGCGTTTGAAGATACAAAGACTAAAATGTATTTGTTCAGAGATACAACTTCTAGGAACCAAGCTATTACAGATAATAAAGTTTTTTTCTATGCACAGCATGTTTTCTTTAGCTAAACGCAATATGTATTTTGCTTTAAATGGAATAATCTCTGGGGATAAAATGTGGTTTTGAACTTACTGGAAAATAAGTTTTATTTTCAACTAATTATAGGAAACAAAATATAGTTTGAGAGGGTCACCAAACCTCATACACTTCAAATTTTGCATGATTTGTGCTTTTTATAATGTCTCCTCACGGTGGGCAGCTTTGCAGCTCACTCAGGCTCTTATTTCCATTTTTATTGATAAAGATGTCAATGACATTTCACAAGAAGTAGTAGTTGCAAGGTACCTGCAGCAACGTGCTGTTCTTAATGTCTTTCAGAACAGATTTTCATCTGGAGATATTTGCATAATAACCATCAGATTTACTCATACAGCAGTGCATGAGATACATGCACTGACAGTTTGCAGGCGTAATGTGATTGAGAACAAAAGACAACATCTGGTAGTCAAGATGAAAGATTTGCCAGGGAAAGATTTGCAGTCTAAGTAGGTGGATGAAAGATTACCTGGCACCTAATTTATACCTTCCCGTTGGCAGCTTGTGTGACTATCCAGGGGTACATTTTATAGACTCCTGGGTTTGAAAATATGGCTGACTGCAGAGTACAATTCAAAACCAGTCTTTGCAGTGTTTATTACTCACACGAGTGATTTAGTTGTGCTTTGGAATAGCATTGGTACCATCAGCATGGCAGGGACAGTTACCAGCCAGGAGCTTGGCTGCATCACCTGACTCATGTCTAAGGAGGGAATTTGCACTGGCTCCAGCCTCCTGCTGTTGTCTTGTCCTTGTGGGCAAACTCCCTTGGGGACAGACTCTCAACCCAATGCCATTTCCTAAGGACTTGAAAACTGTAACCCAGAAAAAGGTAATGCAAGATAAAAATTGCATTCTCCTGCCCCAGATGTCTCAGATATTTTACAAGTCACCTTTCCATCATGCTGCTTCTCTCTCAGTTGGCTGTCTGAAAATTTGACTCTTCAAGAAACCTCATACCTGAAGAATGTTTGATTTCAACAAAAATATTTATATAGAGTGCTTTATTAGCAACAAAGCAATTCTAGGCAAATCGATAGGCGCATGTTCAAAATGCACTATGTCAGGAATTTCAATGTCATGGAGCATGTTACTAAGTTTTCATCAGAGCTCCAATCCCTTCTCCTTGATTTCAATTTTCCAGCTCAGCTTTTTCTTTCTGGTCATGGACCTTCTTTTAATTCCAACTTGGTCTTCTTGGCTTGTTAGTGAAATGCAGAGGTTCCATAACTCAATTTTGTTCTTAAGTATCATACAGTTAGTTTGACTTTAAAAACCAGGTCTCATACTTTCCTTTTATTCTTCTTTCCAGGAAATTTTTCACTGATTCAGCTCCAGCTTTTCAGAGAACTTCAGCAAATATTTTTCCATACACTGCAGCTATTTGCATGTTCCTCATTCTTGACATTATTTTCCTTGACTTTTAAATTTTTTTGGATTGCACCTCATGGCTGGGAGTTATGTTTGAGAGGTTTTGCAGACACTACAGGCAAGATATGATTCATTTGTACAGTCAGCTGAAACTCAGAAATTCCATATATATTGAATATAAAGGTATTCTGGAGATAGCTGTGTGCTCTGAAGGAAATTATATGTAGTTCTTAAATCTAGCAAAGCATACGGTCTTCCTTAAGCAAAAAGTAGAGCTGTCATTGATGTAAACTAGTTAATATCCACAAATGTTCACACTTCAAGAAGGGAAAAATAATACTACTAATAATATTTTTAATTTCTAATTTTTTCCTATCTCATATATCCCATAAAGGTTTTTAATTTCAATAGCAAAGGCATATTGGACCATATTCTTTACCCCATTGTAATGCCATTCTACCCCATATTTAATGTCATTCCATTTCATTCTCTCAGTGTAGCTGAGAGAAGCTGAAACTGTACAGATTCTAATTCTGTACTAATTGAGATAAATATATGTAAATACCAATAATAATTTCTGTAGAAATATGAAATTCTTTTCCCATTATCCGTCTAAGAATGGAGTGTTAAATTTACTTGTGCAGAGGACTAGAGCAAACATATATTAAAGCTGTCTTTAAAGACCATATTAAAAATGAGCATCAAATTAATTCTGAAAGTGTCACTACTTGCAAGAGAGTATCAAGAGTGAATTAGATAACTGCATAAGTGTGCAAGTGTGTTTACAGTGATCATAGTATGCTAACAAGAGATGCTTAACCATTTGAGCTACATTATGAGTGCAACTTAAGGACACACTAAGACCTAGTTTTATCGGGCTTTTTGATGTATTGCTATCAAGCAACCCAACACACTAGGTGTCCTGTTAAATCCTTTGTTTGCGTGTATATACACAACACTAAAGGTGATGAAGTATGTAATTTTCCGCATACAAATATTAGCACTTAATTCAGTAGGACTGCTTTTCTGTAGAGGTAACCATGTAAACATTTTACAGAGATAACATCTACATGTATACATATTTCCAGTTAATTTAACAACAGGCTTCAAGTGATCAATACAATGATTTAGCAATGAGATTGCTATCAGTGTGCTTTCTGGTTTTCCATTTTTATTCTTGAAAGCATTACAACCATTGTTCAAAGCTATTTCACACAGGCTTCTAGACAACAGACGTTCACGGATGAAGCTTTTGCACTACTCAAAATCATCATCTTTTGGGATGTAGAATTTTGTTCTGACCTTCAACTGGATAATTGCTGCCTTGTCTCTCATTTTGAACAGCATTACACACAGTGTGGCTTCTAAAAAAATTGTCTTAATATTTTTCTCTCTTTTTTGAAGGAAAATTAATATATCAAAGTTAATGTCATCAATTCTGGCTCTGGGAAGAAAAGGGTAATTTGAAGGATAGTGACAAATATTGCATATATATATATAGACACAAAACTTTCGAATACATTTAATAGATTCTTAGAAGGAATCATGGATGGTAAAATGAGAGAAAGGATAACAAAGTATAAAAGTATCTTTTCAAATGAACAGAAATACTTACCATAAGAATAAGGCATTTCTTTCATTGTTTTACTTGATAGTCATAGTCATTTCTATCTTTAAATCTGGTGTACTCTCTACCCTGATTGTGTGATGCATCCACACATGTAATAATGAAATCTCTGGTACAATCCTTATCCAGAAAAAAAGACATAAAACTACATAAGAAGCAGACTTCTTGCTCTTTAGTCAGTTCTGAGTAAGATTCTTGTACAGAAACCTGACATTTCAAGGTGGGTTACTTTTTGATGCTGCATAATCCTGAGTCACAAAAACCAAAACTAAAACTACCATAGCAACCAGAGCACAGATTTATAAACTATGCAGTTAGTTCTGAATTGGATTTGCAGTGGTGTATTCTCCAGCATCTTCCATGAGCTTTACACGGATTGGTGTCTCTGTATTCCTGAATGGCAATGCAAACTAACATTTAAAGTTGATTCATATAGAGATGCTGTCATGTATTTTATGTGTTATCTGTTAAACTAGCATTTGTTATACGGACAATTTCAACAGTACCTGGATTAAGCTAAAAATAGTTGTCTTGGCTAGTAAAAAGTAACACTATGTCCTTTAGAAATAGGAAAATATACTTATTTATAAATTTGACTTTATAAAATCATTCTTACTTTCAATTAAACTTTTGTCTAGTCATGTAATCAAAAAGAGAACTGAGCCATATGTTATGTAACAGAAATATAGGTGCTCTGTTTCAATCCAGTGTTTGCAGTCCTGGGAATAATGCATATGTATGGATGCAGACACAGCGTTAGACACTGCCATGACAGTTGTCCATTTTGTCCTCTTGATATTGAGAACAACTATTTGATTTATTTTGGTGTCTTAAAGGCCACATAACCTTATAGTAACTTTTATGAACCTCTGTTCAGCTTTCTGAAGGTAAAGTGTTTCTTTCCCACTCATGTGTGTGGCTTAAGTCGAGGAGCATACTGCTGAAACATACAATTTAAATACTGAGGGGGATTGGAATGACTTGTCCCTCTGAAATGCATTCAAGTTGTTCCCTGTGAACTGCATTCTGAACATATCACAGCTGGGAAACGTACTTCCAGAGCTGCAGGAGAATGTTTTGGACAAATAGAAATGAAAGACGTCCTATTCTAGCTTCTCACTCACACTGCAAATGTACATACACTCAAGGGTTATTGACATCTGGGATACATTTCTGCCTTTCTGCTACCAGAAGGTATATGAATTTCCTTTTAAATATTTGTTTTGGCTTGGATTTTGGGCATCTAGAAGTATGCCTTGCTGCTCATGGTGCTTACAAGCTCTATTTTTGTGAGCATATGACATAACTGCACACTCACATCATGATTAGTCTTATCATTGTAGTAGCACAAGTGATCCACCTATATCACTGCAAAAATAATGTCATCCTTTAGTCTATTCAGACAGCCACCAAAATGAGGAGGTTATTTTGAGAAAGAGGACTGGCTGTTAGCATACAACAATGCTTATTTATAAGAATATTCATAAAGACATGTCTCTGAATACAATAGAAACAAGCAACTGAAAGCAGTTTTCTTGCTCAGAAATCACTTCTTCTAGTAGTTCATTGCCCTAATAAACACTTCTACTGTTTTTCTCTCTCCTGAATTTGTTACAAGCCCTCTGTTTGCTATGGAAAGCTACTTTTGCAGGTATCTTCTCACACTACATCTCAACTGGTCAGACTTCCTCCCAAACCATCGAGTAATTTCTTCTTTGGTGACCTCCTATTTTTCCCTAGCACAAGGCCATAAAGAAATTGAATTGCTTCATCTTATCAGTTTAAATGAAGGGTTACTTAACTGAGACAATAATCTGAGGCAAAATTACAGCAGCCACTTATGTAACAATAAGGTACTCCAGAAACTTTAACATCTATATCATAAATGCAGAGATGTATACTTTAGAATCTTCTTAAATGACTTCTGGTTTGATAGGCTTGTGGCTTTCAACCCCCATCTGATGAAATTGCATTTCTTAACCATTCCAGTATTGGTGTGCTGGCCTGCAACTCCCCCATTCATCATGGGAACTCAAAACACTTGAGAGGAACCTGTAAAATTATGTAACTCAAACCCATGTTCTTTTCACCAAAGCATTATTTAGCCACTCAATGTAAGGTGAGGGAAAGGCTGTAACCTCTAGATTTTAGCCAATATTTTTATTTCCCTAAATAATTTGGATATATGACTCAGACTTCTCTTTGCCTGAGAGAAAGACATGTCTTCCAGCATTTTCTTGGAGACCTAAGTTGAGGTTTCACTAGATAATGAAGACATTCAGGCAGGTTACTGACACAGAAGAGTCCAGTCCTCTTTTTTTTTGTACTGCCCATTCCCTACCTCTGGATGCCCTTCCCAATCTTTTCTCAAAACAGGCTTTGGTGTTCTTTTGACACCTGAATGAGTTGGCTAAACCAGCAGGCTATTTACTTCTTGGCTCAGCTCATTTTACTGCTGGTCTAGCAAGCAGAACAAATGTATCAAAGGGTGACAGGAGGCTTCCGAAAGAGTTGGGAGTATGTGATCAGGCTGAGGAAGGACAGAGTCACACTTCTTGGAAGCAGGAATATATTAAGTAGTCTCAACCATCACAAGAAATCTCACCTGTGGTTTTAGCTGTGGCTATTAAATCATTATTTTTTCATGTCTGGAAAGATTTCTTTAATGGTTTGGTGTCCTTTGGATCTGGATTCTGGCATGTGGAAAATAAATCTGCTAACTTGAGAAAGGCAAGCGAGCACTGTCTTTGTCTTCTCTGTGGACATAATGTATCTGTCTTCATGTGATTTCCTTTTTACTTCCACCTGGCAGCCAGCCAATAGGATTCTGTGCAAATACTGCAGTGAGTGGAGGGATAAATAATTTTCATGTTAAATTATAAAAACAACTTTCCCATTCTTGGCAGTCTTAATTTTAAAAACTGACAGTCTTGAGGACACTTAGCACACATTCAGTCCTGAGTGTACAGCAACAGTGGCATGAAGTGAGCCAGGACCCCAGCAGAAACTCACAGCCAGACAGTGTGGTTCTTCATCTCCCATGTCTACCTGTCTCTTCCTTCCAGGTGTGTTTGGGTCGTGGTCACTTCCATGTTACAGCACTGGTATAGTGTATATACTACACAGGTATAGTGTATATACTATGTACTTCTATATGACAGGTATGGTATACTTTTACTTCAAGCACTGACTGAAATCTAAAACACTGATTTTGCTGAGATCAGACACTTGGCTTGGTTTTATTAAGCATTCCTTGATTTCTAGTTATGTGCATTTGATTGCTTTCTCCCTCTATGGAACTGGGTCAAGAAAGTAAAGGCTGGTCCTAGAAAAGTTCTACATTACACTCATTTAAGATAGATGAGTAGATAGATAGGATAGACAGATAAAAAAATTACCTTATTTCAAGTAGGTTAATAATAGCAAAATTATCTACTTGTGTATACAATTATAGTTAGAAGATTAACTTTTAAGATGTAATTGTTTTAATTATTTTTTATTAACATTTTGATAACTAATTTAGGACTGTGGCCTGATAGGTAGAATAAACAATAGGAACTTTTAACATTCCTGTCTGTGCACCTGAATCTTGATTTTACATGGGATAAATAACTTAAAATTCTTAATTTTACATTTCTGACCGAAGTTTGTATTTGAACCTCAGGAGTTGAATAAAGAATTTTGATCATATTAGTTAGAATCTTTTCAGTGCCATTCACAATTTAAGATCTAAAATATTTAAATTAAAGCCTTTATAAAGATATAGTAGTCTACTAGAGATACAGCACCCAATGCTGCATCTTCTCTTGCAGTGGGAATTTTGATTGAGCTAAGAGCACTCTGAAAAAAAAATTCGTGCACTAACACAAAAGTGATTTCTGTGCTAAATACCTGTGTAACAATTCTGTGGGCTCCCATATTTAAAAAAGATAGAGTTTGCATAATTTTAAATTTATACATAATATTAAATCTTATGATCTTTATAAAATCACTGTGGTACTCCCAGTAAAATAAACGGCAAACAATTACTTCAAAATGAGAAGGATCTGGTCCTACTCCCCCAACACTTGCATTTAGATAAGGTTATAAAGGAGGTCTAACTATTATAGAAAAGCAAACAGTGTAAAAAATAATGGTTTAAAGCACAATTGCTATATCTTATTTTTGTAAAAAAGCTAATCCTTAATTAAAATTCAAAATTTATTTCACTGCTTTTCTGCATTGCATATTTCCAAAGATTCTTACTTTCAAAGAGATGCCATGCAGTTCCCCACAAAAAATAGAAATATTTTGCAGCTGTATCCTGCGTACAATCACCATTGTATAACACTCACACTTCTCTGCAGCAGCAGTAAGCACAAAGGAAAATATATATAATATTGTTTTATACCCCAAATATGTGCAGTAGTTTTAATGACTATTTCCTCTAGAAGTATAGTAATTGTATAGGTAATACATACAGGTCACATTAGACAGTTGCTCTGTCTAGAGAATGCCTAGATGTATTAATTGTTTTCACTTCAAACAGTCAAGGCTCAGTTTAGAAACTCCTACTTGCTTTACTGACATTGTATTAGCTCCCAATGATGTCCCACTGAATCCCACTAGAGTTTCTTATGCAAGTAAATTATTTCCAGTATAAGTTCCAAAATCTGTAATTTAATTATGCGTTAACTTATGAAGGGGTTATACAACACACAGACAATTTCCAGCCTGACTATTTATTCAGGTTCAACATATTACAGCAGAGCTGGAATCTCATTCTCCTGTTATATAATGTTCCCACACATTCACACTTTAGCTTTAATAAAGAGATGAGGATCAGCCCTCAAAGAAGCAATTACCCCACGCGGTCCTCATAAGTAGAGAGATAAAGCTAAATATAATATAAAGCATGCCATTTGCCCATACAGTGTTTAATGAAGTCCATACCATAATCAAAACATAGTTAAACAAAACCAGGCAGTTACCTAGAAACAAAAGCACAAAAATCTCTGTTTCTGTCACATGCCTTAAAGCATTTATGGCCAGATCCTGCCACTGTGCCCTTGCTCACATCGTACAGTACTTACAAGCAGACCCGTTGAGGTACTCAGGTATTAAAAACAATTTGGAAGGTAGTAAATGCTTCATTTGCTTTTAAAGTTGTCATAAAATAGGGAGCCTTTAGATTCAATATTTGCTTTAATGATTCCAGTGTACAGTGTCTTTGCTAGGTTTGTGTTGGGTACAAGTTATGCAAGCACAGAGCTCAACTTAAGCTACAAAATTTCAGTAGTCTAAGTTAGATCTAGCCTAACTTAGTTTACACTTGAACTCTGCTGATATTACAACCAATAGCAAACTAGTTAGCTTTAAGGTAGCTCAAGCACCTCTTTCTGGCATCTTCTATGTCTGTTGATATTTCATCTGCTGGTGTGGATGTTACATGGGATCAAATCATCAACTGGTGTAAACTTACTGTAACTACCCTGGATAAAGGCCTAAACTTCAAATTCTAGTACTTTGGAAATAAGATTTGTGTTCCACTTAGAGAAAAACAGATTTTGAGGAAGTCTAGACTAACTCTACTGAAACAAAGAGACGCCTAACGCACTTTATTGGGTCTGGCTGAGATGGAGTTCATTTTCCCATAGCACCCCTCACAGTGCTGTGTTTTGCATTGGCAGCTAGAAAGGCCTTGATAACACCCTGCAGTTTTGGCTACTGCTGAGCAGTACTGGCACAGCATCAGCACTGTTTTCTCCAGCACTGCCCTCCATCAGTAGGCTGGGGTGGGCAAGAGGCTGGAAGGGGACACAACTAGGCCAGCTGACCTAAACTGACCACAGGGCTCTTCCATACCAAAAGATGTCAGCTGAGATATAAAGGCTAAGGAAACAAAAAGGAGGAAGAGGAGAGCACGCATTATTTACAACATTTGCCTTTTGGAGCAACCACTGTGCATGCCGAAGCCCTGCTTCCTGGTACATCACTTGCCAATGGGAAGTAGAGAAAATTTTTTTTTCCTCTTGCTTGCACACACAGACTTTCACTTTTGCTTTAGTAAACTGCCTTATCTCAACCTATGAGTAATTTTCTTATTTTCTCTCCCCTTTCCAGCTCAGAAGGGAGAGTGATAGAAAAGCTTGGTATCCAGCCAAGATCAACCCAACACATTCAAAAAGTGTGCTTCAGACTAGAATTTGCTTGATACTCAAATTAATGAAATGCAATTTCTATGCTTCATCTGAATGACATGGTCAACATAGATAACATTCACAGACAAGCTATAACCAGTTTTTAGAAAGGTTAGTAGAAATCTTTCTGCCGTGGTCCTCTCCTCTATTTACCTATGTGCCACAGAGGATACTGCTCAATATCTGGGTGAACGTTTGAGACATGTGAACAATGTGTCTCTACTTGGTATCTAAATTTAATCTGTACCCTAAAAGTTAGTACAAGTTTACACAGTATGTCTAAGTGAGCAAGTATAGACAGAGATGGATACAGTTTGTCTGCGATCCAAGCTGCTGCATATCTTTCCTGGTTATAAAAAAGCTCTCCCTTTCAGGTGATGTAGGAGTCAGCTACAGCTTCGAGACCAAAGCTGGCTCATTTCTGCTCAGCTTGGAGCACCAGCAAAACAAGCTACTGTCTGTCTGCACCTGTCTATGAAGACTGTTATGACGGGACATGGGAGTTACAAGACTCGCAGTGAAGCCCTGGGGTTTGAGTCTGGGTGGAGGCAGGAGCCAGGTGATATAATTAAGGCAATCTGAAATCAAGAACCAGAGACATCTAATGCTCATTAGCCTGACCGAGTAAGGCAGGCATATGGTTGGATGTAGGGTCTGGCACCAGGAAGCTTGCATGCACTTTGACAAGAGCATAGCTGAACTTCAGATAGAGCCAGAAAACCAGTGTAATTCATAAGGTGAGTCCAGAAGAAGGAGCAGACAGAGCAACAGAAAGGACAGATGGCTTGGGACAGAACTACAAATGAACAGGTGGTGAATGCCAGCAGGATCCTGAACAGTGAAACCAAAGACAGTAACAGAGACCTTGAGGCAAGGCAGAGAACAGAGTTCAAGCCACTGTACTTGTTCTGCGGACATCTTTTGTATACACCCTATCTGCCAACAACTAATGACCTCTGTTTGCTGGCTGTAATGCCTGCTTTGGGAGCTGGGTCCACTTCCCAAGGGCACAGCACCCAATGGCTGGCTGCATGAGGCAAGAGTCATCTTCCTTGGCTAGTCTTTGCATAGGCATACCTAGAAGGGGATGCATTAATTAACTTTAGTGAAGTTAGAGGAGGACTGTAAAGAAATCTGTGAAACATTTTTTTCCACACAATATTAATCAATATAATGAGGTTTAATCGTGTAATGGTCCCATTGAAACCTCTAAGGTTTAGTAGGTATGCATATGCTTACATGTACACTAATTAAACAAGTATATACTTATCAAGGCCTCTACTTCAATATGAGCAGGAGCCTTAATTTTTAAGGGGATGAAAAGATGTAATAAACTGAAGTTGGGCATATCAGTACCTGTAGGGCTAAAGGTGGTGCAAGAAGATGGGTTAGCTCTCTGGCATGTGTATCAGTCATTACAATAAAATAATTTTGCTGCAGTTGTGTACATATTTGCACACTGTCTGTGAAATGACTGCCAGGAGATTAATTATGATATTTGTATTAATCCAAACAAGTGCATATAACTACAGTTCTGTCTGTGGCACCCATTGCTCTTGTGAGGTACAACAGACCCGGATGCAAGTCTTTTTCCCTTGGTACAACTGCTGCTGGCTGGAAAGCTGCAAACTTGCACACACACACACACACACACATACATATATATATATATATATTTATAGGTATGTATGACAGAAACTGGACTTCTGCCAAAGTGCCCTTTGACACTATGCCAGATTTTGGCTTTTCCAAACCAAAAAGCTTTTGGCCTTTGTCATTTAGGTGGTGACCAGTTTATCCCCAGCTCTCTTTTAGACTGATAAAGTATTAGTAAAACTTATTATTTTCAGTGGTGAGATGGATTTTTCAGGATGGGATATTCTTACATAATTATAAATGTACATGGGAAAGTCTAAGTAAAGGGAATTAGCCTGCATGCTGAATTATCCACATTTGCTTGTTTCTGTTAGATACTTTCTTCAAATAATTTTTTTTTCAACAACATACGTAAGATGGTAAAATGCACTCGCAGTTTTTTTCAGATGACTTTATCATGTTCCAGTGAACAGATTGTAATCATTATCTTTGCTCTAGCTGGAAACTTTGCCAGGTCTTTTCTTTTTAAAGCAAGGACTCTCCTGTTTGTTTTTTATCAAGTAGTTTAAAAAGGAAATAATCATAAAGCTTTAGGATTATTTTCCTCTGGTTCTACAACCTAAAAATGTATGGCATCAGATTTAAGAATGTGATTTAAGAATAGTTTCTCCTGAAATAGCCATTTTTTTTCAGTCTCATGCTGTACAAAAATAATTGATTTTCCATAATTTTTAATGCATTAAAATTCATTAATTCTCTCTTCTAAATGCGTGTTTACATTTTACACATCCTAATTCTACTGACAGTAGGCTTGTTTCTCTGTTGCTCTATTAAGAGAGTGTTTACACAGTGTGAGCTCAGTCAGCAAAGGCAGATGATCAGGAGCCTTCCAGAGATGTCTTTCTCTTTTCAGTGACCATAGAGTCCAAGAAGTCAGGAAGCATTCATATCCCCTACTTCACCATCATTCAAATCAACAAAATGCAAGGGCAAAGCAGAATGAAAGGTCTTGGTTTATGGTGGGATTATTTTAAACATTCCTATTACATTCTCTATGCATACCTGTGTATGGCTGAACAGTGAATCAAGCTCTTTCAAACACATCAGCTTGTAACTGATATGAGTAAAGGAAGCAGAATCTAGAGACTCACCTTGCAGAGAAGCACCTGAAAGAAATTATTATTATCACTGCTTTAGCTACAGCCCTTGTATTTCCACAGCTTTCACTGTTGATCGATCTGTTTTGGAAATGTGTGTCATCAGGGAACCTGACTCCCAGTTCAATATTCCATAGCAGGCTGCATGCTGCTGTATGTTGGTCACATCTGCATCAACGGTTCAATGCAATAGGAGCGGATCAGCAGCTGGAAATGGCTGGTACTCATTCCTCCATTTAAAGAACCACTGAATTATAGGATAGTTTAGGTTGGAACAGACTTCTAAGATCATTTAGTCTATTAACCCAGCATAGCTAATTCCACCACTAAACCACGTCCCTAAGTGCCACTTCCATAGTGACTCAGTCACTTCCCTGAGATACATATATATGTGCATGCTACCTTAGATCAGATTTGCTGTGATGCTTGAACTATTTCTAGGTTTATATTGTGGGTGGTGCCTACTATACATGTGGTTCAGAATCCTTTTGCTCTAATTATGGTGGCAGTGCAGCTGGTATACTTTTGGAGTGAAAGTTAAAGTTTCATTTCCCTCAGAAAGAATATCTTACATATGCACCAAACCCACTCTGCAAACCAAGCCAATGCAGAGTGAGTGAGGATGATCAGAGCATGGACTTCGAAACTTCACTATTTTTCTGAATAAAAACCCATCTGGAGATGCAGCTTCTAGATACCAAAGATTGCCTACTAAGACTGTTCCTGCTCCAGTGTACATCAGTGACCAAATCCTCAGCAGGATGAGGACCACTGCCTTGAATTAAAGTGCATGTAATATTACTGCATAGCTGGGCCATGAGCTACATCACTGACTCAGTACTGCTAAAGCTGGCATTTAGAATGATGGAAAACAGTTGGAGAATTTCAGTCTTTCCCTTTAGTTTGCTATGTGACATTCACTTGTGCATAGTGTGTATATTATATACAGCTACCCCAGCTCTTACCTCCAGGAAGAATTCACTTTTAAAGAGGTGAAGTAGATGCTTGCTTTATTTTTTTTGGAAACAAATAAGACATGACAGAAGTTACTGTGAAGACTGAACCATAATAATCTAAAAAACCTTGTATTTCATTAAATATGCTTCTAATGAATCACCCTTAATATTCTTATATTTGTAGTGTTTCAGAATAATTTGCTGCTGTCCCAAGGCATGAACTTTTCAGTCCGACAATGAAAGCATTTTGCTTCCAGCTCTTTTAAAATAGATTCATCCAGCCCCCTCTTTGGCACCCAGGCATTCAGGGAACCAGAGAAAGTCAGGAAAATAAATTTTCTCTGATTAGCACTGTTGAAGGAGATCTGTAGGATGAATGTGAGCATATGAAGACAGGCTTACTGATAGATGGAATTAATGTATCAGTCTGTGGATTGTAGACCACAAACAGTAAATGCAGAGAGATACCTTGTCAATTTGATTGTCAGCAGCCTGTTTGCATCATAACTGTAGTTTCTATGGTATGGTGATGAGCTGTAAAGATGGGCATATTTTAAAAGGTATTGCTGGAATAGCAGTCAAGACTGCTAACATTTAGCAAACCTGATATGGCTGCTGTTACATAGAGGTTGGTAAAGTCTAACCACATTTATTTTACCAGTAGGACTACCCCTGGTTTGGCATTTACTTCCATGTTGCAATCTGAAGTCTGATTGGTAAAATCTCAAATATCTGCTTATTTAATACAACTAGTTGACATGAATTATCTTTTAATCCTTTTCCTTTAGTGCATGTTGGGATGTTAGATTAATTATCAGTGATTCATCCTTCACACACTATGCCTAGGTTCCTATAACTAGGACTGTTCATGTTATTGACTTGAACTCTATGGCCCAAGGTCACAGCAATTACATCTCAAAGCCTTATTTTTCTTCCATTAAAATTCCCAGTGTTTTTAAAATGCCTTGTTCCCAAAAACCCATTGGAAGTCTAGCTCCTTGTCTTTCTCAGGAAAGAAGGCCTGAACTCCTTCAGTCCATGTGGAGAAGAATCAGCAATAAGCTTGGCAGCAAAACAACCCTAGGAATAATGATGAAACTCTGGCAGAATTATCACTCTGAAATATCCCATTGCACAGGTCCTTGATCCATTTCAATTTATTTCACTGATCCTTTGGCATCCTGACAGGCCAAATATCAGTCAGAATCACAAGTATAGGCAGTTATCTCATCACTGTTGACATCCATGAGTCCTTTGGTCATGTCCTTCATAATAGTGGGATTTGCTGAACTATCCTGAACGAGCCATCTAAAGCTTCTAATTATATCCTTGTGGAAAAGCTTTAAAGACTTTTCTCATTTAAGGTTTTCTTCTTGCTCATCAGATATTTCTCAGTGGCCTTCTTGTGCTATGCTTGAAAGGCAAGTATAGAAACTTAATTGGAAGAAAGAAGAAATAGGAAGAAAGGAGGGAAACCTTTAACTTGGTCAAGAGTGCAGAAGCTAAGAAACTGAAGGCAGTAACTTTTCAAAAGTGGGCAGAAGGACTAGAAGCTTATTCAGGAAGCATCCAAGATGTTTGCAGCCTTCAAATAACAAAAGACTGTATTATAAAGTGTAAGGAAGAACCTAAAACTTACTTGCCAGGCTCTACTGTACTTTATGGATGTTTTTATGATCTAGGTTACAGCCATCTTCTGCCACATGATAACATTGTATGGCCAAACTAGGTTTTTTCACTTGTGTGTACACTTTGTACTCACAGCATACTGACCACCTGGTACACTAAAGGTAATGATACTCGAATCTGTGATCCATGTAAGAATGGTCAACACCTTGAATATTCTTCACCATGGATTAAAATCTTCATAGAAATGTCTGTTTGCTGTGATTTCTTATGTAGATGATGATTTACTCAGGCTTTCAAAACTGGCATGTTTATTTAAAATCAGCAGTTCATTTAAAGTCTATATGCAAGCCAACTACACTGACACAAATTAGCACAAAGCAGACATTCCTCTGATTCTGACAATATCAAAGCATGCCCTTAAGGCCTCCTTCGGGTGCACATCTCCACAGTCTGCTCTGGTAATTGCCTTTATGTCTGGCAGTTTAAAATCAGCAGAGATATTTTTGTCCCTACCCTCTTTCCTGGTAACATTTTCCTTTTTGTTTTACAAATCATCTGTAAAATGTAACATTCAAATATCACAACAAAAATATTTTGGCGTACTTAGACACAGACTAATTATGAAGTGTTTCCAGCGTCAGTCTACAAATACACATTAAACAGTTACTTTGCAAGGCAGTGCAAAATCTTCAAGCTATGCTCACATCTGCCTTTGCATCCCAGTGTCTCCACAAAGAACAGGAAAAATAGGTGGTTCCTCATAGTTGTTAGTCTGGCAACAACACCAGTGTTCATGTGCCAATCTAGAAAGATGTTCCCTCTAAGACTTTTAAAAAGCTTAAAAAGATAGGGTTTTTTTAAAAAAAGTATTTTTTAAAAGTTGGGTTTTTTGAATGAGAAAAATGTTATGTTCTGAAGACTTATCATGGATCTTCCTAACCAGCTATGTTCACAGTAATGATGTGTCCCCATTGTTTCAATTACATTTTCCCAGCCCTGGAAAATTAGCTCTTTCTCTACAATTGGTAAACTAGGGAGGTGGCTGTGGCTGTGGAAAAGTTGTGATATTATTTCCTTCTAAATTACAGGGAGGCAAAGGGAAGCAAATTCAACAATTTTCCTGTTGAAATTATGCAAATAATAAGAAAAGCCAAAACAACACAACCTCCTGATGTTATATATCTCTGATACCAAAACATCTGTTGACCTGCATATCACCTGTATTTCTATAAAAATTAATGAAGAGAATGGACCATGACATGAAAAGCATTGTGGACTTTACAGAGAAAATGCAAAATAGAAGAGAAAATGATAGTAAATGCAAGCAGATATGTAATCATTTTCCTCATGAGTCCCAGCACAAAGCTAAAGAAGGTATTTTGGACTGACAGCCCCCTGGTGCAGTGCCACACCAGGCTCTGTAGTGCAGAACGCTGGGGCCTCTCCTGGGAAGCACTGCCTGTTCCCTTGGCCTAGCCAAGCTGCAGTGACAGAAGCAGCCACAGTGGGTAAATGACCTCTGCCAGCACCCTGAGGACTTGAAGATCAGCCAGCGACAAGTGTGTCCTGCTCACTGTGTCTGAGAAGCTGAGCTCTGCCATAGCAAAGAGAAGGTGTTACAGCCAGTATTTTACTGCAGTGCTCACGGGGTTTCTCTCTAAGGTGCAGCTGCAGCTTGCTGCTGCATGCAGAGCTGGCCAAGCTGGCCTCAGGGCTGCACCTCAGGGGGGGATATATTCCACCTCTGTACTTCCTACAGTTTTGGAGAGCAAGTTTCTGCCATTTTAATTATTCATTTCCCACTCTCTAGAAACTCAATTCCTGCAAGGGCAAAGCTAGTGGGTATTGTTCATCTTGGAGGAGATTGAGAGGAAACCTCCCAGCAGTCTACAGCTTTGTTACGAGGGCAAGTAGAGGGGCAGGCACTGATCTCAAGCCTGCCAAAACCCACGAAGCATTTGGACAAGCCTCCCAGGTGTGACCCCTTAGGGTGCTCCTATTCAAGGCCAGCAGTTTGACTTGATAATCCTTGTGGGTCCTTTCCAATACAGGATATTCTATGATCTCAGAAAGCATTCCTTTCCACATCCCAGAGCTGTCAGCTGCTGCTCACTGCCCCAAATGACTAGCACAGTCCAATGTCACCACCTGGAAAAGTGAATTTTTTGTGTGGCTTGAGATACATTTTTATGGTAACATTTGCTTCTAAAAGAGTTTCTCTTCGTATTAAGTCTGAAGCACATATGATCAATATGGGAACTGTCTGAGCCTCCTTCCTCTGTGCTTGCTAGCAAAAACATAGTGATTTTCTAAACACATAGTTTGGGAGAGAGTGTAATTCTGAAAATAAAACTAAACTTGGTCACTTAAGCTTCTCCAGCATTAGCTACATCAAATTTCAAGAGCAATAGGAATGAGTAAAGCTTATTATTACACTCAAAATGCCATCTTTGAACAGTAAGTACCATTCTGTCTTTACAGAGATTAACAGAAGCAGTGGTATTGAGTTTGAAGAAAGAAAGTTCAGGCCACAGACTGCTGTCTTATTTAAGAGGAATGGAAATCTGAAAGTATTTAAATTACACCAATTTAAAATTGGCAGTGAAAACATTCATAAGTCAGGATAATTTTGTAAAACACTACAGCACTAACATATTTTACAGTGCTTGTCCTGCAGTTAAAGAAAATGTTTGATTTTTAACTGGAATCAGAAAGAAAGAATAAAAAGCTTGTTTGCAAGAGACCTTCTGCTTGCAAAGGCAAATGTGGCAGCCATTATGTACTTAGCATTAATCACACTCTGTTTTGATGCTAGCTCTGCTGAAAACTGGGATGTCAGCCAAGGCATTGGGGTTATTCCCCTTTATTTCTAAAATATTCCCTGAAATCTTTGACATCCAGAAGCCCCAAGTCAATATCTTGTTCGAGAGATGAAGGCACTAAGTGTTTAGACTTCTGTCCACAGCATCAGGAAATGAGATTTAGACATGACCTCTCAGCCTAGGAGTGAGAGGGCCACAGCCTGAGCCACACTGACATGTCCCCACCACCCTTGCTGCCCAACAGTCCCCGTGAGAGGGAGAGAGGGAGAGAGGGAGGCATGGACGGACGAACGGATGGATGGACGGACGGACAGAGGGTTGTCAGGCTAGATACACACGCACATGTGCACAAACATAAAAGCATCCCACAAGAATAACTTAAAAAGAATGAAGGATGATGCTGGATGTGTCACTAGACCTTAATACACACTTAGTATACACTTACATGGATTTAATAGAAAAGTTGGAATGGTGAGACAGAACATATGTGACAGAAAATCCTTATAAAGTCTTAAGCTTGCAGGCTGGGGCAAATGTTTTCCCTGGGGCAATATCTGAACAAACAGAAGACGTGCAGGTGTCAGGGTGGGGCTACAATAATAATCCCCAAGGGCTATTGCATGTCTGTTTCACAAATTCTATGCTTTTAGGATTAAATCTGGTTAAAAAACTTGCATCAATATAAATTCCCTCCAAGAGAAAATGCCCCTGTGATAAAGGCCTTCTGTGAGAATGATCCATTTTCACTGATTTTTTTAACATGGTTTCAAAGGTAGCTTCAGCTAAAAAACATTTCCTGACAGTCTTGACTCAGGAATTCACATTGCTGCAGGCTCCCTCTGCAAGGCAGAATGACCTTTAGAGCAGCATAGTCCCAGCCTGAGCTTTTTCCCACCCCCTCCTGCTACACAAAACCTTGGCTAAGACAGTGACATGCAAGTCTGGTTTAGCTCTGCTTGGCACCTGGAGTTGAGATCTGTGGAAAATGCTGATCTGAACTCAAGCTATTATCCAGAGTTAGACCCCAAGGTACCTTGTTTTTCTTGCTGTTTTAACCTCTTAGTTAAGTGAGCTTAGCTGTTACCAATTCCCCTGTAGATATGTCATAAACAGACGGTGGCAAGTTACCCAATGACTGCACGATGCTGTTACAGTCATGCAATGGCTTTCAAGGGGAAATTAATTTTAGGAAAGCACTTAATGTATTTACATGCATCTTTTAATACAGTTCTGACATGGAAACAAGGAGGGGCCAACATCTTATAACCAGCTCTTTGCTGACACAAAAAGAAATCACTAAAAGATTGAGAGCTCCTGTTCCGTATGCCTCTGAATAGATTCCTACTGACCTTTCCATTTTGAAGTATTAACTTCTGTGGGAAACACATAGCAATATTTTTCTTTGTTACACAGCTGGCTCAGAGGTTTCCTTCTGCTGGAGGTTTTCTCCTGCCTGCAAACCTTCTTTCCTGAAGGACATCTGAATGAACTTTCCACTGTGAAGTTTACCTGAATAGCAGGTAAAGTGGGGACATAATTCCACTGAAAAAAGCCATGGAGTTATCCAATAAAGTAATGTGAGCAGTAGTTACAATATTAAGAAGAAACTTTTAAGTAGCAGCCCTCAAGGAGCCAGACTTGCATTTTCTTATAGCATTACTGAGGTCGATGGATTTACTTGAGATTTATGCTCATATGAAAACTTTCCCTTAAAAATGACTGTCATATCCCTGATAAATATATAAAAACAAAGAAATTTCATAATCAAGATCTCATATAGGTAGCCCTACCTTTATGGGAGAACAGAGGTCATAACTGAAGATGTAGAGGAATGCACTGTTATCTGTCTTGCTTGCAGTGTCATACACCATCCTAAAGCAAGGTCAGACTCAGAGTTATGCATTAGTATGATTTGTTATGAAAAGTGGCATTTAAATATTTAAATGTACCAGGTTCCATGTGTTTAATTTCATTGTTTAATCATTGCATAGTTTCCCAACTAAGTCGTAGTTGGCACAGAGTGGTGGGTTACTCTTTATTTATGTGTTGCTGCAGCTTTTCAGAGCCTTTCAGCGATGGTGAGGCATTTCAGCTATACATTATTCCTTTTTTGCTCTTGAAGCTGTACATCAAGGTATGAAAACTTGCCAAACTTTTCTTCCCTGGAACATGGTAAAAACAAGATATCCCAGTATATATTCAGTAGTGCTTATACAGAAATTCTTGCTCATTTAGAGTGCAGCTATAAATTCCTAGTTATTGTATCATGCCAGGAGTAGGGCACAGAGTAGATGTACGTCCTACTGATAATAACACAAGTTGCATATATAAAAATATCTTGCACCAGACTAAAGAAGAAGTTTTGCAGCATTTAAATGACACTTAACAGGTTGTAGGTACTGTGTAAGATAATAGGCTCCAACAAAAACCATAGATGGCATCCTAGCTGTCTCATTGTTGTATATACTAACAAACCTTTCTAACATCACATGCTTCATACAAAATAGGCATCCTTACTGGAGGAATGGGATTGCCTGCTAAGGACTGCAACCCTGCTGGTGTCTAGTTTAAACAGACAGCAGATGAAACAATTGAGATAAAAATGTAAAACCAGAAATGTTTATACTAGTATTGCTGGGCACCAAAAGCTTAATAAAGTGAAGGCATAGATGCTCCCACATTAAAATTTACTATGTTGTTTACAAAAAGAAAGCTGGATGGGGTGTAAGGACCAAATAAATGGAGGCAGAGGGGAAAGACAGAACATTATTCAAGACAGAGACGAGAAAAGAAAGTAAAACATCGTAATGCAAACATGCAATAAGCATTTGGAAGCAAGCTACTTGAAAATCAGTGATAAATCGTGTGGCTTTTAACATATATTCAAGTATTTATTTGTGCTCCTGCTTTCCCTACATGCCCAGTGAAAGACCCCTTGGACAGGCCTTCATCCTCTGGAGCCAGACTTACTGGCTCTGAGGCAACATAGGGTATACATATCTCTGTGTTTGTCTGTGCAGGTTTGTATATGTGCATGGCTCGCCCTGGAAAAAGCTTCTAAGTGAGCCCCCTTTTTTCCCCAAGATAATAATTCTATCTTTCCAGAGGAAAATCTGAAAAAAACACCCTAACAACAAAAACAACCCTGAAATCGCCCTTCCTTGTGCCTTATGTTTTGGATAACTTTTTTTTAGCATAGTGGTGGATGCTAAATTTACTCTTGCTGTACTGGCATTTGCTCATCTTTGGACTGTTGCAAGCATTTGGCTAACAGGGATATTTAAAAAATCAATTAATTAAGAATTTTAAATATGCTCCTAAAACTTACATAAATTTATGTTATAATTCTACCTCCATCTCCAACATAACCTCAGTTCATGTCACCTCAAAAGCCCCCAGAAGGAATTGCAGGCATCTTATGCAGAGTTCACATGAGGACAAGTCCTTTTCTTCCCTCCTAGTGAATCCTTGAGTGCGCTGTAACTAATGCACCCTGCTACATAGTTTTCTATAAACTCTGCGCAGAGGAATAAGATTTGGGTAGGGCCAGGGCTTGTTTTCCCACAAAAGTTGTGAGTTTATTGGTTGATACAAGCCAGATTAAAGTAGAGGTTTGACTGTCCACAGATATGTCAATTAAAACAACATCTTAAGTACAATTTGTTGTTATACCAGCACATATCTTGACTGAACTGGCCTCCAGCTTTGGCTTTGAGAGAGTGTTTATGCAGAGGGAGAGCTCTTTGCTAAGCTGTGCACTCAGGCTTGTCCATCCATATACAAACTTAGATGGAATGAAATTTATTTTTATCCAGGAGGATGGAGCTGCCCTGTGAGTACACAACAACATGGTTCCAGCTGCATTAGATGGTACTAATGGGGTGTCACTCTCTCCCTTTTCCATTGAAAAGGCATCAGTGGAATGTACACCTAATAAATTTACTGATATTTACCACCACTTGGATTACATTAATAGCATAAACTCATATTTGTAGCTAAAAAACCCAGGCTGTTATTAAAATTTTCAAAAACTATGCCTGCAACTTCTGTATTCAGCTATTGTGAAGACTACCTTTTTTTTTGGCAGTGGCCTTTTCTATGCCTAAAAATTACAAAGAATTAAAAGTATAATGTCATTCTTTATTATCTACATGCTCTTCTAAGACTAAACAAAAAGTACTAATAAAACCCAATCTGCCCGGTCCCTGGCGACCTAGTAGTCTGTCCTGCAAAGATCATCCCCAGAAACATTCTTTCAGAGACAGAGAGTTCTGCTTTAGATTAGACTGCCGAGTCCTGGAGCTCACACAACAGCCCTACTGAAAACAATTAAGTAATTTATACTTAGAAGCAACTGTAACCTTATCCAGACAAATACCTTCCCATTATGAGGACAAAAGAGACAGTATGTTGTTTTACTTTCTCTCATATTATCTGCTATAGTGGTATTTTTTTAATTATGGGAAATCAACTAAAAAATAACATGTTGTCTAGCAACAAAGAAAACAGACACAAACAAAAGAGAAACAGTGACATTTCTGCTTTTTATATTGTGTACTTCTACTTTCAGGTAAACTGAATAAAATTAAAACAACAAACAAGTTAAAATGAACTGGCTAATCAACCTCCCAACAGAGGCATGATACAACGACTCTGGGTGACTCCAGAAGATGGTTTGGTTTTTTTGGTTTGTTTGCTTTGTTTTTTTGTTTTGTTTTGTTTTGCTTTGTTTTGTTTCAAAAGCACCTGAGATTCATTAAGTTATTCTAAGGATATATAACTTCATAATTCAATCTTTTAAATTTAATCATTAACTTACAGAACAAACATTCGCTAGTTTTCCCTTCAGCCAATTTTTCCTTTTGAATGAAAAGACTTAAACTTTTCAATTTTATCACAACTACACAATGAAAAATGATCCATTCAGAATATAGGACATTCTGATGAATTACAATATGGTTTCTTACAATGTGACTTTCTTACAATTTGTCCACCAATTTATAGGTTATGTCATGATAATACACTACATGGCACCATCAAGCTATTAGTAACAATGTTGATATAACAAGTTCTGCATTTAACTTTGCAAGATAAGAATAGAAAAAATTATAATGAAAGAGAAAAAAAATGGGAAGGGATGTTAATCACCTCAATTTGTGATTCTTGGCAGAAGTGCCTAGAGATTTCTCTCGTGGGCCTAGACTTAGGAATACATTACACTTAAAGAATTTAATGATATAGAACAAAACCATATTTTCACCATGATTTCATTCATTTCACCTGTATTTTGTTGAGCCATATACTCATCCACATAGAGACCTGGTGAAAATATGTAAGAAAGCTGCACAGATCTAGCTAGAGTTTCAGAGAAGTAAAAACTATTAAAAATTTTAAAATGAACTCCCATTGACCATGACTTCCTTGAAATTCTTTTTCTCTTAACGTGCTTTTAGAAGCTGCATAATTACCATGTTATGAGAAACAAAACTAGCAAGCCAATAAAAAATGTTACTGATGGCTTATTTAAAACAGTGGCAAGAGATGTCTAAAAATCTTGTAGTTATCTAAACAACAGTTAATAAGAGGACTTTGAAGACCTAATATTGTCTTTGAATGAGAAATATATTTGAGCTGTGGAAGTGATTGAGTTGCAAGAAGGCCATGTCAGCAGTAACCAATGAATGGAGCAATTTGTTGTATCGCTGGTACTTGCAGTGTGGGATTTGGCATCTCCACAACAGTCAGAACTAAATGTTCTGACCCTTCAATCAGAACTAAATCCATTATTGTTGTACTGTGTGTGTGCCTTATGATTCCTGATTTGCTCCTTCTGCAACAGTTAGGAAAGTGGCTGAAAGCAGTTATTTTTTAGAGTGCTGCAACTGTGAAATGGGGGTCAAAGGATGGGTTACAAGATGGTAGCAACATTACTAACTTTCTCTTCTGAAGCAAATGTCACAGTTTGCTCTGATACATCATGATCAAAGACACTGTTCACATTTCTGCTGTAAAATGTAGGCGTTCCAGTGTAACTCATACACCATCATTTTCAGATAAACAACCCAAACAGGCTACTAAATGCTGGGGCCTCAGATCTATTTTTACTGAATTTAGCAACTATTCAAACAATAATTTAGCACTTTTTATCTAGAAGCTAAATCAGAATTATTGCAAAGAAAAGTCTACTGGCTTTTGTCAAAGGAAGAAAAGAGGATTCAACAAAAGCAAATAAGAGGTACCCCAGCCTGCCTCTGTGCATCCTGAGAGGGTAACAAGGCAAGCAGTAAGGAGTAGCAGCCCTTGAGGAATTGTCAAGAATAATTTGTCTATCTAATTTCCTTTATAAGAATGTAATGGGCACTGCAGACTGGAGATTGAGTCAATGAAGCAGAAAATCAAGTCATCAGAAGAATATAGAAGAGGGATAATGAGTTTGGGTCAGACCAGAGTCCACTCAGTCCAGAATCCAGTCTCTGTCATGGCCACAGCAGTTGTTTATGTAAGAATGTAAAACCAGGGCAAATGCATAGAGATATATCCTCAATATGGCCTTGTATTGGATTTGCACGGCAAGATTTTGGTAGCAGGGGGACTACTGGGTGGATTTTGTCAGATGCTGCCAGAAGCTTCCTCCATGTCCCAGAGAGCCAATTCCAGCCAGCTCCAAGATAGATCCACTGCTGGCCAAGGCTGAGCCCAATAGCAACAGTGGTAGCACCTCTGGGATAGATGTCAGAATGGAAAAAAAAATCAAAATTTAACTCTCTCTTTCAGATATTATCACACTGACTTTAGTAGCTGACTCTTTGCTGTTCAGGGTAGAGCAAACAAACAAGGATGGGAACTATCACTGCATACGTACAAGAACTCAGTGTAGGCTAAGTTATCTATATAGTGTCCTTACAAACTTTCATGTATGCAAGAAAGAACCCAGAAAATAAGACAAAAAAATGATCTTATTCCCAGAAAAATAGAATGCATTGTCCATGGGCGATCTAGTGGAGTAGAATCACCCAGCTACATTATTCAAATAGATTTTGAAAAAGACCAAAATTAAAATGGAGCAGGCTGACTGTGCCTAAAGTTCCCAGAGTACATTTTTGCCCCACAAGTCATACTCTGTGTACTTCTGGGTTCTAGGACTGTGTCAGAAGAAGATGCAATGTCTTGGTCTCAGTTAATCATTTTGGCAGTGGGAAATTATATGAGTAGAAGATGCAAAAATATTTTTACGAGTTGCTCCAGGGAACATAAGAAACCAAACAATGTTTCTTCCTTTACTAGAGTATGTTTCCACAGGAAAGGTCCTTTTATTATGGCAGGTTGTTTATAATCTCTCTATTGAATGAGAAACCTAAAGGTTTAATATTTTTTCTTCTGTCATTTAATCCTAGAACAACACAAGTCTAATGCAGTTTCATTCTCTCCCTCCTGAAGAGTGGCCTCATGGCTCCTGCTGCATCCCATTAGATTTTACAGCAGATTCAGAGCCCACTGCTGCTCCTGCCCCCTCTGACAGAGAACTTGCTGTTGTAAATGGATACAGCAGTGCAAAGATCATGGGAAGCTTATCCCTTTGTTTTTAATTTCCCCCTAAGGGCAATTTGTTCCAATTAGTACCTCAGCTAGCAATTATTGCTGCACAGTACTCTGACTTATTTCTGTTTGAACTGGCTGACTCAAAGTTTGAGAATCTCTTTTGTGACGTAATATATACCCTGGTCTAGTGCTCTTGCAACAAAGAAGATCCCTTGTCAAGGATTGTGGCCATGCTCTCTGGGAAAAGACTTTCCTCACTGATTTCGTTCCCTCTTCCATGGTACACAGGAATAATTTTAAACAGTAACTTTCCTTCCTTGTAAGGGTACATGTACCTAATGCATGTGAGCAAAACAGCATGCACAAATGTGCATAAATGATGTTTTGGTTGTTGTTACTGCTTTGCCTTGTCTGGGTGCTGACCATTCCTCAGAGATGTCAGGTCTCTCACTGGATCCAGTATCTGGCACTCCTGGGGGGAGCATTGCACTGCATGGCACACACATGTGGGAGTCTCCCTCACAGCATGCACCAGCTCCATTTGTTTTTTCCTCTTTTCCTAAGTGAGCACAAACCAAACTTGGAGAGTTATGAAATAGCTGGTTTTATCCCATATTCACAAATCAAGATACATCAGAACACACAGTGAACTGCTTCACCCCAAAAGCTTAATCGGAATTGAAAATTTTAATGATGTAATATAGAAAGAATCTTGCCAGAACTTTGACATGTTTCATGTTTCTAGCATTGCACAGTTTATTTAAAGGAAAAATCCACATGATGATGGAGACTTAATCATGGCTGGAAGGAAATACAAATAAGAATTAGTCCTTAATCTCTTTGGTTCCCTAACAGTAAGGTTTTTCTGACCACCTGGCTGAAAGTGAGAGAAGGCTTTCACACACAAAAATCAGAAATAACCCATAGATTCTGGGAGAAGCTTAGCATAGAAAGAGATAGGAGCAAACCTCACCTAAAAACTACCTGGTACCACTCTAAGGAAGTAATACACCTTAAACTAGCTCCTTATCATTCCCCATTAACTTTCACAGAGTTGAAACATTGGATAAACATTAAAAAATTAATCCAAATTATGCATAAAATTTTCTTCAAAGAGGGTGATTCTGTTTAAAATTAAGAAACCTGGTACCACTATTCACAAAGATAAAAAACACAAAATGAAAAATACCCCATATCCCTTTTGGAGCATGTGTCCCTGAGGACTGTCCGATAACATATATTCACACAACCCTCTGGGCTCATTTGTTTACTTATTTGTGTAGTTTGGCTTACAGCCATACAGCAAAAGCACTAAATAAAGAGCAACTTAAGTAGTCAATTACAGACAACATTAAATTCAAACAGATGTATACAAAATAGAGAAATTAAAAATACATAGTTATCTTTGCCAAACACAACAAATAACTGGAGATACAATCCAAGCTACAATTATCTCAGTTGAATTGTATCTTATAGCAGCTTCAGATCTCCTTTAACTAATTACAAACATAATGTGCCTCTGATGATACTGTCACTGAAAATTGCTCTTGCAATAATACAGTTCTTACTTTTTGCCTCTTTCATTTTATAAATGTGAACTAGGTAGGAGTAAATAGTTTTGCTAAGTAGTACAGAGGCTGTGGAAAAAATCAGGTTACTTTCTGATGTCATCATAACATAGTAAGAAGTAAAGGTTATTATATGAAGTATGTTGCTTAATGCCTAGATGCTTCTGTCATGAGAACTGAGATCTGTTTAAATGAGAGAAATATTACCTATTTTATTTTTTCAATAACGTGCAATAATCTAAAAGGGTTTGGTTTGTCAATGTGATCACAAGAACAAGGTGCTTGGTGAAGAAGTAAAAAACATACCTGTGAATACAGGTAGATATGTAAATGGAATGCATTTTAGAGATCCCTGTCCTTTAGACTATGGACATGATGCCTTCATATTGTGATAGTGGCTGCTTTGTGACTGCACAACAATGCCTGTGAAGGTGAGCAGTCTCGCCCTGTTTTGTATGGCACCAGGGTAGTTTGCCTGGTCCGTAAAATCTGCACAAATCTACCTACATTTAAGATGCTTGCCAGGTTAGAAATATAAACCCCTCATGAACATGTGTTCAGAAGGCATGAACAATGCTAAAGCTGGTTATGCTTGTATCAGTGCATTACCATGTTAATCTGAACCAAGTTTTGATTTGGTTGTACCATCACATGAATTGCAGTAAAAGAGAAATTAAGAAAATTACTCTCCTTCTCCAAAGAGGTGATCCCTAACTGTGTATGTATTTCTTGTACAGAGAAAATCAGTAGTGATTTGCTTAAACAAATGCATTTTGCTTTGAATTGAAACAGATCAGGAATACATGGTTTCAGCCCTTCTCATACTGACATGACCTAAATAATAAAACCCTATAAACCACATAAAACAATCACGATTTTTTCAGTAATTCAACAGTGTTTTGTCATTTGAGAATGTCCTGAGATGCAAAGCTGCCACACAGATAGGTCTGAACCATTTCACATTCAAGTTTTGATTTCATCCTCCAAAGTCAGGGTGAGGTTGCAGAATTCCCACTGGGGAAAGAAGTTTTCAAAATACGAGGCTGCCATTAATGCTGGCAACATTCAGGCCCGCTGTTACCATTTAACAATGTCAGTAGAAAAGAAAATTCCATGAGGTGGTAGACTGAATATCCCTGCAGGATGATGACAGTTCAGAGGAAATCCAGATGCATTTGCATAGGAGAAACTTCTGTAAACAAGTTCTGCACTCCAGCAAAGAAATAAATGTCAAGGTAAGCTTGGCAAGCGACAAAAAAGGATGAGTCATATTTCTCCAAATTCATTCCAAAGATGCTATCTTTCACCTTCCTCAGTGCTGTAGTCACAAGACTGACAGTGTTGCTGCTCCTTTATGGGAAACGGTATTCAAAACTGTGGATAAATGATTTAGCAGACCCTTACAGTAATTTTTCACACATACTTTGTTTTTATTACCAAAATCTGGGAGGAATGAGTCTCCATACGCAGCAATCAATGTGCAATTGCCTAGCTAAAATGTTTTTAAATAACTTCCCTGCCATGCTTTTAGTTGATATTTTCACATTAAAATACATAGAATGAAGTCATTTTATGACAAGATTCTTGTTAAGCAATTAATGGAAAATGTTGTGTCCATTTTGCAAAAGAAGAAATGGAGGCAGTATGACTGAGCCCACATTTCCAAGCAATCATTTTCTTTAAGTTGTTTAACTTCTGATTAACCAAATTGACACACCTTGAAAACTAATTTTTAAGACTGCTGTGCACTTTGATTACAGTCAACAGGATCTGTATGCACCTAGCAGGTCTGAAATTCAGGCTAACTACTTAGAAATCAAGGAATTAGAAATAAAAGGCCACTTTTGCAAAGATTTACAGAAAATTACATGTGATGTCTGGGACACTTAGGCCAGGACTAAAACCAGTCCCTTAGCTCACAAACCAGAGAATCAGCAGAGTAATTGTCACTCCTGCTAATGCTACTGAGCAGTAGTATTGTTTTCCTAAAAGAAGCAGAGAAGGTAATTTTGTCTAGCTCATCCCTGTTCTCTACTGTTTGTTAATCTGAATCATTAATATTTTTTTCTCTGAAATGACTAATTATTTTTACTTTAGTGAACAGAAGTCAGTCCATGATACAAAGATATTAATTATTAATTAATTAGTTATTGTGATATTAAATGGAGAACCCAGCAGCTTATAAAAGATTTTCATCTGAGTTCATCAGTAGCTTATGCTAATTAGACCTCTAGGTCAAACTTTATGTATAATGGATTCATTTCCTCTCATGACTTAAAGTTGCCATTTCTGTTTTCAATTAATTTCTTTTCTAAACTGAAATGCATAGAAGAGTTTAATATCTATAAAAAAAATTCCGTTTGAATCTTTATATGGCTAGTATCCCAGGATAGTGATTTTTTTCATACTGTCCAGGTAAGGTTTTTAGATAAAAAGATTCCAGTTGCCTATTAAAAATTACATTTATTCTTGTCCTTCTTCTCCTGTGATTACTCTTGCAAATACTGGTCCTTGAAAATGTAGCGAAGTATTCTAATGACATGGTGTTATTCAGCATGATTAGTGTTGCAGAATACAGCTAGGTTCTTTGTTATGTGGTAAATTTCTATCTTATCCAGATGATTTAATCCAAATTATATCTGGAATAGAAAAGCAGTTGTGATCTGTTGAATTCACCAGCAAGATGCATGTCCTGGGAACGTTTTTATCACTAGTTTGGAGATTGTTTTTCATAAGATTTCCAAATGGCTTTTCAGGACACTTCTCTTTCTTGTACTTAGCTTTGACAATAGACAGAACTGAGTAAAAATGTGGTGACTTGGCTTTTTCAAAATAGGTTTAGTGTTGTTTGTTGGCATGGGATCAAACATCTTCTCTGTGCAGAAGCATGCATATTGATGTCCAAAAGCAAGAAGTAAGAATGTGTTAAACAATAGCTGCTGTATCCTTTGGAAGTTATCAGCTTTGTTTATACTCATATAGTCTTAAACTGACATGCATCTTGGTGTTACTGGTTCAGAAATCTCCCAAAACTGTGTTTCTGTGTTTAGGAGTGATTTCTGGTTTATCTTGGTTATGAAGAAATCAAAAAAATTTCTTACAGCACTAGTCCTGGGACCTTAACTTTTACCATTCCCAGGATCCCTGAGTAAGCAGGGATGTGCAAGTGAGAAACACTAACAGCCAGAGGTGTAATTTTGGTTCAGAGAAACCCTGATCTTATCTACATGGATTAATTCAACCTTGCTTTCTCCATACTTAGCAATGTGATTCCTTCAGCTATGTCTCTGCGTGTCTGTTGAAGTGACTGGGGTGACAAAACCCCATGATACTATCAGCCCCTGTATGATGACAACCAAATGACATCTTCCCTTACATTTTTGTCCCCCATCACCTTTTTTCCCAGCCTACCTTTCATATATCTACTCCTCTGCATTTCCATATGTGGGTTTCTATCACTTCCCTCCTTCCTGACAGTCTCTCTCATACTATCTTTATCCTGGTTTTTTAAATGTTGGAAGGAGCAGGCAAGTGAATTTGACCTGTCAAATCCATGCACACCACATAGCCAAGCCTTGTAACCATGAGATGTGTTTACTGTGCCTTCCCTCTGTTCCTTTTGCCCACTTACTCAGTCTCAGATCAGACTTTCTGTGTGGTACTCCTCTCTCCTGGCTTCAGGCAGGAGCTCCTGAGCCAGCTTCCCATGGGTCTTCATTACAGAAGAAATAGGTGCTTGGAGACATGATTTATCTCAGGCTTTTTTAAATGCCTACCTCTGGATGAAGCTACTTGAACCTTGTAAGACCTTTCTCTCCTCTGACTGGAAGGGAAACCCAGAAAACCAGCTCAACAACTGAGAATCCTATTTGGAATACTTACATTTGGCCAGAAAAATCTTTATTAGTCCTACCCCATGTAGACCAGTGACAGACAAAAAGGAATTCGAAATAGGAAGATGATGAAAACCACAATTCCAGCTCTAAACAGAAAAAACACAATAAATATTTAGAGATGGAAGTACCAATAAACTATGTACTGTTGCATGGTTTTCAAGCATTTGACCTTTTTAAGATGACAATTTGTAATTTATATGTCAAATAAAGTTAAAAAAATCCACATCAACAGATACTGTAATACCCGGAATGATCTAGTAGAAAAAACTTTTACACTATGAGTTAGGTTTGATGCTTTAGATGTTACAGCTGCCACTCTTCATCCAATATCTGAACTATAAAGATGGGATTTATGGTCTTACAAGTATGAAGGTGAGGAATCATAATAAAAATAAGCATACTGATTCACATGAAAAGTATGTGCCAAATAAAGCCTTAAATCATTTTATGCAGCCTGTCATTCACACATATTTGACCGTCATCCAAATTGCTGGAATTGTCCTTCACACAGAAAAAAACCCCCAAGTCCGCTGTTTATTTTTAGGATAATTGGAAGAGCAACATATTATCTTCAAATTAATGAATAGGTCAAGTTGTTTCTACAAGCTTAATAATATTTTCCATTGTCCCTCCCTCCTTAACACCTATCTTCATTGCCTAATCATTCACATACTTTATTTTTTTGAGTTTGAGTGAGTCATGAAGTGCACATTATGATGATAAATGTATCATCTGTGCTTCCTTTCAACGTGAACTCAGTGGTGTGATTCACGCTGTAAACCTATTTTACTCATTCTATCCTTTGTTCATAACCTTGACTCTGTTAACATCAACAGTATGGCTGAAATCACATGTTTCTACTTAAAAGCTAACATAAAGGTCTTATCTGCTTTACATTCTATAAATTATGTCTGACACATTTTTTCCTATGACTCCAGCTATTCATTTGAAATTACAAACATTACTGTAATTCAAGCTGAAGAAGCTCACCTTAAACATGAAGGTAATATTTTCCCTCTATGATGCCATTTAACTGATTTGTTTGAGTCAATTATATATTGTAAAGGATATTCAAAAACATTTTTCTTTCTTTTACAGCTTAGTTCACAATCGCAAGCTCTGTTGGGACTGTTTTCCAGTGCTATGTTAGAAAATCAATACACCCTGTATGTGAATCCCACTTGGTGCTCTCTTGCCCACCTCAAAGACCAAACCTATATTCACCCCATCCCTGATACCCAGAGTATGTACTTTGCTTCTCCAGTTTCAAGTGACTAACAAATGACTTTGCAGTAGTTCTGAGAGTGCAGTGGTGATTCTGACTGAGAGCAATTACGTGTGTGTCATTAAAGCAACATGTAACTGAGCCATAATAGTCTAAAGATAGTAATACATCATTATGTGTGCTTGTGTCTGAATAGCAAGGGACAGAAGACCTTCCTTAAGAGGAAGTTATTGGAAAGTTAAAGTAAAAAGCAGCACAGCATAAGATGTTTTCTGTGCAATCCTTTCAGGAGGCTCCATTGTGACATTAAATCACTGATGACTATGTTTGTGTGCTCAGAGAAAGATAATGATTAGAGGTTGCTGGTTAATTATGAGGTGGAGAGAAAACAGTGAGATCATTTGGAAGTGAACAGAAAAGCACATAGACATGTTGTGGGAGATTCTGAAAGTGGAAAGATTAGTTTATCAGCTTCCAGACCTAGAAAAGACAAGCACGTGCAGACTTTCTTGTAGCTACAGGGGAATTTTTGTTGTTTTTTTTCCTGAAAACAAGTAATTTCAGATAAAATATTTTGTTCAGTGAGAACCAATAACCAATGGCTTGCCTTTGCATCCAGGGCTGAATGCATGCCAGATTTATTTGAAAGGGTCTTTGCAGGGAAGAGATGTGGGAGTATGTGCTGTGAAGTTGTGAAGAGGTGAGAGAAGTGAGCAGGGGCAGGTAAGGAGAGGTGGTGTAGGACATTCGGAAGTTTCCTAAAGTGGCTTCCCCCAGTAAATCTTTATTTGTTGCTGCAACAGGACAAGACCTACTGAACACAAATCTGCTAAGGCAACGAGATTGACTAGGTCTAGCCTATAGATCATGGTCCATCCCATGCATGGCATGGAAAATTGAATAATTTTCACTCAAGCAAATGGCAATCTTACTATTAACTTCCATGGGTCAAGACATGCATGTTAATTAAAGCACCTATTGGGACTTGCTTTTTAAACATCATCTTTGACCACAGATCATTGAACATCCTTGGTTGCCATCTCGTTTGTGATGTTTTAATGGTGGCAAAACTTAATTTTCCATTTTTATTAAAGGTTGGAGGAAGTTTTGACGTAACTCAAATTCCTATGGCTAATTCTAATATTAAGATTAAAGTAGGAAGTGTTATTTTGCTTGAAACGCTCCTTTCCATAGAAACCTCACTTAGAGCATAATGTTGAAGAAAGAGACAGGAGTTATCTAAACACTTGCTATCCTGTTTACTATGTTTATCAGCTGAGGACTAGTGTATATTTATAACAGAATTGTTAGTTTTTCTGGTACAGCTCACCTATCTGGACCCTTTTTCTTCTTTTTTTTTTCTTTCAGGATGACCACTGCCTGCTTATCCTGACTTGAGAGGAGCACAGCCCACAAAGTCAGCTATTTCTATACCTGTGAGAGATAAACCACCCCTGCAATGCCTTGCCTGACTGTCCCACACCCTTTACCTCCAATCCCTCCTTCTTTCCTCTCCTGGTGGAGACACGGCATTCTCCCACCCCTGGCCCTGGCTCCTCTGGCACTCAGCCACCATTCTGCAGCAGGTCTGACTGGATCTGGTGTCTGCCAGAGACTGTTCTTCAGCAGCTGGGCCCTGGAGGTAAGAGCAGTGACTGAGAAAGGCTTCTTCCAAGTAAAATATGACTTATTCATAGGAACAGAGCACTTGGGGAGAAAAATGTTAATGTGAGATAAGCCAATGTCTCTCCTGAAAGATCTACAGGCCTAACACTTCCTTGGACCCTGCTTTCTGCATGGAAATACCTCTGAAGGACTTCACTTTTCTTAGTTCCAGAGCAGAGATCTTCTTTATAACAAGGCAATGACTCTGGCTTTTGTGTTTGTGAGCTCCGTTTGCCAAGCTCGTCTGGTGAAGAAACTAATGGACACTGGAAACATTCCTGTGACTGCCCTGCTTCATGTACTGCACGCTGCATATCAGCACAAGAGGAGTCTCTGTTTCTAAAATTGAACTCTCTTTTTTAACAACCTCATTTACCAGGACACTGAGCAGGCAAATCAGATGCACACGACTTGCCTGGCTGTGCTGCATCCAAGCTCTGCCTTCCTGCAACATTGGCTCTCCCCTTGAAGTTCACTGCAGGTAATTTCATCTCTAAGTGCTTGTAGGTATCTGGCTATCTACTTTCTTTTTTTTTTTTTTGCCTATTGCACTTGGGAATCTGGGAAAACTCTTGAAATTATTTGTTTCTTTTCTGCTTTGACAGACCATACCATACCATCAGAAAGACAAAAATATAATGGAATGTCTCTCAATATATCTACAGTCTATTTCAAAACTGTTCAGAAATATCTTGGTTTGTCTTTGATTTAATTATCAGCTGGTAACAGATCAATTATTTTATAATCTGCACTCAAAGAGTAATTTGTAAGTATTCACAAAACCAGGCAAATCTTTTTAAGTAGTGTGTGTATATATATAAAATAAACAAAACTAAAATTCCTACTTAATTTGTGTGGTTTAAAATTCTGCACATTAAATATAGACAGCACTATCTACATGTAAAATCTAAGGATTTATTTTTCTTGAAAGCAGTGACTACAATCTTGGTTCAGGAAGTCAATGAAATATTTCAGAATATAGGCTATCTTTCTGAAGATAGAAAAAACTGGGTGGGACAAATATTTGCTGCATCTTGTATTAGTTGTAGGGAGTAGTTGCTTTCCTTGTGTCATTGGAAATGATACAAACATGCATTATGACTTGCTTGTTGGCATACAGGCTAGAAATAAACTAATTATCTATTTAATGTATGCCCTTCCTTCTGGATCTCAGGTTTCAGCCCAGTGAGTTAAAGTCACTATCAGCTTTCAGGCTATGAGTTAAATCTCTGCTCCTCCAAATGTCAGTAGGAGGTTTGCCATTACATTAATTGAGACCAGGATTTTACTCCATGAGTATTTTTTAGGGAAGATCTGAAATGCTCTGTTAAAAATTCAAATGAGAGAAATCTCAGCTTACAAGTACAAAAGCCATTCACTTCTATCTTTATGTAAAATGATTTGGTCAATACCCAGAGGCAGTTAAATTAAGACTGGTTACAGCTTTTACTTGCAGCTAAAAATTCAGCAATTCACATCTAGAATAGATTTTGTTTTTACAAAGAGAGAAACAGACTCAAGATATTTAGCTTGTGACACAGATATGATTTATTTTAAACCATGCATCAGTCTAGAGTAGATGGCTTAAGCTGCCAAAGGCTGGTTGTCTTAGAAGCCCTTCTAAGTGTAGTAGAAAGTTATACATCAAGTTAAGGGTCGTTGTGCATAAGGTTTTGTGGATGGCACAGCATGCAGATGTTTTTCCTCACAAAACAGATGAATACATTAGCCAAGGAGTTCTTAAAAAGCAGTGTGTTACTTCAGTGACAGCTGACCAGTAGTGCTTTTCAGTTGAAGAAATTCAGTTGTCTCTTGACAGGAAGAAGAATAATAACCTCTTAATTCATCCAGCAACCTGCCTCTTACACCAAAAGTAATAATTCACAATGTTTCACAGATGCTATGTCCCTTATCACTAGGCTTTCAATTGGGGTAAAAAGAAAAGAGTACAAGCTCGCTATGTAAAAATATATTCTTGCTATTTCTACATAAACTTTTCAGCACAAAAGCAAACTCAGATCATCCGAGTGGTGAAGTGAGTGCCTAATGTGGCACCCAGGCTGTGCAAAATCGCTTTCAGCCAACTTTATTTTCCCCTGATTGTGGAACCCTGTTGGGGCTGGTGTATAGCAAAGAGTTTAAAGGCTAGTGTAGATGGCAGCAGTCTCAAAAGGGCTATTTTAGTAGCCAGGATTATTGGGACATAAAGGAACCACAGAGCCCTTGCTCACTGACTGCCTCGTGCCCATAACACACAGCAAAGGAGTGACAGAAGATGCTGATAGCACAGGAGGTTTTCACTGTTCTTTGGGAATATCTTTGTGACAAATTCCTCTGGCGTCCTGGGCTCACACAGGTCTGCCCTGGTTTATGGGTGCAGTGGTGTTACAGTTTCGGGGACACAACTGAAGTGCTGAAGATTACTTTTTAAAGACATGATGCTGACAAATTAAGTTCAAAGTCTAAGCAGGGCCCTTCCAAGTGGCAACTCTCCAGAGCTGGACAGTTATAGTATTAATTTCCATAAATCTTTTCGGGAGCTTCTTGGGCTTTGAATAGTTCCAACATTTTGTCATTCCCATTAAAGAGGGAAAATTTCAGAATTATTTTTTGGAGGCCAGAATAATTATATTCTCAGAAAATAATAATAATTTTAAAAAGAAAAGTTGGAAAACAATATATGCATTGGAAAACAGACCATATGATAGAATTAATTAAGTATCACTAAGTAAATACTGGGAAAAATGTTAATATAATAGCTTTTTTAGATGCAGTCCTGGAAACTGATGTTGATACAAAAAGGTGCAAAAAGAACTTTTAAGAGATTTGTTTATGACTCTTCTTCATAGCCAGGAAATAGTGTAATTTCAGCTGTAAAACCTCTGCCAAGCTGTGAACATGTCTCACTGTAAAGTGTGTACTTCCTTATTTGCACATCTCAGAACAAAACCAACTGGAGCAAATGTTTTTGTTGCTTTACGTTGAGTGCTTTTTCCTCCATCATATTTGCTTGCTACTTCTATTCCTGTTAATTAGCATTCTGGGATATTTGGGAGGAAAAAATGGGAAAACAATGTCAAAGAAGACTCTTCAGCAATAAAACTGATCACATTCTTGCAGCCAGAAACTCACGAGACAACATGAGCAGTGTGCTTATGCAGCTGGATCCTTCCACGAATGACTCAAATAAAGTATCAGTTGTTTAAAACTGAAAACTCTCCAGTGAACTAACACTTTACAGTAAAGCCTCCAATGAAAGTATGCTTTCCTTTTTTTTTAATGCTGAGACTAAAGTTATTGGGATAAAATTTGGTGTCCACCCTCACATCTCTATGTAAAACAAAACAAAACAAAAGAAGTCGGACAGAACCTGGCACAATGCTATATGGACTCAGAGAAAGAAGAGGCTCGAATTGATGAAGATTCAAAAAGAAAATTAAAGGAAATAGCAGTCTGGAAAACTGAATAAATAAGATGCACTGTCTTTGGACCTTGTTGGACCCCGTTTCAGACTCTCGAATACCTTCACTTGGCAAGACACTACACTGCCTATCACTATTTTTTAAGCTGATGCATGACATTGGTGTTCACATATTTCTTAAATAAATTAATTCATCTGACACAGAGTCCTCTCTCTTTGCTACATGGATAAAAGGAAACAGATTTTGTGCCATTTATACCACAGAAATTGAATACTCATATAAATGTGCTACTGGATTTATATTGAGTTTTTGGAAAGTCACAAAAAGAGGAGATCCAAAGACTACTGGATGCAAGAGACTTTTTCTAAAACATGAATTGTTGAAAGTTTATCATTTCAGTTTGAGGAACATCTTTTGGATCCCATCTTTCCCAAGAAGAAGAATTTAAATGTTAAATTATAGTAGTCAGCTCTTGAGTTGGAAATAACTTGGAACAGGGGCTCAGTTGAAGCATAAGAAAATATTTTTTCTTCAATTTCCAGTAATTTTAAAGGCTTGGTGCACAGAAAAGCTAAAGTTGCTGGAAAACTATAAATCTAACAAGAGCATAGAGGGAAATATGCTTCTGGAGATGGATTAATGAGGAAAATTGAGAGCACTGAGCATTCCACTGAAGGGTTGACCCAGAGTGAAACAGTGGGGTCTGGATGGATCAGGGTATGGCTGATCATGAGGCCAAACTGCCAAACTCTTGCACACATACAAATTAGTTAAACAGGCTCAGACTTGCAGGTTAGAAGTGTGCAGGCTCCAGGGGTTCATCTGCAGGAAATCTAGGTGTGCACAGGTGGCAGCACAGGTGCTGCTAAGGTTCCAGCTGCCACTGCAGCCAGGACTGCTCACCCTTAGAGCAGCTCATCCAGTTTGTCACAGGGTTATTTTCTGTATGTTTACATGCTGTGTGTGCAGGGAGGTGTGCCAGGGAAGGAAGATTATCCTGTGTCAAGCAGAGCTGCTGCTGGCCGTGCTGGCACTGCTTTGTCCTTTGGCAGGGGTCACACCCACAGGCAGGACCAGGCTGCACCTTTGGCATCAGGCAGTGCAGGGTCTCAAAACCAGCCTGGGCAGAGGGGGTGAGCTCAGCCACACCTACTCCCAGTGTGAGTGGCAAACCTTCAGTTTACATCTGGCTCCTGGACTAGAACAGGACTTTGTAATGTATTCTAGTGGCTTTCAGAAAGTGGAGGCAACTCACACCACATATTTATATAGAATATTTATATATTTATAAATCTAATATAACTCTATTTTTTAAAAGGAGGTTTTTAATCCTAATTATCCTACATCCAAATTTAATGAAAAAACTTATCTAAGTTACTTATGGTAACATACTTGAATATGTATTATTAATATCTCATTTTAAAAATATTATTTAAATTTGTAAATCCAGGAGTAATGGGATATGGCAATTGGCATCCCAAAGCCATAACTGAGTAACGACTTAGCTGTGATTTTGGAAAAAGTCTGTTCCTAAAAATACTGACCCCATTTTCATGTACATCTAGGAAACTTAACAGAAAAAAAAAAAAAAAAAAAAAAGGCATCAGTGACAGGACCCTGAAGTTGTGTCAGGGAGAAAGGTTCTTCATCCAGAGGGTGGTTGGGCACTGGAACAGACTCCAGTCTGTTCCAGTCCAGTGGTCACAGCCTGACTGTGTGCAAGACGAGCTTGGACAATACTCTCAGGCACATGATGTGACTCTTGGGGATGGTTTTGTGCAGGGCCAGGAGTTGGACTCAATGATCCTTGTGGGTCCCTTCCAGCCCAGCTTATTCTGTGATTAAAAGATATTTTTATAATGATCAGCATCAGTAAAAATGCCATGCTTGAAGACTACATAAGGTTTTATATATGTTCTAGTGCTTCCATAAGCCTCAGTGGCCACAGGAACAGCTTAGACAAGCTAAGTATTTTTCTAGCATCAGTACTTCACCATCTGTTTCCTCCTGCAAACATCATTCTCAGCAGGAGCCAAGCAGGGTGTGTAGCAAGCAGTGAGAAATGGCAGAACTATCAAGTAGGAACACAGTATAGGAAAACATCTACTTATAGGGTGGACTGTCACCAAGGGAAGCAATTTTTGGGTTTTAGTGTAATAAAACAAAATCATTGTACCACACTGAACCTTTTCTGCAGTTTCAATACCAGATGCGAAAATATGAGCATCCTGATAATGTTTTTAAGTTAAATAAAGTTCTTGACATAAAATTAAACTGGACAAAATTGTGATTAAATATAATACAGCACTGCAGATTCAGGAATTATTTTTAAGATCAGTAAACTAAAGAAGAAATAAGTCATGCCATTTTCACTCTGCTACAGTTTCTATGGCTACTGAAAACCAAGCTTAGAAACTGCATGATGCATATGTCTAACTTGGCAAGTGAATTAAAGTCTAAATATCAGTGTAATAGTGTAATTCTCAACATTATTCTAGCTTCCTGTATTTGAGTTTCTTTTACATGAGCTTGAGATGAGATAGAACATAATTGCTTGTTAATTGCTTTTCAGAGAACAGACTGCAAGAAGAGATGCACAGCACCAGGGAAAGTTAACAGGAATGAAAATATTGGCTTATATTCAAGCTGAACCTTCCACAGCACAATAATATATTTATGATCAGCTATTGAGGATCTACCCAGTTACCCAAACATCACTTCACACAAACTAAAGGTCCTGCATCTCTCTGCCTGCCACCTGAAAACAGCATAGGTCTCCCATGGATTTTGTGTTATCAGCTCTGATGGATGGCTTAGATACTCCAGAGCTCCTCAAACAGCATCAGGCTCCCAAGTTAGGCAACTGAAATGCTCTCCATGACTGAAATAGCCTTCAGGCTACTAGAACAACAGCTAAACAAATTCTGGGTTTGTGCTCAGGCAGCAGATAGTGAACTAAAGGAATTATGCTGGGACACGCAGATTGCATTGAGGATTTAGTAGGCAATGAATAGAAAAATTCATCTGGGAAGGGAACACAAGAAAAGTAGTTTGGGAAATGATGCACTGAACAAAAAAAAAAGAGACTTGGGTTTTGTGCTCTGATAAGATCAAGACAAGTGATGTAACCTTGATTCTTGGTGTATCAGATCATACTGGTACAACTTACATGCACTGGAATGATTACCTGGCACATCATACTGGAAATGATTCAGTATTTAAGTAATGTAGCAGGCAAAGCTCCTTTTTCCTCATGGGCCTTACACCTTGGCTCTCTGAGTATTCTTTTGTACACAGGCTTTGTTTTTTTAAGGTGCTATGCAAGCCATACTGAGACTTCATTAAACATGTGCAATTTTTAGTTCATAGAAACACATATAATTTCTGGACTCACGAAAAAAGCATTCCACTATATAATTAATTGCTTAAAAATTAAGGCAATTTGATGTCATCTGGTTTGGCTCTGATCTTTGCTGCTCTTATTCCTAAAAGACTGCCACCCACTATTTCTTGCACAGAGGTGCTCCTCCTGTTCAGCTCCATCTTTTGGTTCCCACATGTTTTGCCTGGAAGGACTTAATCTCTACTGCCTTTGTCCCTCCACCAGCCCTGGAAGGGCAACTACACCAGCACCACAGCTGCACATGGGGGTTTCTTCCAGTTCCATTCTGTTTTATTATGGTTTGCATATTTCTCTTTTTAGTAATTTCCAAGTTTCTCTTTCTTCTCTTAGTAAACAAAGATGTGAGGTAGTCACATTTACTCACTCATTCTCTCTCCCTGTCTTAGAACTGAATATTCATCATGCCAGAAACCGTTTCAAAGGCAAATAGACTGTCACATTAATTTTCATTTGGGATTCAAATTTACCTAAATGAGAAGGTCTGTGTGTATTAAATAACTTTTAAAAACACTTGAAGAAGTTAGTAAAATGCTAACTGTTTTGAGTTATTTTGAGGGCAGAAGGATCTGCCTCAAAGATACATTTTGAGCAGCAACAATCTGGATTGGGAAAGACTGCCAGTCAAAAATCATATTAAACGAGCGTGGTAAGGAAGCAAGAGAAGTCCTTTAAGAACAGCTAAAGAAATATAAATATCCTCGATCCTTCCAGCTTGTGTTTCTTACTCAGCTGCAGACTCAGAGAACTTGGTACTAGTGGCTTCTTCCCTGCCTTGGGGGTAACAGAAAACTGAGATTGCAGTGGTTCTACAGTCGCCACTGCAGTCACCTTTGCTAAACAAGAACAGCATTTGATGAGGGATTGGTACTTTTCCATTAAAAAACCCAAACAAATCACAGTTCCCTCTTTACTGTCACAGCATTTGGCACTCCTGTAATCAAGCTTTCCACCAATGAGTCTTGTTTGGCTATCTTTCATTGGCAATACAAAGCTAAAAGTGGAAAGAGAGTTTAGGACGCAGGCAGCTGATCTGGCAGTGGATATTTTTCTAAGGATTTTTGTCCATATGAGTTCTGAGCGCAAATGCCAAATGACATTCAGAAGAAAAAAAGATTAAGCTGATAAAACTGCAGAGGGCCTTTCCTACTATTTTGGCTGCCTGTGGTATACAAATGACATTATACTTTTTGCTTGATTAAAAGGAAAGGAAGTAAAAGTACTAACCTTCCTTTTTAATTAAACTGATTAAAAAGGATCATCTGTGTGTTTCTCCTTTCATTTCATATTTCACTAGCCAAATGGGTTCTCAAACAGAGCTGTGCTGCAAGATAGGATATCTCTAATGAGGTAGCAACTTTTTTTGCAGGTATCTACTTACTTTATCAGGGTGCCTCATTGTTAATAGTCTCCTCTGCCCAAGCAGCTGTGCCTGTGATATTAGAACAACATGTTCCCTCCAGTACAGTGTTTGCAGTTATTTCATGTCCAACCAGAGATAAAATGCAAGCTGCTCAAAAAAGGAACTTCCAACTCACCCTGTAAAAGGAAACTGCAGAGAGACAAGTTTCTGGTAAGAAGAAAGGGTTATGTTAAGCACTTAGTGACCATATTTCTCTTTCACCAAGCCACATTATGCAACCTGTCAGGTGCAGAATACTTGCAGTTTCTAAGAGCAGAACAAGCATTGCAGATATGTGCAGAGCAAATATCTTTATTGAAATGACATGCTAGAAAAACAAAGTAATTTTGCACAGAAGTCAGGATGTAGAGGGAACAGGTGGCAGATACAGATATTTTAGAAAGGAGCATGCAAGAGAACAGATTTAATCTGCATTGTTACAGGGGTCAGTGAATATCTCCCTTCCTTATTTACACATATTTAGTGAAAATAGAGTCAGACCACATGGTAATATATTTTTAATCTTAAGTAGTCCTGCAGGACAGGGCTGTGAGGAGCTGGAGACTGGCTGCAGTGTCACTGGAGCAGGAACTGGTAGTCTCAGGGGATTGAAATGGCATCCTGGCTTGTGGGCAGCACAGGGGGAGCCCTGGGAAGGGGTCAGGGACTCCTAAAACAAAGAAATGGTTTGCAAGGGGGGCCAAATTTTTAGTTGGCTACATTTAAACAAAGTAATCCCCCATAGCAGATCTAGGCTTATTATGTCTAAAGGTTCAGGATGAAATTTACTGGGAGACATTCTCATTAGCTGATTTGGAAATCTTAAACTTTCTTAAGTGCTTGCATTTTTTTTTTTACCTTAGTCCTCTGTCATTTGGGTGATTTGTGCCAGGCATCTGGTAGCAGATGTCCTCTGCAGAGGGTTCTCCAGCAAAAAGGCATGAAACACTTCAGCCTTTTCTGCATCATCTGTTTAGATCTTTCCTCTCCTCAACGCAGCAGACCAAAGCTTTCTCAGCCTTCCTCTTACCATTAGTGCAATTACAGAAGGATTTCCTGTTGCTCCTTACAGGCACAGCCTTTCTGCTGCTCCCTCCCTAACAGTGCTTTTTCTGTCTTGCTGTTGCAGCCGTGCTGAGGTTTTTAGTGTTCTCCTTCTGAAACCAGGTGGGTAACAGAACTTTCCACAGCAGTAGCTTGCACTCCCATCCTCTGGTCTCCCAACTTATTTGTTTCCCTCTGACGTTATCTGTCACCCTCAGAGGCTGGTGAAATCTGCTTATTTTGAGTATCTGTAACCTCACACTCTTTCTCTTTACAGAAAATAGGGAACTCCAAAACTTCAGAGAGAGCCCAGTCTGTCCCCATCATGACCTCTAAAATCGTTGAGTAGTTAATTCTCGTGTATTATTTTCCCAAGTAGTTAAAGTACTTCGTTACCACTCCTGTCCTTTGAATGCAGAAATGTAAAACCATTCAGAAATAAAAAAAACTTCACATCTCTTGCTTTTTTGTGCTGAAGCTGTTCCTCTCTGATATGTTAGCATATGAAGAGGTCATAAAAAATTTATTTTAAAAAAAAATCACCTCTGATACAATAACTCAGATAAAAGATAAACACAACTCTCAGGTCTTGTGTAATTGAGCAATCTGTTGGAAACATGAAAACTGTAGACAGTTTTTAAAGATGTTGTTTGTAGTTTCCTTTGATTCTCTCCAAAATTGCAGAATAATTTAAATCGAAAGGATCTCATCCATATTGCAACGAAACCAAGAGAATTTCTTGTGTTCATTGGCGGATTTTAGCTGTAACTGCAAGTATGGAGCAAAATTAAATGTTCAACGCTTTAAGTTAAATCTCAATAACCAAAATTGGGAGGAATATTTTTGTTTATAACCGTAATAATATTATGCTTAAGATTCCCATGTCTTATTTTATTTGTTTTGTAAGAAGCAGAGACTGTTCTTAAAAAGCCCCATTATTAATGATCACATGCAGGGATTTCGCAAAATGCAGACTATCTAAAATATCCCTCTTAACAACAAATAATAGTGTTTTATCATTAGCTTTATTTAGCTTCACTGTCTTTTTGACTAATCCATACTGCTTTAAAAACTTAACAAACAAATAAAAAATTATGATAATCAACTAAATACTGAGCTACCGGTGTAAACAAACCTGTACAAGCATAGTTCAGATCTAGGGAAAGACGAAATACAACCCAGGAAGTAGTAGATAGTATGTCTAATTTATTTTTCTCTCTTCATGGGCAAGGTAGAAAACCACAAAATATGTTTAAAAGAAAAGACAAAGTAGTAGTTTTATCTCCTGCTCTTCATTTGCTTGGCTGAAAAATAATTACAATCAAAATATGGACTAACATCTCCAGAACTGGGCAAAATTTGTGTGAATATTTTAAAGTGCAAAAGCACACTTTTCATAATGACTAATTGGATGAAAATGAAACTACATCAGTATTTTTATGAAAGGAAGATACTTGACATCTCAACACCGAGTGGAAGCATAATTTATTTCTAATATACCATAAACTGTTTGCATCTGTGGATGTGCAGTGGCAGGATGTGCAGTAAATATTTTCAGATTTTTGCTTGTTTATTTTTGGGAGCACTTTGCAGATGAAACTTGCACCATTGTCAGCAAAGATAAGGCAGACTATGGCCCTGGGATGTTGTACAAAACCATTCTTCTTCTATTGGAAAAAGACACAGCAGTTTTAAAAGGCAAAGTGACAGGTTGATAAGGGTTTTGTTCAGAAATTACATAACGATGAAGCATGTCAGAGAGGTGTGCTTATTTCAACAGGTCTTGATTTAAAGCAGAGGGAAGCTGGGGGCTGAGCAGCCCAGCACCTATTCCTGTGGGACACAACAGTGCCGTGCTGGCATTCCAGCTCCTGTTCCCCGACAAAAGGAGCTTTCACTTAAACGGAGAGGTATTGAGTAATGAGCCCCCACACAACACAACAAACCAAACAACTGTCTTAGCAAGGCTCTATTAAAACATGGGAAATTTGCCATGGCCCCATGATTTTTCATTTTAATTGGAATAAGAAAGATTCCATCAATAATTACAGAGCAATGCAGCAAGAAATCTGTTTTTCTTTAGCAGCTGTTAATATGGACTATCGACAAAGAGGTAGGAACAAAACCCCTTTTCAGTCTAAATAGGTATCTAATCGGCAGAAGAACATAAAACATAGAATAAAGACCTTTCAGATACAAAATATACTGAAAAAGCAAAATCATGCCTTTTCCACAGCCCTAATATGGCTGTAGGCAGTTTTCCTTACCTCTTACAAATTCCTCTGCTAGTGCTACAGCAGCTTCTCCCTGCTTCTTGGCATATTTGAACAAGGGTTTTCAAAGAGTCATTCTTTGACCTTCCCAGGTGCTGCTCATTTAGAGTTTCATTTTATTGGCAGTAAGTCCAGTAGGGGTCAATGAGGACCACAAGCATTAAAAAACAGAATGCAGATTAGTATGCCTTGTTATAGATCTGGAGTTTTCACTATGTTAATCTAAGCGTTTAAATATTATGCCTCAAAGGTGGTTTAAAAGGCAGTAATAAATAATTTTAAAGTTATAATTACAATTAATACATACCATAGCCTACCAGCTATGTTTTACAATGTCTCATAGCCTTTGTGAAAACAGGGTTTTGCTGCCAGAAAGACTATTAATGATCCACTGTTTCCTAAATTGAAGGTCACTCTTCCATCCTCTGAATACATAATCATTTCAGAGCAGGCAGTGACACCTGGTCATCAGTGTGCAATACAAACCTATGTCTTTAAGACAGCTGTCCATTTTAGGACACAGGGAAATGCATGTATCTCTAAAGGTAATCTAAAAAATATCTAGCAGATATTCAGCTAGAAATCCCTGAAATGATCAAAAGCCAAATTAAATAAAATTTTATGACTGTGCCACCGCAATCCAAATGTGAATACTGTAAACAGTGGTAGAAATGTCCTAGAAGTAAGCAACAGATACTGGCCAGCTCCTGTGTGGTAACATGGATCAAATTTTTCACATTTGAAAGATGCATGTGAAAAAGATATGCTGGGGACCTACAAAAAGACCTCGGTTGAAATAAAAAAGGTGAATAGAATTATTTCTTACACTAAAGGCAATGAATTAAATGAAATTAGTAGAGAGATAACTGGAAACAAATAGATCTATTCCTTTTTTTTTTAATGCAGAATTAACTGAACTGAAGACTTCGGACTTGAAAGTTCAAAAGAACTAAGAAAAATAGGCGGGGAAAAATCACAGAGTGTAGGTCTAAAGCTGCCTATTAAACAGGATAATACAAGTGCAGTTTATATGGGAAGAAGAGTTAACTGCTATTTTTTTTTTGTTTCCTACTGTTGGAAATAGTATTCTGAGATGTTTCATTAGCTATACAAGGTTGAAAATAAGAAGTTAAATATATTGATTAAAACCACTGCAGAAAGAGCACATTTGTATTTTCATTACTCTTAAGAGCTCTGATACCACGCAGCTGGTGAGCTGTTTTGAGTGATGAACCATGTCTATTTTATCATCTCATACTTTTCTCTGTTGTAGCACAAGAAAAAGTTCTAATTCTCAAAGCTGAACTTGTTGCCTAGTACACATTAATACAAATGTGTAAAACATAATCAAGACGGATTTGATTTTAAAAATTGCTTTTCATTAAATAATGTTATGCAGAAACACCAAACAGAATAAAACACTATTTCCTAGAGTTGCATTCATCTCTAGTCCTGGTAGAGATTGATTTTCAGTTTGCAGTTCAGTTTTATTTAAATTCACTTCTGTTAATAATTTCATCAAAAATACACAGAGACTGGTAAATAGTAGGCTAAAGGGTAGGACGCTGACAGTGGCTGTCATGGGTTTGCTAAGGAGGAAAGCAGGAAATCGCCAGACCTCCCTTCTTTCACATTTCTCCCATGCACAGGGGACAGAGAAGAGGTATCTTTTTCCCATGGAAAAAAACTGACAAAAGAACTTAAATTCTAAACTACCTCCTACACTTTCCTGAGAGTTAAAACCCTAGCTGCATGCTGACCAGCTCTTGGCTCCTCACACTCACCCACTGTCAACTCCGAAATCTGTAGCACATTAAGAAAGCACAAGTTGAGGACAGCCCAAAGTAAAGTGAATTAAAATTACGACAAATATTACAGAAAATATTGTTCCCTTTTTATTCAGTGCTTTGGTAGAGTTTCCATTCTGAGATGCCAGAAGAACAGAGAAAAAAACCGGAGGAATTAGGGAGAATTCATGTTAAAATACAAGGGCACCTTGATTTGAGCCTTTATGATCTTCTCTTCAAAAGGCAACTCTGCAAAAAACATGCAAGTATAAAGTATGGTTTGAGAAAGAAAAAAACCGAATAAAAGTAAGAATATATCACATCAGTCAATCTCTATTTCAGGAAGTGATGCAAGCAAAGTCCGCAGCAAAGTGGGCCTCCCAGAAATAGTCTGCCACCCACAGCATTGTGTAACCTTCCTCTGGTGTGAAACACGGCTGGGCTTAGCCCCTGCTAGCAGCAGCTAGCTGCACCACATGCAACCCTGCTGAAAGTTAAAGAAACAACAAACAAATGCTGTTATTTCCCTCCCTCTGCAAAAGTGTGTCTGATTAAACTCCTGTTACAAAGAACTGTGACAGCAGAAACGAGTCCTGCAGTTTCTGATCGGAAAACTGAGTGCTCCACATCCCACCAGAGGGAATGAAAAGGCCGGTTTGCTTGAGATCTGTTCATGGATGAGATCTAGTTTGGATCTTGCCTCTTTTTGGAGCTCTTGATCTTCAACTTTATTGTTTGGGATTTTTTCCCCATTTCTCTCATTTTCTCTCCCATCAGCTAATTTTCTTTGTTTCTTTCTACTCACAGTTTCCAAAATTGAACAAACAAGGAAAATACATGGTCAGGTAACAAAACTCAACACCTGACAATAACATTTAGGCAAAACTCATGCAACAATTACAGCTGATAAATGACTATATCACACCATTTTTAATTTGGCTGCCACTATGGTAAGTCTGACTATCCCACTACCTCAAACCTAATACTTTCTAAGCATATCTATATGGACTATTTCCTGGCAGAGTAACAGCTGCCTTAAAACGATTGACTAAGCAAATTAGGACTAGAAGAGAGCACATTATTTGACATTACTTATCCAGCTCTCAGGATATTTGGTTGGATTTTTTTCTCCCCTATTCCTCTGAGGCCGCAGCTTCCCACCGCTGCCGCAGCAACGGTTCATCTGCTACTGCCTTCTTGCTTTCTGAGCAGGGCTGGTGGCAGGAAGCCACAATTGCTCCTTGTGTTTATCTCTCTCCATCTCGCAGCCCTGACAGAGTGAGTCTATTTGGATAGCAAGAAGCTGTGGTAACTAAGCAGCCACAAAATTTAAAAGGGACATTTCCAGCTACTTGCACTCCTAAGAGTAAGTGCAAAGCAAGTCTTTTATAATAGAACAAGTATATTTTTTAATGTGAATGGAATGAGAAAAACAAATAGCAGGTTTTGTGTGGGTGCTTTACTTACATAATCTTAAAATAAATCTTCCTCCTTAAGAATAAAAAGCTCTTCATCCTAGAGATGTTTTTGCTGACAAACATATTACCAATAACTTCATATTCCAGTTACAATCTCTATGTATTTAATCTTGAGACTTTCTGTGAGAATTTCAGAACCATGCACAGCCCACGTTCCTTCTTTCTCTAGAACATAGCTCCCATTTCCTGAGGGAAACAAACAGCCAGACCCACTTAACCCCCTCCTGGAATATTTAACTCTTGAAAGAACTGTTTTAACCAAACAGTTAGAGAAAGCATTTGAAGGACTAGGTCTAAAATGCAAGCTTCAAACCCAGATCTCAGCTTTCCCAAATGAGGTAGTGCTCAGATCTGGGACTTTGGTTCAAGGTCAGCCAGCAAGTCAGGAGTTGACTCAGAGCACATACTGGGATCAGCAAAGCTCCCGGTCCTGCCTCCTGTGCTTGGACTACTCCTATTGTTTTTGTACAGAAAATATTGACTGCAACACTCTCCAAGAAAGACTAACAAAATGGTGACGAGACTGCTAGCAGTAGTTATTGTTCTAGATGGGTTGCTAGAATTAAAGACAAAATTTTTCATCAGCGGTGATCCTGAAAAGTAAGATTTGATCCTATAAACATCATCACAGATTTCAGGTCTTCTGCTCATTCATAGTCCAAGGGTTTGATGAGACCAGGATGCAATTTTTACATCTCAAGAATCATTATCTTTAGTGGACTTCCATTATAGACAATGAAAAGCACATTTTAAAGAAGGAACTATGCCTGCATTTTAGCAAAGATAAACTCTGCCTAATCTCTGCACATGCCTGTCCTGTCCTCTGGACACCCTGCTGCCAGCACAGCCCTGCTGGACCAGAGGTGATGCTCGGTGCCTTTGCATAGGGTGACGACTGGTTTGAGGAGCTTTGTGCTTCCTTAGTTTTTTCCAAATGATGGGCAAGATTTCCCAGTGCACTCTGCCTTTTACTGCTTCAGGGATGCAGAATGGTCATAAAGTTTAATTGCTCAATTAAGCAGGCTTTGCAGTTGCTGTGTTGCTGGAGTGCCACAAAGCAGATTGAGCAAACTAGTGAAGCTGGATTATTACTGTGTCGAAACCAAGACACCCATATTTGTGTGTATGTGTGAGAAAAACATTAAATATGTGGATTAAAGTATCCTAAATACAGAAGTGGGTATAGATTGTATAGGAAGGCACATGTTTCAGTGTTGTGGAGAGAGTTACAAGCAAGAACCCTAGCCCTGATCTCTTTACCGGATAGCAGAGGGAGCCCCCAGTGTGCAACTCAAGCTGGCACAGCCAGAGTTCTGTCGGGGCTGCAAGATGTAGGGGAAACACAGCAGCTGGGGCTTCCTTCCATTCTCCTGGGGCAGCAGAAATAACCTTCTGTGAAAGAAGCACAGGAAAAGACAAAAAAAGCATATGAGCGTCCATGACAATTTGCACATGGAGGAATCTAAACTCTCGTGGGGAATGGAATTCAGTGAAGGCAGCTGCAGGTGAGGGCTCAGACCAGTTCTCATCATCTGCTTGTCCTTTACCAGCTCCCTTTGGCAGCCCCACAGCTTTTCTCCCCACCCACCATTGGCGGGTTCCTGTTTCTTTTCAAGCCTCTTGGTTGTGGGTGACACCGGATGCATGTGCCTAAGGAGAGAAGGACAGCAAACACTTTAGGGTGGTGGAGGCCTCTAGAGACAATTTCATTACAAATAAATTCTTCGGTTATCCTAATGCCAGAAGGCATCTCAGTAAAAGTGGTTTCATGTTCAAGAAAGATGCTTGCTTACTTCCAGGTTAATAATTTTTTTTTTAACTAACAAAGCAGTTTGCTGACAATATAAACTATTAGCTAGAGCAGTGCTGCTTAAACAGCTACAGCTGCTGAAGGAGCCATGGAACAGTTCAAAAAGGCTGTAGCTCAAAAGGAGTTAATTAATCCACAATATTTTTGTATTAAAATGTCAACTGTTCAAGCCAGTAAGTATTTCTTTTGGTAAGTGGGTGTTGTGCAGGGCTTGCAGGATTTTCAGAAACAGACAAATCAAAAAGCAAGCCATGCTTGGAAAACCAAAATAATATAAAATTGTGAAATGGACAACAACACCAGCCTCCAGCTCAGACCCCATAGGATGGGGCACCATTTGGTGAGGCACTGCCTGTGCTGGGGTCACGCTCAGTTCCTGACTCTTCCCACCTCAAGGAACTACCCCAGTCCTCCTGCTCCCTGACAAAGTCACATTGAAAAGCATTGCTTTTGGGATCCATGTCAAAGTTTATAGCAATATTTTTTCCAGCATTTTATTTTTGAGTCCATGACAGCAATCCAAATCAGCTGATTTCTAGTTGATCTTTAGTACAGGTAAGTAGTGACAAATTTGAGTCAGAGCAAACACACTTCACTATAGCTTGTCCACTATGTTTGAGGGGCGGGTCTTGCTTGGTGGTGATGGAAAAGCGATGAGAACGTTGGAATTCACCCCCATGGCAGCTGGCATTAATGCCAGCCTGGTGTGCTCCTGCTCTCCATACCACAAGGACACTCACAGCTACATTGGGCTGCACGCTAGCCGGCTTTGCCCTCCCCATCTTCTGTCACCCACACACATTCAGATCAGCACTGAGTCTGTCCCAGGCTGCTTGTCACAACCCTGTGACAAAGCAAAGAGAGGCAAAGGGATAAAGGATAAGGAGAAAAGTAGCAAGGAGGGAATTGATGGAAGGAATACATACGTGGAGTGAAAAACGTTTTAATAGATCATTGACCACAGTTTTCACTTGTGTTTGAGGAAACCTTCAGTAGAAAGCATTCCACACGACTCCAAACAGATGACAGAAGTTGCAAAGGTCACTTTAAGTGAACTGATTTCAAATCTAGACCAGATTAGAGCAACTGGAGGTCTGATCACTAGATGGTTACGCAAGAGTCACATGTGAAATCATCAATTGGTCCTTATAGTGTAGCTTGAGTAAAACCTTCTGCCCAGCCTTTCCTCTAGAGAGTTAATGCAGGAATAGCTGAAAGAAAATGCATTTTGAGGTTAATTTTTCAGAACATCCTATAAAGTGCTGTTTCTTTTGGACTTTTGGGAAAGAATAACTGCATACATTCTTTAGAGTTCTGTTATGTTGGTTTGGACTAAAGCTACCTATTGAACAGTTGTCACATCATTACTCAAGGACATATGTCAACAAATTTGAAATCCAAACTTGCAGACATTAACAGCAACATGGAGAATTTAGATAAAATGTACATTTCAAGCTCTAAGCACGCACTGCACTGACACTGCTCTATATAAAGCAAGATTGCTGTTGCTACAGTTTCCAAATGGCCTCATTGTGAGCAATCAATAAAGGCACTGAATGAAATTGTTATAATAAAACTGCAGCTCCTGATGCTGAAGGCAAGGACTCTGCATGTTCAGTCACAACTATAGGTTAGTTTGTTTAAGTCTTTTTATACAGAGGATTTGATCACTGCATAGAGGAAACTGCAGTGATGCACAGCCCGAGATCACACAGAGATGGTCTCTTTTTCTTTTTGCACAAATGATGGTTCGACTTTTGTTCTGTTGAAAGGCAAATGTCTGTCAAGATAATGACATACAACTAACTGCAGAATATTTTGTTCAAAATGATAAATCGTTGTATCACATTTTAGTATTTTATTAAAGCACTATAGCTATTATTTCTGTTACATATGAACTGTACAAATTACATTTCAAAAATTAATACAATACAGAAAAATTTAAGTTTTCTATGATTTTAGTGAAAATGGTATAAATACCAAGTACTTTCAAATTGAATATCAACAGATCTGAAACTAGATGCTGTCTATGGATAAAATATCTATCTAATAAAAATAATAAATAATAAATAATAATAAAATAATAATAATAATAATAAAATAAGTATCTATATCAGCTCGATATGAAGAGGCAAAAACATACAATTACCATTTAACAGATTTTGGGATGACAGAAAATTGTGAAAAACTATGTTTGTGGCTTACCTATCTAAAATGCTGCTGACCACGGAATGGAATTACATAGTAGAGATTATATGGGACCTTTTTTTCAAAATACTTTAAATCTTAAAATAAACAACTAGCAAATGAGTCCAGAATGCATAATAAACAGACTTGAAGAGCTTTTAACCCCAATCTTAAAAAAAAAAAAAGTGCTTATATAAGAAAAACTAAGAACAACAGTTCAGAGCATATTTAAATCCAATAGAATACATTTTTAAAACCCTTCATACCCTGATGTATTTATCCCAAGCACAACCTTGGTGTGTCTGTGAGACACACTCAACCTGTTTTCTTTCAAATCCCTCAAAATAATGGAATTGGTTGAACAGAAAGGTTTACTCCCCTTGATACAGACAGCATGCTAGATGGAAAAGAAATGTTCCAAAGATTTCCAATGATAATAAACAGAAGTCCTAATTACAATAGGTAGAGGTACTTAAAAAGCTTAATCTAAGTTTCAATTAGATATAAACTATGAATCTATGTCATTCTGAAAACAGAACTCAGGCCCCTAAGTTAGCTAAAGACAGAGGTTTTGTATTCCTTTGAGATGTAGGCATCTAAATCTCATATACATTTTAAACATCTTTGACATCTGGCATTCATTTCCAATCTAACCACTGATTTTTGTGTGATATAAAATCACCAGAGTTTGTATTTCTGTACTAACCTTACTCTCCAAACTCCTTCATTTGATAAGATTTGCAAGCTTGCATCAACAGTGTCTTTCATGTGTAAAACTAGAGACAGCAACCATAAAATCACAGAATCATTTATATTAGAAAGGACCTTTAAGATCATCGGGTCCAGCTATAAACCCAATACTGCCAAATCCAACTCTAACACATTTCCCAAGTATGACGTCTACACCTCTTCTCAATACCTCCAGGGATAGTGGCTCTGCCACTTCCCTGGGCAGCCTGTTCCAGTGCCCCACCACCCTCAGGGTGAAAAACTTTCTCCTAATATCCAACCTAAACCTCCCTTGACACAACTTCAGGTCATTCCTTCAGGTACTGAAAGAACAATGGACTACTGGATGAGACTTTGTATGAATGTCCTAGTCCATCTTCATAGGACATATATATAATTATTTTAATTTGTGTGTGAAACCTACTCTAGAAGAACAAAGTACCTTACAAAATGTGAACTTTGTCTTCATAAATAAAAGCATCTGGTTTGCTGTCTAACCATCTGGTTTGTCTAAAGTTTATAGTCTCCTGAGTGTTCTTCACAGGCCCACATATGATCAAGCCTCCACAGACATTTTTATTCGGTAAAAGCTTTCCCACAGCCCTTCATTTTTTCTATCTGTTTTTGATCTTGTAAAAAAATGTTACTTTAATACGTGTGTTGTAATACTGCATGTGTTTGTGTTTCTGTGAACTGTGCAGATCTCCTAGTGTGTAGATATTATGGGCTAGATTCTCTCGGGAACAGTGGAGGAATGAACTACAGAAGAGTCATTTGGAGATACCAGACTCTGCGGCTTCTTCACTGCGGTCCCTGAACAAAGGGCTAGGTGAGGGTGGATACATTACTTTAAAATGCATCAACTATTAACATGTAACAAGGCATTGAGAATTGTTTCAGTTCAAGAGCTACAGCTGGTAATAGGTAACAACCACTTTGTCAATCCCACATCAGACAGGTACTCTGCTGTGTTTGACAATTCCATGATTCCTGACAGCATGCAGGGTCCAGATAACATAGTTGTGTTCAGCTCCGTGTGAATAAAATGTATTATTATTTTCCCTTAATTCTACAAGCTGAACAGTCACTACGTTTCTGCTTGCTCTCTCTGTTTCATAAACACAAGATTTTCCATCCGGAGCCCTTACAAAGCCTTGCCAAAAGGGTTCATTCTCCTTTAGAGTTCAGCTGCTCCAGTTTCTGAAGAAAATGTCTCAGTTCTCTGGTAGGTCATTAAGTACACAACAGTTCACGAGCTCTGATACTTCTGCCTAATCTGCTCTCTTACCATAGGCAATGGAAAATGTTTCACTTGAAAAAACAAACATTCAAAATCAGAAATAGAAATTACCTCAGTAGATATTAATATAGCTTTACAGAAGCCTATCTCTTTCTGCTTTAAAACATGATTGATGTTTCAGCAAAGTGTATGCATATTTAAGTCTTTTTCTGCAGTCAATAACAATGATGGCACCTTTTTATTTACTAGAAGTCAGAAATTTTCTGTATGTGTTGCATCAAATGTGAATTAAAGAGAAGTGTAGACCTATGGATCATGAAGTGCAGTACTGTATTTGCAATCTAAACATAATGAAGCCAACTGGAGCAAAAAGCCTGTATTTTAAGTGTGAAATAGGTGTCCATTTTCACAGTCACTCTTCTCATATTTCTTTAATGTAAGAAAGTAGAAAGGATCCAAACAGCCCTGCAGAAGTTAAGACCCAGGACTTCTCTTTCTGCAGAAGAGTTGAGAGAGGGCAGCTGGATCCCACTGGACCCTGCTGTGTTTAGTTTCTAAAAATGGGAACTAAACTGAGAAGCAGCCTCCAGGGGCAGCAAAATACAGCAGGAAGCTTGGAGATGCTGTTCTGTTCTAAAAAAATAAATTGTTTCATGTACGTGATTCTATTTACTTCTTTGCTTATTAGTGTAGCTTGGGGGTACTGGGTTGTTGCCAGGTCAGCTTCTTGCAGCTTTGATTCCTGTTGACATATAAAAGTGTGAGTGTGTGAGCTCACGCACACATACTTAAAAGAAGCTTCTGTGAACACAGAGAAGAGTTTTAAGTAATTCTAATTTGCTGTCAATAAATTTCACTAAAGCCTTGTATGCTCCAAGAGGGATCTACCATATATTCCAAGTCTAAACCCTAGATCATTAAATTTTATCCTTTAATATACAGACAGATTCTAAAATGAGCCATAACTTTCCATCTGGAAAATTAGTAGGTTAACTGATTATACAAACTTCCAGCCATTGTAAATAGGATGCGTGTTGCAAAATTAAGTCACAGCTTTTTTCAGCAACAATCCAGGTAACAGAGCTGAAACAATGAGCTTTAATCTTTGTCTGTATGTTCAGATATAAGATGGGCTTTGTATTTCTATTGTGTATTGTAGTGAAAGAGCTAGCCTATTCATTCAAAATGAAAGTCGAGACAATCATCAATTGTGATTTTTTCCGAGTAGCAATGCTAAGCCTGGTCCTAAGTAAACTACTGCATTGATAATTATTTACAGGCATTGAATTTCAGTATGAATGAGCCTATCACTGTGTCAGTTTCTACATTACAAATTGCCTCATGTTTTCAGTCTCAATGTGACATTAACATTTTTAACCTGCAAATGGGAGTTTGTATTCACATCAATCAAAAATAACCCATAACTTTATGTTCCAGAGCTTATGCTACAGAGCTTCATTTGAGACGGACAATTAAACCAAAATTTTTGCTTTAGATTGTAAATATATTTTTAGGAAAAAAATATTTATTGTTATGAAAATCTTGTGTGATCCATATTTGTTTTCAGAACATAATTCCAAGAGCTGGGAAGATTTGTTTTCTGGCATGCATCAAACATTTTTCCATTGGCCACAGCATTCTTGCACTAATTGAGTTTAGAAAACTCTTCAGCTGCTGCCTGGATGAATATGATCTGTGAAAAGCAAGCCTCAGAAATAATGGGATCCATTAGCTAATTACACATTATCATCAAACATGTATCAGTTCCAAACTGTAATATGAGAACTATATTCTGGTATCCCAGGCCTTTCAGATTATAAAACCTGCCATCAAAAAGGAATGTCAGTATCTTCTTTCCTGAAATACTTCATACTTCCTAGTGAAGGAATCCACTAATTTTCCTTTGTACTAAAAGGTACAGAACTGTACAAGACCAACAGTGTCTTCTGAAGAGACAATTTTGCTGTCTGAAGTAAAAACTTCTGAGAATTTTCTTTGTTTATCATGCTGGAATCTGAACAAATCTGTTCCCTGGTTAAAATTATCCACTCTGCTAAAAAAACACACAAAATCCTAAAAAGTACAATCAATTGCAAATTGGGACATTTTGGTAGAAGGTGTGGATCTTTTAAAATGTGATTATGGACTGTGTAGAAGAATGTTTCTTTGTTTTTTCCCTAAATGTTCCTTTACTTTCACGATAATTTTATTTCCTGTGACAATATATGTACAACTAATTGTACTTTGCCATAGCTCTTATCTTTCTATTAATGTTTCAGATAATGCATGAGGAAGATGTATTATCTCACTATTTCTCCCATTATTTTTCATTGAGAGCATTTTCTCTCCTTTTTAAAAAGAAGGAAATTTAGTCACATTACAGCTGGCCTTTTTAACATATTGACCTTGACTCTCTGTTGCCTTACACTCTTGGCAGCTACATAATCCCATGCTAGGTTGAAGCTAAAATGCCGTCCTTTTTGAATGTTTACCTTCTGAATTTACACGTGAATTTGATTTCAAAGATGACATGATCTGAGTGGAGAACTAACATCATGATTTCACATGGAAGTCCAGTTACTTGCTGTTTTAAATTCCAAACTACATAAAATCCCAGAAAAAACAAACCCCACGCAAGCATGTAAGTCACAAAAATCTTCAATATATTTGACTCCTGCGCTGCCAAATAAATTGTGAGTGTTCAAGTAACACATATGTATAGATTTAAAGTTCATGAGTTGCACTGCATCAGCCTGACAGTCTTGTTGGACAGTGGTCTGACACACAGGTTTTGTACTGCAGTTTTCCATATGCTCCACAACGGCAAATTTCCAAAGAAAGATTCAATGCTGCTCTCCTTAGCCCAACTCACTGGCTCTGCTCAGCTCACCTTTGTCCACCTCCTGCCATTCCCTCCCAGCCCTCCTCCCTGTGGAGCCATGTTATATAGACAAGGTTTGTGCTGCTGTCACAAAGTGAATAAACAGTTGGAGATGTCAGAGACATTCCTTACAGTGCTACATCCTGCTGCCATACCCTCACTGTTTCCAGAAAACTGGGAGAGCAGCACTGCATGTGGCTGGTGTGTGGGAGATGAGCAGGTCACAGCATCACCTTACAACATAGCCTGCAATGAGGTCAAAGCAGCCCCAGTGGAGGAGGTCGGGTAGTGAGACTCTAAATCCTTTAAAGCCTCACTAAATGCCCATGTAAAAGATTTAGTAATTGTAACAATCTTGTTGCTACAAAGATACACAACACATCATCCTCTAGTAGAATGCAGAATGACTATGCAAAAAAGTAATTACATTTGAGTAAAATCCTAATACTTTTTCTTCTACTAGGAAACAATATCTAGATGAGTACAAACCTGCCAGCTTTTTAATGAGATGCTCTTTCTGCTCAGAGTAGTTTACCAGCAAACATGCTTTAATTTTTCTGGGTCTGATTATTCCCTAAAGAAGTCCTCACACTGGTGCAAAATCAGGTTAACAAAAAAAAAAAAAAAAAAAAAAAAAAAAAAAAAAGGCCACAAAAAAAAAGCCTTACATTCCACAGGTGCAATTATTTTACAAATAAAAAGAAAGTGAACATAAGAGTTTGTAGATGGTGCTTGGAGATTCTTACCATGTGTTCCTTTTGAGATCTGAGATACATTACTATTTTAAAGTACTCTGCGCTCAGTAAAACTAAATAGGGATATTGTTAGTGCTGGGACTTCTTGTAAAAGTATAGTATCTTACCTGAGGGGTTTCTTTTCCATTCTGGTATTTTTTGTTTGTTTGTTTTTGTGCCATTCATGTTCCAATTAACTCTTACAACACTACAGCCTACAACCTCTTAGCTCTTATTCCTGTTTTTATGCTAGAAAGCAAAGGGAACAAGCAGCACAAAGCCTTTAACCTTATCTTCCAGGCAAACTTATCACTGTACGTTGGTTATTGTCTTCTTTTGCTAACAGAAAGCAGAAAGATACATGTACATAGGCATATCCCTGGTTTTCACACAGGCTCCTCTAGGATGATTGTTTTCAGTTCCAGGAAGAGCATGCAGCAGATGAACACTCAAATGAGGATGAGTTTTAAAGGACCTAAGAAAGCATGCTTCCAAAATGTAAGTTTTATACATTTTAAAAATACCTGTTTAATGGTATACTTCATATTAAAATGCAGGTCTTCAGTAGCAGACCTCAGATAATGCCCACATAGGAAATAGATTTAGAGTTGCTTTCTTTTTCTTTAAAAGTTCCCTGGACACCCAACAAAACTGAATTACTAACGGCTCACCTTTGGATTGATCATAAGTCTTAGCTGAACCTTTTTGTCTAACTGGGTTAATTGGGTATTATGTTTTTTCGTTTTCACCTAAATAAAGGTTTTATAATGTCTTAATATTTCAGCTCCTGCAGCTGCTTTCATTGCGCAAGTTAAAGATCTCTCCTATGCCGAGCCACCTATTTTCACCAAATATGTAAAACCTAAATTGGTTCTGGAATTTCCACTCATCTTCAAGAACTAACTGAAACTGATGAACAAGGTGACCATTCCCCTTCCTCCCATGATAGGGAAAGGCTGGATCATAGACACGTCTGACTGCATAAACACTGCTCCTTAGGAAACAGCCTTAAAAAAATAAATCACTTTTTGGATCACATGTTAAAGCTTTGTACAATTGAGGGTTTGAGATGTGCTAAATCTTACACGTTCTGCACAGTCCTATTCACTTGAACAGAACTAATCACTCAAATTGCATAAAGCAAAGTGCTTGTTTAAATCCTCACATGACTGATGACTAATGTTCAGTATTTAAAATCCTGTCCAAAGACAAAGGAACTGATTGTTTCATTTGAGCAGTCAACTTTCGAATTCATCATAGTAATTTAAATCACTATCATTTCAAATTTCTAAGAAGCGTCACCTCACTTCATCAACAGATTCCCCCTTTGTCCTTCTAGAAAATTTTGCATACTAAATGCTACCGCATTAGAAGTAAAATATTTTCAGTCTGAAAGTTACTTAAATTCCATGCTTTATGACAGATATTAAACAAGAAAAAAACCGGAGACGGAAGATAAATTTGATGGGGTTTCCTGAGTGCACTAAATCTAAAGAGAACTCTGAGTTGTTCTTAAATATAAACATCACTGAGCATTTAAACGGGTATAAGGCATTGCCTGAATGTGTCAGTGTACAGCGCTAGAAGCGAATTCAGAGTTTAATGCTTCATCTTCTCCAGTTTACCAGAGTTCAAAACTATAAACGCTGTAGAGTTTGTATTATTGCATCTCATGGAGGTTCAAAGAGCGACTGTAAGCCTTTCGGGCACGGTATCATTTTGTTTTCTTCACAGCAGAAGCGCACCTAGGTTCTGCAGTGCAAGCAGCCCCGGGCAGGCCGCCCATGCTCTCCATCGCTTCCCGAGCCCTTCCCTCAGCCATGCCCGAGCTCGGGCCGGGCTCTGCCCGAGAGGGGGCCGGGCGGCGGGGGCCCGCGCTGCCGCAAAGCGCGCCAGGCGGGGCGGAGGCGGCCGCGCTCTCTGTCGCGCTGCCGGAAGTGATGGAGTTGTGCTTTGCGGCGCGGCGCCCCTGATCCGAGGCCAGGAAGCCCCGTGCGGCCTTTTCGCGGAGCCGCCGCCGACGCCAGGTGAGTGTCGGGGAGCTCCGGCCGCCCGCGCCCGTGCCCCCGCCCGCCCGCGCTCACGCCGCTCCCTCTCTCTTGCAGGAACAGCCATGCCGGCAAAGGGTCCCCTGCAGAGCGTCCAAGTCTTCGGACGAAAGGTGAGGCGCGGGCGTGGCGGCCTGCACCATATGCTTCTCGCTCCCGGCCTGGGCCGCGCCTTTGAAAGGGCCGTTCGCGCTCGGGGTGTCTCGGCCGCAGCTCCTCGCCGGGGCTGTGCGGCGGGGCTTGGCCGCGGGAGGGCCGGCGGGGTGAGTCCCGCCGGGCAGCCACGTGTCCTACTCCGCGGCTGCCGAAGCACGCCGTGTCCCTGGGGCGCTGAGGAGCTGTGGGGAAGGGTTTCCTTCCCTCGGGAGTGGGCCTGGGTGGCCTCTCACCGGAGTCTTCGGGGGTGGCCGCCGCTGTCGCCCCAGTCTACAGCGGCCTGGCTTACCACTGCCGCTATCCGAAGGCCACGTTATGAGGTGGTGGTGGGAAGGTAAATTTCGCCCTGGAATGCAACGTCTCGAATAATTCACGATATCAGTCTCTTGTGAGAAAATGGGCCACGAAACGACGGTATTGTAGAACGGAGGGGTCTTTCTTTCGGCGTTCGATTTATAGTTACGAGATGTAGTTGTATACGAAACTTTTATTAAGGTTCTGTTTTAATACTGTGATTATACCTGGAGGTGCAGGGAGAGATACTATTTCGTTTAGTGCGTAATGTTAGTCTGGGGCATAAGACTTAAGACTGCTCGAGTGTTAAAATGAAGTTGAGGTTCCTGCTGCTTGTGCAAAAATGAAACGCTGTGTTAATACACATTTGGATTTCTAGAAAACTGCAACGGCTGTTGCCCACTGCAAGAGAGGGAATGGCCTCATTAAAGTTAATGGAAGACCTCTGGAAATGATTGAGCCCAGAACTCTGCAGTATAAAGTAAGCATCCACCCAGCTTCTGCCCTTCTTCCCCTTTATGCATGTAATTGCTTTGCACTGGAGACAAGTGAATTGTCTTACTGAAAGTACCAAATTTTTGGTTGCTAACCTAAAATATAGCTGCTGTTATGATAACTCAGTAAACTGCACTTCTGTGGTGGAGGGTTTTGCTTAGCAGATTTCATTTAATGTGAAGTATTTTCTGCACTTCCTATCCACTTTCTAAACTGAAATGAGTGACTTAAAGCCCTCATTTTAAAAAAGTTATTTAGAACTTTATGCAATAGCTGCTGAACAACACTGACAGAATCTGCAACTGACTAGATAACTCTAAAGTATAATAAGCAGTGAAGAAAGCTACCTGCAAATTACTTCAGGTCTTCAGTTTCAATGAGCTTGTTTTATTTTTTGTATGTAATTATGGCATTCTAGTTAAACTATTATCTTGTTCTTGATTCCTGTGTACGTGTGCTTTGCTATTAAGATATTTGAAACTTAAACCAAAAACTTCAGTAAATATGTTGACAGCACTAGTAGATGTCAAAGAACTCTGCAGGAGGTGTACTTGACCTGGGTGTGTGCTTTTAAAGTCAAAGCTCAATTTTTGGATGATTCAATAACATTTGGTAAAGCTACTACAAGCTCTGATCCTCATTACAAATGAATTTTCTTCGTGTTTTATTTCCTAGCTGCTTGAACCTGTCCTCCTCCTGGGGAAGGAACGGTTTGCTGGTGTTGACATCAGAGTCCGTGTGAAGGGTGGTGGCCACGTAGCACAAATCTATGGTAAGGTTTTTGGTGGGATTTCTGGCGTGGGCTAGAATGGGTAAGGCCACTGTGGTGAGTTGACACTGTCTGGATGCCCGGTGCCCACCAAGCTGCTATATCATTCCTCTTCTGATCTTTATGGGGAGGGGGGGGAATAAGGTGGAAAAACCTTGTGGGTCAAGATGAATGCAGATTAATAAAGCAATTGCAAAGGCTGTGCACTGAAGCAAAGAAAATCAAAAGGCTTCCATCAGCAGGCAATGTTCAGCCACTTCCGAGGAAGTGGGGGCTCAATACTTACAGCAATTGCTCTTCCTTTGCTTTTACTGCCAAGCAGACATCCTCTGCTATGGAATATCCCCTCTGATCAATTTGGATATCAGCTGTCCTGGCTGTGTTTCCTACAAGATCTTGCCCAGTCCCAGTCTAATGGTGATGGAGATACGTTGTAGGTACAGCCCTGATGCTGTGAAGCCCTGCTCAGCCAGTGCACAAACCAGATGAAGAGCTGTCACAAGAAAATCATCTCAGCCAGACCCAATACAGCCATGTATTTAAGAGGCTTAAATTTGGAATAGTGACTTGCCAAGCTCTTCTTTCTCCAGTGTGCAAATGTAGTTTTTCATAAGGGCATATTGATAATATTTCATGTGCAAAGCTGTAATAGAATGAGCTGAGTGAAGCAAAATGAAGTTTTGACGAAATGCACAGGAACTACCTTTACATTGTACAGTGACAGACATGATAGTTCAAATGCAGCTGAGCACAAGGATTTTAGGAAGGATTTAGCAATAGAAATGATACCCTTCGTTGTATATTTCCATGTTCAGAAGTGTCTTTCTGGCATGAGCAAACCTAGGCAGTTTTCCCCTTGCAGAGAAGGCTGGGAATATATTTGCATTAGCTGTTGAAATGAGTTCATCTTTACAAAAGATAGGTTTGTTTTGCTCTTAATTTGAATGTAGTTAGTGAAGCGGAGGTGAAGATGCATAAAAAGCAGAGGCAAATTTCAGGCCCAAACTCAATAGCATTTGTATTTCAGCACATTGATATTTTCATCAAAATCCTGATGTTAATATTTTGACAGGTAAATGTAACAACATCCTGACAGTTACTCCCCTTCTCCTGGTGTGAGTTCTGATTACTGTGCTAGTTTTTTTGTATTGCCATGTTCTACCACTCACATCATCCTGTTGTCCCTTTTGCCTTCTTAGTCTTTGAACGCACAATCAATTTTATCTTTGTTGAAAAGTACAGACATGTCAGAGAACTGTGTCTCTAAAGATTTTGAAAGTTGACTGCTTGTCAGCTTGTAGATGGAAGATGAACCTTACATTAGTACTCAGTTGAGAAGGTGATCAGACAGCCTTGTACAATTTCTTGGCTAGCTGGCAGCTGTCAAATCAACAAATGAACTGTGGGTGGCCTCTTGGCGCAGGTTTCTTAAGATTTGCCAAAATAAGGGTCACGTGGAGTATGTGGGAGGGAAACTTAAGGAGAGAAAGGACAATTTGGCAGTGAACAAAATAGCACATTTCTCAGATAACTGGCACTTTCTGTTTTAATTTTAAATAGATTTACAATCCTTACTGATCTTTTATCTTTTTTTAACAGCTATCCGTCAAGCTATTTCCAAAGCTTTGGTGGCTTACTATCAAAAATGTAAGTAACTTTGATTGTTTCATTAGCTTTAAGTGAAAGTATGGCTTTTGGTTGCTATATTGCAAAAAGTATTAATACGGATTTATTCCATGTGAAAGTGCTTATACTAATTTTTGTTTTTTAACAGATGTTGATGAAGCTTCCAAGAAAGAGATCAAGGATATTCTAATCCAGTATGATAGGACTCTGCTTGTTGCAGATCCTCGCCGTTGTGAATCCAAGAAATTTGGAGGACCTGGTGCTCGTGCACGCTACCAGAAATCTTACCGTTAAAATTGCTCTCTGGTCATGTGACAGTAAATAAACAGAAAGAATTTGATAATTTTCATGTTTCTAAATTGCCTTTTCTTTGGTGGGTAAATGCATTTTTTCACTGTGTGTTAAGATTGATACACAAAGGGATTTGTATTACAGTAGAATCTGAGGGTTGATGGCAATTCTTTTTTTAACCTTTCATAGTAATTCTGGATAGATAGGTAGGATTTTAGGAGGAAAGAAAAGCTTTCTGTTGAGGAATGTGTGGTTATCCAGACATAAAGAAGGCTCACATCCTGGGTTTTGCAGGCACATGCAACAACACAGTAGTTCATGGGCAATTTCGGTCTTTACCTTCTGGTGGTTAGCGTCAACACCAAAGTAATTATGGGGGCAGGGGAGGGAGATGTGTTGAACTCTTGCATTACCAGATAATGCAGAAACAGAGTCCTGATTTAGTACATCTAAATGTAGGAAACTTCACTTAAATATAGTATTTTGTAAAAATAAATGATTAAGTCTGAGTGATTAATCCTTCAACCACATGTTGAAGCACAGTACACGCCCAGAGAAGTAACTGCTTATGTTATGAGCTAGATGAGGCAATTTGAAAGCCTTGGAGGAAGAAAGGGTGAAAAAAGTGCATTGAAAGTAATACTCAAAAATTAGGCCACAGGATGTGCATATTAAATGTAGGACAAGTTTCAGTTCCTATCTATTTACCCAGGTACATAAAATAAATTCTGAGTAAATGTGGGATGGGCCAGCAAGAGTCTTACAAAGACTCATTCTGTGCTTTGGAAGAGATGCACCTAATGGAGTGGGGCTGTGGGTGCAAGCTGATCCAACCGGTGTGAGTGCAGACCTGAGCTGTTCACTGTGTTTGTAAATGAGTTTGGAGTGGAACTGGAAGAAATACTGGAGACTAAGACACAGAACCCAGCTACTGCTGTATTGCTCTCCAAGCCTGGTGTTTTAATGTCTTGGTATGCTTGTATGGCAGTACTGGAATAGTCATAGGAGCACCTTGGTGCTTGAGGTTTCTGTTGGGCTTTCTCTTAGCATGTTATTTGCTTAATGGGAGACGTTTTTTAGTGTACTCATTCAACACAAAGTTAAACCAGCTTCACTTGTGTGTTGGGGAATTGGAACAAATAGTAAAATCCACCCTTTTGCTCTAATAAAACAGATGCTTCCAGCTTTTTATTAATGTTAAGCATTTGTTATGAGGTCTCTGCTTTTTCAGTAGAAGAGTATTAAAGGTATACTCAAAGTTACTCAAGAGTTAAATGTGTAGCAAACAAATTCCTTCTAAAAAAGGAATTCTGCATTCATCTCCCCATTTTAGCTGTCAGTTTCTGCCACAAAATAACTGCATTCCATGATTTGAATAGAAGTGCAATGCTTGTATTCAAACCTCTCATGCTGCTCTTGAAGCGAAATGGACTATTGTATGTTCTATCACGAATTTACATACCAGGATTATTTGGTTTTACACAAAGCAAATGGGATACTCCACCCCAGACTCCTGTCTTTGTCAAGATGCACGGTCTGCTTTCCTCATCCCCCTTTCCTGCACTCCAAGCTCTTGGGCTGCTGAAAACTGCCCTGCTCAGCCTCCTGGCTCGGTTTTCCAAGGAGAAGAAGCTATGCAGAGCAAACTGAGTTTGATCGCTTGAATTTCTATGAGTTTTGTGAAAACTTGCACCTTATGTTAATTAGCTTCAGATGAGGGAAAAGAAAGTCTCTAGTTGTTTGGCTGTGTGACTGAAAAGCAATGGCTCACTCATTGCACTCATTGCTTAGGAAATGCTTCCTGACCTGCCAGTTGGCACATGCATATCTTAAGCTGTGGTTTGTCCAGAAATGATTCTTGTCTGGCTGTTAGATCTGTGGGATGGAGGGGAAAAGACATGATGCAAAGTTGTGGTGGTGTGAAACTTAATGAGGCAGGGGGAGATGGAATACCTGATGCCAGTAACCCTAGGGGTGGATTTCACAGTTATGAGGAAGACTGATGGGTGTTTTTCTGCTCATAGAACAGCTTGTAACAATTGGGGATTATTGTTTTGCTTTTGTGGAAAGGTTGAAAATAAAACTTGCATTGCTACTAATATATTCAGAGATGATATCTGCAGTCATTTTTTCAACTAGAAGACTCTTAACACAATAAAAATGCTTTCTTGACTGAACTCTGATCCTATAAAAATGCCTCATTAGTCCTGCACGATGATGTCACTCCCACACACTTGCTTTCTAAATGAGAAATGTTTATAGAATTGGGCTGCTGTCTGCCTGGATGGCTAAAGATTTTTATTCTGAGAGGTTGCTTACTGAGCACCCGCTAGAGGGCTTAACTTCATTGGGAAACTGTAACCACTGTGAAGTTTGAAGGTGTTTGTAAAAATGTCTCCTTTCCTCCTGTCCTGATTCTGCAGGGATGGTAATCAAGCACTTGTCATTGAGCATCCACTCTGTCCAGAGAAACACATCCTCAGAGAAATAATAAGTGTTTGATCTTCAAACCATTAGGAAGGGTCTTGAGCAGCTGGGGAGATGGTTCTCAGAAAAGAGGAAATACCCCTAACCTCATATCCAGCTCTTTCATTAGTTTCACCAATGCTAGTCCTCAGGAAGATCATCTGTGCACACCAAAATGTGGCCTTCATTGAAAATACCATGTTTTGTTAACAATGACAATGGACCCACTCTCAAACCAGGGTAAGCTTGTGCCCATGGCACGGAAGGCAGTTATTTCCTTATCCATTGTTTATAATCCTGATGAACATTGTGACCTGTATATAAATTTAAGTCTTCTCAAACATGTTGGAAAATTTGGAGAAAATTTATTTTGACTTCAATGTACAAATATATTACCATTGAAATGTGTAAATTTTATTTTTGAAGAAAAATCTGTAACTTAAAAATGCAACACTGGCATTTTTAAAGTGTGGACAAGTGTATTCTGTATTGTACTTGTTTTCTTACAAATGCAATTATTTTTCTAGTGCATGTTTTTCAGAGGTGTCAGTCTGGGAATATTTTAATACTTGCGTAGATAATATGTGTTTTTGCCTTGATATAATTTGATTTGATTTTTTAAATCTCTTTCTTCCTATAGTCCACTGAGTTACAACTCAGAGTACTTGGCTGAATAATTATTTTTCCTTAGCTGACATCTGCTTGGGACTTTGCTGTTTCCTACCTTGCCTTGGGCTGAGATATCTAAACTTTATGAAGCTTATTGCTTCAACTCCTACAAAGTTCCTTTGCAGCTAATAAGATTCGGCCTATTTTCAAATATTAGAAGTTAAACAACTGTGAAATACTACATATACCGACTTTGCTATAGAAAAATTGTTTAAAAAAACAAACCAAACAAAACTCACAAAAAAGCTATTTTGGAAAGCTTTCTTTTTAATGTTAAACCAAAAGAGTTCATTTCTATTAATATTGCATTAATTTAGTTGTGCAACTGCATATGAAGCATGGTGAGAAATACAGTCTTGAGAAAGGGAGGAATCCCAGATCAGATTTCTCAAAGGAGCTTGAGTTTCCAAGAGTTTCTAAAGGAAACTTATCTTGACAGTAAGGTAACAGAGAGACTGGTGATGGAATTTGGAAGATACAATGCTTGGTTTCATCTCGAGAGCAGTTTTGAGAGTAGGTTTACGAGATGGTGAAAGTCTATTTTCTATAAGTTCTCACATGAGAGTTAAAAGTCTGTGAGTGACTATATCAATGTGTACATATGGCCCAGGAATTCAATTCTTTTGCTTCTCTTTGTGGTGTGGAGTGGTTTTGGATCACATACTGCAGATGCAACTGAGCTGAGAGATGCAGTCCACCTGCAGACAAACAGCCAATCCATGGGAACAGCCCATAGCAAGTCAGAAGTAAAAACAAAGCAAAAAACTCTCTTGAAATGCAACTACGGGAATGTTAGCTTCTCAGATTCAACAGTAATAAAAATAATTTTTAAATAATCCACACAGAGTGTAGTGTTACCCATCAGTTTGCAATAAGTACCTTTGTGCCATTACTTGTCCCAAACCTTCACCAGTGCTGTTGGCTGCTGTGTGGACACAGGGTTTTGTCCTTGTCTATGCTTGGAGATGCTGAGTTTTCATTTGCTTTCTCTTGTTCATCTGGGGAGCAGGAAAGAGAAAGGGCTAGAACAAAGGATGGGAGAACTTTTTACCCAAGAGAGGCCATCAACTTCTAAATTTTGTTTGGGTCCAAACACACCTTCTGCACTTCCTAGGAAGAATGGAGGGTAGGCAAAAGATAGGCTTTGCAAAATAGAATGAGCAGCAGCAATTTTGAGTAGCATTATATGTGTCTTTAAAGTTGTCCTTTTCAATGATTCTGTTTACATTATGGTAAAGCAGATAAGAGACTTTTATTTTAAAACATCATAATTTTTAATTTTGGTAAAGTTAGTTTTTTTTATTTTAATGAAAATTAGAAATGAAACCCTTCGACCCTGTTGACTTCTTTCTCCTTTTTCTTAATATGAAGTTTTCATAACATGATTTATTAAAACCAAAATATAATTCTCCTCTGAGAAGTCTTCTTTTGTGCTATAGGCAAACTATACCCAGAAAGGCATCCAGAATATTCTTAAAAAGCCAGATATATTATTTAATAGGAGTTCATGTCTCTCCTTTCAGGACAGAGAAAAATCATTAATATGTTAATATGTAAAGCCATGTAGTTTTAATTTATACAGTGGTATTATTTCAGGGTTATTGCAAAGATATTTTGCCGTACTAAGGAGTAGAGAATAGCCCTCAGCTCAAGCATCAATGCACACAAAGGTGTGTGACGACAGAAGGATCTCTCAAACCACCATGACATGGCAGCATTTCTGCCATTGTCTGCTATGTTATAAAGGGCCGATTCAATTCAACAGGGCAGTAACACTCGCAGGTCTGGTGCAAGTGTAACTAATACAGACCGTGCTGAGGAGCTGCCATGCATTGCTAATGAGAGACATGCAGCCAGGAAGGTGTGTGCAACACTCACAAAGCTCCTGAAGCTGTATGTAGCTACCAAGCTTGATGTCTCCTGCTCTTTTCCTCTTTTGCATTGCATTATTTCAAGTAATGAGTGCAATTATCTAACCTCTAAAGGATTTAAACACGCCGTCGAAATACATAGTTGTAAGATGCCACATAATCAAAGCCATTAATTTGGATAATTTTCTTTTTTATAACTTATACTGAAATGAACATTATAGGAAAGCTCAGTTTAATGATACCATGGAGTATATTCTTGCTTCATTCACTGCTGTCCACTTTTCAAGGTAAGAAATTTATTCCATTATTTGTAGTTATTTTTTAAGTATTTTTCTAAATATTTTAATTTTGCAGCAAGTTATTTTCAATAATTATATTTTTTGACTTTGCTGGAATTTGTAAATGCAATTTAAACAAGTATATATCACCAATCTCTCTCACAGGTGTAGAAACTAAAATATAATTTTTTTTAAGAGTCGTTTTTTATGTCTGAATTTGTAAGAAAACATTTATGAACAAAGTCTAACTTTCTTGCCTTTCTTGCTATTATTGTCAGATGAGTAACATTTAATGATTTTCAATGAGGTAAGATTTTTGTTTGAAAAGACTGCACCTGCGGTTTGTTTAAACATTTTTAGATTGCTAAGATAAAGATTTGCTCTTCTAGTTATAGAAATGATCTTATTTTCTATGTAATACAACTGGATCTTATAGATAGTTTCCTTGCTACAATTTTAAAGATTTCCAAAGTAATATAAAAAGATTTTTTGTGGTTTTGTTTGGTTTTGCTTATTTGCTGACTTGTTTTAAGAATGGACTCATTTAAAATTATATACAATTGAGTCTTACAAGCAGCAGTCAGAAAAGTATTATAACCCTGGACGTTTGATTCTGGAAAGCTCTGAGTACCTGTTCTATTTTACTTATTTACCTGTTCTATTATTTTGTTCTGAGCCTCTAAAGAACTATGAACCCTTTTCACTTCTTCATGGTAGCATGTACCAGAACTACAACCATGAAAACCTGCAGGTGAAGACTGTGAGAGAATCAAATTCTTAGGAAGGAGTGCATATGGTGCTACATTCCTTTGATACACAGTTTGTACAAAGGTGCCCTGGAAAACTCAGGATTGTTAAAATCTAAAATTCAATGATGTTGTTTTAAACTTGACATTGCTTGCCAAGGGCAGAGTGATGCTGTAGAAAAAAAATGTTTAATTTAATATTTTTTAATCTACAGGGTCTTATTGCAAGCTTCCTCTTTTGAGAAGAACTTTGAGGTAAGTTTTTATTTCTTATTTGTCAAGTGCTAGAAACAGAATGAGTAAGTGCAATGCATTGCAGGTTAGAAAGTAAAATACAGCCTTGAATTAAGTGTGTAAAATGTCATCTACATGTAGATTGGATGTAGAACACACTTTCAGAGTGTTTACAACTCTTTTCCAAGTATTTACATAATGGACATGGGTCCTCTGTTTGAGAAATGGAGGTCCTTATGAAAAATGATACTTCTATGGTCTCAAGAAAGCTAAGAGGAATAATGGAATGAAAACAGCATGAGATCATGATTTCATGACTGGAAAAATACATTAAATGAGTATCCATCTACAGTTTTAACTGCATGATAAAATCCTAGCTGCTATTTGAAGCACAGAGAAGTAAGTGCTATACAGCCTTAAAATAAACATTTTCAATACAAATTTTCACATAGAAGCTGAAATCCAAACAAAACCCAAACTAGGCAATGTTCCTGATCCCATTGAATTAAATGGGATCTATGCCATCAATTTCAATGGAAGCATCAAGTTGGACGTAGCTTTGTGTGTCTTATGACTTCTAATACATCTAGGGGACACACAGGCATGTCTAATGATATGCCATCATGGAGTGTTGATAGAACTAAGTCTGTTTTATAGTTTGATGCCCTTGTTTCTAAACTTAATCACAAATTAAAGTCGGCTCCAGCTGGAGAGTCATCTCTTGCTATCAGAAGTACCATCAGAGTATATTCAAGCAACACTCTGGGGAACTTGTAGCCACTGACACGCAGCATGAAGTAAATATGAAGTTGGTTTACAATTTTGTATCCTGTTGTGTAAGTCTGTTTTGCCTATTTTTGTCTCCCCAAAGCTTCAGGTACCTCCCTGCCCAAGCAGAGACTGGAGTGCCGTCCAATTCTGTAAAAAAAAAAAAAAAAAAAAGAAAAAAAGAAAAAAGAATCACCTTTTTAAATGTTAACCCAAGAAAGACCTCTTTGATAAAGTGATGGTAATCAGAGAGAAACACTTCTCTCTGGGGACTTGCTTATTCAGGTTGCTCCAGGGACCTTTGATAATACAACATCCTTTTTGTTTTCTTCCAGAAATGAGTCTAATGCAACTCGACAGAAAAGAGATCTTGTAACAGTCGAGGTAGGTTATACCTCCAAAAGCAGGAGGGTGGGGAAACCCTCCTCCCTTTTCTACTCTGGGCCTTTGCCATCCTTACAAATGACCCTTTGTGAGGAGATGGGCTGCAGTAACACGAGGACAGTGAGGAGGAGCAGCTACTCCCCACCTGCTCACCCCGCCTGAGCCGTGGCCTAATGCCTTCATTCTCCCTCAGCAAAGCACCCAGTGGGCGACCTACCCTGCCGAGCCTACTGACACACACCATGGCAAATTAACCTGGGGCGTCTCTGTCTTTTGTGGGGGTGAGCAGAACCTGGGACGCCGTTTGTGTTTGTGAGAGGCTCCCTGCTGGACATGGTGCCCTGGCGGCTCCGGCCCAGCCCTGCTTCCCATCGCCCTGGCCCCACGCTGCCTCAGTGCTGCATCCCAGCAATGTTGTGCTGAAATTCAATCCTAGATGGAGGAATCTTGTTCCCTCACTTGTACACACTCGGGCTGTAGAGCCCAGCCAAAGGTTGTAACCCCTTTGAAGGGGTAGGCAGGAAGCCAGAGGCCGTCCCAGCTCAGGGTGTTTCAGGGAGCCTGCAGCCGAACCAGGGGTGATTTTCTCCAAGACCCTTTGAGATCTGTGTGCTGCTACCGAGTCAGAAGGCAGCTGGTGTGAAACACTGCACTGGGGGCAACCAAGCCTCTGGGAGAAGCAGGGCTGGAATTGTCCTTGGAGGGCCCTGAGCAGGGAGGGGCTGTTGTACCAAGGATGCTCTGCGAAACGACTCCAAGCCCAAAAGCAGCTTTGCTGAGGCACACGGCTTGGAGTTGCTATGAGGACAAATGGAAATGGGTCTTGTGCAGGGAGGGAAGGGACCCTCTGCAGTTAGCAATGGGCCATGGGCACCAGGAACAATTTTGGTGCAGGGGGCCTTCCAGGTGGTGATTCAGTGAAATCTATTTTAGGTTGATTTTAAACAGATTGTACTACTTGGAAGCATCCCACAACATACTTCCATTTGGAAAAGGGAACTGTAAGAGGCATTGGCAAGACTAACCCTAAAATGTTCCTTGCACAGTATTAACTTGAGATAATCAGTTCAAACTCGAGATGTGGAGAATGAGTGGAGTCAGAAGGGAAGAAATTAGCTTACAAGCAAAGTCTAAAAAAATTTCTTCACTTAGTTGTGCAGCTGAAGGCTGGCACTTAAGACTGTGGGGACTGCAGAAAGGTAACTGTTTTGTCATAGAACATCAGATAAGAAATAAATAAAAAACAGAGGGAAGAAGAGCTATTTAAGCAAAATGGACCAGATTTATAAAGGAAGGGATTTAAACTGGCCGTAAACAAATATAAGTGGGAAATATTTAAGTATTCAGCACCTCATCCTGGTAAACTTTCCAGTCAGACTAGTGGGGACAAAAGCCCCAGAGTACGTTCAGTCTGGAATGAGATCAGTTCTTGGAAGGGAAGATGTGATGTGGCAAGCTGCAGTATCACAGTGCTGGGCCAGATGGGGGGTTTCCTCATGGTGTGAAGCTCCCTTTCCTAAACAGGAAGCAGGTCAGGCAGATCTGCTTTCGCTTTTGTTTGGGGTGAACCAAAATGCAATTCTGAAGGATGTAAAGGAGAACATAAAATCCATTGCAACTGGACTGGCCATAGTGGGATGATTGTGGTGCAGCATGGAGCATGAGTCAGGGCAGTGGAAGCAATAGAGGGAGCTCTTCAACTATGGGTATTTGAGTGAAGGGAAAAAGGCAGATTGCACTCTCTCCCATTTCCTTCCAAATATAAATGCAGAATTTCCCATGTGGAACCTTGGTGATTCACTGGAACTGAAGGGCATGGATGAGAACCCAGTAGTGATCTTACATAGCTGCTGTATTTTTCCCCAGTCTCCTCAAAAGCTGCTGTCCTTCTCTTTCCCAGGCTGCCAGTCCCTCCAGCAGCACCCATGACTGTGCCATGTGCTGGCTGAGATGCAAATTACTCTTCTGTATTAAAAGTCTGAACCCAGTGTTTGAGTGCAAGGCCTCAGTCTTTTATAAATTAATTTGTAACCCACAAACACCCTGATTTTGCTTTTATGTTCCTCTGACAGGCCCAAGCTGCCTCTCGGTTGCATCATCATGGGGCCCTGATGCGGAGTCCACCGGGAGGTCAGTGCTGTGCCCCTCACCTGCAGGAGGAGAGAGCCCTGAAAATACTGCCTTCCTCCCCTGTGTTACCATGGGCTGTGGAAGCCCTCTTCTTCATGCCCTGAAAATACTCTGTCCTGTCTCGTTTTCTCATTTTATCCATGTTAAATATGGAAAAAAAACCCAACCTCTGTTAAAATTGTGCTTTCAGAACAAGACCTTACAACCAAATCTGAACAGCTAATGAAGCCAATCTTTTGAGATTTTGGGGTTTTTTTTAAGTTTAGTTCTATTGCAATTTTTCATTTCTGCCACTTTTTTTCCTGACCTTGTCAGAGGATGTAAGTATGTCAGAGAGGCTTAAAACTGGTTGTGCAAAGGGAAAGGAGTACTCAGGCAATGAGCACGAAGCTACTCCTGTAGGGATTTAAGCATTGGACAAATGCTTAAAAAAGCAGGCTCAAGTTACAGAAATTGTTTTACAGAGAAATTCACTGTATGGAACTTCAGTTGCAATTTTGGTGTCCTTGGAAAAAGCCTGGGCACGTGTCTTCTTTTGCATTTTTCAATGTAAATCAATATATGCAATTTTACAACTCAAAATTCTAAAAACAGCAAAAGATTTCCCCATTAGTGCTGTTATAGAAACAATAGTTTTTGCTTTGTTGGTATTTTCGGAGTATCTATGTATATTTGGAATGCAGTTCTTAAATGGAAAAAATTCAAAGCTAAGCATGGAAAGGAATTTTCACAATGACAAATGATATTCCTAACCACTGGTAGCTTCTATGTAACTTTACTGTAAAGGTCCCATTCTTTTTTCCCATTTAATGTCACTGGCAGCTTTGCTGTGCTTCATTAGGAGGGAAGGGCCTGTTTATTTCATTTACTTCCTGCCTTTTGCAATGCTTTTTTAATCTTCATCAGCAACGTTGGAAGATTTTGTATGGATGTAGAGTTTTAATCCTACTCTAAGAAGGCAAGCAACTATCTGCAAAATCTGGTGAAGTTTTGGTTTGGGACTAGCTTTCTCCTCCCGTTTTAAGGAATGATGATTTAGACCCACCTCAATAGATGATTAGTAAATGACAAGGAGGCCTTAGCTTTCAAATAGACTATAAAACTGTTTAATGGAACTGCTTTTGGAAAAAATTACTAATTATAGCATAAAACAAGCCATTCCCATGGAATCTAAAGTCTCTGACTCCAGTCACCTCTGAAGCAGAAAACCTTTTAGCTGACTTTTTGTTAGCATGTGGGGAAGGTTGTCTAGGACTGATTTTGACTCTCTAAAATATGTATTCAGGCCTGTTCATAAACTGAATGTACCCTTTGCAGTAATGTTTAGGAGGGAGAAACTGAATAGATGTATAAATTATGCTGAATTTAGTGAGTTAGAATGATCTGTGTCCTGTGTATTTTGAGATCAGCAGGACTGGGATTTGATTGCTTTACATGGGAACTTGACCTTTTGTTTGCTTGGAGGAGGTTGACCTTTTGCTCCTTTGTTAGTTTATAAGTCTCAAACCAAACGAGAACCTTGCTTCTCTTTTAACCAAGGAACACGAAGGATAAAATTAAGCATACGTTAAAAAATGGAGATAGTTTTTGGTTAATTTTCTCAGCTACTATAGTGACTCATGATTTAACAATAAAAAGATTTAACTGGGATCTCTCAGCCTGTTTGCAAAATACTCTATCTACTGAAAGGCTGGAATGCTTGCTTACAGGTTCATGTCCTCAGGAGTGCCTTAATGGAGCAGCTTGCACAGAGGCAGGTGACTGTGACTGTCAGTTATTTCAGGCTCAAGGAAGCAGGTGCCAAATTGGTAAGTTTATTGGACCAAAATAGCTTAGTGTCAGCTTTTAGAGAGATTTCGGATACAGATTTTGAGAAAAATGCTGTTACCAGCATATTTGTGATTACTCTGTAGCAGGACTCTTATTTGGCCAGTAGCTAGGAGGATTAAAATTATATGCATTAGAAGGCAACATCAGAAATGCCTACATATTAGCACTTGGGCTGTAATGGTATATAGATACCATAACAGACCATTGTATCAGTAGCCAGACAGCTTTTTATAAAGTTAGCTGAATAACCAAAAAACCACTGCATTTCTTTTAACAGTCAGTAGCTTATTGCAGATTAAATAACTCACTATTTAAATACACTAGTTTCTGGAATCTGCTGTGTGTAGGGATCAACAAGAATTGTCTTCCAGGATGTGCAAAATATCTAAATCCCTTGCCTTGATTTGTAATTAAAATGTCTCCACTGAAGCAAATAAAAAACTTAATGATGATTGCGCATGGCTAAAACTGCAGATTTAAGATTAAAAAAGAGTGCTTATCTTATTTAAAGTTGAAGATACAAGTTTATCTTTTATACTTGGTAATTTTTGATGACCATGCTTCTTGTAAACTCAGTGTGTTCTCTCCAGTACCTAACACTGGTAAGGACCGAGATGGGATTTGCAAATCATGGGGACAGTATAATTTTGAAACATTTGATGGCATCTACTACTACTTCCCAGGAAATTGCTCCTATATATTTGCAAAAGACTGCAGTACTCTGGAACCCCAGTACACTGTTTGGGTAAGTATGTAAACACACACTAGAAATAAGTATGTAAGTAAATATTAAAGTAAATAAGTAAGTAAAATAAGTAGAGAGACAATAAATATACTAAACTGGGCATTAATTACTTAAATATAAAACTGTGGAAATGTGGAAAACTTCTGGAAAAGCCTAAACCTATGTGCAGTAACTCAAAATTCTGATGAAATTATAATCAAAAGAGTCACTGTATTAAAAATAGTATTTCTTACTCCTCTGATCCTTAATGGGATTTCTGCTCTTTCCCTTCTGGGAGCAAAAGTGGGTCTTAAACCAGACCCCAGAAATTTCAATAAACTTTAGCTATCAGGTTGTAAAAAGTATTAAGTTGCTGAGTAAAGTGCAAACAGCTATCACTTGCCTAACAGTGGGGAACACAAATGTGCTAGGCCCTAATTCACAGCAATTGGCACACTCTGAAGATCTGTCTTCCTGGCCAATGGGATTTGCTCCCCATCCCTCTACAGATTTGCATTCTAATTTTGGAATATCTCTACGTCATGCAGAGAAGATTAACAGCTCAAAAGCTTTCATCTTGACCTATGTGGAAGGCACTCTTTTTAGTAATTTCTTCAAATTGCTAAATATCCGTGGTTAATGTCTGTGGGTCGGAGACAGTTCAAACCTATACCCTCTTTGAAGAGAGATGCCCTATTTGTCAGGCTGGTGGTTACTGTGGGGAGAGGATACAAGATCATTATATTACCTTATTCACAATGGTTGGGATTTGGTGCTGATTGGGCAAAGAAGAAGGGACAAGAGAGATGCTCATTTTGAATCCATGTGCACACAGTGGTTGTAGGCGTGAGGGCAGATCTAGATGTTGATTTCTGCTCCGAGGATTCTTTTTCATTTATAAACAGGCGACCTTCCCTCAGATAACATCACTTAGCGAAGATAAATCTACCATTAAAACTGCCATTTCTACCTACTCAACTTACAGGGAGAGACTGTTACACCTTCCTTTCACAATTTCATTTTAATTATTTGGATTCTATATGCAGCTGTGACCTCTTAAAGGTTTTCAGAAAGCTCTGTAGCAAAGTCCAAGATTATATTAAAATCTGGAATCAATATGTCAGTGGATTCCAGTGGCTCTGGAGAGAGAGAGAAGGTCTATTCAATTGCTGGAACAAATGACATATTTTACTAAAAACTGAAAATGTTTACTCAGCAAAGTCATAAGTAATATGAGACTGTAGACAGACTCGGCAATGGAGAGACAAAAAACCTTGCCAAATCCTAACATTTATGGTCCTTCTGGCTTTAATAATCCACCCCTCGAGGAGAAGAACACATAAGAATTATTTTGATTTTCCTTCATTGTGTTTCTGTCTTGGGACGGGTTTATGTAGAAGCCATCTGCCAGGACTAATAACTTTTATGTTGCCTTTAATTATGATTATCTTTATACATTTAAAAACTCCTAATGCTTTTCCTGGTCTAGTTTATTTCACCTGAAGAAACAGTAACTGGTTTTTACTTCCAGATTTAGAGTCAGTCAAAGATGATTACTTCAAATATTCATGAGTAGTGTATGTGTTTACTCACAGATATTTTCTTCAAAACAGTTACATTTACAGCCTCCATCACTAGGTTGGTAAAATGTTCCCAATTACAAATTTATTTAGCTTCACAGCACTGTCAAATAAACTGGTAATGAAATTCCCATCCTTCTCAGAGAATGATGACACATACAGTAACATAAGTCATATTTGAACTATCTAAACTCTGTCTATATTTTAATCTGGGTAATGATAGGCATCTAAGATTCAAAAAAACACTCCCCTCTCTCTTCAGTGGTGTCTAAAACGAGCTCATACGCTTTTGAAGCACTATAGGACATCCTACAGGCTTGGGTGGCTCATTCCCACTGAGACTAATGAAAATGGTATAAGTTTTGCTCAAGCACAAACCCCGAGTTTCAAGTCCTGAGAGTACTGTATTCAAGCAAGATAAATTGATATGCAACTAAACCAATCCCCTCGTTCATTATGCTATATATGTATAATGGAGAAAAGCACACTTCAGAAAATCTCCCCTTCTCCATTTCCAGGGCTGGAAAGCCAGTGCAAAATGGATTTTAACAGATCCATGTAACTTAGATGTCTGCCATAATCTGTGGGAGCACTTCAAAATCTCAAGAAATCCCGAGTGGTTCAGGAGGGTATGCTGTAGTTCAGCTAGTACCAGTCTCAGCTGGCAGGGAGAGTGCTGCTATTACACTGAGATTCTATATTGGTTTGTAATCCTGTTTTATAGATCTAATCTCTACAAACAGAGAAATAGGGTTGTTTCTTCAGTGCAAGTAACAAGCTCTTACTTTGGTCTCTATGAGCTAGCTCTCTGTGGCATCTCTGAAGTTTGTCAGTGTAAAATACCTGACTCTTTCATCCAGTATTTAGGCCACTGGCCTGTGATACTATGTGCTATTGAGCAGTTGCTGTATTTCTCAGTAGTATTTGTAGTGTGAACTTTGAGTTTTGCATATCTTAGTAATTGTGACTTTGTAATATTCTGGGTATTTATTTGTAAAGCTCTTTCCGTAACTAGAGCATAGACATGTAGAATATCACATATGAATTTAATAAAAATGGTGCAAAATTATTGAGGGCAAGCATTTATTCTTATTGTGTGTCTATTTTTTCCCTCAAAGGTTCATAACAGTCCTCACTGTTATGGCTCAGTATATACTTGTCATAGGTCCATCAGCTTATTTTTTTCAAACCAAGAAGAAATAATTATTTCAGGACATGAAGTAAGAAAAAATGGAATCAGGTAAGTGTTCTAATGGCGAGTTTTAATATTTTATTGCAAAAAGATAATGTGGAAACTGATACTTCTTACACAATCCAGATAAATTAATTTGATCTAATTTGAGCTGTACCTTTATTCGTCCTGGCTATTCTGTATTAGGGCTGATTGCTCTAGTGTGAGCTGCTGTAACAGTACTGATGTAATACTTGAGTGAGGATAGAATACACTCTCTGCATTTACTGTGTTCAACTTCACAGCTGTAACCTAATAATTATTCATTCCTTCTTTTTACAAAGTCTGTGTCAGGCAGTCCCAGCTAGTCCCTGGTGAATCCTGATAGCATTTTGACCAAGGCAGTCATTATGTAATCTTGGTAGCTATAGCTAATATAAGATATGATCTTCTAGATGAGCCTGAATTGATTAAAACAAAGATCTTAAGCCCCTTTGGGGCAAAAACTCCACAAAATATCTCTGACATCAAACCTTCAAATTTGCCTTTTTGGAAGTAAAAAGATGTGCCCAAGGCTATCATAAATATATTTTACTGATATATTTTACTGGTTGAAATTTAAAGAAAGTTGTTGAGGTGCTTTTGCCATCCTCTTTGTAATACCTTTAGTATCTGAGAATGGTAGCTATGGTGATACTGCTCAACCCAACAGAAGCAACTTTGGAAGGCTAGGATTAGATCTGTGCTTATTACTGTCCAGTGGTCTTTCACCAAAGGAGGAACTTTTTTGTCAGTGGTGTTTTCTGTACTGCAAGTTCCTCCATTTGTAGATGTCAAACCCAGTGACGACCCAGTGCCCAGAAAGGCTGGGGGTGGTAACAGCACCATATAGCTCCTTGCCCAATGCAGCATGCTTGTGGACTCAAGTATTCCTCAATGTGGTGTGCCAGGCTTTGAAAGTAAAAACACATTATTCTTGCAAGCCTGTAATTGGTACAACTGATAGGTGTATACAACAGAAAACAATAATTTTTGATGGTTGATATAGAGAAGTAAACATAAGATAGTAAAAACATGATGAAGAATTGAATGGAGTGACTGTGCGCACCCAGGAAAAAGTGTGATTTAGGAGGTGATGTATTTTTCTAGCATGAATCTCATCTCAACTGAGATCTTTGATGCAGACTATATTTTTCCAGATTAATATTGCCTCAGACAGTTGGAAATGCTTTCATTGAGAGACTGGCTGACTATATTCTGGTGAAGACTACCTTTGGTTTTTCTCTTGCTTGGGATGGAAACTCTGGTATTTATATTAAGCTGACAGAAGATCACAAGGGAAAACCTTGTGGCCTTTGTGGAAATTTTAACGGGAATAAATATGATGACCTGATGCTTCAAAATAGTAAGTACATAGCTTACCCTTACTTTGTGTGAATAGTTTTCACGTTCACTTTAAATACAATGCTGCATAAATATAATGCTGTAAAAAGGCAGTCCTGTTTCAGTCATTTTAATAAAATAGTATATCTGCTCTACTTCTACTTCTCTAATCATTAAAGATGCAAAGGGAAAAAGGTCCTAGTTCAAGAAAGTATTTATTTGTGCATGTAAGCGTCTTGCTCAGCAAAGCACTAGGGGCATATTTATCCTAGCTGATGAAAATGCCTTTGGACAATAAATGCATAAACAAATATTTATGGTTTTCTCTGTGTTTAAAGATGGAGGGAAGAGCACCATCTTGAGTCATTCTTTTTTAGCAGCATCATAAAACTCCTAGTTGAAATAGGTAAATTTCCAAGCTGTTTCCTGGGAGTTCCTTGTTGGTCTGGTGGACTATGGGCCTCTGACTACCCTCTAGGATGAGGAACTGCTTTGTGCTGTGCCTGAGGCAGAGATGAGTTTTTAAACTTGTATTCTGTAGCCTAGGTAGGGAATACTCCATGGGGACATTTGTCCTACTTACAACTAATATGAAAAAAACCAACCAACCAAACAAACACATGAACAAGCTTGAAAATATGGGGATTTTTCTCACCCTCTTATACAAACAAAATAATATTTTCTTACTGTTACCATTAACTGCTGAGAGAATATAGCCCTATGGCTCTGCATGTTCTTAAGTCACAAAAGGTATCCAATAGCAACATTTTCGCTCTTTTTTTATGGTTGGTAATGGAGCTTTTAAAATTTCTTAGGAAAGGAACTCTCACTGTACCTATCTTTGCAGAGTCTTTAAAAATATGCCCGAGTATAAATTTTTCATACCTTTTCTGCCATGAGAGAAGTAAGTTTAGTGCAGTAACTTCTGCACACCAGAGTACAGTATGTTTAATAACCAGTTTAGTCTGCTGATGTGTAATAATAGAGAAAAATAATATTTGGAGGAAATAATGAATTTATGTGATCTCTAAAATTTAGTAATTTCAGTATTTTTAGATGTATTATCTGTTACAAAAGATTTGCAGTAATTTCAGTATCTTTAGATGTATTATCTGTTATAAAAGATTTCCTGCTCATACCTCTCTTCATTTTTGGAGTTAAACTTTTTCACCATGATCATTTCATCTAGCATTTTTTTAAATCAGAAATGATAGCATTATTGCAGTGTACAACTGAGAGCCAAATGAATCATTAATCTTAAACCAGTTGTATAACATGGTGCCTTGACTCTGCAAATACAAAGCATGAAATTCTGAGATCTTTACAAGAATAGATTGCTAATTCAGATCCCTTCCAAGCTGCAGCATTTTTCTAAGAATTTCTAAATCTTATCAATCTTTTGATACAATGATTTCTCTCTCCCAGCTAAGCTACTTCCCTGAGTAGTGTAAAGGTAGCTCTTACATCTATTCTGAGTCTTTCAGAGTCCAAATGCTCATTATTTCTAATGCTGAAACAAATAAGCTGCTGAGACACATATAATATTCCATTTCAAAGTACAGTTTAAAAACAAACTCATTTTCTCTTTCCTTATCTTTAATTTTAATGCCATCTTTGTATTGCTTTAATATGCAAGACTGTATCTGTGTATAGAACTGTTTCAAGGACAATGATTTTATTTTGTGGTATTTTTAAAAAACATAGAAGTTTTTTTCAAGCCATGTCAAAATGTACATAAAGTATTTTTAATGTTTTTGTAGGAGCAGGATTATATCAACAGGTTCACCTCTAGATCGGTCCTTAGCCTTTTATGCTTGGGAAGGTTTTCTGCATAAAGAACTATTCTGTCAGAGAGTCTCCCTCACTCTTAAGTAAAACAGGCCAATAGTTAGAATCTTATAATAATTTATTTGTGGACATCCAAGTATGTATATCTCATTAGTGTGCTTTGTGGCTTTGTACATGGCAGTGTCCAACTTTATACCTCTTGTGCTAACTATTCTATAGTAAAGCTCTGAGGAAAAAAAAAGTAAACCTCTAGCTGATTTAATTTCAATATCTCATCTCCTAGCCATGTGTAGATATAGATAACCACAGCATAGACAATTACTGTCAGGTTCTTTGAAGTGGAGGCAATACACCCTTTTTAACCTAATTAAGAATGTAGGGAAAATGCAATATTTAGATCTTGCTGCAAGTATATGGGAATTTTGTGTCTGTTGTTTTACTGCCAACCTTTCTGTATCTAAGCCTGTTGCCATGACTTCCAGTCAAGCATCTTGTTCATTAATTCTCCCGTGCTCATGCTGTGAGGAGAGCTGGGCATCTTGTGAGTGTGTGTTGTAGGGCTTTTCTAGAATAAGGAAAAAGGAGGGAGATAATAGCACTGACTGACCTTTGTGAAACATGATGAAAGACTTAAATTGCTTCAAAGAAATGTATTTTTTCTTAAGTATTCAATGCCTTACATTTGTCATTATTTGTATATTTCTTATGAAATGATCAGTGATTGTACTTAAAATAACCCAAGCCAACACCTTGTCATGAATTTTTTAATATTTTTATTTTAATGTAGTATAAAATACAACCTGAAATAAAAAAAGAAAGATGTTACTCTTCTTTATGACTCGTACTCCTAAATCATCTGTAATTGAGGTCGTGAACACATTGAAAAATGACTAAAATTTTCAAAGCTGTCTTATGTGTTTGTGTTGACTTTTTTTTTTTTGTTGGTCTCCCAATGTTTTTATGCAGTAGGTGAATATACAGAAGACATTGCTGAATTTGCAAATAGCTGGGCTGTGCAAGCCTTGGGTGATTTAGCTTGTATCCCTACTGCCTCAGATTTTTCCAGTCCTTGCTCAGCCAATACAGAAGCCACTGAGGTAAATTAATGATATTTTAGGCATATACATAGATACATGCATATGTATACATGTATTTTCTTAATCTTCACTGCCTACTGATGGTACAAGAATCTAACAATATACACAATGTTGAAAAAGCCTTAAATGCATTGAGGCTTTGGCAAATATTCAGATCAGGGCTGTTGCTAGGGAGTGCCTGAAGTTCTTCATACGTTTAGCTTAAAAGTACAAAGGCTCAGCTTGGATGTGCCAAATGGCACCAGTCTGTTGGCAGAGCTCTTCATTACTGCACTAAACTCGGGTTCAGTTTCCAGTTGTCATCTTACACCTCATTATTTTAGTGATTGTGAAATACTGCAGAAATAGTTGTAGGTGAGCTACTGCATTGACACAAAATGCTTTTCTTTGTCATTTCACACTTTTTCATCCCAGGTGTTTTAGGACCAGCATGTGGTCAAGCAGGCCTAGGCACAGAGGACAAATTTTAGGAAGAATAATGAGAGAGATATAATAGTAAATTGAGACAGCACCATGCTCAAATTTTAATGGGGATACAAAGGACCTTAGACTAGGGAAACAAAGCTAAAGAGAATGATGCCTGTTCAGAAACTATTGGCTAACTTCCATTTACTGATTCTCCTTAATGCACAGGACATATTCTTCAAGTGCCAAATATTCCTACAGTTTCCTTTTCTCAGCTGTCATGAAAGTATAGATCCGTATTCTTATATTTCAAGCTGTATGAATGATCTTTGCAGGTAAGTACTGGAATTCTTGGGTATTTAATCTTGACACAGGAAGTGAATGCTCAGTCTTTTGTGTGGGACCAGAACGAAAGAACATTGAGGGAAGCTGGGAAGAACCAAGTTCAAAATGAAAGAGATGGGGTTTCTCAGGGGGTGATTTGTGTGGGAACAAAGGGCACAGAACTAGCTTGACAAGGGGTATTTTGATTGATAAGGGCTTACAGGGATTCAAGGAAACACTAGACAAGTAAGTGCAAGGTAAATTCATGGAGAATCTCTCATGACAAAAGATGAGTGCTAATCACAAAAAAACCATGAAACTTGTGTCTGGAGGCCCTGACACAAAACTACACGGAGATGATGCTAGAAAGAAATCTCAACAATACTGGAGGAGCTGGGCCATTTGTCAGACACAGCTGGTTTTTTATGAGTAAGCACTATAATTCAAATTAGTAGAATTTTTACAAAATGGCACCATTTACCTAAATTCAGAGCTGAAAAGGGATTCAACTCATTTGCTTTAGTGAGAGTCACACCCCCTCAGCTACTGGCATTGTGGGCAACCTGGTATTTTTCCCTTTATCTCTCCAGACTCCTGATTAGTTCTAGTCATTCAAGTTAAACTTGTACTCCAGTAATTGAAGAGATAATTGCGCAATGTACCACTTTGTTTTTAGAAAGGTTTTCAAATCAAGAAGTAATTGTCAGAAATAGGAGGATTTTTTCTGGAGTATATAATTCTCAGAGCGTCACCAGTTTAATCAAAAACACACAGAAAGGATCACAAGACTAAACATAAGGATCACTCAGTATGATCCATTACAATTTGTTAGTTCAATTTTTGATGAAAGTTTAATTTCCTGATTTATCATAGAGTTATGATGGAAGAATTTGTATTTGTAGCAAACAGTGGTGTCACTCAGAAAAGAGGTGAGTTGCTTCTGTATGGTCTCTGTGTAACTCAGGAATTTACTGTGATTTTTGAAGAACAATGAAAACCATTTTTTTCAAGTAGGATATTGAATCAGTGCTGTGGTGTTAAGGAGGGTTGGATTTTTTGTGAACAATCTGATGTGTGTCGATGTGAATTTTGTGAATGCTAAAAGCCTTGAAGTTTCTGTGTCTCAGAAATTCATTAATTTAGGCTTATTTTGTTTATAAAAGAGACCTCTCTTCTTGTGGCTTAGTGTCAGTTTATGAAGGTTTTTTGTGTGGCCATAGTATAAGCCAAGTATTCTTTCGTTTAAGACCCATTTAATTGGATTAGATAAGGAGAGTTGGAGAGACTCTGATCACTGTAACAAAGAGTATAGTGGTATTTGATAATAGATGTGTTGAAAGCAGAATACAAACACAATATAACATATTCTTAAGATGATTAATTTTGGAAGCATGATCCTGTGTGCTGAGAGGCAAACTCAGTTGATCTGTCATAAACATGCTTATAATAGAAATGTCATGTTTTGATTAGTTTATTTTGGCATTAAATCTTCCACAGCAAATGTGAGTTATTCAACTTTCATAGTAACAGAAGTTTGGTGGTATTTCACCATGTGTGACTTACATCTGAATAAAATTTGAACTTGCCTAAGCATTAATGAATATCTTTTTACTTGATTCTGGTAAAAATGTTCTCTATAGTTTCTTCTGTATAGACTAAGGCAGAAATCTTGTCTTTGCCCAAGGCTGTGCTGTAAATCTCTGAGGCTATCCATGGTATTCAGTGGATAATACTTCTGGCTCTGAGAACTTCAGCAGAAGGTCAGGAGTCCACTAATAAAATTCTTCTCATTTAAGTTCAAGGCAACTGGAGACTTGAAGTTCTCACTTGAACCAGAATGTCTTTTATCAGTGTAGGTCAGAGTTTCTACATCATGCAGGAGGGAGAGGCCTAAGATGGGAATCTTGAGACTCTTGAGTTGTCCATTGACTTCAAGAAAAGGTCCTGTTTCTCTTTCACTTAAAGCAGCTCTTTTTAAAAATAAGAGATTAATGGTTTTAGTAATTGTTGTGATATTAAAATGAAATAACTTTTTGTGAGATCAAATGATAAAACCACAATGGTGTATTCAGTATAGCTCATTCCTTTTAATGCTTTCCCTGTGTGCCTTTATGATTGAGTGGTGTCAACTATGCGTGAAATATCCTGTGCCATGCCACATGGCAGAAATTTTTAGATGGGATTTGTGCTCCTTGATTACTGTCTTATTTTATCATTTCAGAGTGGATGATGATGAAACATACTGCAGGGCAGTGACAGAGTACGCTCGAGCATGCTCCCACGCTGGGTCCCCGGTGCGGGACTGGAGGGATGACTTTCCTGCCTGTAGTAAGACTCTTTAATAAAGCACACTGTGTGACCTTTGAGATATCCCATGTATTCAGTTCAAATATTCCATCTTGATAACATTTTTTTCTTGTAGAACTCAAACCTGATACTCAAGCTGATCAGCCAGTTTCACTCTTGTTGGCAAGCAATTAATTCAGTGACTTGCTAGAGGAATATTTTACTTCTACTGTGCTATGATTTAGAACAAAATTCATGTTTCTGTGGATTTCTTGAAACATCATGTGCGCTGATCATGTTCTAGGGCAAAGAGCAAACATCTCTGGAGATCTGTTGCTGCTCTTTGTCCCAGAAGACCTTTCAGCCTCTACTGGCCCTGTAAAAGAATTAACATAGTTAATCCAACTCCTTCTTGTTATCGCTACCACCCATCGGTTGCAGCTCAGTCTCATGAACAAGGCTTAGAACTTGCTGAGATATGAACACATTTCCCTGTCACAAAAGGATAACTTATTTTGGAGACATGATATAAGGATTTGCTAAAGAAAGACTTAAATATTGACAAGAGCTTCACCATAGTTCATCAGTTAAGACTCCTCCAAAACATCCATTTTCCTTGATCTGATTACCTATCTATACCAGAAGAGCTGCCCAATGTTTATTTGACAGAAATGGGTTTTCTAGCATGGAAAGAGAAATTGCACTAATGTTCAATATACCATGTTTTTGTTTTTGTTTTTTTTTTAGCTGAGAAGTGTGAAGACACCTTTGTTCACCGTGACTGTATCAGTTGTTGTCCACCAACTTGCACATTTGAAAAAGACTGTCTTGGCAGCAATCTGCACTGTTTAGATGGCTGTTACTGTCCAGATGGTAAATATTGTCAATGTTATTTCAAAAAATACATGTAAAGCTAGTATCCAGCATCATAATGATGTCTAAATAGACTGTGGTTAAAGCCTGAAAATTATGCATATTGTAAACTCCGCCCTAGCTGTTGTTATTGTTGCAGTGATTCTGCCCTTTATTGTGTGATAAATATTTATCTAAGATACAAAGGTGTCTCAGCATGCAATATCAGTTAAAATCTGGAGCTGCTATTAGTGCTTCCTACAATAGGATATTGCACAGATTTAGCCTACTTTATTTGAATTATTCAAGTATCTATAGAAATTTTGCTTAAACAGAATGTGTCATGTTCTGTACAAGAAACCAAAGTTTCTGAGACCTGTGCTGGACAAAAATTATTGATTGTATTATGAACCGTCCTAGTTCTAGATGGACTAAAGATAATGAGATTTCAGAATATTTTCATTTTTGAGTCTGTACAGTTTTATATGCTTAAGGCAGACACATTTGAAAAAGCAACAATTCAGAGTGACAGTGAGCTGAGCTCTGAGCTCTCTGCACTCACGGGGCGACTGTTTTTGCTGGTCCTTGTTTAAGACTGATGACATCACCTTCTGGCAGATTGGAATGTTTGAGTCAGATGGGGGAAGAGCAGTGATTTGGGGTTCGTTAATTTGTTTTACATCTCATTTATTAATTTCTTTCCCAATAGGTCTCATTATGGAAAATGGAACTTGTATCTCTTTGTCAAATTGTCCTTGTATTTATCACGGAACTGCTTTCCCTGTAGGCTCAAAAATTGAACAAGAATGTAGCAACTGGTATGTGAAAGCTTGTGTGTTTAATCTCTCTAGGACTACTGTCCATAGTTATTTTAACATCATAGTCACACTTAAATTTTAAATAATAGTTACTGTCTATATTTTAAAGTCTGAGACCTGTGTATCATTGAAATATACAGACTATTCTATGTGAATTCAAGGCATATTAATTTTAACTCAAGGCTACTTCTTTTGCTACAAATCAGGACACTATTTCTCTATTTTGTGATTTTTCTTTTTAGTATTTGTGTTGGTGGCATTTGGAACTGCACTGATCATGATTGTCCAGGTATTTGTATTTCATTACTCTTTTCTCATTTCATAACAAAAGCGATAAACTTTTCTGAAGACAACAGAACCATATATGATCTAAGGCTTTTGGCCACCAATTTAGAAAGAAAGATTAAGCAGGTGGATATTGACAGTAGCTGTGAGCCAGCTGGAATGAAGCTGTTATTTGCCTGATCATACTGCCTTTTCCCACTTGCTTCCCCTACCTCAGGGTGCTACATCCACCTCTTGTTTTCTATTGCTTGCTTATGCTCAGTGTTATTTGCCACAGATGGTGTATTTTTACTGCCTGTGGAGTACCTAGGCCAGGTATAAGGATCTCCTCACTTATAGGTGCAACTTTATTGTAAGTAATAAGAAAACCATCATTCTGATGCTGTGGGCTGGATTTTCTCTCTTATAATAACAGTTCATGTTTGAATAATGATCTTTATCTTTAAAGATAGCATGTCTCTGTAACGTGTTACACAGAGGAACATGCAGCAGGCAGGTGGTGAAATTCCCTTGATAGTTCTGTACCTCAGACAAGATTATATAATGAAGTTTGTGAAAGAGAGATTTTTTTACAAATTAAGGAGCCCTCTTTGAATGAGGTAATAAGCTTAACAGTTGCTAAGCAAGGCTTGACAGTGTGGATCTGTAATGTAAAACAATTGCCATTGAGAACCACTCTCTATGTCTTGTGGGTGTTGTGTGTGCATGTGAGGGGTTCGTTATGACTACTTTGGTCTGGTCCTAGGGACTGAGTTGCTGTTAGTAGTGGGAGTAGGATAGATGTGCTCCCACAGAGAACCTTCTGCAGCCAAAATGGATCTAGTTCATGTGCTCTAATGCTACCCCATGGTGTGAATAAAAGTGCAGTAATTGTGGATGAGCTGGAGACTTGCTTCAGCAGTGCATTCCTGATTTGAACTGGAAAAAAACCCAAAATATGTGCCCTGACGACACCCTCATCCCCTTCATACCTGTGGTAACAAGCAGTTCCATAATAGAAGAATGGAGAAAGAGGCTCGTCCTCTTTCACACTGAAAATGGGAAAAAAATGATAACAAGATTCTAGAATACTTCTGAATTGTAACAGAAAATTCTTTTTTATTTTAGTCATAGGAATCTCACCTGGTTAGAACCAAAAGATGCTGAACATGGATGTGTTCTTTATGAGAGTATCTGTTGGAAATAGATGATTCTAGCATAATTTGTTTCTAAATGCCATTATTGTTAGATAGATTAAAGTTACCCTGGGTTATATACCGAGAAATCAGGATAAAGTTCCTTTTTACCTCTCTTATATAATTTACAGAATAATGATACATTCTTATGCAAGTGAACATTCTTTATACTTTTTCTCTCAAGCTGAGTGCTCCATCACAGGCAGCTCTCATTTCACGACATTTGATGGACGTCATTTTACCTTTCTTGGGATTTGCCAGTACATTTTAGTAAAAGGCACTGGAAAAAGCAAATTCACAATCACTTTACAAAAAGCACCTTGTGGACAGGTAAGCCACATTTTTTTGAAATGTTGATACAATCAGGTCCATATTTCAGGAAATCTGATTTCTGATTTTCATAACTACTTGGTTATGTTAAATAGAAAATATAAACTGAAACCATCTTACAGCTCTTTTTTGTAATTGTTTGTGTTGCTACATGTTATACTGCCCGTTGTGAAAGCTATTGCAACTTTAGAGGGATCAGTTCTAAAGAGTTACTCATTTATGCACATAAAAGTTGTATAAACACCTTTAGTTATGTTACCAACAGATGTCAGGCTTTGGAAAAGCTGCTGTTGGCAGCACTGTAGGTTTAATACATCACTGTTTTGTTTTTGGTTTTTTTGGTAACTTTAGATTTTTATTTGATTTGTTATAACCTATTTAATTTGCTGAAACAATGCCTTTTAGAAAACCATTTATTATACTAGGCACCATGCGTGCTTGTTTGAAAATATTTTGGAAGACATTCAATAACAGGCTTTAGGAATAAAGGTGCTTACAAAGAATACTTACCTGTGAGAGTGGATTTAATGATGTTGTTAGGCTCTCAGGAGAAGGGACTTTGAGACTGTGACTCACAGCTGACCATGTGCTGAGGACAGGGATGTCTGAACTCCTCAGAAGGGAGCAGTGCCCTACTCTGGGACTGTCTCTCATATCCTCCCTTCAAAAGCTTGATTATGAGCTGGTGCTTCTCTGACTTTCTTGTAAGCACCTCCTCCTGCATAGGTGTTGAGACAGCTGTTTCTGCATTTCAGGTGGCCTCAGGCATGAATTGGCTGGTTAGACAGCCACTGAGAAACAAGGTTGCTACTGGTAATAACCTTTTGTACAACTCTAGGCACCTTGAAAAGTTTCTGGATGAAAATAGAGAGCTCCCTGGGGAGCATAAGACGCTTAGTTTAAGCTAATTCTGTGTTGGCTTTTGTCCTGTATTTAGGTTCATAAATTCTGCCTAAATTGCACACTAAAATGATGTGTGTGGCATAGTTTATAGGTCACAATTTTTCAATAGTCAGATATTTATAATTTATTGTAATATAATGCAGGAGAATTTATGTCCTTTTGTCTGTAATCAGAGATCCTGACTACATTTCATGTGTGTCAAAGTTTCTTTTTCCTGCATTGCTGCATTTGTGCTCTGGTTGCAGCAGCTTGATTTAGATAGGGCCAGACTCTTGCTCTCCCAATGGTTAACACATCAGTGAGCAGTACCCAAGGTGGCCATTCAAATGTGGAATTTTGAATCCAGTATCAGTACCTGGGGACCTCTGTCCTCTTACCATAAGACTGCCATAATAGCTAAAGTGCATTATCTTAGGATATGGAGACTATGCATAAGCAATGTTTTATTATATTGTACATACAATTTTGAGGGCTTTAATGCTTTGAGCAATAGTTTACAACTGATTTACCTGATGACAGTTCTGATATTTCCTTTCTGTATGCTTTTCCCCTCCCTGCTTGTTCGATTCTGTTTTCCATGGTAATTTTAATGTTATTACCTGTTTCTGATGGTGAAACTTGTTTCCACTTAGAACTTTGACCACGCCTGCATTGAGTCTATAACACTAGTTCTTGAAGATGATGTGAGGAAACAAGTAACTCTCACAAGATATGGTCAAATCCAAACTGTCCCTAACCAAGTTTTTAACCTCAATGGTAAGAAGTGCATGGAGAAAAGTATTACCAGAGTTCATATTCTATCTCTTATACGCTTCAAAACTTTTTAATAATATCAGTCCATGAAAAAGCAATTTCTTTAAACATAAGTTATGAAAGCATACGATCACTTCTTAGAACGTAAGTAATAATTACAGATATTTACTTTTATCATCTGTGAAACAGTTCTTCATTATGCCCTCATTTATTTGCATTTCTTATCTTACAGAGTACCTAGAAATTCCACTCATTTTGTTTGTGTATAGGGGGAGAGAGGAAAGAGAAAGAAAGGAAGTGAAGAGACCTTGATGCTGAGGTCTAGATTGTTTAAAGCTTTTTAGACTAAATAGAATGGATTAGAATCCATGTGCTCCATGGGATCTATATTGATTTCACTGCTGACTTACATTGTGATTTCAGACAGATTACTTCATGTGCTTGGAAAGGATAATAAAATAAACCAGCTTTAAAAGCATGTTATAAAATTAAGCACCAAAGATAGAAATTATATTGCTAAATTTAAAATTTAAATTTGAAATTTACAGTGATTAGTTACTGGAATTTTAGTCTCTTTGTAAGAGAGTACAGTAAGAGTAAAATTCTTACCCAGCCTTCAGCAAAACAGAGTTTAGGGAGTTCTGTGTTGGTGATTGCAATTATGTCTTTTCTTCATTGAATTTGTCCAGTCACAGTACTACTTTTGGCATTCACAGCTTCCTATGGCAATGAGTTTCATAGCTCAGTTATGCTCTGTGTTGACAGTTCTGCTTCATAATTTGATTAGCAACTTCATTTTATTTCTTTTGAGCTAGTCCCTTTTCACTTGTCTCTTTCCAGTCTGCAACAAATATAATCTATGAAAATATTTTGGTGTCACATTCTTGATAATTGTGTGTATCTAGTAAGTCTGATCCCCATAGGACATCTTTAAGGATTCTATCTTCCTCTCTTGATTTATGCACCTGAGTCTGTGTGTGCATGTGTAGAGGCTGCTTATGAAGGTAGATCTACTTTAGGCCTTCAGCTGCAAGCCCAACAATGTGTAGCAAATGAATTCTGTGACTGTGAAATTTCCATTTCCTCACATAATGGATTTGCTGGGAAGGAAAGCTGGGAATTTGATAGGGGCTCAGTTCACATACAGTCCAAGGAAGGAGCTGTACTGATGTCATATCAATAGTGGTAAGAGAGAACCTTCTATCAAAAGATTCAATACACTTTACAGACTTCTGTTACTTACTCTTATAATATCATTGGAGACTAAGAAACAAGGGGTTCCTTGTCTTGCCTTCTCATTGCCAGAGGCTTGCAGTTGCATTACTTTCTTCTAAAATTAAAAAAAACCAAACAACAGAGATGCAAGCATGGTTTCTAGATAACTCACAGGTACAGAAAGGTGTGAGATTTTTTTACTGTCGACGGTTGCTGGAATTCCTGATTTCTGTTGTTACTGGAAATAAGCTCAGATGGACAATGGATGAGGATATTTGGCTGATGGTAAAGTTGTGCATAGTTTTCATTTTATTTCTGCATTTTCAAATTTTTTTTTGTTTAATGGGTAAACCAGTACAACCTGGAAGTTGGATTTCAGTGACTTTGTTTTTATTCTTCTTTTGCTGTGTTCAGGGGCTATTGAAATTCAAAATATATCTTCTTTCTTTGTTCAACTGAAAACTAATTTTGGTTTGAAGATACTGTTTGCTAAAGATGGAGAGAGGATTTACGTTCAAGTTGATGTCAGATGGAAGAGAAGAACATTAGGACTATGTGGAACGTACAATGGAAATTTAAGAGATGATTTTCTGTAAGTTTCATAATGTACGTTTATATAACGTTTAATAACAAGTGAAAAGTTTTGTTAAACATAATCATCTGATTATTTAATTTCATTAACGTGCTCAAACTTTATTGAACTAACCAATATAAAACGTCTTAATTAAAATGGTGATCACTTTTAGAAATATGAAAGTAAAAAATTTAGGCATTCTTGGTTGTTTTGCTAAGTAATTATAGAAAGCTACTATATTATTTGTGGAAGTTACTGGATGATGATATTATTTGAATGAACTTTTCCCTTTCTTGTTGCTCCCTTATCTTCAGAGCAAATATATAAGCACTGAGAAAAAGAATGGGTGATAATACTTTTATCATCCTCACATGGTTGACACTTACTACTGCTTGATTTTCCTCCCCACATCAAGTTTTAATGTAAAAAAATGGAATTCTAATCCACAGGAATATTTTAATTAGAAGGGCACACTTTCATTATTTTTAACCTTATTTCCTCCAGATTTCCTCAAGCTATAATGTCACAAAACTTGTCTGCACAGCAGACTTGGAGTGTAGGAACATTTTCACATGAATAAAATATCGAGGAAAAAGTTTCACATGCCCTCTCTTTTTTTATAACTCGGAGATGGAAATTCTTTTGGCACGCTGACTGTTCAATGTAACTATACATCTAAGCCTTTTTAATGAACTTGCATCCTCACCCATGTAGACCTTAAGGTCAGCAGGATGCTTACAATGTTGATATTTTCCTTTTCAGATCTCCAGCAGGGATGATAGAAGGAACCCCACAACTTCATGCCAATGCATGGAAAGTTTCCTCAGCTTGCTCCATGCCTGTCAATATTCCTGTGGTCGATCCCTGCAATGTGAATCAGCAAAATGGTATGTTTTCATATAGGAGTCTGGACTTAGCTGTATATTATTATTATGGGACAATTTTTCTTTTCTTTGTGGAAAAATTGCACATACATGCATTTCAGCTTCAGGTTTAGATGTGCATCTCCTCTCCTCTCCTCTCCTCTCCTCTCCTCTCCTCTCCTCTCCTCTCCTCTCCTCTCCTCTCCTCTCCTCTCCTCTCCTCTCCTCTCCTCTCCTCTCCTCTCCTCTCCTCTCCTCTCCTCTCCTCTCCTCTCCTCTCCTCTCCTCTCCTCTCCTCTCCTCTCCTCTCCTCTCCTCTCCTCTCCTCTCCTCTCCTCTCCTCTCCTCTCCTCTCCTCTCCTCTCCTCTCCTCTCCTCTCCTCTCCTCTCCTCTCCTCTCCTCTCCTCTCCTCTCCTCTCCTCTCCTCTCCTCTCCTCTCCTCTCCTCTCCCCTTTCTTTGGCAAAGACCATTTTTCCATACATTTAGCATGTAAAATGAAGTAAGTAGTTGATAAATAAAAGCTACTTGGTCATTAAGTGCTGGATGTACTGGCTATGAGTACTAAATTCTGCTGTCTACAGAATTTTAGCAATTTATGGTTCTGTAAATTATGCCAGTTGACAGGAAAGATGTGATGCATGTTTGTAGATTGTTAAAGAAATTGCAGGAGACAGTGTTGAGATCAAAAGTCCCGTCTCTGGCTTCTCCATGCTTTTTGCATTAAAAATTTCTTTATCCTCCATCTACGTTCTCTGACAAAAACTCATGCAGACAATCTGAGAGTCTTGAATTTGTTCAAATTCCTGAGTGAAGATTTAGTTTTGGCTGGTTGGCATGCCTATGGTTTGTGTTGAACTCCACTGTCTCCTTTTTGCATTGCTCTTTAAAATTAATGAAGACAATGGGTATATTGTAGTTGCCAATTCTGACAGAATGTAATCTAATATTTTTAATATTCCAGACATCAGAGTTCACTAAGGATGTGGGATTTATCCATATTTAAAGACTGTTGAAGCAAGCCTAGAATAACAGTAAATCTCTAACAATGTGGGGCATTCTAGGAGTTTTTATGCCTTCCTTGTATGTCTTTAGAAGACAGCCAAATCTCTCAGTCAGATCAGCTCAGAGCCTTCATGCCTCACTCTCAGTTGTTTGCTAGCTCAGTGAAGGTGAAGTTTGACATAAATGTGAGCTTCTTAGAACAGGAGGATGAACTGAATGAATTTCTGAAGGTCCTTTCCATCCCAAATTTTCCTATTATCCTCTAATAATCATTTTGAAAAAGCAGTGGAGAAGTGATACACACCATGCTACAAGCACAGGCATCTTTTCCAGGTCTGAGATGATATTGACCTGGTTAAATTAAAAAAAATTAAATGATTGTTTGTTTGGTTACTTATTTTGTCAGGTTAACTTTCAACTGAGCCAAGTACAGTCCTTGAACTTAGTCTACTAGAGAGTCCATAAAATGTGAAATTCTTCTGTCAATGTGTGTATGTGGAAACGAACATGGAAGTTGAAGGGGAGGTGCATTCTTTTAGCAGCAAAAGTGGCTTAAATACAATCCACATCACATAGTGGCCAGAGGGTCAGAGGAGGGTTTGTTGCTGCTGGAAGGTGTATAGCCAGCTTGGGATTTGCATGCCCTTACTTCCAGAGACTACATGCCAGGAAGTACATGGCCATTGTTGATGTAAAAGCTAAATGAATGTCAAGTAGGAAAACCATATTCCAAGCTTTGAGGGAACTCTTTTAACTATTTTTTGAAATATATTATTTTGGAATTTAAATTTCCTGTGCTATAAGAGGAATGCAGAACTGTTTTAGTACAGGTTTTTTTATCTTAAGTGGAGTTTGCCGTTGAGGGATTTGCTCGTAATATCAATTTTTAACCATAGAATTTTCAGAAAGACATTGTATGCAAGTGTTTATTGCACAGCTGGATATGTTTGGTTTTAATATTCCATGCTATTCATTTGACTAACTGTTGCATTAAAATGGATCTGGCTAAAGCAATGTCACCTTCTCTTAGCTGGGTATGCATCTCACTGTGATATCATCAACCAAGAGGTTTTTGCTCCCTGCCATGCCTACATCAGTCCAGGGCTGTACTACCAGCTCTGCCGCTTTGACGCGTGCAAATGTGGAAGCAGCTGCTTGTGCAACGCTTTGGCACACTATGCTTATGTCTGTGGCAAGCACGGCGTCACCATTGACTTCAGATCTCATCTTTCTTACTGTGGTGAGTAACATTTCCCTAATGGAATATTTTTTGGAATTCACAAATTTCATTCACTCCACAAAATACGGGAGTTGGCTTCTTTTTCCTGGAAACTGGAATTGCGCCATGGTGTAATGATGTGCTGGGGGAGAATGACAACAGCTTTTACATTAGGCATCTGAGCTGGGGCCCCTGAGCTACCTTTCAGGGAGGGTCTGCCCTTTCCATTGGTGACAGAGAGAAGTGGAATTCTTATATTGAAGCCCTGAGTCATATGGAAGCCCATAGCCCATACTTTATTAGGATAAAGTAGCCAGGGAGTGGCCGGAGTGGAGCCATTCCCTAAGGGAAGGCAAGCTGGGCTGGCAGGGGCTCCCTAGGGTGGGCAGAGCAAGGTGGGCAGTGATTGGACAAGTAGAATACAGTAATGATTTAAAACGAAGAATTTCACAGAATCTTAGAGTATCATGAGTTGGAAGGGACCCACAAGGGTTATTGAAGTCCAACTCCAGTATTTCTGTTTCTAAGCCATATAGTAATGCCTCAGCCTTAGCTGGACCACTCCTCCTCTTTTAGAAGCCTGAATTACTAGATACACGCCCAATTTAACATGTAGAAAGAATAGAAAACTACTGTTTACAAAACGGATGATTTCTGTCAAATAATTATTTTAACAAAAACCTACCTTAATCTAAATATTTCTAATTTAAGAAATTGATAAAACAGCATGTTTTTCTCATGCATTTTAACTAAACCCAGTGCAAAAAGAGACGACTTTGCTTCGATTTTTTTGAACTTCCATGATACACTGCTTTGTTTCCTATTTTTCACATTTTAAGAGTATGCTGTTCTCTCTTCTTTCTCCCTCTCTTTCCTCCAGCTGTGATGTGTCACAGTGGTATGCTTTATCATCAGTGCTCTTCTTTTTGTAAACATTCCTGTGCTTCACTTTCTATGGCAAATATCTGTGCTGATGACTGTGCAGAAGGATGTAATTGTCCTGATGGGAAGTATTTTGAAGAGTCAGTCAACTTTTGTGTATCAATGTAAGTAATAAAAAAATAGAATATATGTATGGGTACATTGTCCTCTTTCCAGCAAGATTTAAAGTAGTTTTTCTGCTGTTTCCCTCAAGATGTAGAATGCCTAGAGAAGGTAACAAACAATATGTGAAGATTTAATATTCTGCCTTACTAATCAGTAGTGAAGCCTCATCTGTTACTGTGCGTACATACATCTGCTTCACTTCAGAGCAGATGTGTTAAACTGCTTTAGAGAAGGGTAGTGAAACTTTTTAAATTCATGGGATAACATTTTCATGTGAATCCTTTGTTTTTAGCAGTTGGAAAAAAAGTGAGAAGGAATCTGTAAAGCAACAATCCATAAAGTAAGGGATAGTATGGGAAGAATGGCTAGAAGCGTCTTTTTTCTGTCTCACAAGGCAAACATCTTCAGTTAAATGGGAGGAAATGGTCAATGAGAGGAAATAGATTTTGTATGTTGCATACCCAAAATTTTACAGCTTACCACCATGGGTAGTTTTTGAAAAGATCAGTAAAGTTCGTACTGTAGAGATAAAGACTGTTTTAAACTATTCAAGAGTGTGAACTAACTTCTTATTGGCATATTTTTTCATGGTTTCTAGATAATTCTGTTGCTACTTCTAACCCATCTGGCTCTTATCACAGACTTAATGGATTCTGCTATGATAATTACTCTATCTCATGATTTTAACAATACTTTGAAAGGGAGCTGCAGGTTTTCATTCTGCTCCCATAACTGAGAAGAAAAAGTCCTTTCTATCAGAATAATGCATAAAACCAGTGAATAAAAAGTAAAGAGATTGAGGAAAATCCTGGCTTTGTTGAAGATGATGGGAGTTTTGCCACTGACTTCAATACAGTCTGAGTTTCATCTTTAAGTTTTTGTCGTTCAATGAATATTGTACATATAAGAATTGAGTTAATGAATTAAGTTAATGTTATGATGAGTCCTGCATATCATAACAGCTTGATAAATGGAGGGCCTTAAATCCCAATTCATCTTGCTTTTCTACCTAAATGTGTGAATATTCTTTTAACAGATCTAGCTGTCATTGTCGTTACAAAGGCAAATCCCTCCAGCCTGGAGAAATCCTTTCTACACCAACAGGCTCCTGGTAGGTTTGAGTGCAAGAGTTTTATCTTTCTTGTATCACAGTTTGGACACTACTTTCAGTGGTTTGAGAATTTTTCTCATGTAGATTGAAAGTTTATTGTATCGAGATTTTTTTTTTTTTTGCACCCTTCGTAAAAGGGAGCTTAGTATAAATTGGATTATGCGGCTGATTATTTTAACAAAATACCTGGAAAATTCTGTAAACCATAGTGGATAAGATTTTGTGTTATACTGCCTACATCCTAAATAATCTGGCCCTCCATTCTCACAGGGGTTGACATACTCAAATTTTTTTAATATCTTTTATATATATCTTTTATTTACATATATATATATATATATATATATATATATAATTTTTTATATATTTTTAGTGGAAGTTAGGAAATTGCATAGTATATAAACCATGAATTTAGGATCTCTCTGCATATCAGGAATTAGAAAATACCAGCAAAATATTGAGCAGAACTAAAGCTTTTGGTTTTTAATCCTCTTTTTCCTCCTAATTTCTGTTGTTTAAATTAGGTTGAATTGTATAATATTTTTTAACACGGTGGCTACAAAACATTTTTCCCTGAATAAATATGGGTTTCCTTATCTTTTCTAGTCAATGTTTGAATGGAACAGTGAAATGTGTTGAAGCCACTACAGAAAACATAGGTAATTTACAGTCTTTTCCCATATAAAAGTTGCACAATAGACAATTTGATAATGAATAGTAATTTGTTTTTCTCCTTATATGCATTTAAATTATGAGATACTTTATATCACAACATATTTAAAAATAGGAGGTTAGGAGCACAAAGAGTCTTGGGTTTTTTCCCTTCTCTTTCTGTAGCACAAATTGTGCTGCTCAGTCACTTAGAAAATTAAAAGAAATAAATAATTGCATTTGACATACAGGTCAATGTGTTGTCATGGAAATACCTATAATTAGCCTCACTATCCATGTTTAGGAAGCTTTAAGATCTTGATTCTAGAAAGTAAATTTTTAATGCATTTCTAATGGCTTTACAAGTACCTTGAAAATTATACCACTTCTAAGGGGTCTTTCTGCCTAAGGTATAATGTGTCCATCATTCAGAATGGACTGTGTGTGAGATCCAGATGCTTAATATTATTGTTTTTTTACATTAAAATGCATATTAATTTTATATGTCTGTAATATAGGTTATGTTATAGACTGTTCTGGTTGCATTCTTATATGAACTGTAATGTAACCTCCCTTTTTATCCAAATAAATAGACTGTAAACAAAACCAATAAAAAACCCCTTCAATATAAAAGAACAGTTGATCTTATTTAACCTTCGTTTTGCATTTGAAGTTCACATATGCCCTGAAGGAAAAATCTACTATGACTGCAGATCTCCCGTGCCTGGGTTACCAGCAGCAGGTGTGAATTGTGGGATCTCTTGTGCGAACCTTGCCATGAACTTCTCCTGTGTCCCCTCACCACCCTGTGCAAGTGGCTGCATTTGCCCCCCTGGGTAAGCTTTGAAGGAACAACCTGAAGCACAAGCCAAATGCATATTTTCCACAGTTCAACTCTGCAAATTTTTTTTGCTTTTTAAATTCCAGTGGTATCACACTTCTAATTTTGCAACTATTGTTCTATAAATTGTCGCAGGCACACAGTAACAGCTAAAAGGCCATCAGATATCCAGCTTACAACCATTCCAATTGGCTGGTATTTAGGACTGTCTGGATAGGAGATGGCTTCCACCACTTGCACAGTATAGTTTATTTGAATGTAAAAACAAACATGACAAATATATTGATGTAAACCATTGTGCTCCTGCTTATTGCTGCCCAAGTCTTTGTCTCACCTAAATTTCTATCAGGTTTACAATGTTCATGCCCAGCCTGGGGCTGGGAGTGCAGGTGTATGGACTGGTTTCTGCCCTGTTTCCCTTCATTCTCTTGGTCCATTTTTTTGTTTTCTCAGCTCGTGTATTTCGATTTGGTGCCTAGAAACAGTCTGCTGAGCTTGGCAGGGGTAATTTTCAAGTATAAAATCTAAAAACTTCTATTGTAGTTTGTGTCAGGACCAATCACCACTCCCTCTATTTGTTTCCATTCCCTCCCCTGACTCCTCCTGTGTGCACTTTCAGATGGAGGAGTCAAATATGCTGTGCAAATTGCTGTAATTGCTGCTCATCTCAGGTAGAGTGCTCCCTTTTTTCCTCGACTTTCCATTTTATTTCACTGTCTGTGTAGCCAGTGGTCTCTTGGCAGTGTATCAGCTGTGCACGGATCAGAGTATAAATGAGACTGTCACCATTCCCCTTCCAGCACCTTGTGATGTTCATAGATGACTAAGCACTGGTGAAGGTATAGATTTCAGGCTTGGATATTTAAGATTTAACTAGTTCTTGCCTGGTATTCTGTAGTCCTCTAAAACTTTGCATCAATTGAGAACTTTGCTTTCAGGACCATTAGTCTCATGGGAATAAACAATTACTTTTAGCACAAAATCTGCATGAATCTGTGAAAGTAAAAACTAATAATAGACTCTAACATCACGATGATATTTGCATGAAATTAATCTAGCAGTATTGACTTGAAAGTTCATTTGAAAATTAGAAGAAATTTTCAGAGCTAAAGCCTTGTTCTCCCAGTCATACAATTTCAAATTGAGTATTACTTGATTATTTTATGAAATAAAACTATAACAGCAGCACAGACAAGCAAAATCCTAAGTTTCTGTCAAATAATAGAGTAAAACACATTAATTATTTTTGTTACATAAGAGAATAAACACTCTTTTTGCTATTAGGTTGAAAAATAAGTGAATAACACTTACTGCATTTAGTAGTTTCCTCGTTGTTAATTTGTACTTAATTACCCCTTTCAGCCTCGTGGTTTCAAAAAGCAAGTGTGGCTTTTAACTGGAAGGGGCCAGCTGTATTATCTCAAAAATTAGTTTCAAAATGTCTTTTTCATGCAAGAAAATGTTAAACATATATCTCCTGCTATTTAATAGAAGTGGACAAGTAATTAAAAACTTGTTGTGAGGCATTTTACTATAATTTTTAGTTTTTAAAAATTCCCTTAAGTTGCCGTTCTCTTTGGATCTCCTTTCCCACCTTATTTCTACCACTACCCATTGCCTGACTGAATGACCTAAGCTTTTGGGGTGGAATCTGGAATTCCCCTGGAGACCTTATTCTGGCACCTTATTCTAGCATCCTGGGTATTTATGGTGCTTGTAAAGTAGAGCAGTTTGTGTATGGTATTGAAACCCTTTCCTTTGGAAAATCATGAAATTATGGAACTCTAGTATGCAAAAGAAAGGTCTTCCTAAACTAAAAATGGTTTACATTTTCTGTTAAAGCTCTTGCACAGCAGCTTGTCATTCTTTTAGTCAGTAGTTGAAGAGGTGACAAAGAATTAGAAACTCTGGAAGTCTCTGATATATTTTAGAAGTTGAATAATGTAACAGCCCAAATTTTCATGAGGAAATGAGCTGAGAATGACAGTAAATTCAAAGATACTGAAAGATAGACTGAAAGTCACCCTTACACTGAGCTGGAGATATGAGGCTAAACTGAGTTGCAGAAGCATCAGTAGTATGGAAAGGGACTTCATGGGACTAAGTTAATCTGCCTTTAAGCAGCACCAGCAATGCTGCTGTTATTCTTGGGAGGTATTTAGCTTCTATTGACAGAGACTAAGTACCTTTCCAAGCCATCTGTTCTGGTGTTTTCCTATCCTTAGGAAATTTTCTGAACACTTGACTCTTTTACTTAGAGCTGATTACTGTTTAATGAACTAGTAAAGGGCTGAAGAAAACAAAACTGTGTATTCCTTTCAACTTTCAGTGAAACAATGTCTAGATTGTACTTTGAGCCACCTGTTGCATGTCAACTCCAGGAATTGCTCTCCTAAAGAAGAGCACTGGGAATGTCAGTAACATTTTTGTTAAGAAAGTTAAAATTGCTAAATAGGTAGAAATGAGATAGAAAATGTGGTTGACCTTATATCTGGATTGTTTATTGATCTGATTATATTTGACACTTTTTGCATTAAATGGCTTGTTAGTAGTTTCAGCTTCCCTTGTGTAGGCAAGTAACCTCCACCATTGCTCCTCATAAACTGTTCAGCAGGTGCTGTGGGCCAGCTCACTGTTCTGCACTCAGAACAGGACAGGCCCTGTCTGTGCAGAGGAGCTGGCAATCCAGTCCAGCTGCTTTCCTGGCACAGCAGGACAAGAAAGCAGCTGAGAGGGAAGGGCAGTCAGGCTGCAGCCTCAGCAGCTCTCATGGTACCCAGATGCTCTGGAGTTTTCAGAGAGGAATACCTACACTACCGACACTCCTGCATGGGAACTGCAGCCCACACCAACATAGCCCATTCTAGACAGAAGGAGAGCTGCAGCTGTGAGCCTGGCGAGGTCTTCAGCTGTGCACAGTGGAAATTGCTCGATTTGGACAGCTTTTGCTGATAAAACAATTTTCCTTGGCTGGATGGAAGACTGGTTGCCCTTGGTGGGGTTTCAACAATACATTACGCATTCAGTTACATTGATCTTCTTTTGGATTTACTCTTTCATCTTAATAATTCTTTTATTTTGAAGGATGGCTGAGCACAGAGGGAAATGTTATATTCCTGACAGCTGTCCATGTACCTGGAAAGACAGAGAATTTCTGTCAGGAGAAGTGATAGCTACTCCATGTTACACCTGGTGAGTTCATTTTGCATACTTTCAAATTGTCTGGATCTAGACCCAAAGTGAAACTGATACAGAAAACGTGTTGAGTACTTTGAAAAAATATATATGCTTGTTTATAGATAGTTACAGGATATATCTTTTATTAGGCTTACTGATAGACTTGGATAAGCAGGAAGATTTTTAGGTGAGTGCCTTTTCAGATCTGAAAAGGAAGCTGAAGATATCCAAGTTAAAAAGCAGTCAAGAACAAATGCTTAATTCCACACATATTTGCTAGTCTCTGAAATGAAGACGTGGCATTTTGTGGAATAGAAAGACAACCAAGGCAAAAAAGAGATATATGCTAATTTTCTAGCCAAAATATCTGTATTCAGTTAAGTTTATATTTAATAATGAAAAAAAATTTGGCATGGCAGCTTTTAATCAGTTAAAAACCACACTGGCAAATCAACTGAGGATTTACTTGCACAAGCAAAAATAGAGGATGCCAGTACTACTTTCATACAAATTTGTATAAGCCACTGGATGTAGCTGACAGGAAAAGTAATCTCGCAAAATATCAGGATAAATTTCTTAAACTCATTCCATATTTGTCTGATACCCTGAAATCTCCAGGTAGCAGCTGGAGGTGTTTTCCTTTGAAAATTTGCAAACCTTTATCAAAATTTAGAAAAAAAAATGATGTCTGTGATGGAAATATTTGGATAAACCCTGCAAAGTCTGAGATTTTGCATTTATTTTTTATGCATTTTTATTGTACATATGGGCTAATGGCAAAATGTTCAACCCTTTCTTGCCATGGCATCACCAGTATCTTCAGAAGCAATTCACAGTATAGCTCTCTGTTTCAAGGTCTGAGAATTTCATTCCATTCATGAATTTCTGTATGATTTGAACTAAAGAACACAAGAAAGCATTTTCTTGAAAATATACAGCAAATGGCTGCCCTTATGAGGAGATACTGATTGTTGGTTTTCCTTTCAGTGTTTGTCGGAGAGGTGTCTTCAACTGCACCAGTTACCCCTGCCCTGCTGTGTGCACCGTTTATGGAGACCGACATTATTACACCTTTGATGGACTGGAGTATGATTATTTCAGTGACTGCCAAACTTACCTGCTAAAGGTAAGAGGATTGGTCATATCTTTTCTTGTGTCCATGAGAAAACAAGTATTTTGAACATCAGGAGATGATCTATAGAAACAAACATTAAGTGAATAGTTGTAGAACAGAGGTGAAAGCAGAACCTGTACATGACATTTTGTGCTCATGTCTTTGAAAATGGTACGTGGGTGTGTTCATGCATATCACTATTGGTTAGAGAAAAAGAAAAACCAGTATTTTCTGTTCTACCTTAACCACGCTTTTGTCACAATGAGCAAAGAATAACACTATAGAAACTGTTAGAATAGGTATAATCCATAGATTTTTAAAAATAATTACCTATAAACCCTGCTTGACCTAGGGTTAGTGATGAGCTCAGGCTGCTTGGAATTCTTCTTGAACATGATCTGCATCAGATCTGGATTGTATGTGTCTAATAATATCAAATACAATCATTTCATAATTCAGCAGTGAAATCATTCATTGGGATTTTCTGGCAGCTAAATGCTAACGTTCCTCATAGCACACATTTAGTGTACATTGCTAGCTTTTTGTTTGAAAATACCATTACTGACATTAAAAAATATGGTCTATTACTAAAACCACTATTGTTTATTACAATTGTTGCTATTTTAAGATTAAGTCTATGTGTTCTCAGTTACAGTAATATGTTTAGAAGAATACTTATTTTCCTGACTGTTTAATCTTAAGAATAAAGCATAGTTTCTCAACAAAGACTACTGCAAATAGTTTATTTCAAGTACACTTTAGTAGAGTATTCACAGCTGTGAAATAACATACATTGGTTCCAGATTTCTTGTGTGAGTTTAAAAAGAAAAAAGAGAGATTTGAAAAAGATAATAATACCTCATAGCAAATTCCTGGCATGTATCATATATGATAAAAGATCTCTTACTCTTAGAGATATTTGAACCTTTGTACAAGTCTTCCTCCTTTAAGATGCAAAAATTAGGGGTTACTTTACCTGTAAAATCACCTTGCCTGTATGATGATGTGGAAAGGTAGGTTGTAATTTCTTAATTCTTGTGCCATTCATTCAGAGGTTTGTATGACAAATCTATGCTCCTTTTTCAAATTTTAGTATGATACTGGAATGTTTGGCATTTACAATCAAATATCACCTGTCACTCTACTGTGTAAGAAAGAACCTATCTGGAATCAAACCATGGGGAGCATTTGGCATCCAAGAAGAAAGTTGGCAGCCAGATAATTAAAGGCACATGGCGCACTGCCAGTGGGTTGTTCTTCAGGTGAACATGACACAAATAATGAAATTGTTGCCTACACAAGTCTGCTTTTCAGGCTTCTCAGACTTTTTTCAGCTTTTCAAACTTAATTTTTTTTCCCCAAACTCAGCTAATGTGAGAAAGTACAGCCTAATTTGTTTATAATTTTTCTTTCTTTAGGAAAAGCTTTCATGACCTATATTAAAGGACTCTTTAGTACATATTAGGCACTACATAATCTTATCTGGCACAGAAGATGTATCTGTGGGCTGGTTTTTGACTGGGAAATGTTTAGAGAATTTTTAAGGGAAAAAAAAAAGAGAGAAACAAAGGATGGGATTGTATGGCAGATGCCCCAGAATTTTGAGGGAACTAAATACAGAACTGATGAACTATGTGATGTGCAACCCTGGAATCAGAGGAATGGAAGATGGTAGGATAACCAAATACCGCTAGTTTGCAGTGCTGTTGCAAGACTGATTTTTATGGATAATGTGAAACGCTCATCAGACTACTGAAATTGAAGCAGCTAAAGTGGTTGTAGTAGTGTATATACAAAACTGTAATAAGTTTGTCCTTTTCCTTTTATCTTTTATCCTTTAATCTTTTTCCTGTAAGTAATGGACTGCTTTGTTTCTACTAACAGAAGTATCCTAAAGGTGTTGTAGCAGGGCAATAAGGGAAGTTATAGCTACAATCACTTTGTTAGCTCTTCCCAGACAGAGAACTGAGTGTAAGAATTATAATCTGAATCCATCATCCCCAGAGGCATGATAATGTGCTGTTCCCATCCATGATACCGGCCCTCAGTGTTTGATTTGGCTGTTGGCCTTCCTAAATCTGATCTGTTTGAACAACTCTTTAATTTGTCATCATATTCCACTGTACCAAAGAAAGAACTCATCCTTACCTTTATTATGTTTTTAATAAGGAGCCCTTGTGCTCTTCTGGGAGAAACATCAAGTATAAGCTTTCAGCGAATTATGAAACTTACTTGTTTTCAACATCAGTGTCTCCTGTCAGGCCTTTTTGTTTAAGGTGACTGTAAGGGCATGAAAAAGCCCATTATAACTAGTTCAACAGATTTGTCCATTGGGCAGAAAATGACAGAAAATATTTAGAGCAGCAATTAAGAATATTAAGGCAGTAAGGTTTCATGAAATGGTAACTTGACTTTTATCGAGGAATTAGGAGTTACATTACACACTGAGATGTAAAGTCCCTGTATAGATAAATGACATCCACAGAGAAGACATCAATATTTATTTTTAACATTTTAAAATCTCAGTTATTTCAAAGGTCAAAAAATAAAATCTTAGCATACCAACTCATTTATCAGTGTAGATCATGTAAACACCCCATTTTGCTAATCTAAATGTGAACAGTAAATTTCAAGTCAAACAGTTTCTTACTTGAAAATATTGAAATATCTATTTTCTTCCATTTTCTTTCTTGTTGTCTTATTTTACTATCTTTGATGATGTTACATTCTTTCCTCCAAAAAATGGGGTTATTTTTCTGGCAAACTCTTTACTAGTTACAGTCTGTTTCTTCCACTTACCTGTTTCAAAGGTTTCTGCTCTTATGGTAAAATTGATGTCTTTCTATGAAAAGTGCTGGCCTTTCTTATTTCTGTGCTGGTTTTCAGTCCTGCAGCTCAGCATTTTTATTAAGGCTTGTAGAGTCAGTGCACTTGGAGCCCTTTAGACATGTTTTCTTCTGTTTCACAGAAGAGAATTTTTTCTAAGAAAAAAACATTCCCCAAAAAATTATTAGTAGCATTTGTCAGAAAAAAAAACTTTTCTCTGCTTTGGGGCAGATTTCAAGCAGGAGTTCAGAGGGATAAACTACCCATCAGAGTATTCTCAAATGAGTGGGAACTCTGTTGCAATGTCCATCTACCTTTTAAAACATACCCCAAAACCCCCACAGAAATATTTCTACTAACCTTAGGTTTCCATTAATACCTTAGGTTGTCAAGAAAGTCCTAAAGCACAGAAAGGGATGGATTAGTTTTGTTCCTATATCCTGAAAGATGAAGGTCAGCATAACTAAGGCCTCATCTTTAAGTATTCCTATTTAATATATTAGTCTTAAATTCAAAGTATGCAATAAAACTATTATCACTTCTTTTCACCTGCCACTGGGGATTTGAGCATTTTAAAGTCACCTTTTTAAGCTTTTTTGACGCAATCAAGAAAACTCTTTTAAAGCCAAAGTTGAAGGATTATGAAAGCAACCACCATTTTGAGTCATTTAATCAAATAATCAAACCATTATGCCAATTAGAAGTGCAGATGTAACTCTTTTGGGTCCGCAGACATTACATAAGAGCCCATTTGTTAAGTTCACTTACAAAACATGCATCATCTCAGGAACCACCACTATAGTTGCCCAAATGATTCTCCTATGGCTGAGCAGTCCCCAGAGCTATAAACCTGGACTGCTTTGGGGAATACAGCCAGGGAACGCTTTTCCTGCATTCCCCTTCTTTTTTAACTTGAAGCAAATTCAAAGCTCTTAGTAAATTATTCTTCTATTAGAGTGCTTAATACAGAGTCTGTTTGATGCACTGATAATTTTTTAGCCATTATTTGCTGATATATTTGAGTAGTAAATTTTTAGATGATGACTGGGACATAAGCTGGAACAATCACACAGAAAGCAACAATTTTTCAATTACTCATTTGACACATCTGAGGAGTCAGAAGTAGAATTTATCTTATTCTCCCTTATTGAATATCTGTAATTTTTTTGTGCAGCTCTTTTTCGACATAATTTGTGCCATGTAGCCAGACTGTAGATCCATGAAATTGGCAAATCTGTAGAATTAAGTATTTGGCATGGTCTCTCTCATTTATTTGCAAAGTAAATACATTCTTCTTGCTGTCTGTCACCCTATAGAGGATTAAAGCTGCAGGCTCATGGTTAATCAACATTGTCAAGCTAACTATTCATAGTTAAGACAGTTTCTTTTAATAGATTCTGGAGATTTTAATGGGAAAGTAAATAATGTTGAATTTAAAATTAAGAATGTTTAAAATTGGACACCATACTCTAAAAGTATTTTTTGTTTTTTCAGGGAATAAAACTGTACATGGGGTTTCAATCAGAATGCCTTTAAATTTTTGATTAACATGTCCAATCCTCAAGCCACATTCCAGCATGAGTGTTTCATGAGTAAATGATGTACCAAAATATTTCCACCTAAACCATTTGTCAAATAATTTATAGCAGCAGTAACCATGTAGAAATAACGATGTGTGAAAATTTATGTCCAAAAAAGAAAGAGACTACATTTAAGTGAATAGTTTGCCCTGCTCTAGTTGCAAAGAATACCAACAGTTTGCTTTTCATCAGTCCCATGTTTTCAGAGGAAACCTTTCTGGATGCTCTCTTTTTTCTGGGTCTTTGGAAGTCCTGTAAGGGTCAATAGCAAGCCCTCTCTGGGAGACATCCCTTTCCATCCTGTCTTCAGCTGTACTTGTTTTTCTATTTATTCTAGCCCTTCTGTGAGCAAAAGATCTGATTACAGTTGGCAATGGATTTATGCTCTAGTTCCATTTTCTTCAGATCAATGATTTCAGACTCAATTACCTCTATATGCCTTTCTGCCTCCACCACCTGATTCTCCAGACCATTAAATTATGCAGTGAATGAATCACTTTTATTCTCCAACAAAGGAAAGATTTCTTTCAATTTGTGCAGATTAGCATGGAGGGCTTCCAGGAAAGGCTTGGGGAAAAGTTTCTTATGATGAGATCGGCAATTTGGAGGTGGTGTGTGCATAGTGTGATTCAGAAGTTGGATTCTCTTTCTGAGGACTTTGGTGTTTAGTGACCTTTTGCCTTAAATTTCTGATTTTGGGTTAATGTTCATAATACAACAGCCCTTTGGCTATACTGACTCCAGAATATTTTACTCTTCTGTTGCCTGAAAAGGCAGTTTACTGTAAGAATGGCTGCCCGAGTTTGGGGGCCTCTGGTGGGTACAGTTTCATGGACTGGTGATGGTACAGCACAGTAAAAGAGAGAAAAGCCCAGCTGATGTGCTGCTGTTTCAGAGCTGTGTGTGCAGCACTAACAGCCAGCCCCTCTCTGTGTTTGAGTGGGTGGGTTGCACAGGCCAATCACCTGCAGGTGCTGCTTAGTTTATGGCCTCAGACTCTGGATATTGGTGAATGATGAGAATTGTGAATTAAATTTACTCTGATTTAGGTCAGGATATGAGTTTCGGTTTGTTTTTTTTTTTTCCTCTGAATATATAAAAACTAAACTTCAGCAGTGGAAATGAACACACTTTCAATTTTTTGTATTGCAAAACATAAAAGCTTTATTCAAATTTCAGCTTTCTAGCTTCTGCAATTGTTTGCTGAAGCTCTTGTCCTTTATTTTCCTGTTGCACTTTATTGTTTCAACCAACAATAAATTATTAACATTTATCATGCACTTATTAATAAAACAACACTTATCATGCACTTATTAATAAAACAACACTAACAGGTCACATGTAAATACATATAAATTCATGCTTAGATATTAAAACTGACACCACCAACTATGCTGCTGATTTCCAATTCAGAATAATTCATATTACAGAATGTGTCACTTGAAAACAAATATTCAAATGTTCCCAAGTCTTCAGTCTTCGGAAGGTCTCATTTTTAATTAGAAAGAGATTGCAGTGATATGACCTATACAAAAGCTAAATCTGGTACACAAGCAGACAAAGTTAAGTAAACAAAACAAAAGTTAATCTGCTTTAAATTATTTTTCCTCAAACTTTTTAATATAGTTCTCTTAAAATAAAAAAAAAAAAAAAAAGAAAATGAAAACTTTTTTAGTGATCTCTCTTTAGTGTTTTTAAAATTAAGAAACATTGAGTTAGAACAAGGTTCTATTTTAAGTAGATAAAGTAAAATATTTACTGTCATGTATTTTCATGATTATTAGATTTTTTTAAAAAAATTGGAATTTATTGTTGACAAACCTTCAGAACACCCAACAGGTCTATATTGCAGTAAAGTCTGCTAGGAAAAACCCTATGTATAAAAAAAGCTATAAAATTATATGTTTTTTCCTGTTGCATATATATATATATATATATATATATATATATATATATATATACACATACATATACATACTTTCATACATATTTTTTGGAGTTTTTGAGAGTTTATTCTGGCAGAGATGTATCCTTTTCAGAAACCACTATTAAGGAAATAGGAAAGAGTTATCATGGATGCATTAGCAAACATCTGGAAGTTGTTTGAGGATAAGTGATTAGCTGGAATAATCTCACTCCTCTTGAATTTTTGTCAGTGAACTTACTCAGTCTTGTTGCTTTCCTCCATTTCTACTCAACTGTGCTTCAAACCTAGAATTATCTCGTATCTTACAAGTGTACTGCAAGCTTCTTTGCCATATTTTGAGTGAAAATAATCTGCAGCCATGTAAAAGATGTAAAGGAAAGGAGAATTAATGTGTATTTGCATAAGCAATTTAACTCTCAGGTTTTTAGTTCCTAAATGGGTTTTTTGGTTATTTTTTTTAATAGTTGTATAAAAATACACGACATTGGTTGGAAAAAAAGTGCTATTACTATTCTTTTTCTCTCTTTTTCTCTCTCATATAAGAGGATCACCCTCTATCTTTCCCATAATTTTTTTTTCCCAACTTTCATGTGGATTTCTTCCCAAACGGAGACAGTGTGCTTCAGTGCCATCTATTGACTCCAAACAATATTGCTCCATTGTTTTAATAGCTGTGGGGAAGAACATTTGCTGATACAAAGTATTACAGGATGAAAAACAGGGATCAAATAAAGTTATATAGACTGTGCAATACCAAAACAAAAGTAAGCCACAGCTACTTACCAAACAAATGGAGCCACATATTGCTTCTGGAGTCAATAGATGGCAATGACGCAAACTAATGTCTCCGATTCTGGGGATTAGAAATTCACACATGAAAGCTAGAGGACAATAAAAAATTAGGTGCTGAGGCATTTGTCTGCTCTTCAAAATATAATATTTTATATATATTTGAAGAGCTTATATATTTATGCACAAATGCCCACTAAATCTGGGCTAAAATGTTTGTTTCTCCTAGATTAAGCTCACTAGAAGTAATAGTTTCAAATGTTAAGTTCCTTCAGAAGAAACTCAGACCCAGTAGACCACAACCAAGCTAATTCTGACTTTCCATAAAATCTCCTGAAATATTAGATCTGAACAGAGCTAAGGAGAAAGCAAATTACACTTTTTAAACTAGTTTATATTTCCCCCCAGTATTTTTAGAGCTTTTTGCACTTCTTTTTGTGGCTATATATGAAAATATCTAAAACATCATTAAAGCAAAAGGAAGATAGGCATAATCTCTCTCTATCCCACTCCCAGGATGTCCCTATATGCCTTATGGCCACCCTAGTTTGCAATTTTGTAGGGAACAAACCAAAAATAATGAGTAAATCAGACTATTGGGAATGGAAAAGAACGATTATTTACGCTGAAGTTAGAGAGATTTTAATGAAACTTTCAAATAAATGAATACAGCAAATTAAATTGTCGTTTCCCAGGCTGCATTTTGACGATGTAAGCACACTACACAGCGTTGTTATTGGTTAAAAGGGACAGAAAATTTCTAACAGGATATTGAAATAGAAAGTTTCGAACAAAAATAAACTCTAGCATTCCTAAGCACTGCTAAAAAAACCCCAAAACCAACACCAAACCAGAAGAAGGAAAGCAGTGCTTTGCTTTTTTGACTAGGAAGAAATATGGAAAAAAAGTGCAGTGAAGTCTAGAAAAAGAATGTCCTGAGAAAGGGAACTGACAATGAGCTTTTGACTGACTGCCCAGAGCTGTGACTCTGTCTTTTCTGTTGCTTGGCAACTCCATGTTATCACAAAGAAACTGATATTAAGTTGGAACAGGCTGGATATGGTAATTTACGTGGGAAGATACTCTTGCAGTGGGAAAACCATTTTATTTCTAGTTTCTGTCAGCGTAAGTAGGTTTCACATGATGAACTGTAGTACATCCCCTGCTGGGTGCATTTTACCTAAAAAGGTAAAGAGTGACTCTGCCTTGGAAAGAGCCTGTGCAGAAAAAAACAAAACAAAAAAGCCTCCCACCTTGTTATTCATTAGACCTGCTCCTAGTGTCTACTCAAACATTTCTCCTAGTGGTAGCAAAAAAAGCTTGTTTTCATATTTGTATGGATTTAGTGCAGATTAGAGAGATGGAACTCGATCATTATCTTTATACCATCACATTCTCCAAGAACTCTTGAGATTTGCCTAAGACCTCCCTGTCTCATAAACATCAGAAGATGATCCTCACTCTATCTGAATAGTCTTTTCTTTTGCATTGGTAATAGTTAAGTGCTAAGTTTCAATTTCACTTTATTTCTTCTTTATTGAAAGAAGACACTGCATGTGCAGCAGCTACAGAATAATTGAAGACTGCTATAGAAACTGTCATTCAAGTTTGAATTTGTCTAGTACTATATGGCTTGGAAGGGTGTCTATTGGAGAATGGTAAGAGTATGTATGTAAAGCAAATAATTTTGTGAAAGCTTGGAGCCATAAGAGACATGTAATCCATAACGATATTTTTATGATTTGTTTAGGTCTAAGATTTATTTAGAAAAAGAGAATGCACAGAAGATTCAGGTTTTAACGCAAAGCCTTTTTTTCTTAAATGTCTGTTTACTCATAACTCTACTGAACTATTACCACAACTATTACCACAGTCTCTCTGCATATCCATCCTGCATCATTTCTAGTAATTTAACCCCATCATGCAGTCCTACAAGTAAGGAAGTGCTTCACATGTCTTCAGGACTCCCTGTTCTGGCTTTGGTCAGCAAAACACTTCCTGGCTCCAGGCTTCTCTGTACTGCAGAGTTAACTTGAAATATAACTCAGTTTGTGCCCCTGGCTCAAATCCCAACCATACACAAAAACTTCTGACTTGAGTATGTTGATGCTGTTCAGCTGAAGGGATTAGCCTGGACTGTCAGAAGGCACAGGCAGCAGCTTCAATTAGCATAGTTAATATAGCTACCCGCTGTTGCCTCAAGGACTTGTCTTCATTGCCAAAAAAGGTGTATTTTTACAGTGGGGTAATTAGCCTGATTTAACTATCCTTATTTAAAATCAAGCTCTTAATTTCTTTTCTTACAGGGAAGACATTGCTTCCCTATTAACTCAGAGTGTTCTTTTTTGCTGAGACTAAGCTAACTGAAGAGGAATGAAGCATGCAATGAAAAGAGCCCACAATGTCCTAGGCATCAAATAGACCCAGAGACTGCAAACTAAGTCCTTCTCTGCACTGAGCTGTGGTGGGGAGGTAACTCCCTTTCTCACTTTTCAGTTGGGCAGCACACAATGTATCAGCTTGTGTCCTATCTACCAAACTAATGAGATTGTCTACTTTTTCATTTACCACATCACATCCAATAAATCAAAAAATGTTCTGGGCTGTTATCTGACTCGGAGGGGAATAATTGTTGTATTCAATCCAGCAGCAGGCCTGGTTTAATTAAAACATAGTGTATTTCCCAATAAGGTAGTGACCAATTTTATTTTGAGTGCAACCTAAAACAACTTTACAACAGAATGGAACTTTGCTTTACCTTGAAGCTTTTGATACTTTTAAACTGAGTTTCCTTGCTAAATCATGAAGATCTGATTTCTTACACCCCTTACTAAGCAGTTAGTGAATAACTTTACCCACTGTAACTGTGGCCTTCCAAGCTAACTGCTTACAAATGCCATCTGTTTCCTAAGCCCTGGTGTTAGGGTAACACAGAGATTGCAGGCAGTCTCCCATAACTTGTGTTCATTGCATTCACAAGCACTCACTTGCTGTAAAGTGTTTTTTATGCCAGGGAGCAGCATCCTCTGACTTGTAGGCCATGCTAGACTAAGGGTAACAAAAGAGTAGCACCTCCACTGTGTGGCAAAAGAAATACCATTATTCCTTGCAATCATCTGGGGTTGGGCTTATTTTTGATTTTTGATTGAAAGTGGTTTTTAAAGAGTTTGGTCGCTATGACTTTTATTAAGAAAAAATACACAAAGTGCTTCCTATAGCATCTGTTTTCTGCATGCAGTATTTCTTACTGATGAGGAAAAATTACTGATTTTTTTTTTTTTAATTCTTTAATTCTGATAAGCACAGAATAAATAAAGGTACAAATGTGAGACAGGCAAGAAGTAATTAGGAGTAAGTAGCCAGCAGCTTCTGGGAGTACGCTGACCAAGGCAGTGGTACATTGGCCACAGGAGGGAGTGAAGCTCTGGGGAGAGATGCTGTGGGCAGAAACCAAGGTGAGGGATGCCTCCTGTTGTAGCCAAGTGGAGCTCTTCAAAAACATTGCTGAGAACCAAGAGTAGTTCCCAGGACTGGGGAGATGCTGAGAGCCACCATTTCCATTTTGCACACCATGCCCATTAGCACCTGCAATTAGTTTCATCTAATCATAGTTTCAAAGACTGTTCAAAAGAGGGCAGGAGCAAGAAGAGTTTCAGCAAGAAGAGAACCTTTTTGTTCCCAGCACTAGCCGTGTCCCATATAAGACTAGATTAGTCAGTGGATGCTACTTGATGCTTCCAAGATTTTTTTAATGTCTGTCTCAGGTTTCTGATAACTGAAGGACTGAATTTGATAAAAAATTGAACCAGATTCAGAAACAGTGTTATTGGCTTATATTAAGGTTACGAAGTCTCTCAACTGATTTCTGTACTTACAGGTGCTTATTGATTTGCAAGGATCGGTACAGAAATGAACAGGAAAGCAAATTAAAATAGGAAATAATAGGAATAACTCAACTTTGTTTGTGGTAGTGTTAGCAACTCTGAAAAGGCAGTTCACCTCTATTGTTCGAGTAAAAATCTTAGCATGGGGAATTACAAGGTGCATGGATGTTTCCCTCAGGAAAGAAGAGCCACAGAAGCTCTAGGTGAATAAACAGACGTGTTGAGGCAAGGTGCAAAGCTCATTTTTTTTGTGCCTAGAATGCAGAATTCATGAATGGGCTATAGAGCGAAAAGGTGTGGAATTGAGAAGGCAGTACATTTGAGTTTAAAATACTAAAACACCAGTAAATCAGGACAACAAAGTATTCAAATCTTCTAAATGTTAAAATAACCCCACCCTCTAAACAAAAATACTAGCAGAAACCTTTATCCCCTCCAATAACATTGAATATGACTCATGGTTTTGTGAATTTTGATGTGTGGTGGCACAGAAACTGTTCTATCTACTACCAACAGATGGTAGGTTTCTTGGTTTTAAAAATACAAAAACAGCTTGATCTCATGTACCTTGGTTTAAAAATAAAGCTCTTTTTATAGCATGTCTCAATTTCGACAACCACACTGTGCCATAAATATTGGATTCCAAGTATAAGTGTATTTTAAAAGCCTAAACCAGACCCTTATTTTATGGGTAGCCTGATCCTCTGAGTTTGTGAAGTCTTCAGCAAGAGGAGTCACAGCTGAACATAATGGCTCTTTGTGCTTAACTCCAAAGCTTGTGAGTTCAGCTTTGAATTTAAAAATGCATTTCCTGATTTGGTAACTTGCTTAAATTTAATTTCAAATGTGTGTAAATTCTAAAGTATCCATTTTTTCTGATGGTAAGCACAGAACAAATCTGCAGGAGTGAAATGCAATTGAATATAAAAGTAAAATGATTTCTTCTTAATGTTGCAGAGCACAGATAACTCAAATATATCTATAATTGCTCAGAACAAAAAGTGCTTTGACAATGATATTGTTTGCTCAAAGAATGTTTTCATCACTGTTGGAGACACTGAGATTTATTTTAGTGAACCTTCTGAGAAACAGGTTAGTTATTTTCTTTCCTTTTTGGGTTGCCCTTTAAGATAAGCACTGCAAATTTACAGCTCTAAAGGAGAATGTTTTTGGAAAGCATCTCTCAGTCTGAGTTAATATAGTACAAGTGTTTAGGCCTGGATAACGCAGCAAGTCCCAAGACACGCTTTTTTCCCCCCTTTTTTTATTTCAAGTTCCATTTATCATAAAAAGAAAATTGTTCAAAAGTCTCAAGGAGTTGAAACATACTGGCATTTATGAGTTTCTTTCCAGTTGGTTTTGAAAGAGAAACCAAAGTATGAAGCAAACTTAAATGACTGAAAAGACAAAATATCAAAGTATTAAAAAACAGTTCTACTAATGTTATTGATTCAGCTATATGCTGAAGTATTCTTCAATACACACTTTGCTGTTATCTGGCTGTATACCTTGGTAGCATTACTTTAGTAGATCTTAATAAATATTCATTTGTGTCAGAAAACCCTAGGGGCACAGGAAAACAATTCTAACTATCAGCTCTGGAAGGCTGGATATTATACCGTGATCCACTTTCCAGAACAGGACATTACAATTCTCTGGGATAAGAAGACAATGATGCATATTAAAGTTGGACCTCGATGGAAGGTGAGCTGAAATATAAACCCGAGATTTTGTGTAGATTCTCTGTATTGCTAATGTGATCTTTTATTGAATAACAGTGATAGTCTTTTCTTCAAGATTAGCTTTCCCAGTGATATAATTGTTTTATTGTGGTGTTCAGCTGCTAGCATTTCCCAGGTAAGAAGAGATGTGACTTCTGAAGAGAACGAGTGATTTTGATGTGTGTGCTTACTGTGTTGCTCGATACACTGCAGCCTTGGAGCTATGCAGTGATTCAGCTCTGACTCAGAGATACTTGGGGGCTGGAAGGGAGGGGTAATTTTTGAGTTACCCTGTTCACTGCAGGTTTTCATTGGCTAAGGCAATGGAAAAGAAGCTTCCATGCCCAGTGACATGGAAGATGGCAAGTTTGTAGTACAGATTGCATTAGGCTGAGGATGGAACTGCAACCTGGTTAAGGTTTCTGAGATGAACAGATGGAGTCACATCTTGGGTTTAATTAAAAAAGACAAAATACAGAAAAAGATCTAAACAAAAACTTACATTTAAACCTAATGGATATATCATGACAGGATTCAGTCACGATGCAAGGAAGAATTCAAGGCTCCTTTTTTAACCAGTTGCTTTTCTCTTTTCCACTCCTATATCATTGTCTACCTTGGTGTCTCTGCAACTCAGTCTTTGGGTGCTGGCAGAGTAACCATATCTGGGCAATTCAGAATTGCATTTCTCTCTGTTTCAAACATGAACATATGTATTAAGATGGGGCTCATTCAGCAAAAGAAAGCATTCTAGTCTAGAATACAGTATCAGATTTTCTGAAGTGTAAGTCAAAGCTATAATGACCATCTAATGTGGTTTTAAAGCAAAATTATTATAGGCTTCTCTTTAAATAGCTGTAAAATACTTAATTCACCTACAAATTGATTTATCAGCCATCAATACACATAGAGAAAAAAAAATTTTCTTCTGTTTTTGAGTAAGCTAGCAGGGAGCTGAATTCTACAGGTTTCATTTAGGAACAAAAATACTTCCAGTTCTTTCTGTTTCCAATGACTATTTCTTCCAGAGGCTCCAGTTCAGTCAGATGTCTGCAGCAGACCTTAGGAAAAAAGAACTCATTAGTGTGAGCCACAATGCCCTAAAAATCCAACTCTACTTTTTATTGTTGTGCAGGAATGTCTATTTTCCTGTATATTTATACATGTATGTATGTATACAGTTTTTCTCATCAGCAGCATATGTCCAAGAAAAGAAAGTTGCAGCTGTCTCTTTTATAATTGCTATTACAAATGTTCTGGCTATTGTGAACTAAAATTAGAGGCAGCAAGTTTTAATGACAACAGCTAGTCAGGCTTCACAATCATGTGGTAGTTCACCTGAACTTTTGACTTTTGGACTGGAATTACTACTGAGCTTTCAGAAAAATATATTAGTAGATTCCAGTCCGTTTTCACAGGCAAGCAGTAAGAAGAAGTTCTGGAAAATAAGAAGAAAACCATTGATTTCTGTTAAAAGATATTTGCAATATGGAACTGCAGGCATAGCAGAGTATCAAATATTTTCAAAGAATAAGTCAGATTTACCTTCACTTACATATTTTTATATGCCTTGTGTGTCATTTGTGCCAATTATTGACTGAATTTGTGAAAAATATTTTTTTCTCTTCCAGGGCAAACTGGCAGGCTTGTGTGGAAATTTTGACAAATATACTTCGAATGATCTGACTACATCAAACAACATGGAGGTGAGAAATGCACAGGTGTTTGGAGACAGCTGGGTATTAGGACAGGTAAGTCCCATGTCCAATAAAAATGTAGAGAAAAAAGATTATAATTTTATTTTCTAAATGAGCACATTATAAGCGCATGATGTTTAGGTATTTTCTAAAATTATGGTCACTATATAAGAGGGCATTTTAATTTTTGTGTCTGTAGATAGGAAATGTGCTAATAATCTCTTATGTCATAGCAAAGAGATATCAAATTTAAATGAAACCAGACAATCTCTTTAGGGATGAATATGTTTTCCCCTGTGTCAGACAATTATAATTGTCTGTATTTCAGTGTTCTACAAAGTTAGGTACACTGCTACTAGTATATTTGATTCATCCCAATTTAAAAATAATTCTACTTTCTCTGGAGTTGGAGGCATCAGGATGCTGGAAGTAAACAGAATCTGAATGCTGGATAAAAGAGCCCTGGAAGAGTTTCTTTCTGAACACTGAAAATAAAATGAAGATTTATTTTAGTGGCACTTTGTAAACAGAGTAAACTGACAAAGCAGAAGTGGTGAAGGGATGGGGAGAAAGGCTCAGAACAGCAACAGGCACCACCCAGTATGAAACCTTGATTTTTGAGGAGAAGGTAGGAGGACGCTATAGAGTGGAGGACTGCAACTCTGGTTTATAACATAGGAGAATAGGTATTTCATTCATTTGTGCTGAGAAGATGTAAAGTTTTATAGCCTTGTGGACCTATGGAAAAATCATTATTTGTAACACACTCCATTTGGATGTCGGTCAGTACCAGTTTTTAATCTGTTCTCTCCTTGACACAGCAGGAAATTGGCTAAATAACTCTCACCTTATGGAACAATGCTTTGGAATAAAGATTCTGAGGCTTCTCTGCCTCAATATCTCCCCTTGAATATATTTTATTCTACAAAAAATGTTTAAATTTCATAAGCAAGCAAGGAAAATGTTTAGAGTTATACTGCTCATCTAGAAGGTTGTACATAAAGAAATGTATTTGTATGATGTTTGTGAATTTTTCTTTTTCAATTTATTGATCCAGCGGCTCTCTTAAAAGGATGTATAGTGTTTGCATAGCACATTGCCTTGTGAGATAACTTTTGCTTATACATCTCTGACTTTCACCTTACTTTTTGGTGGACATATATACCTGTAAAATCTCGTGTAATCTCCTGATCTCTGTGTCTGCCAGAGCGCTCAGTGTCTAAGTTCAGCCTTTGTTTTGCTGGTTGACTGTGTTCAGACAGACTTGACACTTCATCTGCCCCCACAGTAAGCCTTGGGGATTTTTTCAGAAAGGACCTTTGGCCTTTGTAAAGACGTATCCTGGTCACCATTTCTGAAAAATCTAAAGACTGTAAAGGAGTATTTGATAGCTGGAGGCCAAGAACCCAGCTCTGCTACAGGGAAACGTGTTTGTATTAGCACTGTGTAGCATGAGATACTTCCAGGGCTTCTCTTTCCTGGGAGTGGCAGCACATATCCTCACAGCAGTGTCCAAGCACCTGCACAGCAGGGCAGCATAGGTGGGTGATTGCACTGCAGCCAAAGGTGCTGCGGGACACCCCAGTGATGCTCATGCCTTCATCATCACACCCTCCTGGTGCATTACACCCACCTTCCCTGCTGCACCAAGACAGCATGGTTTCAGATGAAATCGTGTTCTCTGAGCTGAGTGTCCCTTTCCTGTATTTTTCTGTAATTTTTTATTTCTTTTTGAAGAGATCCTATTAGTGATGTAGTTGTACCTCACGCATTTTTGAGTTATTATGATGATCTTTGACTCTATTTTTTTAATGAGTTCCTCCCTTCCTACCACTGCTTCTTTATTTGAACTTACAGGGCTAAAGCCATCTGTAGTATGACTCCATTTAAAGTCAGTGAAAACCACCCAGGATGGATTTGGACCACGTATTTGTTTGTGATGTTACAGTTGGTTGCTCTGGTAATGATTATAATGTGTCAGAAAGAAAACATTTTGTCTTTATGCATTGAGCAGAGACAGCAGGAACATTTTAGTGTTTTAGAACAAAACAAAAAGATTCTTTTTTTGTGCAAATGTTTTTAATTATAAAAACAAATCAAGGAAAGAAGATGAAGAAGATAGCATTTAAATTTTTCATTTTCCGATTATCCAAGTATTGAATTATATGATACTATGGTGTACCTGAATCTGTGATAAACACACCTACCTATTAAATATTTGTGGGTTTTTTGCTTGTTTTCAAGTGCAAGAGCCCAAATGAAACACTGAGACCATGTGAAGTACATCAGAGCAAGTTCCCTTATGCCAAAAAGGAATGCTCAATTTTATACAGTGATCTTTTTGCACCTTGTCGTAATGTGGTAAGTTTGTTAAATATCCAAGATTGCTGTAATGAAAATAATAAATTTCCAGTAATTAATTTCTTCTTGCCAGTACTCTCAGTCTGAATGTGGAGATACAGAGTAAAGCCCTGCAAATATCTCTCTGTGGGTGGGCTATATTTGTGCAGAGCTCTTGTTCCTTTCAAGACTGGAATCTAAACATAAAAGTGGTAACAGAGTTGTGAGTTAGTCGACTGAATAATCAGGGTTCTATTCTCTTTAGGCTTTATTTATGCCTTTTATCTATATAGGTAGCTAAGTTTTATAAATTGAGGGATTCTAAAATAAGTGTATGTGTAATGCACCTACATCTTAGCTCAAATGGTTTTATTTTGTTAACTGTTCTATATAGAAAGAAATATGTTCCTACTCTGTACAGAAAGAAATATGAGCATGATTTCAGCTTCAGAGATATTAGTATTTTTAGTTGTTTGGCAGCTTATCATCTGGTTTTATCAAAACTCAGAGGTTTTATATCCTTGTTTTCCCAATACCTGGCTGAGCCCCAGTTACAAGAATGTCCTTCAGTTCAGTCTAGACGAGATGGGGACAACACTATTTTGTGTGGTAATCTTTTATTCCATTTTAATCCACCCATTATCAATGCAAGACGTGCTTTATACATTTTCCTGTTTCTAATTTTGGCCTCCCAATGGTATTTAGGTGCTTCTTTACACCTGAGCAAGCAAGAACCACTATGCCATTTCATCTGTCTCTTAATTTCTTCCTGATTATTAATACTAAATGACATCATTAGCTGTCTCAGCTGAACCTCCTGACTTTCAGGATTGAAGCTGAATCTCCACATGGTTAGGAATTTGCCTGTGAAGGAGGTTTCAGTAGCTTAATCCTAGAGATTTATTAAAGTTGACTTAAGTTACTATGTAAAGAATTTTTTGAGCATGTGCCTGAGAACATAGTGATGAGTGTATTTTCAAAGTGGCAAATAATAAATAAAAATGGAACTTCTGAGAGTTTTTAAGCAACTGTATTATATAACAACTTAGAAAGATCTTTTCTCTTGAACACTCATTTTCTATATCTTATCCCTATTGTGATTACAATTTGCAAATATTATGCCAAAAATTTAGCATAATTATGTAAAAAAATCTATGCTAGGTGCAAAACATGTAATTTAATTAGTAGTCAGGTATTTCCACATCTATGTATCTATCTTGTGTGGAAGAGTCTGCAAAGCAAACATCTTTGATGTGCTTTTAGAACCTATTAATCTGCATGTAAAAGTACAGCTCCTCGAAAAATAATGTAAAGTGACCTCCTATCAAGGGCATGTGCAGCTGACTGCTGAGTGGGGAACAGGGTGCCAAGAAAAAAACCTGAGCAGGAACTGACAATGGGGTCATGGAAAGAACAGAAAACATAAATGGGGGTTTCAAATGTGCTTGTTGTTGCTCTTGCTATGTGGGCAGAAGATTTTGCAGTGCATGCAGGAAAGCTCCTGTCTGTGGGACAGGTGGCCTTGCAGTTCAACTCAGGCTGCAATACCAGTTTGCAGGGAGACAAAATCTTGCATCTCTGGCTGGCAGCAACTGATGGATTGAAATTGCCCAGATAAGCACTGAATTCAACAGGGTCTGAGGAACCTGAACACTTGGAGAAAAAAGGGTCTTTCTCATAATTTCTGAACTCTGCAGGAACTTTGGCCCATAACTCCCGGTTTATCACAAGAGCAGGATATTGCTGACCCATGGAGAGATGCTGTTCTGTGGGCATGAGAGACAGGTTGAGATTTTTGGAGCCAGTTTGCTGTTTGGTAATTTCTACAAAGCTACTACTTTCAATAGAGCTAGTTCTCATGTCCCCCCACGTGTCCCCTATGTCCCCAGTGGTATCCCTGTTTTCAAAACAAGAAGAAGAATGAAAGCACAATAACATCTCTCTGCCCTTGATCCAGTCCCTGCCAGCTTCTAGCAGCTGCCAGCTGAGAAGCTGTCTTCATGTTAGATAAGTACTGCTTTGTTACTGTGGTGGTATTTCTGTAATCTGACGTGTGCCATTTGAGTGCTTTACAACTGAGCTAGACCAGGGACTAAACTGAAGAGAAGCATTGCTTTAAACATTCCATGTGTTGAATAAGAATGCTGTTTTGGAAATGTTGCTAAAAATTAAAAAAAAAAAAGAAAAAGAAAAAAAAGATTTAAACTCAAGAAATAGTGTATCATGTAAAACCATGAAATATTGTGATAGGATTTTAAAGAATGTGGGTTTCTGATCGAATGAAGTTTTGTGGGCAAATTATATTAAAATCTTGATAAGCGCAGAAATATTGTTTTTTTTCTGCACAAGGTCACCAGTGGTCTTAAGCTTTCTTCTCCTGGGAAAACCCCCCTCTACAAATTATTACTTTAATAACTTGGTATTAAAGTCAGAGCTCTGATTTTGTTGTTCATGCACAACTGACAGGATGACTACAGATGGCAGTATTTGCCTTATAAAAGCAGAATTGACAGCTTCAGTAATTCTTTAAAATCAATGAGCAGCAAGTGTGTGGACAAGCATGTTAGTAATCACTGATTGAATTTTTCTTTTGACCTTTAACTTAGGTATTAGCTGATCATTTGCAGTGTACATTTTTTGTAGGAATTTGCTCAAACTTTGGAAAATACCTTATTTTTGTGTTTAATTCTTTCAGTCAGTCCAGAAGTAAAACTCCTGCTGCAACTGGAATTTGTACAGTTCATGCAATTAAGTCACTAATTTTTCTTCTTTCCCACCCCAGATTGATGTGACTTCTTTCATCAAAAATTGTCACACAGACACATGCAACTGCAATCTTGGTGGGGACTGCGACTGTTTGTGTACCAGTATTGCAGCTTATGCCCACAAGTGCTGCCAGCAAGGAGCAGCGATTCACTGGCGATCTCCTTTGCTCTGTGGTATGTACCTGGGCTGGCCAGAGCTTATCTCACAGGCATCTCTGACTTTTTTCTGCCCAATTATACAAATATGACAGAAGCAGGTGGATAATAGACATAGTTCACATCTCCCAAGCTGTTTCTGTGTTAGCCGTGTCATCCTTATACACCCAAATCCACGGTCTTGCTGAAACGGGCTGGCTTTGCTCAGGGTGTGTTAGGGCAGAGACTGTGGGAAAAGCACTAGTGAATGTCCAGTTTTCTGTGTAGGGCAGAAAAGAGACCCAATATGTTCTTTTCATTGACAGCAAGAAGGGTTCTGAGCTGTAGAATAATTCTCCTGCTTCAGGTCTGCTGTCACCGAACAAAAGTCTAAGAAAATAAAATTGCTGGCTGAAATAGCTTGTGGGACATGAAACTTCCTCTCCTGAAAATGAGCTTTACATTTTAAGGATGCAGATATGAACGGATTCTTTTGTTACTTTGTAATAATAATAATAATAGTAATAATAATAATAACAATAATAGGATGCTTGTTTTCTTTTTCTTTTAGCTTATGACTGTGAACATTACAACCAAGGTATGTACTATTTGATATTCTCATTTTAAAAACATGATTAATTTATGGGCTTTTTCTTTGGCTTGATGAACGTAGTTTGAACATTGCTTTTATTTTTAATGAATGAAGGTTAGTGGCCCAGCTGTGTTGACTGATACTAGTAATCCCTAATGCCTCCATTATTAAATTCATAATGTTTCTTGTGTGGGGGGTGGATTGATCCATCATCCTACAACGTATGGTAGCAGTCAGGGAGAAGCTCTAGAAGCTCTTCCTTGTGTTTGTACTGTAAATTTCAGAGCTGGGATCTACAATATTTGGACATTGACAGGCTATGGGATTTTATGCACAAGCCTCACAATACTGTACTGTGAAAAGAACTGTACCTTAGGATGAGAGTGGTATTCCCATAACAGAATGAATTCTGTGTCATCCCCTCTAATATTTGGATACTCTGCACATGCTTTATAGGGAGCAATAGATATTGAAAAGAGAAATTTAACTAGTTGCAATGACATGAATCTGACTTTTAATGTATCTTTTTGATGACTAGGATAATGTGTGTACTATAATGAGGATGATTAGAGAGATAATTTTTATCTCCTCTTGTCTGGCCTACTATAGTAGTAGTGTGTAGATCTTGCTAGGTATAGCCCACTTCCCACGATTTGTAATAGGGATTTTTTCTTACTCAAAAAAGTTTGAGGACATGGCTTTAATGGTGAATATCAAGACAGTGGTCTTAAAGGTCTTTTCTGACCTTATTTATTCTATGATTCTATGAAAAAGTAGGAAGGAGTACCGGTTTTGGCTTATTTTCTTTGTATAGTTAACATGAATTTAATAATATATTTTGTATCTGTGATGACAGTGGTGTTTTAGCTACTGCTTACACAGATCAAGGCCTTTCCCAGTTCTCATGCTGATCCACCAGTAAGCAAGCTGGGGCTGCACAGGAGGTTAGAGGGGGACAGAGCTGGGACAGCTGATCCCAGCTGACAAAAGAGATGTTGCAGAACACATGATGTTGAGTTCAGCAACAGAAATTGGAGGGGAAGTTTACTGGGACCGGCATTGCTTAGGGTTCATCTAGATGTTGGTCAGATGATGGTGAAGAATTTTGGCTTTTCCATCACTTTTCTTGCAATTGTTTTCTTTGGTTTCCTTTTCTTTTTCCTTATTTCTCTATAAACAAAACTCAAACCAAACCGTGATTTAACTGTCTTTATCTCCACCCATGAGTTTTTTTTCAGTTCTTCCCCTCTTATTATTTTGTGAGGTGTGGGGTGAGTGACCAAGTGTGTGGTGCTTAACTGCCTGCCAGGGTTAAAGCCAAGGACAGAGTTATGCATGTTTCCACTACCAAGTGGAACCAAGTGGAACATTAAAACTTAAGTTTTGTAAATTATACAATGAAATTTTTTCTTTTTCTAATTGATTTTTCTTCCCTTAGGTCTTGGTGAAGGACCCTATGTTTTGGCAAGTTTTGGAGTGAATGACACAATTATAGGGGCTAATGTATCCAGCAGAAGGATATTTCCCCTGCCTAGAACTGGAGCACATGGAAATGTAATTTTCAGTTTCATGATAACTCCAGGTCTTTTTAAAGATAAAGATTTATGTAAGTGTTCTCAACAATTTTGCTAATGGTGAGATATATATCTCAAAATATATTAATGATTTTTGCTGCCTCTTCTAAATGTCCTGAAGTAGTCTAGATATTTTTAGTTATTGGAATAAGTGGCTGGTTTCAAAATGAAGGACAGATTTAAATTTTAATTCTTTTAGTATTAGAAAACCTCACTTCCAGCTTTAAAGTTGACTTTTCAAAAATTATTTTAGAAATATTACAAAATACAAATGAATAGAAAACTTTGTGAAAAAATCCAGTTAGTTTCTATAACTGGAAACTGGTGAATTTTACCCCAGTAAATGTATCTAGCAAATATCAACAGTGAAGTTAAATGCAGGATATTTTTGTTTACAGTAAAATTGGTTCTACTTTTTGTTTTCACCTTATTTGTTGCTTTTCCTGACCTAGAAAATGTGCAACTCAGAATGATCAACCTATTTCTGCATTGTCAATAAGCAGCATCTCTGTACAATGTAGAAGGTAGATTCTTAGGGAACAGCTAATCCTAAGCTCTATGTTTTACTTATCAGAGACTTACCCAAACTCTACAACAAAATAAATATGTTTAAATATATTTTCTTCTGTATCTATTTTTCTTTCTTCACATATGTGAAAATTGTGCCAATTAAATCAGTTAAGATTTTTCCATTACTTTCTCAAATAATTTAATTTGTTGAAAAAATCACAAACTCTCAAAAATCAGCTTAAAGAAGGGCTTTCTCCACAGAAAAATTTCAAACTATGTTTAAAAACATTTGAATATTTATTGCCATGGGAAAATTAGGTTTTTATATGTGATTTTGAAATGAAAAATATATACAACAGAAGAATTAATTCAGTCTTGTCAAATCCCCATGTAAAGTGGAAGTAAATAATTCGTTATATCTGTGCAGTACACAGATGACTTTCATATGGAAATGAGGGATGAGATAGAATTCCTCTAGATTAAAGAACTTCAAGACCGTATTCAAGTTGAAAATCAAGAATGAAGTCAGTCTTCCTATAAATTCTTACCTTTTCAGAGAATTTTTTCACTTTTGATTTGGGACATGGGTGGAGCAAATAGAGGTCAAGTCTCTTATTTGGCCATAGATTTTCTTATTGTATTTTTGGATATGACTTCATATAAAAAAACCTGACCTCAATGTTCTTACAGTGTGATATTAATTACCAGTGAAACTTTGGCACTGTTAAGCTGTCAGACATTTGTACAGACTTGAGAAAAATTCCAGTCTGAGAGTACTTAGGAATAATTTTTGAAGGTTAGTAGCAGTAGGCTGAATGTAATTTTGGTCTAACTGATAAGTATCTTGGCAGTTCTGGATTATATGATCATTTGAAGTCTCTTTTAGTCCCTGCACTGCGTTTCTATCTCTCTGTGAAACATAAAACTGAATTTAATTCTTTTTCTGTGAAAAACAGGTTTTTAAAAGGAGCCACTTAACAGCCAATATGTAGGATTTAATCTCAATTATAAGTTGTTTTCTGTGAAAACCTCACCATTTAATTATTTTTTTCTTCTGTGGAAGCTCTGTCTCTTGTTTCCCTTGAATCTGCTGAGAGACCAAACTACTTTCTGTATGTACATGACAATGAAACCGTTGGGTTGGAGCAGTGGCAGGCAAGTGCCTCCTTTCAGAGACGAGCCACCTTCTTCCACCACCAGGGTCTCTGGAGTCCAGGGCTCAGTGCCTTTGAGCTGCACAGTAAAAAAGGCTTTTTCATCATTCTCACCTCATCCAGTGTTAAAGTGGGAAAGTATGATGGTTCAGAAGAGTTCAAACATTTCAGTAGCTTTACTATTGAAGGTAAATTTTGCATAATCCCCAGGGATAAACATTCTTTTTCTACTTGCCTTCTGAGCACTTTCTTTCTTGTATTTCATCAGCAATGGCAACAAATATTTTATCCTGTTTTTAATTTCTCTTTGTCTTCCATCTCAAAATGCTATTATTTTCTAACTTCTGCAGATAGGATGGTCGCATTATCTTTGAACTACATTTTCATTGGCTTACTCTTTTCAAAATGAAAGTAGCATGTCATGAAACAATGTATATTATGATCTCATTAATAATCTATAGATATTTATTCTTTTAAATGAATTGGGGAATTGTACTGCATCTGCAACCAACAGTATCTTCACTATATTTAATTGATCTTTTAGGTTTTGAAACAGAGTATATTATAAAAACAAATAGCTGTTTTTATTGTCAAATCTTGAAGTCTTTTAGCTTGAACAAATTTAAAGTACTTGAAACTCCTCACCTATTGGAAAGTTCTGAAAAAATTTTTTTTTTCATTTTTTCATTTATCTAAAAATCTCAATGTATGTTATAGAAAAGGCTGTAAATTTATTGTTTATTGCTATTGATCAATAAAAAACACCTTTTCTTTCTTTCTTTCTCAGAACTCAGTGCTTCTGTGCCTTACAGAAGGATGTGTGAATGGCGATATGAATCTTGTGCTAATCCTTGTTTTAAGACATGTAGTGATCCTGAAGGAATAGCATGTAAATTTCTTCCTCTGTAAGTGAAATTAATCTCATTTTGCTACTGTATTGTTTTTTGTAATAAGCATACCATATACTTTCTAAAAATTACTGCTGCTGCAATATCCATTTAGTTTTTCTGTCTAGATTTCAATATCATTCTCATGAGAAACTCTAACAAGTCGTATGGAAACATTTGTACCAAGCCTCTCATTTCCCACAGTTTGCATTCCCATTTACATGCACTTTCCAACACAAGAATAAGAGGATTTGTATTTAGCCCAGAGGATTAGCTTCTGGTAGTGGTTAAGTAGAAAGCTATTAAATTAAATGAAGGCTATTTTCTTCTATGGATTTGTAGTTCATCCTAAACAAGCACACCATGATGCTAAAACGACTACATCTTTCTGGTGTATATGTGACAGACATCAAAAATTGTAGGAATAGTAAGGGAGGAATACGCCCTCTCCTGTAAGAAAGGGGAACTTTTATACTGGGAGATGCCCGTTGGCATGAAGCAAGGGATTTCAGAGGGGTGGTGTTAGCTTGGAATTTAATAAATAGATTTCCCATTCTCCCCTGGCCTCTATGAAACCATAGTAAACTAAATAGAAAAATGCCTAAAAGCGCGAGGCACAATATGGTGGAAAAGAAAGGATACTTTAGAGTTCAGATTCCCTAGGCATATGCAATTTATGATTAGTAATACTAGTAATATGACTACTTTTCTCTGTTGGTATTCTTAGCTTTTTCCTTATGGGAACACTGGTTGTTTATGTCATCATCTTCTTATTGATAAGTCCCCTGAGAATGAAAAAGACATGGGAATATAGTGATTTGACTGCGTTCTCCTGTGTTGAAAAGACACAAGAAAAAGGCTTTATGTTAATATAATCTAAATATTTTGATATCTCAAATGAACGTATCTGGATAAAACAAGTCTTGTAGACAAGTTCATCATTCTGTGAAAAACCTTTCTGCTTAGGGATTTAAACTTCCACCTGGTGGTGGAAGCAGAATGGTCCAAAGCTATCATGTTCATCAGCCTATGCAAATAATTATTAACAGTTTAGAAATAGAATTATGCTGCTCAATAACTTTTTGACCTTAAAATGTCTCAAAATGATATGATCATAATTTAATTGGAAAGTTCTCAGAACTCTGATAAGTCATTCTAATGGTTTGTTTAGACAAAGTAAAATAATTTAAAATTAACTTCTACTGTGGCTCTAGAACTGACTATGCAATATTTTAAAGGGTTGAAGGATGCATGCCATACTGTCCCAAAAACATGATCCTTGATGAGGTCACACTGAGATGTGTTTATCCAGAAGACTGTAAGTATACTTTATTATGTTGATCTACTCTTATAAATTGCTCCAGAGATCCCAGGAAAGGATTAATCAAATGTAATTTTTTTAAAAAATAAAATGCTTTCTTAGAACAACTTTCTGTTGAAGATTGTCTCTAAGGAGCATAGACTCCATTCCCAGTCATCCAAAATATAGCTTCTGCATTCAAGCAAGTCATATTTTGAGTTGACTTCTCATATTTCTCTAATAGTGGGTTATATATATAACTTTTTGTGATTATGTTATACTCAGAGTAACTATATTTGATATATAATATATATTATGCATCTGTAAGGGAGAGATCCCAAATGAAAAAAATACAGCTGGCAAAAAGTTCAGTCTTTTCAGAGGCTGACACAACACTAACAAATTCTGTTAATCAATTTCTTAATTTCTGGTGTGTAAAGATACCACATTATTTGCTTATTTTTTGGGATAAAGTATATTTTTAACATTAAAATTTAATTTTAATACTATATCTTATTTTATTGTACATATTTTGAATTAAATACATTATGCTTGATATTTGCTAGTACAAAGTTATCTAATATACTGTCTTCTAAGGATGTAATGTACTTATTTCAAATATTTTACTATTTTGTATTTACTGAATTTTCTATGAAGTTGCCTTGTTACTTCAAAATTGCCCTGCAAAATAAAGGTTTTCACCAGTAATAAAAAATTAGCTACTTCATTTGTAGAGAAAATTAGAAAACATTTTGAGTCAGCTGAGTTCCTCAAAGTCATCAGATGACCTGGAACCATGGGCAAGATTTAATTTGTTAATGTTTAAATAGGATTTGATTAGAGATAGATTTGCTAGTTTTCTTTACTCATAGCCCATAAAAGAAGGTTAAACACACATTTTTCCTTTTAGGCATACTTGTGACACCTACAGAATCAGAAATTGGACTGAAACCTTCACTGTTAATCTCTCACATGGGTCCTACCACGGAGAGATTTCCTCAGACACCTCCTGTATTTGTTACTTCAGGGAATAAATCAACTTTCATCGGTGTGACAGACAAAATTACCATGAATGCAAACACAACTTCAAGGGGAATGAATATGTCAGCACAGTCTGTTACAGACTTTTATTCATTGGAAGCATCTAATGAAGCCACCTATTCAACATTTTCATTACCAAGTACAGTGGAGCCTTCTGATGTACTTCACAGCACAGCCAGCCCTACTGTCCTTTCCAAACCTGTCCCTTCAACATATTTTCCAATTCTTCTTCAAGCCTCATCAGTCACATCACATACTGCCTTCTCTAATTCATCTATAACTCTACCCATTACAATAACAACTCCAACAACCCTGCTCAGTGCAAGTCCTATTCCAGCACATTCTGCATTATTAACACCCACTTCCCTAGTGGTATTTCCATTTTCACTCGAAACATCTCAGCTAGGAACAGTTCGACCTTCCTCAGCACTAACAACTTTAGCCTCCAAGATATCTTTTGTCTCTTCTGAGCTGCTTGCAGGAATTGGGAAGAGTAGGAGTCCTTCAGTAAGTCGTTCTAAGGGAGAAGAAATACACTCTGAAGTGTCTTTGTCTGCTTTGCAGGCTGACAGAGAAACTTTCACAAGACCTGTATTTCTTCTAGGTCCACGATTGACACTAAGCACATCTACTTCTACTATATCTACTTTGTCTGTTAGACCTAGGTCTGGCATTAGTCAAACTGCAGGTTACCCAGCACCCATTTCTGCACTGACTTCAACTACTCTTCAAATTCCTGTAACTAGTAGATTTTCTAGCTCTGAGACAAGTGTTCCTCAATTAATCACAGTTTCATATTTCAAAGCAGCAAAACCCTTTTCTAAAACTTCTCTGATATCATCAAGTGCTAGTTCTTCAACCAGTTTTTCTCCAAAGCCATTTTCATCTTCAGTGCAAACTTCAATGACTGTTCCTGAGCAGACATCTCCATTAAAAAGGGCAGTATTTCTGCTGCTCTGCCAATAATTACTGTATCTTCACCTCAAATTTTTTCTCAAATCCCTAGAAACACTTCTTCAAGTCCTGCAACCTGCACAGTAGCTACACCAGTGCGTTCTCTGTTTATCTCCCTGAAACCTAAAGCTATGGCAGGTGCCACTGTTGCCTCCAAAAGTCTTTATACAGTAACTTCTGGTGCTTCCGCTCCTCTAGTCAATTCAACAATCTTTGATAGGTCTGTAGTATATAAAGCCTCAACAGAAAATAAGCATATAATGCACACTGATTTCTTTTCATTGTCATCCATTTCTAAAAAGCCAATGAAATCCATTATGTCTGCAGCCTTCCCCCTCAGGACATTGGTATTACCTCTAAATGTTACATCAATAATCACTTCAGAACTTACAGAGTACCCAAAAACTTCAGATACAGAGTTGAAAACTGACCCTGTAGCTCAAAGTTCAGGTACTTTCATTTCCAAAGATCCTTCTTTTACAAGGTCATTATCTTTATTTACAACCTTGTTATCAACATCAGTACCGTCTTATGTGACATCTCAGACTACACGTTCTTCATTGATTCCCATAGTCAGTAGCACATCATCACTAATACAAAATGTAAGTGCTACCCAAGCATCAGTTTCATCTCTTGATACACAAGGAACTTCAAAAATTCCAATTATAGACCTTGCAACTTCTGTGGATTTTTCTAAATTCACTTTAAAAATTAATCTCTCTACCAACTTTTCAGCAGCATTAAAAACATCCATTCTAATGCCCTCTTTACTAATGCCTACAGCCTCTGAAATCACTTAAAAAAGCCAGCCCTCTATGCCTTCACCTCCTCCTAAGACCACTCATATTTCTAATGTTTCTCTAGGAAAACAGAGTTCTTCAGTAAGTTCTTCAGAAGAAGATGGAACAATATCAGCCATACCAGCTGGAATCGTCACTCAATCCACTACACCAATGATCACGAACACAACAGTGAATGCTACATCCTCAAAAGCACCTTATATTTTTGCAAAAATGCTACCTAGTTCTTCAGCCAGTTTATTAGTTACTTCAGGCACTACCCTAGCCTCTAGGATTACTACAAAAACCACTGATTCTTTTGTTGTCAATTTGGATTTTTATGTGGCTTCAGCTTCAGTTCCTACCACCATAGGAACACATGAATCTTTATTTACAACTGCAGTAACTCAAGCTTCACAGAGCACTAAAGAAACTCCAAAGATTAATGTAATGAAAACAACTGGTACTACAAGTCCATTATCACAGATTAAGAGTACCTCATACATAGCATCAGAAGTTAAATACACAACTTCGTTTGAAAAAACTGTGGATATTTCAGAAGATGGTCAGACTTCACATGAGCAAAAAAATGCTACCAAGACAGAGACAACCACAACTGACAAATCTTCCCCACCTTATTTGCCAGTAACTGCAGTTCAGAATCTGCTTTTTTTAAGAAATACAACCTCAGTCAAAAATATCTCTATTTCTGGAGTCCTGGATGTAACAACATCAGATAGGTCCAAAATCCCAACACAGAAATCCATTACACCTTATTTTAATGTGACAGAGGGCACAGAGCTGCAAACCAGAGCTAGAATAGATTTATCTCATTCTAGTGGTGAAATGGCTCTGTCTTCCTCTTCAGGAACGACGGCCGTAGCTGACAAGGCTTACTTTGGCACGATGATGCATGCACTGATATCTACATCTTCTGAGTGTGTGGTATGATCAGTCTTACTTTCTCCTGTATGTTAAAATATATATTACTTTTCAGTCCATTCTACTATTCTACATATGTAATACCAGAGATTTAAAATAGTTCCTACTTTCTATTTAATTTACTTGTTTTAAAATTCTCAGTTATTCTTAGAGGATAGTTTTGTTGCTGCTGTTACACTGCCCTGGCATATTCTGCCATTTGGATGTACTGCTCAGGAGAAAAAAAAAGGCTTTAAATCTGTGTGAGTTTTCTAGATAGCTAAATATATCTCTGAGGTGCAGAAAAATCCATAATCCTTGGAATTTTGATGTTTCTGCATAATCTTACCCTGGATTTCCTTTTTACACTTGTTTCTTTGTTGTAGGGTTTAAAATGGGAATGCATGATTTTATATTTCTTAAAATGCTTCACATTATAACTGATTATAATGTGTACCCTCAATGCATAATGCTTTACATAGAGAATTCCACCAAAGCTGGATGGAACAGGAAGGGTGTGGGTGAATGGACATGCATCATTGTCGCTGGTTACAACCACACAAATGCAAGTCATTCAGAAATAACTGATGGGGGGCAGGTAGATGTGCTGATTCTCTCTCAGAGCTGGGGGATGAACAAGTAATCACTTGGACTTCATAAAGTCAATGAAGTTAAAGTTGACTCTGGTTGATTTTTCTTTATATGACAGCCAAGATACCTTGAACCTGTTGATAAATGCAGCCATTATGTATGTGTTAATATGGGTTGGATGTTGTACAATCTTTCAAGAAACTGCCCTAAGGATGTGCAGAAGCCAGATTGTGGTTTTCGAGGAATGCCTGTTCAAGTTAACACTGATAGCTGTTGTCCAGAATGGGAATGTCCCTGTAAGTCACTCTTTTTTAAAAAATAAAATATGGAGCTTTGATCTGTAAATATCAAGTAATAAATTAAAAGGTTATTACAACGGGAATATGAGGTTAAATACTAGAATGAATTAAAAAGAGCTATTCATCAGCAAAGCAGAATTAAATATACTGAACATTTTGGTACCTTTGAATTGACATCCCGGAGAATATTTTCTTTTTTCAGTGAAAACATTGAAATGTCATCTGCAGCATGAACACCAATATTTTTCAGCTGACACTTTTCGGAATTTCAATCAGTAGAAATGTTAAGATTTCAACATTTTATGGAAAAAGATAAATTAAATACTAACTTTTCTGAAAGACAGAACCCTCATATTTCGTTTAGCTCTAATTGTATTTTTTTATTCATGCTTAGAAACTGCAGAAACTGGCGGATGAGTCTGCCAAGGGAACAAAAAGGCTAAAGAGAAGTAATATTTAAAACCTTGCAGCATCAATGAAACCAATATTTCACTTTCATTTTTTTCAAGATAAGACAGATAAGTCCCTTGTCAGTATCTCAAATATATATATATATATATATTTTTATGCATATATTTTATCTCACATTGTGCAAATTCATTGGTCTTGCTTGTAAAACCTTAAGTCAAAATTTTCACCAATTTAAACATTCTCCCTTATCCTGGGCACACAGAAGCAGGTTAAGGTATTTCCCTGAGTAACCTAAACAATTACTTCAGCTTGTGGCTCAATATATTGTCTGCAGAGCAAGGTTATCTATCTATCTATCTATCTATCTATCTATCTATCTATCTATCTATGAGTGTATATGCAAATAATGCTAGAACTGATAGTTTTTAGAAATACCCTGTATTCAGTTTTGCGGTAACCTCATTAAATGACAGTTCTTTTTTAGGTCAGTGTTCTGTACTGTCTGAACTGAGTGTTATTACGTTTGATGGAAACAACATAGCTCTCTGTAATATGGCTTCCTATGTTTTAGTCAAGTTACCAGGAGAAATTATTATTGCTCATATTGAAAAATGTCCTGCTAATCAGGTAAGATTCTTGCATTTATGCAATAATTACAATTGTTCCTTGAATGTTTTTGTGTTATAGGTTTGAAATCATGCAAAAATGTCAATTCAACTTATACATGAAAGCCACACTCAATCAAAAAATGCCAAGTAATTTAATTTTCAAGAAGCATGCTTAATAATGCTGTCTAGATAAAAGAATTTTATAGTAGTAACAATAGTAATTATTGTGCTATAAGGAAATTAAAATGTGGGTTCCTTTTAAATTATCAGAGCTGACATAACTTCTCAATATGCATGTCTCCTTTCAGGCTCTCCACACAGAAGTATTCTTGTAATCTTGAATTTATACTTTACAGTATGGAAAAATATTTTTAAAAGTCACAAAATACATTTTGTAGTTATTTGAGGAAAGTATTAATGACTTTATGATGAGTTGCCTTTGTAGTTGTCTAACTCTCTGCACTGCCTACAGAGGGGATCCAACCACCTTATTTTTAGATTACCAGTTTAGGTCAGGTCAGTCTCATCATTTGAGTCTGTACATACATTTCCTTTGCATTGTCCACAGTCCTAATTTATGCAGGCCTTGAACAGCTGGATTGAGTCCATCTTCAGTTTGTGGATAAACCAGTCAGTGATGAGGGGCTTCACCAGCCTTCTTTCCTTCCCATCTCTTTTTACTCCCACAGGGCAACTGTACGCTTGAACTTTAAGACTGTTAAAGGCAAAAGTCTTGCATTGTTTTAGAAGTTTTCTATTAAATTGTTCTCTCATTTCCTGGTTGCAGTCTAGAGGTGGGAATGCAGAACACATACACAGATGAGCTTTAGAAGTCAGTGGTTTTAGTTCTTTAAGAAATATAATTTGAAAGGAACTTTCAGCATATGCACTAAATTAGCTGGGAAGTGTGTAGTTTTTATTATTTATAATGAGTATATTAAATTAGTTTAATTATTTAGCTGATTGTAGAAGAACATTAAAGACAAAGAAAATAGTAACTTATTTTTGCTAAATAAAAGTGCTGCTGATTATTATTGCACTTCTAATTTTTTTTATGTTTTCCAGAGTGCAAATTCAATAAGAAAACTAGTAAGTACTTATTTTGCTGATTTTAAATGCATTATTATTTAAAAAAAATTAATGTAAAAATGACAAAAAATTTATGTAAAAATTACAAATTTGTGCACTGGCCCAGAATTAGAAAAATAATAGTAACTAAATTTTCTTTTCACTTTTCTTTCAAGGTGCCACCTGCAAACACTTCAGGGCTCTGTTTTAAGAAATTAAATGTCACAACACACACTTTTCAAATACTTATCAATCGTTTAGCAAGAAAAGTAAGTATATATCAACAGCGTGTGTATTCTTAAAAAATAGCTGGAGAGCTATTCTGTAGTACAATGTGATAAATCGGATTTAAAATAAAACACTACAGGATTAGGATTACTTTTGCAGATCAGGTTCCCAATAAGTCATGGTATACTAGAAGCAAAACAATTTACATTTCTGGTACCATGCCTCTCTTAAATTTTCTAAAATGACACTTTAAAGCTCTTCTTTAATGAAGCTGCAAAAGCAGTTCTATTTTTCCAGACACCCTAGAATCCTAGAAGGGATAAATACTTAAGCTACTTTTCTTGCTAGTCAGTAACAAGTCAGAACAGATGACTTTGAGTAATTGGAATGAGGTTTTGTTTCATCATACAATATGTGATAAATAAGATTTTTTTCTTTCCCTTATTAGAAAATATTTTTTTCCTTATGCCTACTTCATTTGCAGTTTTTAGAAGTGGTGCACGTGGGAAGCTCTCTAATTTTAGCACTGTGACTTATATGTGGCAGAAGCTGTGAAAAAGTGTCTTTTGTTATAAAATAAAAAAATATATAAAATGCATCTTTGCAATCTCGCTTTATCTCTAAAATGTGTTTGGTTTATTTTAGGTAGTCGTGGATTCTGTAATTCAACCTTTACCATTTTCAAAAGAAGGACTGAGTATTCAGGATACTGGTTCCATGTATGTTGTTAATACCCCAGCTGGTATTAGCATCAAGTGGGCTCACGTTACAGGCATCATAGATATACAGTATGGATTACACTCTAACACAACGAGGAAGACAGAAGGACTTTGTGGTGAGGCCATGGTCACAATTTTTTTCTTATTGAATAACTTCCCAATTGGAATTTTCAACTCCCTTTTGTGTCTGTGACCAGCTGTCCCTATAGCTCTTGTTGTGACCCTCATTGACTATGCTAACAATCCTATGTGAGGGCCTGTGAAATACTATTAATTAATAATGAATTAATAATTCTGTTTGAAAGCACTGTGTGCTAATAAAGTACTTTTCAGAACAAGTAGTGATCAGCACATTGTATCTAAATAACTTTTAAAAATTTACTTATTTCTTTTACTTATTTCTGCCCATTTTAAGAATTTTCACAGAATTCACAGAATTCACAGAATTCACAGGATGACTAGGTTGGAAGAGACCTTGTTATGTGCTTAAAGAGATTATGTGTTTTAATTGATGAATCAATAGGATAATGAATTCAGGTAAACAGTGAATGCCAGGGGTCTGTGAAAGTTGTTTCTTATAGTGGTTTTGTATTAATAACTGTAGTAAGAACAATATTTTCTCTAGATAAGGCAATTTGTTCATCAAAAGATTGTTTTCATAACTTCTTACACTTAGAATATTCAAATAAATCTCAGTACAGTGTGAAATCATTAGTGATGAGTAATTAATTTCAAAACCATCTGCTATTACTCCCAATGACTGCCATTCAGTTGAATGAGATCAGAATCTGTTGCCGTGTCAGTGATTTTGATATACTCAACAGCACATTTTGATAGTAGTTTTTCTCAAAAGTTAATTGTTGTGAAAGGTACAATGAGTTCTATTGTGTGATCTCCTTGTTTTACTAAGCCATTGAGCTGAGAACTAAAATCACAAGAAGAAGTTGGAACTACAGTGGACATACAGCTGCTTCAATTTGTAAACTCAGGTGGCTAAGTTTCACAGGTCAGCCTAATGCAGTGTTAATCATAACTTATCAAGTGTGCTTTTCTTTCCCAAACGAAGGTATATGGCATCTTTCTTTGTGCTTTGAATATGATTTTCTGTCTCCAGGGGTATGTAATGGAGATCCTAGTGATGACCTGAAAATGCAAAACATGACCGTAATTTCAAATATGGAGGAAATTGAAATGTTCATTAAGAGTTGGGAAATTGAGAAATCACTTGATGTAACAACCAGGAAGCCAGTAAGAAACTGTAATGAAGACAACTGCACATACTGTATGGAACTGTTAAACCAAGGCATTTTCATCCCCTGTCACAAGAAAGTGAGTATGAGGATAAGAAAAATTGCAGGACCAAATCAAATAATAATTCTGTAATTAAGAAAAGAGTGACTTATTCATGCACATTTTTTCATGTTTTGCTTGTTTTTATAATTTGACAATGGAATGGGTGGCTTTAATACCTCTGTCATGTTGTCCATTGTAAAGACACATCTATATTGATCTCTGTGCTATTATGCTGTTTTTGAAATTACTTAATGGGCATTTCTCAAAGGAGAGACAGTGGATCATCATGTCAAGATGAGCATATTCCAGAGATGTTATTTTTATTAAATGCTTGACATGGATCACTAGAACAGAAAGCCTCATGCTTCTACTGCACACAACAGCGATTCATGTGGTTGCTGACTTATTGGACTAAAGAAATTTCCTGTTAAAAAATTTTGACATAGTCAATATTACGTTGACAATTTCTTGTATTACGTAGCATTTCTTACAGAAATCATTATAATTAATTTCTACAAATTGTACATTCTAATGAAGATATAGCTGTAGCATGCAGCTGTAGAGGTGGTTAGACCTCTATAGGCCACTAGAGGTGGGTAGTGCAGCACAGCTGCTTTCCAGAACAGAAAATAAGGGATCCTCAAATCTCTGATGTCTGACTTTCCCGACTTAATTAAAAATAAAAAGGATTAATTACTCAAGTGGCCCTTTCTTTCTGAGACATAGATGTGTTCAGATTCCTGATTCACTTCTTTTTGCTCTGCTTTTCCACCCTTTGTCTTTGTTGTGTTAGACTTTGATTTTCATTACAGACAAATGTTGTTGAAAGTATCGCATACAGCTGAGTCCCTTCTTTCACATTTCTAAGATCTCTCCTCACTTTCCTGAGGTAGAAAAAAATGCAGGGATTTCTTCTGAAAGGAAGGAACTAAAGCAGTTTTTTATATGGAAAAATTAATAGATATCTGCCACAGAAACTTAGTAGGAGGGAGCAGTGGTAAGCAGCTTGGAATCAAGAGGATAGAGTAGCAGCAGTGAGTAGTAGAATGCTTTGCATAATTGTTTTGACATATCTCATTTTATAATAATTTAAGGAAATCTAAGGAGTGGTAATACCTACTGCATATATGTTCCCAGAAGAGATAGTGCATCTTTTCCTGGTTTATAGCAAAAACTGACATATCATCAAGACTTTCAAGTGGTTTGTTCATCCATTATGAAATTTGTTTTCTTTCATATACATGATGGTGGCAGAGCCAGAGTGGATGGAGCATGCCGTGCACTTGCTGGCAGGAAGCAGCTGGTCAAGGATAGGTAACAGAGTCATCAGTGTGATGGACTTGACAGAAGTGAGAGACTGCTTGAAGATTTGCTGAAACCACAGGGAGAACTCAGCTGCAACACAGTAGTGAAGAGGCAGAATGAAATAAAATCTGACTTTTACATCTTGTTTCAAATTTATGCAAACAAACTCTCGGAAATAACATGGGTTGCACCACTTGCATCTAGGCTCCGTAAAATAGGCTACCAGGTCCTACAGACACAGAAACAGAGTCATAAGTAATTAATTCACAGCAGGATTGTATGGAAGATATAGCACCCATGTTTAGCTGAGATTGTTCACTTTTAGTTGACAGGGCTGTGCTGAAAAGTTCTTTAAAGTCATGTGACAATCTCATTAGGACTGCATTCTCTGTCTACTGATCAGCATAAAAAATTCTGGCAGTTTAAATTTTGCAGAATGAGTGTTCTGACAAAAAAGATGTTTTAAAATTTAGACACTGATAGTGCTTTTTTTTCCGTTGTGGCTGTATTATTTCTCTTAATTACTGATTTATTTTAGTTACAGGAAGTCCTTATACTTGTTACTTCCCAATTTCAATATGTCCTAGGTGTCACCACAGGAATTTTGTGAGAAGATGTGGATCAACAGTACTAACTTTTGGAATTATGAGTGTGATGCACTTTCTGCATATGTGGCTTTATGCAACAAGCACAACATCTGCATTAAATGGAGGACACCTGATTACTGTTGTAAGCAGATAGCCATATTCTGTACCTATATGTGGCTTTAGTGATGAAGTTTTTTAGTGATTAAGTGTTTAGTGATAAGTTAAAATATATTTCTTTCTATTATTCTTGTAGGTAACATCTGATTTTACCACAGCATTGGTAAATCAGGATACAAGTTCTTAAGATGAGAATACACCATTTAGTCATGAATGAATTTTAATCTCCATTGAATTAGCTACTTACCTAAAGTACTGTTAAAAGTATAAATGTGTGCTTTCTGTGCTAACTTCCTTGTTATTACTACCTATTTAACCAGTGAAATGCTGAAAGAATACAGAAGCACTCAATGTCCTTTTTCTTCCTTACAGCATTGAGCTGTCCTGAGGGCAAGGAATACCAGCCTTGTGTGCAACCCTGTGAAGCCAAGACTTGCTTGAATAAATGGTTCTATGAAGATTCTCCCTGTTCCTATTTAAGGGAAGACTGTGTGTGTAAAAATGGCACCATTCTGCATAGAACAGACTCTGACCTCTGTATACCAGAAGAAAAATGTAGTAAGTACAGTAGGACAGAGTAGTTCTGCAGTTATATACCATTAACCACAGTTACATTAACAGTTCATGGTAAGAGATAAGCTTAAGTTCTGTGTCAGTCCTCAGTAAACGTGAATCTGGTAAAGGTCCCTCAACAGAGCCTACCTTTTTCTCAAGCTACAGCAGTTTGTGCTTTCAGTTAACTTGGCTTTAATAATAAGTGCTGATGTTCCTCTGTTGGGGGAAAAGTGATGATCATTCTTCTATAGCTCCCAGGCTTTCCTCCCTTGAGAACTTAGGAAAGAATAACATGGGCAGGTTCTGACTCTTGCCCTTACCCATTTTCACCTATAGAAAAAATTCTGGGCTTTTAACTTCATAATCATATGCAAGTTATAGTTGCTTTCAGGAAATGGGAGCTGTCTGCTTGTTGAAGGGATATAATGTTTTGGGTTTTTTTCTTCCAGCATGTACAGATAGTAAAGGACAGCCCCGCTCTGCTGGGGAGATCTGGAATGGCTCCATGAGAGGGTGCTGCATGTACAGCTGTTTAGAAAATGGAAGCATTATTGCTGTAGAACCTGAATGCAGTGAGGATCCACCACCAGTCTGTGAAAGAGAAGGGGAAGTTCTCCTTCACGTCATTGAAGAGAGAGCTTGCTGTCCCAAGAAAGTTTGTGGTACGTACCACACTTGTTTTCTGTAACAGAAGCACAAAAAAAAGTGCTTCACATTCACAGGCAGCTGACAAACTCTAGATTCAAGGTAATATGTTTTAGAATTTTTTTCAAGTGCTTATATCTGGTTGAGCCAGCAATCGAGGCTTCTACTCTTTATAAGAATTATTCACTGAAATAATTTTTTCCTTAGAAGTCCACCAGTTAAACAAAATTCCTGTTAAACATTTTTTAAACTCTTGCATGGAATTTAATAATAAATGCATATATATATTCAATTATACAAGTACCTTGGTATTTGGGGACATCATCAGAGATCGCTTGCTTTTCTTTCTAGTGCTTTGGTGTGATGAGCAGTATCCTCTGATCTACTGCTGTTTCCCAGAAGCTGATCACTGAATACGAATATTCTGCCTAGCCATGGTTGTTAAGAAAAATAATAAGCTTACTGCTCCTAAAACATTAAGCAAAATATACTAATTTCTTCATAACATCTTCAAGGAAAATGAGAACATATGGTCCAATTGATATGGTGCTTTTGCTTATTAGATGCCTGTAACCAATGCTGTATTGTCAATTTGCTCAAGGAATATCAGTGGGACATTATAGCTGGCTTCATGCATAGGGAGCAGAGCAAGTAAATACCAGTTTTAAGAGAGATATAACTGCTTGCTTGGGTTGAGCTCAAAGGTCTACATGATGTCATGGAGTGAACTTTAAGCTGCCTTGGTCTGCTCTTGTTTTGTGGATCTCTGTATTAGATGATATAAATAGCCTGAACTGTAGGACATGCACTTGCATCTGTTTAAAGATATCAAAATTGTTTTTTATCCCACAGAATGTAACATGTCATTGTGTGATGCCATTATTCCAACATGCAAACCCAATGAAAAATTAGTGGTAGGCTACCACCCCATGTCCTGCTGTCCACAATACCGATGTGGTAAGGAAAATACAAAACCACAGTTAGTGGCAAGTTTTCCATACTTGTATTATATGTTAGAAGAAAATTTGCATTACAAGTTGTTTTGATTGTTAACAGAATGGGATACTGTAAATAGCACTAGGCAATGATATATGTTTTCTCCAATATTTTTTGTGTTTGTGTTTTGTGTTACTTCTGATTTGCAGTCAGTTTGGGATATTTATTTTACATAGCATATGAAGAATATATTTTCTTTATCTTTTCTGTATTTCAATGACTCCTTTTAAAAGTGTTTGTTTCACATCCTGCAGAATGTGATCCTTCAGTTTGTTTTAATGCCTCCCAGCCCAACTGCAGAGAAGATCAATTTATTGTTGAAGCAAAACAGGAAGATCCCTGTTGTTTCTCTCATCTCTGTGGTAGGAAGCCTCTAATATTTTATGGAGAGCTAAGGAATAGTCAAGTATTTACAAAAACAGACTATAATTCTAAAATAAATAATTCAAGGCTGAAATTCTTGGAGTGAGATTTCATATAGATCTGGCTGACTGGAGCATAACTTTTATTGGGTTTGGGGGTCTTTTCTTTCCAACATAATTTTGAACATCATATTTGAACTTTGTTTAGCTTTTGTATCCATAAAATCCCTAGAAGTTCTGTTATCTGAGTGACAAATGCAGTATATAGTTATATAGTCTCTTAGATGGAATTCACATGTGCTTGCTTTTTAGTATTTAAAACTTTGTACATGTCTGTTTTTTCCTTTTTTTTTTTTTTTTAATTTAGTTTGTGAATCCTGTATTGAACCTGTTCCCTTGTGTAGTGAAGGAGAAATTCTCACTGTAGACCCTAATACCATACACTACTGTTGTCCTCATTACTACTGCGGTGAGTGTAACTGTTGTGAGTTCGATATATCACCAAATTCAGTAAAAATGACAGACAGTGTGTGGGTGTGCAGGGATTTATTTAGGTTTGGCAGTTAGGGTGGGCTTCAGGTATAGACTAAGAGGTCCAAATGAGGGTGTAGAGGTACCAAATTTGACATAGATTCAAAGTTCTTGGTGTGCCCAACAGTGGTCTGACAAACCTAGTCCGTGGAGTCTGGAGAGGTTATTTAGCTCACCAGGCAGAATATGGTTATCTTCACAGTGATCTAAATACCAGTATGTTAATGTGGCACTGAATCTCATCCTTGGAGTATAAATATATAATTGTTCATGTATTAAAACACATTTAATAAAACTGCTTCCATGCTGTTTTTCCTCTGTTGTACCATTCACTAATGTTTAGGCAGTTTCTTTGCACTTTTAGCTCCTAGGGGATGGAGTAGACCAAGGGTTTCAAATACAGCTGGGTTGACTACTATTCAAACAATGAGCAGGCAGAAAATAAATATTTGCAGTGTAACTTAGTCCTTTTCATAGCCTCATAAAACACATAAATTGTTCTATACATTTTTAAGTGAGATCTACAAGTATAACTGCTTAATTTAGATTAACTTGCATCCTATTGCAGTCTTTCAGGGTAAGTGCAAATAATTAAATTGATTTCCACTAAGTTTGGAGTTTAGTAATTTTTACTTCAGTTGTTTCTGTATTTTGGTCCCTTATTTTCCTACTACTTTTACCCAGGTAAAATTTTCTGCAAAGGCTTTTGGCATTTTTTCCCCCCCAATTCTGGCAAGGAGAAAGTTAGATCTCAGTGCGTGGTTTTCTTTCACAGTCCCAGTAAGCTACTTCTGATAAGGGAGGCAGTATTTTCTTATTAGCATCATACCTGGAGGGCAGTTGCTCCCTGTTATCTTACAGAAGTGCACTTTACAGTACATTTCAAGTCCCTGTTTCCCAAAGATTATGGTTTTAGTTGTCTTTGGTACTGGCTATAATCTTGAGTTAGTCTGAAGTAGGAAGCACATTAAATGATTCCTGTTCGATGTCCTCTGAAAATTTAAACATGTTCTAAGATAACTAAAATCACTTTTGAAAATATTTGTTTAGTTTTTCATTCCAAGTGTAATTCAGGTGATTTAGAAACACAATAGCATTTGTATAAAACAATTTTATTTTAAAAATAGTTCATCAAAAGTAATGTAAGCTGGAAAACATGAAGGAAAGTTGAGTAAATTCTCATATGTCTTTCCCCCTCATTTAGTTTGTGATGAAAATCTTTGTTCTGAGCCTCCTATGATTTGCACAGATGACATGACACCTGTGAAGGAAAAAATACTTGGGCAATGTTGTCCGGAATGGCGCTGTGGTAATTATTGCTTTATTCCTTAGTCACACCTGTTAACCAAAGCTATCAGTTAGCTAATTGATTAACACAGTTTTCTCTATCTCCTCAGAATGTAGTTGTGAAAATTCTACCATGCTGACCTGTAAATTGGTAAGTGGTATCTTTTAAATATTGTAAGTAATATTGCTGAACTGTCTTACTCCTCCCTTTTACACTTCTTGTTTCAGTTAGTTGTAAAGAGTGAACAGGGACAGGATAGGATTGCCTTCCAGCCCCAGCTCAAGCATGTAATTCCAAGTGTCTGAATAGTGTTGTCAATAATTCCTTGGAGAAATTTCACCTTGTGTGTGTAGCAAGGTGGAAATAAAAAAAGCAACTGTAATTTAATCCGGTTCAGTGATGACATGAAACAATATACTAGTAAGGCTTTCCACATAAATGTGGAAAAAAAATTTAAAAATAATTAATTTAACATTTAATTTAAAAAATGAATTAAAAATAATTAATTAGGTATGAGCTTTACGATTATGTGTATCATCTGAAGAAATGTGTTGTTTTGTTAATTATTTATGCTTTTGATTAAAATGATTTAAATTGAATTTAGCAGATATGAGAAGTCATAAATATTTTGTTCCTCATGTAGTTTGTCATAATAGGGACTGTGATCTAGAAAATAATTGTGAATGAATGTTCAAAGTCCCGTTAATTCCATAGTGACCATATTTTCCTTATCCATTTTTCCTTATGTGAAGACAGCAAAATGTACATTCTAATTTGGATTTAAATAGCTTTCATCTATCTTTTGGAAGAAAATTCCTAGGAGGCAATCTTTTGCTAATATATTTATTATTGAAATAACTTTGTATCTCTGGAAAAAATGCTATTTATTGACTCTGCTATTTTATGCATCCCTACAGAATATGAAGTGCTGTTTTCTGTTTTAAGAGATAAATACACTGAATAACTCTGAATGTGCTACTATTTCTTGAGTATATTGCAATTTTTCTCTTTTATGAAACCAGGGGTGGAAGTGATGAAAGTAATATTTTACACTTTTAGAAAACAAATGTCTGTGTAGCACTACATTTGATTGTGCATGAATTTGAAAACTTTTATCTTTCTATACTCAGGGAGAAGTTAAAAAAATAGATAGCAGTGTTTCCAGCGCTTGTGGATGCACTCACTACATTTGTGGTAACTTTTTCATATTCCTCATTGTTATGTTTTAGTTTTTAGCTAAAAGAGAGCTAAAAGAAAGCAGAAATAGGGCCATTGTAACCTTCTTAAGTGTAAACTCTTTTATCTTAATTTGATGTGTGTCTGTCGAGTTATGCAATGATTTTCTCTTTTCTGAATATGTCTGCTAACCCAACATAACGTTGTGTCTATTCTGGCAGAGTGTGGGAGTGCTGTAGGGCTGCCCATGCTTTCACAGTCAGGTGCTGTCCCTGTGGTGAGGGGCAAGTAGTACCCAGGCTGTGAACGGCAGCTGAGTGTGAGCAGAGCAGCTGCTCCCAGTCTGCTTCCAAAATGAGACAGCATCTCACACAGAGCGACAGAGCTGTTCAGCGAGCACAAGAGGAGGTAGCCAGGCTTAAGAGGAGAACTCTGCTCCCTTCCCTTTCTCAGCCACATGTAGAGTAGATTCCAGCTGCACTGCGCATGGGGGTGCTGAGACAAGCTGCAGTCCTGGCAGCAGCCCAGGTTAAACTGCCTCCAAGAGCTAAGCACATATTTACAGTACAGCCTGAGCAGATTACTGGACCGCAGGTATTTGCAGACAGAGTAGTTTAGTTGGAAGAAAGGCTACATTTTGTGATGTGCAGAATAGCTGAATGTTGAATATTAGAACACTTTAAAAAGAAGAACAACAGGCTTTTTTTTACTTTTACTGATAGTAGGAACACTATCAGTTTTAGACAGTTTTGCATTTTGTAGCATTTTCTAAAACTGAATTATCATTCCTTCTGCTCTTGTTTGGAAATTAAAACCACAAACCAATCAAGTCTAAAAGATAGAATACTTTTGCAGTGAATAGCACTTTGTCCTACTTTTCGCTTACCAGTGGTTCTGTTAATTTGTATCATGATTTTTTCCCCCTCTGGTAACATTTATTTCTTTTGGTTTTAGAGAAGGATGATGTGTGCATCTTCCAAGAGGTCACAGTACTGAATCCTGGACAGTCAGTGATTCAGTACTTGGATGGAGACCTTTGTTACACTGTACAGTGTTTAGAAGAAAAAGATCAGAACACAGGCTACAATGCCATGCATTTCACAATGATGAACTGCTCCCAGCAATGTGAGGCTGTGAGTATTCTTAAAATACAGGAATGATGCAATTTGTGAGCACAAGTGCGCAACTAGGGATTAAAGTTTTAGTGAAGACTTTCGCTAGTCCTGTTTACTCAGCAAGAACTTGAGAACTTAGCAGTGATGATGTGTATCTTGTGTCTACACAATTATTTTGAGAGGCAGTTTCTAGCAGCCTATGTAAACATATCTAACTGTCCATCTATCCATCCTTCCATCCGTCCTTCCATCCATTGTTTTCCTTGGTGTTTTTAATTTCAGAAATCAAAGAATTTCCATATGATGTAGGTTTAAAAAGTACTAGTTTGTCTTTTTTATTTCCTTTTTTCCCCCCAGCATCAAGTATATATTCCTTCCTTCAGTCACCATACCTGTTGTGGTACATGTCAAAACGTGTCCTGCTCTTTTCATGCAGAGAATGGAACGCTGATTGTGTATGAGGTAAGTGCCTCTGAACAGAGATAAGAAGTAATTGTAGTGATACAATAGACAGGAGTCTGACAGGCATTTCTGAGTTAACTCATGCTGTCATTCTTGCTTCATACCTCCTTAGTGCTGGTTACATGCTTAGAGGCTATTTATGATGTATGATAGAAATAAGTGTGTTTAGCTAAAGACCTGTCATTTCACACATATAACTATAACTATCTTATTGCTTGTAATATTTTCTGCAAAGATATGAAAATGTCATCATTTACACTTTGGCTGGATATGTTGTAACTGCAGGGCAGGGTTAATATTGTAACTCTAAATTATGTACTTTGTTTTAGTTGAGAGCTTCTGAGCCTACATCAGGACTTCTATGTCCCCCTCTTCTCAGGGCCACTCTTCTCTTCATGCTGGTTACTACAGAAAGGAAAAGTGCAAATTGAGGCTCTGGGTTTCGGGATCTTGATGGTGTGTTCCAGCATCCACATACACAGAAATTTAGATGTGGCCATGACTTGGTTCATATTTCCAATTGATTTCAGAGCAAAAGAAACCATTGAACAGGCACAGAGTCCTTTCATTCTGCAGTAGGACACCCGTGCTCAGCAGAGTAAAGCCATGGCTCCAAGGAGGAGTAGCCTCTGGTACTTAGAAGATGGTCTTTCCCTTTTGCCACCTATGGGAGGTCTGCAGCAGACTTTCCACTCCAGTAGATGCTACAGCATGAGTGCACTACTTCTACAGACATTTCATGTTGGAGATAAAGCTGAAGGGTTTTGGCTTTTCTAACAATGGCTTTGTTTTATATATTCAGGAAGGAAGCACCTGGACCTCCAACTGTACCAACTACAAATGTGTAAAAACTGCTGCAGGGGCTATTGTATTGGGGTCAAGTGTTGTCTGCCCCCCATTTAATGACACTGAGTGTATAAAGGTTTGTACTTTGGGTAAGGTAAGTGACAATTTGGCTTACCCTCCACAACACATGCAAACTTCATGCACTTTCTTTAAATTAAAGAAGTGGTAAGTAAAAACATGTAAATGAGCAATTTTCAGTCATTTCCTATAGTCCTGTTTTCTTTCTGACTGACAAAGAATCTGTGAGGAGTGTAAAAGTTTGGCTTGGGTCTTGTTGATGACTGCTTTTTTTTTTTTTGTGGAACTAGAATCATGTTTGACATACTACTATATAAAGTGCTAATCACTATGTCTTACTTTAGCTTAGAATTATACTTTACCATGTTCACAGGACACACACAATAAATAAATCCAATCAAGAAATAAAAAATGCTCCATATAAAAGTCAGCTATATTAAAAAATCCTTAAGCTGTGCAATGATTAGGGAGATAGCAGTATATATAAACTTTATTATCTCTTAAACTAAAATTTTTTGTAACGTAACAAAAACATCCAGAGTATCTATCTACATCACATATTTAAGAATATAAAGGTGACATATCCATATAAACTTATTTGAAGAACATGTATCCTTCACAAAGATTGCATATTTGTTTACAGTTTAATTTCTAATTTAAGAATTCTCTAACTTTATAATATTTGTAAAATTTTTCACTTACAGTGCATCCTATATTTATTATGAGTTAAAATAATAATAAATATGTATGTAGAAAGGGTAAGTACGATTGCAGCCTTGACTATAGATTTAGTACTAGTCCTACTTATCTCTTCCATTTTTTTTAAAGTTCCTATATCTTCCCGTCCTGAAGAAGGTAATCTATCTAAAAATAAGGCCTGTACTACTTTGAGTTAATGCTTGAGTTTCTTCCTTGGAACCATTCTGACACCATCGATTAGGTTAAGATTTTAAAGAATGGAGCCCTAAAATTAACTTTCTGAATCAGTCTGACCTGTTTTTGAGGGATGCTGAGCATAGGCTTGACCCAGTTGCTGAGAAGAAAGATTTTCTCACAGGCAGTTCAGGATAATTCAGGAATATCTGAGTTTAAGTGCTCTTTTAAGAAGTTCATGAACAACTTATTCAATGACAAAAAATATATGCTCTCATGAAAAGACAGAAGCTGAAAAATTTCTGTCTTTTGTCTGTTGTTATCCTAAGAGTTATATTCTGTAGTCTGCTTGATATGCAGATCTGAATAGTTTGAAACTATCCTGATAAATCTCCATGGTGGGGAAATAGATAGTAGTAGGTTATACAAAATACATGCTTATAGAAACTGACTTCTTCAAAGGAAGCTAGATCAGATGTCAACTGAACACGACTGAACTCAGCAGTGATGAGTTCATTTTCAGTTTCAAAGGCTGTAAAGAATCTGTGAAACAAACCTTCAGCTGATACATATCTGTGGAATTCTGTTGATTTCAGTGACACTACTTTTTATTAGTTTGACATCTTTAAAATGTGGAATGTCTTGAGATACAATTTCCCTTTGCATTGGGCCCAGACTTTTTTGCTATATTCTTCTTTTATTTTCCTAGAATGGAGGAATTGTGCAGACGTATAATGATGGCTGCTGCAAGACCTGTAAGTGATGAAGGCTGCAATATGTGCTAGTTTGGCTTTGGTTTTGGAGGGCTTATTTTTTAACCTCAGTTGCTGGGACATAAAGAGGGAAAAAGCATGCAGTTCCCCCTGCAAATCACATAAAATTGTTGTAGTTACCTAACTACTCTTATTAAAAGATCTTGCTTAATTTGGCTGCTGACTTGGTGATTTTTAACATTATTGTTCTGGAGTATAACCAAATCTCTCCAAATATAACCCATGGAAGATTGAAACTATCTCAATTAAAATAATTAAAACATTATCATTAAGTTGGCTCTCAAATAGCACCTATATGATCTGCACCTTAAAAGACAAGAATTTTTTTCTCTTAAAAGTGATTCCTGATTCAATGACATTTGGCAATGCATCTTCAAACTTAGCAATTTATTGTCTGTCCCTAATAAGTATTTTCTACGTCCAAAATACTGGAATGTTTTTTCTTAAATCCCAATTGAGGAAAAATTAGAGTAATACTGATGATAGCAATGCTTAAATAAAATCAGCCTTTTAATATCTGGTAATACATTCACATTTTCTGTGTGTAACTTTAAACTATAATTAAATGTGACTCAAGCTGACATAAAGGTTTCCCAATTTATGCAATTTTATAAACAGATTGAGAACAAACTGGTTTTTCCTGCAGTTTTGACTAGAAAAAATTTTATTATCTACATATATAATTATGTGTGTATATCCATATATATATATAAAACACTGTTTCATAAAACTAATTGTGTTTGTGTGAGCAAGGACATGTTCAACATTACAGAAAATCTTAACCTTCTTTTTTAGCCTTTTTTGTGTTCAACATTAGAGTAAAAGCAAATTAGTCTTTGGAATTTTTGTATACAAACCTTTACTTAATATTGTTGAATAGCAGGTTGCAGACTTGTAACCATATATTGCACAGTTATTATATAAAACTATTGACTATATTTTTGAGAAATGAGGGGAAGTAGTGATATTTATAAAATACAGAACAATACCAAGTTTCCAAGCTATGTGAGTCTTAGAAAGGAAACTGCAAATTTCGTTGTTTCATTGTAACCAAAACATGGGGAAAAAAGGTATTTTAATACAAAAGAATATATTTTTTAAAATCGATAATCGATATATTGTGTGGGGAAAAAAAATCTTCCTCCCCCACAAAAAAAACAAACCAACAAACCAAAAACAAAACCAAACCAAACCAAAACAAAACAAAAAAAAACAAGAAGAAAAAATAAGTTGGCATTATTCAGAAAATTAGTCTTAAAAATTATTGACTGCTGGTTCTCTGTTGACCAGGAAGATTTATAATTTTGGCCATATTTTGTCGCCTCAGGAAAGGCATTGTTATACTTCAGAAATACTTGCTGAGATGGCTGCTAAAATCCCCAAATATAATTTATACAATTGTATGCTGTTTTATTTTTCTTTTATTTTTAACTAAAAGCATGTGCCCTCTGGTGAAGCAGTTAAGATGAATACTTATAAATAGAGCTTGCAACACATTGGGATTTTAATGGGAACAAATAACTTTTCTGAAAGAGCTTGATTTAATGCATGCAAAGTGAGTGCATATATTTAATTCTTACCTTGCCATAGACAGACTAATTCCAAAAGTTTGGTTTAAAAGTAAGCATTCCAGTTTTGTGTTAACCAGGAGGGTAATAAAGTGTAGGCCATCTTTAGTGAGACTTGAAGCAGCTGCAGAGTTTCTAAAATGTAGAAGACTAACAGGAAAGCTCATAATCCTTTGCTAAAAGTAAAATTTCAATTGGCAGTGTAAGAATTAATGAAGTGTCATTTATACAGAAATGTTTTTATTTCATGAGAATCTTCTATTCCTAATGATTCTGCCAGGTTCTGGATTGGGTCTATTACCCTTTGCCATTAGTCCAGTAGTGCCTACTGATAGTAGTAATTGTGAACCAGGTATTATTTTTAATAATGTATTTTCTTTTTTTTGTTTGTTTGTTTGAAAATAATATAAGCACTGCTTGATATATGTGTCATAGCTGTCATCACCACTGGATGTTACCATGCAGTTAATGGTTCTGGGCCTGATACTGAGAGATGCTGATCCTCTGCTGGCTTCCTAAATCAGTGGTTTTCTAAAGTCTGATTAACTGCTCAGCACCTGTCAGAATTAGGTTCATCCATTTCTGGTACATGCTATTGATGGTTATTCCTGCTGCTCATTGTTGGAATTGATTTTATCACATGAATTTACTGTACAGGGTAGTTTTAATAAGAAATGTTACAGAAAAAAAGCATAATTCTGAGTACTGTTACCAAGAGATTCTAAATCTGATCCCAGGTCTCTAAATTTAATGGTGGAAATCTTTTTCCCTTAAAAGAGTGCAAGAGTGTGTGTTATGGTCTGGTCTCACCTTTGCAGATTTGGATTTATGTTGTATTTCTTCTTTGTCACAAATAATATGTTTTACACGGTTACAAAAATAGTGGGGGCAGGGGCGGGGAGAGGGACATAACATATACAATTACAACCCCATGGCAATATACACTTTTTATACCAGAAGTTACAGAATGTTACAGAACTGTTGCAGTACACTCATAATTCTTTGCTTTTTAGGATAGATGAGTCACAGAAACTCCTTCCTCAAATAAGGAGTAAACAAAGCACATTGATACTGAAATGCAGATCTCCTTTACAGTTCAAGGTTAGAGAGAGGAAAGAGTAGCAGCAGAGCTTCCATAAGACATCAGCATATGTTGAAATGTTAGATATTCATCTCTATATGACTTGTAGCAGTACAAAGATTGCACTGTCCACATACTCAAGCCGGTAAACACTTTCAGATTGGAACATCACAGAAATTTTTAGTGTTTCTAAGGAAGGAAAAGCCAGATGTTACAGTCTAACAGCTTTGCACATACAGTGATCTGTAAATTCAGTAACAGAATTTTATTTGATTCTTCAATGCACAGGTTAAAATCTAGCCATACTCTGCAGCCAGCCTAATTTTTCAGTACTTAATGGAGCTGTGGTTGAAGAATATCTTGGTTACTCAGAGATCATTTATGTTATAAAAATAAGATAACACTCTCAAGTTTCTGGTGAACGGAAGAGTTGTTTTTCTGCCCACTCAACCTTGAAGAAAGGTTCTAGAAGGAAGAAACTACAGAATAGTGTTTATTATTTTATATTCTTTATGTCCAGAATGGTTGCACGGCAAAACTAACAGATCATTTTGATAGGTAGTGGAGCAGGAGATCTAAATAACTGCTGTTACACGAATAGTAATAATGACCTGATACAGAGTGAAGCATGAAAAATTATATGTTTAATTGTTTCAGTGTTATGACTTTTACTATGTTAAAAATTGCTTTTCAGCATACAGCTTTATTTTTCAAATAAAAAAACCCCCAAACTCTCCTATCAATAGCTCCAAGAATGAACATAAAAATTCAGTATTTCCCTCATCCTAGATCTGTATGCTGACTGCATGTACTACATGCTTCAGGTTTGGTGATAAAAAATGCACCATATTTAGCAAATGTGTGTCTGTCTCTCTTTCAAGGCTTCCTCGAAGGACATATTTCTCAAAAATATATTGAAATAATATAATGAATGAATTTTTAATAATGCAAAATAGCATGAAGATTGTAATTACATTCACACCTTCACCTTCTCAAATGCTAAGTTCTGAGAATTTTGTAAAAGGCAGGATCAAAATCCTATTTACATACAACATTCCCAATAAAACAGAATTAATTTTAATACTATTCAAAATTACTCAATAAATTTTTTCTAATTGCTTATATTTCTCCTGCCATACTGCAATTTAAAAACATATTCATAGTTTAATATTTTTAAAAAATTATATAGCTTAATTGGGGCATTTGCTGCTCATATGTGCCACCTAAAAAGAGGTAATACTGAACAGGAACTATATATTATATATATATACATTAGATTTAAAAAGAAAATTATGGAAGTAATAGTTTCTGTGTGTACATAAAGGAAAATGAAGTATAACTATTTAAATTATATTAATACTTTTACTTTTTAAAGAAGCAAATACCTTACAGAAGATGTATTGATTCAGTATGCTTTTTTTTGTATTTTATCAGGCAAAAAGGAAGAAAGGATTTGCCAGAAAATGACAATCAGGACAACCATAAGGAAAAATGACTGTATAAGTCAAAGCCCGGTAAGCATAGAATTTCAATGCTGGACCTATGTCATGCCAAGCCAAGCATTAAAAAGTTGGTTATAGCTAACAACAAGCAACAAAAAGTGCTGCTTTCTTCTCAAAAGCAGACCCTTGACTCTAGGAATGCTATCCTACATTCCTAGAGTTTACAATGGAGTAAAACTAGCTATTTCTATTACTGGAAGACTGAGCCTTCCTACCTGGAGAAACATCTGGCTTCAAATGAGAAATACTGACTAAATTACTTTAACTAATTGAACTCTTTAGTGTGAAATAATATCCTGCTCTAACAGCGGAGCAGAAATGTTTCAACTTAAAAAGTGGTGGAACACTGCTGCATTCCTCTTTGAAGACATTTTTGCTCTCTGTCTTCTTCCTCACACTGCATGGGTTGCCATATCATAAAATCATGATCCCATTTATTTATGGGTTTGCTTAAGATATCTTATTTCTCAGTTTTGGTGTAGCCCCCCGGAAACTTCTGAGCAGCAAATGTGCTTCTCATGTAGCACTTGAAAGGAAAGCAATCAACAAAGTGTCTCAAGGCTTCCAGAAAGCCTCTGGCAAGCTTCTGTTGGAGAACCTAAGCAGTGGTTAAGGAAGAAACAAACTGTCATCACATGTTTAAAGGCATCCTGATAGAAGGTCAATAGTGACATTTCAAATTTTAATTTTAGGAGTGCATGGCATATTTATTTCATTTCAGAAGGATTGATAATGAGGGAATATACATACATAGATGAAATTAGAGTAATTTGCCATAGTTAAGAGATGAGTCTGGAGAGCTTCAGAGTTACTTCAACAACCTAGGGTAAGAGACAGCAATACAACAAAGCAAAGACATTATATTGATTAAATAAAGAATATTAAAATGAAAGATTTAGCCAAACCTCATGGGTTTTTTATGCCAGGTGAAAAGATCGTTGCCCTTTCATCCAGTTCTGTGAAGATCTCTGCTCTCCTGCAGAAAAAAGGCTAACTAAGAGCTGTGGCATTTAGGCAAATGGATAAGCAGTGGAAACAAATTCATTCTAGTTTCTTTCATGAATCATTGCTGCAGTACAAGAGAGGGCTCTGTGCAGGTGTGGTCCTTTTACATTGCTGCAGAACTAAAGTGTTCAGAGAGGAGCAATAAGAATGATGGCCAGGTCATGTCTTGAATGGCACGACAAAGAAAGCCTTCCTTTTCATCTTCCTGTTGTAAACTCTTCATCTTTTCTTTCCTCTCTACCCACCTTCCAAAAACACCTACCACCATCCCATCTCTATCTGTATTAAAGCCCCCTTTTCCCAGTATCTCCTTGTTCTCAATTTCTTTGATGCCTGCACATCCTTCACACAGTCCAGATCCCCTTGCCTTCACACAGAAGTGCCTCCAGATTTTCATGTCCTCATACCCTAAACTCCCCTTCCTTTCCTCTCCAGTTCCCCCACTGGAACTCTTTTTCCATCATGTCATTTTGGCCCATCAGGTGGTGGTATCTACTGTGACTGGTTGGGAACTACAAATGTGTTCTTGGCCAGATTACTGCTGTCAAACTTTGGGTAGGGCTGAGCATGATTGCATTTAATTAATAACTGGGATTACTAGTGCTTAGGACAAAGTCTTTTTTTACTCCTGTCAAATCTCAAGAAATTTCAAAGTTATAAGAGTAATCTTTTAGTCTAATTTGTATGGATATGGCCCATTTCATCACGGGCTTGGAAGGCAGTAGCTCAAAGTGTCTTTCATACACCTTACCTACAGAAGAAATCAGATTTAAGTCTGTCACAAAGAGAGCTACACCTGCTATTGCCATACTTGATTTCACAGTATTTCAACTCTACTTAAGTTTAATTCAAAAGTATAATTTTTTTTTGTCTCAACGTATCAGCTAAGAAACTTCTTCACCTAATGTAACAGAGAAAGCTTTGCTCAGCTGAAGCCCAGAACACAAATAATTTTCTAGCTAGTACATGCCCTAGCTGGTTTGTTACTGCATCTACTTTTTGGATATATTTCTTTGAGTGATAACACAGCCCTCAGTCGCAAACAGTACAAATAAGAAAGGGAAAAGATTTTGCACTGATATGCTTTTCCTCTTTCAAGAAAAAAGATAAACTTCCCTTCATTTTACTTAGAAGTATTTAACTTTTTATCAGTGAACATGAAAAGGACTTGGATTTAGCTGTGCTGTTCCAAAGTTATTAATTTGTAAATGGGGATTCAATTTTGGTATCCATAGCACAAGGTTGAAACAAGCCACATGATTAAACAACAAAGAAACGTAAACAACAAAGAAACGTTTACTTAAAAAAAAAATTTGAATGTGGCTAAACTTAGAATGAATGAATTTTAGAAGACAAATAATTTTTAAGACCAGAGTCCTTTTCAAATGTAAAAATGGTTTTTAATCACAAAGAATTTAGAAATGTAATATTTTTATAATAAAATTTGAGATATCTTTATTTTTATTTTCTTTTCTTTTATTTATAGATAAATGTGGCTTCTTGTGATGGAAAATGCCCGTCTGCAACAATTTTCAATGTCAATATTGACAGCCATCTAAGATTCTGTAAATGTTGTCGAGAAATTGGAACACGAGTCCTGACTGTGCCCTTGCGCTGCTCAGGAAATGGCACCGAAATTATGTATATCATTCAAGAGCCTATAGACTGCTCATGCCAATGGAACTGAACATTACTGTGAACATGATTTACCTTTCATCAGACACAGTTTTTTGGTCATGGATGGGTATGGTATTCTGCAGGGAAATAAAAAAAACATCAGTTATGTGTTATAATGTAACTTTTCCCAAATTTAGCAAAGATTTTGTTTGTTGTTCTTTGAATTGTCTTCAAAAATATTGGCAAGAATAGAAAGAAAAACATAAATCCTTTGGAACAAGGTGTAATTTATCCATCATTTATTTCTACTCAGTGGCTTTCTGATGGGGTGGTGAAAAAGGCTGATTAATATGTTTATTATTTACAATGTTTTAAAATTTTGGATCGTGGCTACCTATCAAAATAGAGAATTTCTCAAACCATTTCTCAGTGGTTCATTTACTTAGAGGCATCCTGTTGAAAACCATCACCAGTCCCATGTTTAAATGGGAAAGAAACATATCAAGATTTTGAAAATGACTGTATTAATTTATTTTAAAAATAGTGGGTTCAACTGTAACATTTTTTACCCTGCTCAAAAATCTATCTTTTTTTCCATTAAGCTGTTGTCAATGATTGGATTCTGCTTACACTGTAAGTCACTGGGAAACAACACAACTATAATCTCTAAGTACTTGTAGAAAATCTCCAGAGTACATAGCAGAACCATTGTATTGTGAAACTCTAGATGTGTATTTAATTTTTATGTATATTATAAATATGAAGCATGACTAGGCAAAGGCTGAAGAGCTACAGCTTTTGTGCCTTAAGAATATCTGAAAGCCATTACTATGAAGGTTTCCATTTTATATCCATTTTTTCACTTTTCACAGAAAAGAAATTGGCTGTTTGCTAATATAGAATAAGATTTTATGTATATATATTTATTTAAAAACCCCACAATACTGCACATTTGAAATATTCATAATGGGTTTTGTCTTTGTTTTACAGTCTGAAGATTTTTGTTCAATGTATTTGAATTTTTTTTTTCAATACAGATATTTAGACTATTGACTGAATTATTGAATCATAATTTTTGAGTCCAGGAAAAATAGGTAAAATAAATGCTTTGAAGGACTTAGGCGAGTTATTCATGCCCAATCAAGCTGTAGATATCCATGATTCAGCACCTAAAGGTGAATATTAACTCCCTTTTACTCAACATACTACATAACCTGCTTTTACAAATAAAGGATACATGCTTAAGCTTGTTTTTAGATTTCTTTAGAAGATTACTTATAAACTCATTGAATGAAAATTATATAAGTTATTACAATATGTTCCTTATCAATTTTCCTTTTAATTGTGTCAGAAGTGAACTTCTTGTCTAAAATTTGAAAATCTTCTGACAGTTTTGATTTCAAACTGTCATTTAATTATGAAAAGGTTAAATTATCACATGGGTTATTACAATGAAACATAAGCAATTAAAACTGCCTTAAAATCCAAGGCTATTTTTCTACTTTGTGTGACAAATCTTTAATTGTTTGCTACATTCAGTTTGATGGTTTATAAAGAAAAATAGCTTATACAGAGAAATCTGTCTTTATTAACAACTACGTTTTATCATCTACTCATCCATATCATTAAAAATTGTGACTTGGTTTAAAAATTAAATAGTAATCCATTGTAAAATATCAGCAAGATATTTAACCATTATAAATAACTACTGATCAACTAGTGATCAAAATAAAGTGACACTTTGAGAAAGCCTATGCTTCATCTGCATGTTTTTATGATTTGTAAGGCAGATATTTCAAGTTGTATTATATACCAGGGACTAGAACCAAAATATTCTTATACTGCTGTTGGAATTTGTGCACAGAAACTTTTCATGCAGGCAAGAAATAGAAGTTAATCATAGTCATAGATGTAATGTTGGTGTACTCTTACAGCAAATTAAAGGACAACTTTAAAAAAACCAACACCATACATGTGATTTTTTTTAGATAGGCCTCAGTATCCTGTACTTGCATTAAGAGAGTCTGGCCCAAATCTACTTAATGACTTTAACATTTGATAAAAAGGAAGCTCTCAAAATATAGCGTTTTTCAATGTAATTATAAAATATTTTCATTGAACAGCTGTGGCCTTTCATAAGCCATGTAAGCCTTTTGCTTTTCTAAGATTTAGAAGTGTGTTTGTAATTGAAAATAATTTAATAAACATTATTTTACAGAGTGATAAATCAGTTATGTTTAAAATTAACTTCATGACAACCTGCAATAAGATAAATTATATTAAAATATTTTTTTCCCACTTAGTTTGATGTTTTTAAATGCAACGATCAGTAGGAACTGTGTCAGGATTCTCCCTGAAGCCTACAGCAAAATCTTACATCTTCAGTGGAGCTGGATAGGGTAGCTCTAAGATTGTCTTTCATTTTACAGTTAAACTTCATACTTGGGCTGCTTTGGCCTCGTCAGAAAGGGAACTTCTACTAAAACCCATGAACCATTTCCTGGACAGCCTACCCAGCCCTTTTTCCTCCAAGAAGGTGACACTGGCAGAATGTGATGTTTATAAAGTGTGACCTAGCCCTTGCAGCCTTGCAGCTGCAGAGAGAAGGTTTGAATGAGCCTGCAGTGTGGCAGGACTCTTCTGCTCCACGTTTCCTCTGCCTGCAGCCTACATATAACCACATGTGAAATTTATGGTTCTCTCTCGGTTTTCTCACACCTCTTCAACTCTGCATTCCTGCCTCAAGCCCTATCCTCGATTTTTCTGTAACTCTGTCTGCACAGGGGTCTTGTGAGCTGCTTTGGAAAGCTGATCCAACTCAAATCTTATTTAGTTAAATACCAAAATTAATTAGTCTGTTTATTATTGACCGAAAGAGCTTTGACACCCACAGAATTCCCTCCCTTCTACTCACTCTGAAACTAAGGCTAGCATAATTTCTACTCCCCTAAAAAGAGGGATGGGAAGGCATACTCCTGAAACTCCCACACTGTCATTGAAAAATGCAAGGAACTGTGGACGATGGAGGCCTTGTGCTGCAGTGCCACCATGCCTTGGCATTTCTCCCATTTGTAATTGCTTCCAGTGGCCCTTCATTCCTACTTTTCCACTGTTCTGTTCACCTACCTGTGACTGAAAAGAATTCACACAATAGAAAGTCTTAGCCATAAAACTATGCACATATTTTAGGGACTATCATAAAAATGTCACTAAACTTAGAATCAGATTGCTCCCAAATGTGCTTCTATAAAATGGTAAGTCTTTGCCATATTGTTTATTTTAGACTTTTATAATTCCTTTGCCTTTTTACCAGGTAATTTGTTAAGACCAACTGTAGCCCCAACATACAATTAGAATTTGAAACACAGCTTTTAATATTAGGTATAGGTCACTTACTGTATGTTTTCATTAATAAAATCTGAGAGTACAGGCAGCTAATATTCCCATCTTTTTAGCTAGTCAAATCTATATACTAAAAATAAAAAGTAAAATGTAATTCATTTGCATGATTGAGTTCCACATTGCAGACAGGGCTCTTCCCAAACACATGCACCTGTATATTGGTGACATTTTAGGGCAGGATCAGACCTGAGGTTTGGCATTTGAACATAGTTACAAACCACATAATCTACTGAGAGGCAGAGGCATTTACAGCAACCCGCTCTGGGATTACAAATGGTCACTGTGTTGTTCACAGTGCTTCAGCAGTGACAAAATTCTTTCAGATGTGGTTCCTTTTCCCCCTTCTTTCACAATCCATTTCTCCTGACAGTAATTTTTTTTCTATTGAACTTTTTCCCTGCTGATAAACTCAGCTTACAGCAACTGTAATTATTATTTATAATTATTTTATTATCATTCATTAGTTTTGTATAATCCTTTACATCTTTCTTCCATCTTGCCTTTTACAAGAATTTAACGGACAAATCCAATTTCCATATACTACAGAGATTCACCTTTGTGTAAAAACTTATTGCCAAATAAACTTGTAGATACCACTCAGGAATACTGTGGCAATGGAAAACATTGACTTGAACTCATTTTTTCAAGTTCTATCTCATCGAAACCTTTTTCGGATGTTACTTTGAGATACTGCTGCTGCTGTAATCCTGTATGGTTATATCTCCAAAGGGAAAATCCCATAAGAGTGTGTTCTAGGGGACAAAATATAAATGAGTTGTCACACTTGACCATAGCAATATAACCATCATGGAGGACAAAGCATGAAGGCCAGAACATTAGCAGGAAATTTGTACAGTTACAACTATTTGCACACTCCCAACTATTCTCTGGAATATATTTTCAAAAAGCATTCACAACATGTAAGTAAAAAATCTTTTGAGGGGTAGACTTCAGCACATTAATGCAAGAGAAAGAAAGGGTTTTATTGAGAAAAGGCTATGGTGGAGATGGTTTGTGCATAACACTGTAGTAAATTTTGTCTAAACTTTCTTTAAATGCCAAGTGGAATGTGCAAGCTGCCTATAAAATAAGAAAACTTTAAAAATTATCTCCCCATTAACAGGTCATGAGAGTTTAGGAAGGAAAGGTACATTCAGAGCTGAAGGACAATGGACTGTGGCAACTAAGATACATTGACTAGATCTTGGCAGCCATATACTGATCATTTAAGAACTGTCATTTTTGCCTATTTGGAAAAATAAACTAATTTGGAAAAATAGACTAATTAGGTGGTCCTATATCTACTGGAATCAGTGGTAAATGATTCTGTAAGATCAGAGATTTGAGAATCTTGCTTCAAGGAGATAGTCTGAAAAAATGTCTTATATGTGTTTTATGAATAGTTTTTGTATGGGGGAGCTTGAAGAGCTGCTTCTGTACTGATGTCACACTCTGGAGAAAAACACTGAATGGTGTCACGACTTGATCACTAGAAATGCTGAATAAAAGGAATGTGTTTATGTTTTTGGGAGTGTACTTTTGATTAAGGTGGAATGTGCCGTGCACACTTAATTTATTGGGTTTAACACAGAGAGGGCTCCTGCTGGTGTCTTGAAAATCACTTTGTTAATAAAGTCTCCCTTTGTGCCTGATGATTACAAATTGCTCTGGAAAAAAAACTGATCGTGTCTGCTTTGCAAAACAGCTGAATAGGCAGTAGCTTACTTTTGTCATTGACAGCTAAAATAGCATTCAGGTGATTACACCCATGTGCTCTGCTGCTCTGACAGGGGGATTGACTCAGTGTTTTGAGATCAGGGGTTTCATTGCAGCAACTTTTGTTTTATTATGTATGTCTTTGAGTCTGGATAAAAGCTCCAAAATGGTATTTTTCTGGTGAGAGTAAGCCTGCCTTGTTTACTATAAGTTCTAAATAAAGCTTTAGTTGAAAATTATATTCCTTATTTCATGATTCACAGTTCAGTGGGATACAAGTTTTAGTAAGAATTAGGAACAGCTTATTGAAAAACAAGATAGTATCTCAAGAGAGAAGTATGATGTGATGATAGCACCTTAGAAAATACAAAGCATATAAAATGATTGTTGCTCTTTTTGTGTTACACGTATACCATGGCATTGATTTTTATTTATTTTATAATTAGTAAACAATTTTTATCGGCTTATTAAAATGATTTAATTTCAAAGAACACAGTGGAAGACCAATTTTTTATTAAAAATATTATTTGGGGAAAGGTTAGGGGAATGGGAATTATGTTGAGCTAAGTTCAACTCTGAAATTGCTGATTCAGATCTGGCCAAAGATAAATGTCACCCACTGTTTCCTGAGCCAAGTTCTTGCTCAGCAGCCTTTGGGAAATAGATCAGTGGTCCTACTGCTATGAATTCTTGTCTGTTCTTTATTTATAGTTGCTTACACTGGTGACTTTGTGTGGGACCTCTGTAAGGTCATAAGACATACCAATGATCCTGCAGCTGTGCTTAATACTTCTGCAGAAAAGTGTTTTCAGGCTTATTTTGTACACTGACCACAGAACATCTGGCTAGAAGGGTGAACTGCAGAAAACAACCAGAGTCTGAAGGAAAATAAGTAAGGGATAGCACTGATTGCAATGAATTTTGTTCTGGTAATCACATAGAAACTGAATATAATTTTTTATCCTGAGGTAAAATTTTTTTTTAAATGACTAGTGCAGTTCACGGATATTAAAGGATCTCAGGAAACTTGATATGAGGCTTGGGAAGAGGCAGGGCCAGAGCAAAGACACACAGCTCGAGTGCACCATTGGCTGCCTCTGTATCCTTGTGAAGTATAAATATGTGTAGTAGTTTTTTTTTCCCTTCTCAGGATATTCTGACATGATTTTGCTTTGAAGCTGTGGTGATACAAGCACTTAAGAGATACTAGGACTATAACATGTCCTTCTCTAGGGATCAACTAATTCTTCTTCTGCTTTTATTAAAATATATATTTAAGGTAAGGAAAATACTTCTTGGGGATAAATAATCGAAATGAATGTTGAAAATTGATGGTTTGTGATTTGGACTGTTTATTTTCCCTGATGTTCTAGCTCCGTGTTCACAGAGGGCTCTCATTTAGTGCTACTGAACATTCCCAGTCTTTCTACCTAAATAGTTGGAAGCTCTTTTGAGATCATTAATCTGCTTTATTGCTTGCTGCTTTGGGTTTAATGCTGTTCCCCAGAAGAAGTAAAAGATTCCAGCATCTTTAAGTCACCTCTTAGACAGGTATGGTATGAATTAAAAGCTTTAATGGGTTCATTGTCATACCTCTGACAGTGGTGAAAATCAGATCCTGGGGAGGAATGTAAGAATAGCATAAGAAAATTACCTATAGTGTGTCAGTTTTCCACCATTTGCAGCTTAAGGATTTCTGGAGATGTGTGTATTTGTGTATTTGCAGTGCCATTTGTTAGCTTCTCCTCTATGAACTTGGACCTCTGTGCACATGAACAGCCTCCCCTTGAAACTTCTAGTACTCATTTGAAGCCTTGTCACATAAACTACTTATTTTGTGAATAACTGTCTTTTCTTCTCTCTTTTTTAAATCTGAAGCATACCAGCTGTGTTTCATCCATCACAGTGCTCGTACTTGAAGAGAAAATGAAAATCAATCTCTGTACACTTTTGTCTACTTAAGATTTTATTGATCCCTGCTGTATTTCCCCTCAAGTGCCTCCTTTTCAGACTGAGAAGCCTACTTGAGTCTTATGTTGAGATACAGTTGATAGCAAAAGTCAATAAATTGTTGTTTGTTGTTTAGGTCTCCTGGCTCCTGTGTAGCTGAAGATAGATTTAAACCTTAGGTCTTTTTGGTCAATTTAATAACATTGTTTTTATTTTTTTAATTGCTTCAGTTTTTAGATAAGAGCCTAAAAAGTGATGGGAAGGTGCTGACAACAAAAAGTAACATTCTAAATCCCTCTCATTAGGTATAAGAATGGAACTATTCTTGTGTACACTTGAAAATGCATTTCTTGTTTTTTAAATCCAAGTGGGATGTATTTATGTATAGTAAAATGGCACACACAATTTCTAGTGGTGGAAAATAATTAAAAATGATTAATTCAATTATTGCCAAATAATGTGTTTATCTTTAAAATCAGATTTCCCTACCCTTTGAATTGTCTGGGCTAGACCGATTGTGTTTTCAGGGAATGCAAGCAAGCTATACACCCAATATATTGAATTAAGAATCTGCAAATTTTCCTGGAAAAATATTCCTTATACACTTTTGTGTATGCCATCAGTATTGTAAGTCCATTGTGTCAGTTTGTTCCAGAGGAGGTATATACCCTCTTGTAAAGGATTTATAGAGTTTAAAGGTTTCATACAAAGTTTTTACTTCACAATCTATAATCTAAACTCTGAACACAGATATTGATAGATTTATAGTTATGTCAGTTAAAGGAAATTATGTTAAGCCAAACTGAATTCCAGACTAATTTATACTTAAAAAAAGAGACAACTGAGATTTTTCTGCTTTTTATGCTTTTGGTTTGGTTTGGGGGTTTTTTTATGCATGGTTGATTGCTTTACAGGACAACACAAAGTAATGTAATAATAAAACTCCTAACTTTTATTTTAGTGTCCTAGGGGTTCAATTTAGATTTTTTATTTTGGTTTAGTTTTTTGAGCTAGATTTTAAGTTCATTACCAAGATGGCATTTATTTGTGATCTAAATTCATTAAGAAAGCAAAAATGGACCACAAAAGACAGAAATGAAGTATCTTATAAATGTTTTGTGATAGGGTTGGGCATCATATGCACCAAATTCTTTTGAATTTTAGATGTGATTCAGGTTTATCTTAAATTAGATCAAAGCAGCCCGTAACTTTCTCATTCAAAATGAAATTCAGAGAAGGAAGCTGCTTCTCTGAAATGTTGAGCCAAAGTCCTTCGAAGGCAGGTAAAATTGTCAGAAAGGTAGTGTCAAAAATGCAGAATACTTGTGTCTAGAATGAGTTCCCTTCTGCAAGAAGCTGAAGTGCTGAATGAAATTTGCATTGCCATGGCTAAATTAGATTGCTAGGGAGATGTTTAATAAATTCTTTCTTTACCTCTTGAAAGTGGTTGTTTACAATTCTGAAATACTTGAAAACTTTGAGGTGATGTAACTAAAGTTTTTAATGTGTAATGTAAGAATGGGACTGAGATCTCCAGCTCCTGACTACCTGTAACTGTGGTTGCAGTATGAACATTGTAAGTGAAATCTCTGACATTGTTTTTAATATAAAATGATGAAAGGTTTCTGTCATATTTGGGTCAGCTGACATGATGTTTCCACCTCTGGGGAGAGAAAGAAAGCTAGAACCTGCACCTGCAGAACTTGTAAAATATTAGAAAATCTCTGTGTTTCACACAGTAGAGCTGATGATACTGGTCCATGTAAAAACTATTGCTAGCTGACAATTAAAATTGACAGAGTTTAATTATTTAGTTAGAGGTATGTTTGCTGCATTTTCTACTAAGTTGCATTCATGTATGTTTGTGTTACAGGGTGCACAGTGTGTAGACTGTGACCAAGTGAAAAAGCCAGTTAGAATGGTTCTGATGGAGTGGACTGAACTGCCCAAAGGAGAGGATCCAGACTATTATATTCTGACATACCAGCAAGAAGATGCTTTCAGTCAAAAAGTATTTTTTATCAATCTAAGCAATAAGTTGTTCCATGTTATTTAAGCTGTAGGTAGCAGTAATTAATAGCACCATGTGTGTGTTTGGTTTGTTTTGTTTTGTTTTTTTTAAAGTAAAATAGCAAATAAAGAGGAAGTTTGGAAAAAATGTATTGGATTTTTTAACTCATGTCATTTATGTATACTCTTACAGAGTCCTACTGAAGCCAGTGGGACTCAAAAGACCCTTGAATATCCTGTTGAATAAGGATGGATAGTCATATGCTCAAATTTAAAAATATGCAAGTTCTTCAAGGTACTGTGGTTTTAAGGAGGAGTCTAACTTCTCCAGATGATGCACAGACAATGCCCCTAGATCTCAGTGGGAAGGCATTGTTCTTATTTTGAGCACTGGATGTTCTGGAATTTAAAGAAAATATGAGGAGTTTAATATAAAACTGTTTGTTATTAATATGATTTCTAAAAGGCTTTGTTTCAAATGCACTGGATATTTGGCAGTGTAACTACAGCCTCGATTTTGATGTGCAGCAATAGAAGCTCTCCTAAAAGCTTTATAAATTGCTTATAAACTGTATTTTTATTACTTTCACTCTATTCAGAAATTCTTTTAACTTGCAGAATGTAAGAAACATTTCCAAAGTTGAACGGAAACCTGTCAGTACTACAGTTCTGCTCGAGGAAAGTAGGAAGTATGATATTACAATAGAATCCCTGAAAAATGGCCAAATCTTAAGCATAAAATCATTTAAAACACGTAAGTCGAGTAGCACAAACATATTTTGGTATGTTTATAGTTAGTTTCATAATGAAGATTAAAAAGTAGGGGTTCAGATCCCGAGGTTACTTTGCATTGATGTATATTTTCAACCATGAAGTGTTGAAGGAATAATTTTATGTAATGTGTTTGGTTAGTGTAGCAATTCTAAAATATGAGACTGATGTAAAAGTTTGTGAGAGTTTTAAATAGTACAGGTTTTACTGCACTACAGTAATTCTAAGAGAAGAAATTTATAAAAGAGGACCACAGAAAAAGTTATCTAAATCTTGGTGATTTCATATTAACATTGGGTCATTTTCTTATATAAATTAAAAAAAATGGTTTCAACTTTTAACAGTCCCTCCTTAAAAAGGATTAATAAGCATCTTGAAGATCATAGTATTGTGACTAACTGGGACAGATTTTCAGTATAAGAATGTATGAGTTTAGCCACTGAATCTATAAAAACATTGTTTATAATTGTAAACCCATTCAAGACTGCAAGTCTCTCAGGTTGCAGGAATGAAGGGGCTTTCCAATCTTAACTTTGTCAACTAAAATATTTTATTGCATTACCTTCTTACCCATTGCAAGCTCCTACTATTGCATATCTTGGAATACAGAGTTGTTCCTCAATTCAAACAACATAGTTGGGAAAAAAACCATAGTGAGTTGGAAGCACTGCAGGATAGTCAACTGATGAAAGAACATTCAGCAAGCTACTTGCTTGCTTCAGACATAAGTTACCATGCCATGAAAATAAAGGGAAAACATGGCTTTGTTAAATGACACTACATTTCCTTCTCTATTGAGTCTATCCCTCTTCTCTTCTCAAAAAAAATTAATAATGTTGATGTTAATAATATTGAGTTAATTATTTCTTTGTGGCAAACACAGTATTTATTTTTTCATTGTCTACTAGGTGGAATTTCAGAAAAGGACATCAAAACATTTGTGACAGCTACTACAGTGTCTTTTAATTGGAGTATGATGGTCAAAGAATTCTCAGTTTCTCTTTTCCTGAATGGTACTTCTCAGATTATAAAAAGCCCCAGTGGATTCTTTGTATGGAGAAATTTGGCACCCGCCACCATTTATACATTTAAGTTTATATTTGAACAATTAAATCCTGAATTTGTAAATGTGTCTCAGTCACTGGACATTCAAGCTGAAACAGGTATATATTAGAGTTTCTTGTAGTCACAGTGAATACAAGTTAGTATTGCATATTTTCTGGAAGGGTAAAGAGTAAATGGTAAAATCCTGTATTCCATTTTATGTATTTTAGTAATCTGGGTGTTATTTCTAGAAAGAGGAAATAAATTGGATGTTAACGACATAGGGAGGTTATTTCTAATTAATACTTCTTAGTATTTTAGGAGTGAGAATTCAAAATTACTTGTACAAATATTTTAACAATATTTTTGCAGTCTAAAACAGAGTGAAGTCAAGGATGAAGTTAAGCCTTGTAATTATTGGAGTGTATGGGTTGAATTTTCTATGTAGTTTCAATGAAAAGGCAAAGAAAATCCTGAGTTTGGTAAGGATTTGGAACATTTTCTGATGCATTCAGAATGATGGGATTTTTATTGAGTGACAAATTTAGCTGTGCTCTTTTGTTAGAAGTGCTGTGAGGGAGACAAGATTCTGAGGATATTATGGCTTGGTTGTTTATTCTCATTCCTTTAAATGAGCTACTCTCATAATGCAACTTAGAATCTTTAAAATTAGATACAAAAAAGGAAGAATGATACACAATCAAATCTAGGGAAATAATTATTTTCCTAAATTCAAGAAAATATTAAAAGCAAATTATTTGTTAAATTCATTTTTATAACTAAAAATACTGAATCGTCAGAATCTAAACTTAAAAATTAATTTCTTTCTATAGTATGACAAAGATTTATGGATCTCTTCTGTGTATTTTTCTTCACTGGGTTGCAGTTGTAGCTTTTAATTCAATCAATTAGATTTTTTTAAAACACTCAGAAGGAGTATTGGTTTATATCACTGAATATCTTGGAGGTTGAAATAATTTAATTAAATGATATTGTTCTCAAAATGCCTGTGTAATTATAAGAAATCAGCACCACTGCCATGAGTAATAGAGTATATTTTTAAAATCCTGTCCTTGTTCACCTACAGGCACCTGCTCCCAAGGGTGGGTGGCATTCCAGAGCAGCTGCTACCAGCTGGGTAAGGAGAGCAAGCCATGGAAGGTGGCACAACAAACCTGTGAAACCTCTTCACAAGGGGCACATCTTCTTGACATAGGGAGCCAAGAAGAACATGGGTTTGTGTTGTCATATCTCCAGAAAATTAGTCGAATAATCATGTTATGGACAGGTCTTAATGACCTAAAGGTCAGTATATTTTATAATTTTTGTTATTACAGATATGGAAGCAAGAGAATTTTGAAATAGGGGAGCCAATCCTCTGGAATAAAAATTACTGAACAGTACATTGGTTATTTGTTTATATAGTTATTGGCAATTAGATGAATAATCGTTGTTTCTTCCTATTTAGAAATACTGGAAATATTTAGAAGGCCATAGCTGGGGAAAAAAAAACCTCCGTAGTGTATACTTAACCTGTAATTTAAATTTTTTTTTGGTGTGTGTTTTTGTGAGTGCATGTTATTTCCCAGAGATATTATTTTGCCTGTAGGTGGGGCTGTATTACCAGATTTTAAATCTCAGTCTACTCACTTGTTACTATGGATATCGAAGTCTGGGTTTGGCTTTCTCAGTTTTGAGGCAGGTCTGAAATGTTGAGCTTAGTCAGATCTGTCCAGTATAGATGGAGCAAGGTGTCTCTTTTAAAATATTTCCTGTTTCTTGTATTTGGGATGTGAAAGTTCTTAATGCCACATCTGCTGTTACAAAGTGATTCAGTATGGTGTGGTGTGTGTGGTTTGGGAAGAATTACAGATATAAGTGAAAGTACTGGGAAAGCTCTTGGAAAGATGGAAGCACTGTGCCAGAAATGTGGGACCCAGGCTTCTGTGATTTGGTTTAGTGAAAACTTATTTTGTGCTTAGTATAGAAGGTTGGAAAAAAGCCAGTGGTTTTTGTTTTAAAAAATCTGCACCCTGAAATGTAATTTTTAGTAGTTTTTGGCAAAATTATTTAAAAATTATTTTACTGTGAAAATAGCAAAACCAAAGCAAACTTTATGTGTAAGAAAAGGAGTGGTGTTACACCACACATCATAGAGATAGAAAAAATCCTTTTTGCAGACTGTTAAATAATGGGATTACACAAACAGGTTAGAGTGGATAGCATGCAGACTGAGGAGACAAAAATCTGTCTAAGTTAGAAGACTGTAACCATCCTGGTTAGGATAGCACCAGGAATATATGCACTTTACATGTAATATTATTTTGCTAATATGACTCCAAAGTCACTTCTCAAATTTCTGTAAGTTTTACACCATAGTAACCAACCGGATATTTTAGAAATAAGGTAGTATTTAGAAATCAGGTAGTATTTGTAAGAGGCTGTCAGAAGCATTATATTTTGGCAAATTGGAAAGAGTACTAGAAAGTTGGTTTTTTTAAGCTCTGATTACACAGAAAAGAGTTGATTGCCAGTTTGGAATTTGACTGTTAGCTGTTTAATCATTACATGCATTTTTATGTTTGTGGGAGTCAGTCAGTTAAATTAATTAGATGAGAACCATGTTTTAAGAATAGCAAGGTACAATAATAAAATGCTTGTTTTACAAGAACTTTTCCTAAATATTTGTACTTAATTAGTGTGTTCAAGTGCTGTCTGAAAATGTTTCAATCTGAAATGTCATCTGTTCTCATCTTATGAGAGGTCCAATTTGTACTTGCACCAAATTGCACTTACCCCAGGAGTTCAAATACCATGGGACATACAGTACAAGTTGCAGGATTTCTTTAAAATCTGAGATTTGAATTCCAGTTTCAATTATTTTTTGCTTTCTCTTTTGCATTTGAAACATTAGGAAGTCAAATCTCTGTTTTCAAAAAGAAAATTCAAAATTTCTATTTTTCTCCAAGAACGCCAGGACTTGAAATATTCGCTGAAAAGAAGCTGGGATATAATGTACTCAGATTTTAGCAGCCTTAGGAAAATGCCAAGCACTGTGACACTGATAAAAACTAGCAGCCTTGTGAGCAGGATTAGTTCTGTAGCATGGGTATTCTCACAATTTCTACTTCTTTAACCCTACTTTGATCTGAATCTGGATTCAAACCCTTCCAGACGAGGGTGGACATTCTGTGGAATGCAACAGAGACGCTGGAGATGTAGGTTATGAGGGAAAGGAGTGCTTTGGTCATTCCATCATGTCTGTCCTGACACTCGCTGCAGTTCTTCAGCTAGGAAGTGCAAAAGGTGGCCAAAGACTGTTTGCTGTGTTTTCTCTTGCAAGCCTTGCTGCAGAGGTTTGTGTCATTGTAGTATCCCATGGTTTCCTGTGCTTGCCATTAACTCTAGTGTCTAGAAAAGCCAGTACATTAAAAAGATATACATTGATCTGTGTAGCATTTTAAAATGGCAGACTATATGCACAAGTCCTGAAAGACAAGTTCAAGTATTTCATATTATTGAAGTTGTTCTTTGCTCTCTTGGGAAGTGAAAAATATCACAATATTTTATTTCATTTTTTCAACACAACAAGTTAATTGAAAAAATAAGCTTGTTCTCAACAGCATGATTTATCATTTTCTCAGAGAAATGAAAAAAAAAGGTTTTTCTGCTCCTTCTCCCACCTTCTGAGCATCTTTAACTAAAAAATAAACAACATAAGTCTTAAAATGATAGTGGTACCTCAGCTTTTCTCCGTTGGACTAAAAGCATTCACTTAGCCTGTAGGACCATAGACTTGCTATGTCTGAAAGCACTTATGTCCCAAAGCTCTTTTACCTCCAAAGAGGGCCCCAATGCCCTGCCTAAATGTTCTGGGTTTTCTGTTAATCTCCTGTAGAGGCTGGAATATGTCAGTGCAGTGCAGATTGAAGCCTGTGTCCCACTGGAGGGCTCTGCCTTGCGGTGCTGTAAGCAGATTCTGCAAGCATCGTTCCTCCAAAATGTCACCTTGCCCCACCCAAATGTCTGCAGAGCTCTGCTGGAAAAACAGAAAGTCCCTCAAAGGTTGGAAACCTGGCATGAGGTGTGAGTGCCCTAACAACTGAGGAACAAGCAAACGGGACAAGGGGGAAAGATGACGTTTCCTTATCTGATTGTGAATCTAGACATGGTTTTTTTCCAGCTAAATATTTTTGTTTTCAAACTCAATTTATGAATATTTTCGAATGAGTGATTTTTTAAGTGAACACCCTTTTTAGAAAATTATCCATACAAGATTATTAAATTATTTGATTATTAATGATTTCTAAAGTCTTGTTTGTAATGATGAAACATACTCATGTGGCTTACATTATGTTAGGCTATGTTATATTTTTATCTTGTAATATTTTGTAATAGAAGGGATGGAATTTTAGATTGAAAGCTTTATTAAAAACAGACCTATATAATTAACTTGTATAAATTAAGTGAATAAATTTTGGACATTTAGGCATGCACTTGCAATGAGGGAAACCTTAATAATTTATAAATATAACCTAAAAATACCTGGGTTTTATTTTCCTTTTTTTTTTTAATCTAGGAAGAAGGTCAGCTCTTGTGGACAGATGGATCTCCTTATCTTCTAAAAGATGGTATCTCATCTCTGTCAATGATACCAGAAAATCAAACTGACTGCTATGCCCTTCAGAGAGATCCCACTGGCCCAGACTACTTCTTCACAGGGTTTTTCTGCTATGTACAACTACCATATATTTGTGAATATGAATGTAAATATATTTTTCAATCTTTTCCATTTATTCTTAAAAGCCTTGCTCTGATTACATTTATATTTAAAGATACAAATATAAACATAAAATGTTTTTAATTATTTTCAATTTTTTTTCTTCATTTTTGATGTCCTTTTTCAGTACCTCTGGTACCAGAAAATTTCATGTTTGATGTTCATGATGTCAAGACAACTGAAGCTGTATTTGTGTGGAGCAGTATGGGCATGTGGCTTAAGTCAGGCTTTGCACTTATATTTAAGTACTATTTTGATCAGTGGAAACCACACATTCTGAACTTGCCTGTGAATACAACTCAAGCAAAAATTGGGCAGCTGTCTCCAGGCCTTCGCTATAGCTTCTTATTAGCAGCAAGGAACCCAGAAGGAGCACAGACTAGCTTAAGTCCAATTCTGAAGGTAGAAACAAGTAAGTTACAAAAATAAATAGCAGTAATAATCAGATATCCATATATTTTTTACATTTTCTCTTTAATTTTACTGTTTCCTATATTCTCTGTGTATCAGTATTCACTGTCACTGATACATTGTCAAGGCTGCTTTGTTAGATTTGCTCTAATAGTATTTAGCCTGTATGTGAGGGCGCATTGTTATTTAAAACAAACAAACAAACAAACAAACAAGCAAGCAAGCAAACAAACAGAGACAACAAAACACCCCACAGTTGTGGATTTAAGAAAAGATAAACTATTATTGTATGTCTGTTCCTAATCTTATTCAACAGGGCCCTTGCACTCCCAGAAGTTGGAGGCTACGTATGTTTCATCTGCAGAAATACATTTAAAATGGGAGCCTTCACAGCATTCATACAGTGCTTCTTTTCATTACTACCTGGTCAATATATTGGATACTGAAACCAATATCTGGGAACAGTTACCTGTTGAAAAAAGCAAGACTTCAATAGTCATAGGAAATGTAAAACCTTATCATCAGTATCAGTTATATTTACAGAATGTAGCAGAGAAAGGAACTCTAAGCTGCCACCAGAAGCCTATATTAATCACAACAGGTGATGTATCATTTTCTAGTTGTTTTTCTTCACTAGACGGAGTTTAAAATGAAAATGCAAGGCATAAAGCTATTTTATTTATTTATAATGCCATGTGAGATTGTGGTTGTTGGGGTACTCTTCAGAACCTTCCGAAATTGTCAAAGTACCAATCCCTTTATTTATTTATTCATTTGCCCACTTACAGCACATTAGGATGAACTAAAGAAGTGATATTCTCCTTGATAAATTGTGATTTATAGTTTGTATCTCTAACTTTAGCAAAGTTAAAACATTACCACGATTTCTCAAGGGGAGTCTGTGTCCTCTTTTTATTCCATGTATATCAGTGGAACGGAATATGCTTGCAAAATGAGTCCTTATTTGTTATGAGAAAACAGAAAATAGAATCTGCCTGTAACAGGTAGTTGCCTGCAAATTGTATCAGAAATAATTAAATGAATTAGTAGGCTTAAAATCATGACATTTTAGAAGAAAAAAAAGAAAGAGACATTATTGGAAAGTGATTTTAAAGTGATAGTAAGTTTGATATATTGATTTATACTTTATTTATTTGATTTATACTGACACCTTTTTCTTTGATCAAGCTGTCAGTCCACCTACAGCTGTTTGCATTCACCCAGAGGATGTAGAAGAAGAGAGTGTTATCCTTCACTGGAAGCTGCCACAGGAGTGTCAGGAGTCCTACATTCAAGTGAAACCTAATGCAGGCGTAGGTGAAACTAAAAAATTTTTATTAAACAATAAAGAAGAATTAAAGATTGATGACCTAACTCCTGGAACGGCTTATGAAATAGCAGTGGCAAGTGTGAAAAATGGAACTATGAGCCAACTGAAGACCATTCAATGCACTTTAAGTAAGACATTATTTAAGGTGGAAACTACAGATATGTCAGTTTCACTATTGCTATTTATTAGGTTGCTGTCACCTAATATTTTTTTTACATCAAGTCAATTTGTTAAATAGCCAAGGATAAAAACTTAAATATGAAATATAGAGATCCAATCCTAATTGTTCACAGCAGAGTTAACAATTTTTGCAAAACCAGTGCATCCTTGGAAAACGTCTTGGTTACTACTGACAGCTGTGATGGGGACTACAGCTGGAAATCCTATTCCCACTGGCAGAAAAAGATGGGTGAATCATTGATTTGCATTGAAATAGGAAAATATTGGAATTGTTGAAACTGATTATTGGTTTTTGGAGATATATTAGCCATACTGAGAACTGTGAGAAAGAATTGCCCTACCATTAGTGAGAGGCTGCTAGAAAAGAATTAGAAGTAATAACAGCTGAAAAGAAAAAGCTTTGCATTCTTTGTCTAAGCATCTTTCCCATCGATAGGGAAGGGTTTATTGAAGGGTCTTAGTTTACCAAAATGTTGAAACGTTTTTGATGCAATATAGATTTTTTGCATATGTGAAAGGAGTGAGCAGGATTCACTTATACATGTAATATATAAAGGCTGCAGCTGCCAGGTTATAGATTTATGAAATGCTACATTGTCATTTCTTTCTAAATGATTACAGTATTTTGAAGGGTAACAGTCTTAAGTATTTTCCAGATTTTTTTTATTTAGGATTAGATTTAATACCTCATTCACGACACAGATGACAAAATTCTAGATGGGATATTTCACAGCTGTCAGAGCCAACTGTAAGGGAAGAAAACTAAACACGTCAATGTTGTATCAATCAAATGCATCTCATTCTCCATGGTTATGTCCCTGCCCACATCTACATTTCTGTATAGTTTTCCAGTTATCCTGCCTTGGTGCAGTTGTGGTTGAGAAGGAAATTCCAGTAATAAATAGTTAAAAGATCAGGTTGTTTATTGTTTCTGAGCAATGACATGCTATGGTAGCTGTTAAATTGCACTTGGCAAGAGTATTTCTCAGGGCAGTTGCTTCAGATGCATGATGTGGTTTTCACTTAATTTATTTTCAACTGGTTTAACATGTGGCAATTTTTTTTCTTCTAGAGCCCAAGCCTGTTCAAATTGTAGTTCCTTATGGGCTCTATAGCACTGCTGTGGTGCTATTCGTTCGCATGCCTGATATTGGAGTATTTGATGGCATATATGTTACAAGTAAAGAAGGACCTAATGCAACATTCGTTTTAAAAAGTGATGGCAAAATAACAATTGAAAACCTTACTGCAGGAAGGGAATATGATTTCTGTGTCTCCACAAAAAGTGGAAAAATGTTGAGCTCCTTTTATCGTCTAAATGGTGTAAAAACATGTGAGTATTTTAAGTCCTTATAAAATTGCAAAATATAAAATCTTGATTTTTGAACATTTTAAGCTTTATTTTTATTTCAGTGGAATAGAAAAGACATGCTATTCAAAAATCATCTTGATATATTTATGTAAACAATTTGCAGTTGTACTAACACTAGCTGTTTTTTAAACAAGACTATAAGAATCTAATTTCTAAATTTGCTGAATTTTGTTTTTTATATTGTGTACAAAATGTCTAGCGAGCATTTCAGGAATTTAGGCTGCATTAAATTATTGTCCTTATGGGAGACAAGACACATTTTGATCACTTATTTTAAACAAGTAAATGAATATCAATGGAGTTACTTCTGTGCCTTGAAATTATTAAGTTTATTCATCCTGATGTATCTTTAAGCAAATAACAAAAGTGTTTAGGTTCTCCAAGGTAATAAATTCATTCAGAAAGACATTAAAAGTATTGCAGTGGACAGGACACCTACTAGCAAGGCCTTTAAAAACAGAATTTTCATAGAAACTTTAAAAATGTTTAAAAATACCTGATGAAATTCTATATTTTTACTTTCCTGTTTTTTACTATATTTATACTTTCATGAGTTTTTCTTTTCCTGTTTTATCATTTTCCTTTGAAATGCTTTTTCTGCTTTTTCAGAATAGAAATGTTATAAAAGGAAAAGTTAAGATAGGATCTAAAGAAGTAAGGAAGAAAGGAGAATGAGGGCGAGACAGAAAAATTCGTTCCCAAATAAAGCAAGCCTTGAAAGCTGATATTTCTTAAAATACAGTTTTAATAAAAACTTGGGGTTAATCAATCTTCTGACAGCATTTCCTAAATTTCTTAGAAAATTGCCTTACGAAACCTAGTCTTGTTCTAACTCTTCTGGGGCCTCAAAAATTTGGAAGAAATAAAAATCCTGACCCCTCACATGTATACAGTTTTTCCTTAGAAAAGTGTAAATTTTGGTATATTCCAGGCAGAAATGCTTGTGATGGGGATGAAAGAAATGTAGAGAAGAGTGAAAATTCTCCTGTAATGTGATCTGAATTGTACTTACCAAGACTATACTAATAAGGGACAAAGTGTATTTGTCTAGAGTGATCTACACAGTTTTGCTGAGCCTTTTGACAAAATTTAGATGCATTCTGACCACTATGGTGGTGTTATTGGAGAGATTAACTTCATCCTAGAGAACTTTCCCACCTAGAAGTGCCAGTTCTGGCCTCGGGGAGAAATGTAATTTCAAACTCTTGCAATTTTAAGATTCAAAGCACAAGCTATTTAGATATATGAAAAGTGTTAGATGGAACAATGGCTGGGATTGAACAGAGAGGTTTTTATGCTCGCCTGCAGGTCTGGCAGCTCCCCTGAATGTACGAGAGGGTGATGTCACTGACACTTCAATACAGGTCTCTTGGGACCGCCCTGATGGGGATTTCGAGCACTACGAGGTCACCTGTACTAATTGTGCAGGTGCTTTCAAGGTATGCTGGGTAGGGCACTACCTGTGGATACACACTGCAGCTATTTTTTAGTCTTCCACTCAGTAGTCAGAGGCTGAATGAAAAGATTTATTTCCCATTAAAATAGTTGGATGTGCAGTTTATATACGATAAGCAAATTTTATAAGCAGGTCTGTTAAAGCAGTTATTTGATTTTCTAGGTCCAGAAGGTCAAGCAAGAAACAGCAACGTTTTCCAACCTTAGTCCTGGTCAGCTGTACAGTTTTGCAATTCGAACAGAGAAGGAAGGTTTCAGAGACAGTATTTTTGTGACAAAAGAAATAGAGACAGGTAAGACCAAAATGTCAAATTCAGTGTTTGTTTTACTCCATCCATATCTCTTGCTTTCTTCTTAAATTTTGCTTTTGTCTCAAACAAAGCATCTTTGTAATTTTCTCCTTGTTCTCTTTCATCATTATCTTATTCTTTGACTGCAAGGGACCATTAAGAGTCTCAATACAGCTCCTGTGTACAATGAGATACGAATGTTAACTTCATATTGATTCAAGCAGTTCTACAGTCACTGATACTTGCATAATGTCTGGCTACCAATATTAGAGAAAACATTCTTTTTCCTTATATTTCTCTTTAATACTTTAAGTTTTCTCTTCAGCTATGACTTTGAACACAGTTAAATGTCCAGAACTAAATTAGTTTTATAGTGTTTTCTCATTGGCCTCCCCTTGCATCAGAAGAAAATTTGGGTTTTACTACATTTAGTTTTACTTTGGGTTAGGACATTTGAGTCTCAGTAGTGTAATTCTCCTCTATTCTAGTACTTCTAGCTGGCTGACATGGCCTCTCAGGCTATTAGATCTGGGATGTTATAGTTTCCTCTAAAAGGTCACTAATGTGAAAAAATCAAGCCTAGTAGATGTGATTGAAAAGGTTCAGCATATGTGATCAAAGATATGTAATGTCTTGCATTGAAGGAACCCCTGAGTTAAAGCTGATACAGGAACACTGTAAAATCATTTGTGAGGGAACAAATTACAGAGAGGCAATAATGGAGTAAGTAAATCGGGATTCTCTGACATTTCCTTTTCAAGAACTAAGGACTTGAAATTAGAAAACAGAAAGTAGATAAGAAGCAAAAGCAGATGATTGTTTATTAAATTTGTAGATAAATTGCAGAACTTGCCACAAGGTATTTTGTCTGATGATTGTGATCATAGGTACAAAGTGGAAACCAAAGACATTAATAAAAGAAAAATCTGCTGAGATTTACTACATAGAAATAGAAATCACCTTTGATTTGTGATATCCTTGGGCTGAAAATTGCAAGCTGGGGGACTACTGAAAGGAATTATCACTATGCAATTCTTGCTTTTTTTGTAGATGTTCTTTTCACCACTGTTGAATAAAAGATACTGTGCTAGTTGGGACTTAGGTGTCTGCACAGCATTTTACCTCTTATACTGCCATTTCTTTTCTTGATAAATTGTCCATTTTTGAGGAACTTCACATCCATGATGTCAGAACTGCTCTAAGCAGCATTGGAGAGCAATAAACAGCTTGGCTCTGGATTTCCTGGATAACAAGTTACTGTACATATTTCTGCAGTGGTAGTAGTCTGTATGTCCTTGAGATAAGGAAGAATGTGACATCATTTATGTGGAGTTTTTATTACATTCTGATGATGAGAGACCGGTCATAAAAAAATGTGTTTAAAATGTATTTTTGAATCAATGCATTTTGTTTTATTGCCACACAGTACCAAGTGCAGTCAAATATCTGAATTGTAGCAGAGATTCTGAATCAATAACTCTTACCTGGCCACCAGCCCAAAGTATGTTTGATGGATATCTTCTTTCAATAAGCAGTAAGGTCTTCAATGAGAAGAAAATGTTACCTTCTGGTGTGAGGTATGATGATTACATTCTAAAAATAACTGACATGAACTCAAAGCAGCTGTTTCCCATGATACTTAAAATAAGTAGCCTGTGCTGTTATTTATATATGTATTTGATGGTGTAGTTGATATACATTACTATGTCCGTGTATTTTAAGAACTGCATTTTAAAATCAAATCACAATTCTCATACGATATGTTTATGCAAAGAAGAGCAAACAAAATACTGCATTAGAGTAAGCACCAGTAGAACCTGTGTGCCACTCTGGATATTTAGTTCAATACTTTAAAACTTCCTAGTACCGGAACCATAGTGTAATGCACCCTATTTAAGATTTTACGGTAGTAAAATATTTTTTTACTCACAAGATATGAACATGTATGCACACATCACGTATAAATAATATCCATATAACCATAAAGAATTGACATATGAACATACATGCTTTTTTAGAATCCCAAAGTACATAATATCTTCTTTTAATCTTTGTAGAATGCACAAATTTGAGCATCTTTTGCCTGGCACTGATTTCTTAATCAATATTGTGACAACCAATGGATTAAAAAGAAGTCGCCCTACTGTCCTCAACATTAGCACCCGTAGGTTCAGTTTATTAATGACTTTTCATGGCTTCAGATGATTAAGGTTTTTGTGTTCTAGGGTGTTTTCTAAGAAAAGCTATTCCTTATTAAATCCATGCATCTTAACAATGACTGAATGAATGTTTTTAAGTTTTTCTTTTCAATCTAAACATATTTGAAAGTGACTAAGCACATAAAAGCTGTTTAAATACAAAGTTTCCTCTGCATTAAGTGGAGTTTCCTCTGCATTAAGTGGAGCTTTGCCACTAAGTGAATCAGCAGTAGTGTTAGGATGATAAAATTTTTCCATAAAAATTGACAAAGGTTGACTTTATTTCTCATTCTGTTTCTAATATTAGAGGTGATTTTCATTTATTTGAAATTCTTTTAAAGTACAAAATGAAATATCTTTCTAGATGGAACTATAAAATAATGAATTAAAGCTATGTATTCTGAAGTTGTCAATTTCCTTAAAACAAATAGATTATTTTAAATCTAAATTTTACATCCTCAGATCCCGATCCACCATCCCAGTTACAAGTGTTTGGACAAGAAGAAAATACAGTTTATTTTTCTTGGAAACTCCCAAGAGGAGGATTTGATAAGTTTCAGGTGAGATGAGAATAGGAAGAAAGTAATGCAATTTTTTTTGGTAATTTCTCAATTCAATTATCATTCTGTAAGTGCTGCAAACCCAGTAATAAATATTTTTTTCATAACCCATGGAAGTATTGGAAGGAAATACTGCTATTAGAAAAGGTCAGTTAAATATGTACTTCCTATTACATAGCATATATAAAATATTTAAAAATTATACTTTTAATAGCTCTCAAAAACTGATTTTTCCCCTAGTGTGAAATAAAAAAGATCACTGGTCAAGGGTTGAATGTAACTGTAATGTAATATTTTTTTTTAGCTTTTCAAATTTGTAATGCAAATAATTTAAATGAAATGTAAAATAAAAAATAGCTTCCTTACAGAAAAATGTAAATGTTTTGTTTAGAAAGTTACAGAATAATTTTTTTTTTTTTTAATATAGCAATTTATTAGGCAAAACTGTAAACCTTGGATACCTACCATAACCTTCCAGCCTTGGGCAGTAAGTAGCTTAGGGATTTCCTAAGGGAAATTGGATATACATAAAGAAAAACAGGGGCTATTCCTGAATTTTTGTTGTTGTTGTAATTTATACTTCAAAATTTTGTTATGTGCTCTATAAAAAAATTACACTTTTTTATTTTAAAACTGTTATTATTTAGGTTCTTGCTGTATTAGAAAAAACTAGTACTTCCCTGTTCACCATACCTACACCTTTTGTGATTTTATAAACTTCAATTTTTTGAATTTCTCATCATTCGTTATTTCAGTTCTCTGTCAAAAATGATCCACAATAGCGTATAAATAGCATGGATCATGTTTTACTGTGACATGCAGCCAGTCTCTCTTTTGTATCCTGGATCTTGCAGTCTGTCTTGTATTATCCTTAGTATTTGTAGCCACTGTATCAACACGTGGTCAACAAAACTTAGTATACTGCTGCTTTAACACATCACTTGAATCAATATGGATTTCTAGGTATAATCTCTCACAGTTAAATTACTTGAAGCGATATTCTTTGGTACATAGCACTACCATGACAGAAGGTACTTTCTTTTAATGATCTACACACTTTTTACCCCAATATTACAGTGCCCAATTCTTTTTCTTCTGCTATCCCATGGCTTCAGTTATATATTTACCCAAACCTGAACTTTGAGTATCCATAGTTCCTTGGCATTTCTTCTCTCTTCATTAGTGCAAAACTGCATTGATCTCAATGGATAAGAGCAGCCAGTTCCCATACTATGTGCTGATGCAGCCTGGAGCATATTTACAAATTTTAAAATTAAATTTAACTACTTTGTTCATGTTTTGAACCAGTTCAGATACACTTTTGAATGTGATAATGCTATTTTTGCTACCCTGTGGAAAATAATTGTCATCTGTAATATTGATCTTTACATCACAGTGTTATTGTTCAGCACCCCATAGAGCAAGCAGCCACATTAGACATTGCTTTGTCCGTATAAATGAGCTTATCTTTAAATCTTTAATGAGAAAGGCTTTCGTAGACTGGTTGCTTAGTAAGGTGCACCTGCATAAAAAGGGATCATTTTACTAATCATTTAAAATTAATCATCCCTGCTCACCAACTTTCTATGCAATATATTGTAGTTTGTAAAGTGAAGAGTGCACAAAAGGTACTTTCCTAACTTCTTTATACTAGATGTAAATCTTTAATCTATAGCTTTGCTTCTAGCATCTTGCAGTGCTGTAATTCTAATAAGGCGATGACAGTTTCCAAGATTTTGTTTGTATAAACAGGCACTGTGCTGGTAAAATAGACAGAGGGGAACGGATCATTCCTCCCCAGATGAATGGCAGCTAACCCCAGTGCTTTCAGGTCACTGCCATATGTACAACATCCCCCTTCTGCTGGAAGAAGTGACTAGTGGCAGGACAGGGCTCGCTGTGGAGGCAGCTGCAGCCCTACCTGGTCTCAGTATTGAGAGCCATGCCTGAGGAACGTGTGCTGTTTGTTGGAGGTGTTTGTCCAGAGCCCTCCTCTGCAGGGCAGGCACGGTCTGCATCTTGCCTCTCACTGGTACAGACGGGAACCAGTCTGCAGGGATGCTGATCTTTTTCTGTGTCCACAGAAAGAGCTGGTGCAGGAATTTTTTTGTCACCTTAGAATTGTCTGGAAGGTCAGAAGGAATCCTCACAGCCTCTAGGAGTTAGGTCCCCAAATTTCAATTTCTTAATATCTTCAGCCCTTTTATTCTCTGCAGTGGCTCTTAACAAATGAATTTTCAAGGTATAGCAGTGAGCAGAGTTGAGTGACTGATTCCTCAGGAGTCTTTTCAGAATCTCGGCTCTGAACAGTGCACAGGTGGTTTTTTTGGTTGAATGGTTTTAGGTGTTGTTTGGGTTTTTTCCTTTGTTTTGCTATGTTCTGCTTTTTTGTTTTGTGGGGTTTTTTTGCCAGAAAGTTCAGAGTTACTTAATTGTACAGTTCATCAGTATATCTGTGAGGCTGAGCAGTCAGAGTACACTTTATTATCCTTCCTCCAAGAGCAAAAAACCTGTAAGCCTCAACTTCACTTTGCTTCGTCCATCTACTTTTAAGTATTTAAGTGATTGCTTTCACTACTGGGCTATTACAGAATGATGGAGTTCCACACTGATGGAACATAATACAAAGCTCATTGATTGTTTTTGTATTTAAAATTATTTTTGTATTTAAGTATTTTTATACTAACAATTTGCAACTAACAGTTGCAATCTCTGAACATTACTTTTATTAACTTAAATAACCTAATATAAGGAATTCTTTTGCTTTGATAGCTTTCATATTGTCTGATGAATAATGAAAAGCTGCTTACCAGAACTATTTATGACAACAGAGCCGTAGTGAAAAATCTGACCCCTGGAACAGAATACATTTTTCAGATAAAGACAATTAAAGGTTTGGATTCCTCTGTAGCTGTGGAGAAAAAAGTCATCACAAGTAAGGAAACACCTTATAAATTGTCTTTTTGAAAACCAGTAAATATTCCGAGACATTTAAATAATTGTTTGTAAGTAGCTCAAAAAGGTCACAGAGTTCAAACTGAAACTTCAACTTTGGGAGGAAAGTTGTGCTTCTTCTTGTGGTAGTGGTTTAAATAGGAGCCTTGTACATTGCTCACTGGATTGAGGTTGAGGAGTGTAGACATGGCTGAAAATAGCTCTTTGAAAAAAGCTTCCAGCTCTAACAAAGTGAGATCTTGCCAGAATAGCTTCCTATACCTTAATAATTACCTTGCATTTTGTTAACAATTGTTTCTGCATCTCTTAAATTCTTGCAAAGCCATAGTCTCAGATTAGATTATTGCTCCTGTGCAAGGACACGGAATATTTAAGACAGTAAGAGAGAAAGTAATTGTGCTTCAGAGAGCTTAACAAGGACCAGAAACCAATATCTTGCACTCATTTTCTGTCTGAGCAAATGTATTTTCCAATGTTCCTCTGATACAACATAAGAAAGAGGGAAATTTATTTGTGGCATCAATTTGAAGAAGATTTTATATTGAATTCTGGACTGCTAAAGCAGACAAAGAGCAGCTAGTTGTAATCAGAAAATTAACCAACTCCCAGGTTTATACACAGGCATGTCACAGACCTCCTCTCCTTTGATGGATATTCTGTGTCTTGTTTGTACTATAAATCCTCAACTCAGTTAACAGTCAAGAAGTCTCTGCACTTAGTTATTCAAAGATAAGTGAATCTCTGAAAAAAAAAACCCGGAACAAGCCCTGCAGATTCTTGTGAATGAAACATACAGCAGAATATTCATCATCATGTTCCTGAAGATGCCTTTTTTTCTCAGGAAAATATTTCCAAGAGAATTGTGGATGGGTCCTGAGTATATCTAGTTAATGGAAAGTTTACTCTATAATTTTAATGGTAAACTCGTCGGATTTTTTGTCATGCTGAGTAATAGGCATATGTTAATTTGTGTTTTTCATAAAGCTTCAAGCAAGATAAACCAATTATGTGGGAGATTCTCATTTTAGAGGAATGGAAACATTTTTATTTCTCAAGCTGCTGTGCTGCACAGATGGAGGTGCTATTAGGGAATTATTTGTGATTTTAGGAATCTTAATACAATAAAAAAATACTATTCAAAAAGGAAAAAAGGGATAATCACTGAGACAGTGCTATTTACTCTGTCCCTAAGTGAGCAGAGGAACAATTTTCTAAAATTATGTGGTATAAAATGTATTTTAGAAAACTTTAGAGTGATTAAAACTCAACTTCTGCTTACAAAGTGTTCCATTTTCATCTTGTTGTACCAGTGAGCAATGTTACTGTTCTTAGAGAACATCTGATAAAACTGAAATTTTCTTCCATGAATTTAATAATGCACACAGGAGGTACACTCCCAGGTTTTATTTACCCTGTGAAACATAATGGGACTGCTTTCTGTATATCCATACAAAGAGTTCTAAAATTTGTATGTGTATTTCATGATGTTTTGAAGTCTCAAAACATTCATTTAAGCAAAAACCATTTATTTTTAAAAGCTGTTATTTTCTTATGTTTAAAGTACTAGGGATTATTTTTTTCTTTATTAATCTCAATAATTTTTACCGTAGAACCTGCTGGGATATGTGGTCTGACATTAAAAATGGTAAATACTTCCTCTGCAACTGTAACGTGGAATCCAACCAAGACTAACTTCACTTCTTATAAAGCATCTTTATCAAACAACACCTTTATAAAAAAGTTCACAATTCCAGGAACAGTGACTGACTTCAGTGTTACAGACCTGACTGCTGGGGGCATTTATAATTTCACACTGAAAAGATTAAAAGGAAATATTGAAGGCGCTTCTGCTTTCCTTGAATTTGTAACAGGTCTGTATGGTTTCCTGCTTCCTCTGCCAGGGAATAGCAGCTGTCCCTAACAGTGCATGTTTATCTCTGTACATCTCAATTTGTAGAATAAGGTCAAAATTTCAAGATATCTTACATGTAACAGTTTGCTGTCACTGTGGGCATATATGACTTATACCCTATTCAACCTGCATGTAGTGATACCTGTCAGAAACATAATGTCTTTAGCTGTGCTGCATTTCTTTTGGCCATTTTTAGTATTTTGGATCTTATCCTGCAATGAGTTATACACAAGCTGAATTTTACCTTACAATTATTTCAATAGTTTTTTTTAACAGTGAGTGAAGTTAAAAAGGTTTAGAAATGTTTGTAGATTTAAGGCTTTAGACTGCAGGTTAGCCTCAGAAATTAATTGTGGGACTGTACCTCTATAAATATAAAATCCAGCTTCGATGGAAGTTGAGATCCATGCAAACAATAGGACCAATGATAGCAGTAGGACTCAAAATCTATAAGATATACTAAAAGGAAGAACCTATGCTCTCAGTTAAACTTGCATGGCTCCACATATATTACTAATATTTTTTTGGCTTTATAGTGTCAAAATAAAACCATGAGTTAAAAATCATACATAGGAGACAAATACAGATGGAATGTAAAATCTAAAATTAATATTTGGATATATTAATATTCAAATTATTTGATAGCAGAACTGGAGTAATCTGTTTAAAGCAATTCTGCAACTTTGCATAGCGAGTATAAAGAGTTAATCAAAGATATGTAATTTAGCAGATTTACAGCAAATAAGAGAGGAATGGAAATCTTTCAGAGTTGAAGCTATACATTATTCAGACCTCACAGTATGATACTAATGTATAAACTACTAGAAGATTTAGTCTGAATTCAGAAGAACCATGTTAGAAAGGCAGACAGAGTGCAAGGGTGGAAGTGAAATGAGACAAAGAACATCACTGACTGGGCTTGCTCAGAGATGAGCATGGGGAGAGCTGATAGTTGGATATGAGTTCCAAAGTAGAAAGAAAACAAATGAACATGGCTAGAAATTGTACAGGTGAAGGAATTACACAGTCTTATATGTAGATTTTAATGATCTACTGAAGAATTTAAAACCTGATTCACTATTAGGCTTAGAGTGAATAATACACATTTAAAGGTACATTTAAAAACAGAAGAAAATTAGATGTTGTGACATGAGCAGGTGGAAATTTGGCTTTAATAAAAGGAGTAGACCCTAATTTTGAGATCTTAATGACTAGAGTAATGGAATTACTGGGATTCCAAATACATGAAATGTATAAAATGTATAAAAGAATTACCAGCCCTGTGGCTAGCAGCAACCAAACAGTAGCTATATCTTGAATTTCAACTGTAGCAGTAGTTATGTCAGCAGTAGGGCTAACTTTAAGGTTGAGGACAGCAGAAACCCCAGGACTGAGCAGAGATTTTGTTGACTGAGCACTTTGCAGAGACATTTGAGCTTCCTCTCTATGAGCAAGCATCCCAGCATGGCTGGGAGGCACCAACCAAATCCCAGAGGTAGTGTAGCAACTGTAGGATCACATACTGCCAAATCCAGACTAATTTTTTCTTTAGCAAGTAAACTCCTCTTGGATGCTTTTCTATTCAGTTGTAACTACATATATGTTTTAAATGGAGTTATTTAAGTTAATGTCTTTCATTCCACAATTCTCTTTCAGAACCTGCAAAGCCAGAAGGTCTTAAATTCTTCAATATTTCATCATATTATTTTTCACTGTATTGGAGACTACCGTATGGACTTGTAGACAGATTTCATGTGGATCTTGTGCCTGATCATGCTTCTGTTGTTATCCTAGATCTTGGAGTTAGGGAGTATCAAGTAAGTGCTTTTATTACAGGACTTGCAGGGCCAGCCTTTCCTTATGCACTGTGCTGATGAGGAATTCAAGCTTTCCACCTTAGCTGTTTAATGCATATATGACTATGAAAGTATTAACGAAAAATTATATGGGAGGGAGCAAATTTCAGCATCCACAGTTTGCTACCTAACAACAGGTAGTGAACTTACTGTTTTATAAAGTCTACTAGAAGGACACAGACGATCATCCATGGATTCATGAATAGTTTATCAAGAGAAGGGCAGAGCTATTGGGTAGTACAGACTCATTAATTGTGTACTTGCCAGGAAGAGCTCTGCTTAAATCATTAATGCAGGCAACATTTCACTGCTAAGCCATCAAAAAGATATAGGAGCAGTTTTTGATTCTGCCGTCAGGGACACATAATATTGACAGAAATAATGGTTGTTCTGGATGTTTTACTCTTGTTTTTTATTGGATCTGCAAAGATACAGGTATTTTATATAATTTCTTGCTAAAAAAGTTAATTGTGTTTACTGAAAAGAATGGGTTAGTATAAGGGTCAAACCCTTGTTTTTCAGGTTGCTTTCTTGTTCATTATTTCAAAAAGGAGTTTTGTAATGCTTCATATTTAGTTTGATACTGATAATACAGAAAAACCTCTATAGATACATTGATAGGAGACTCTGGATAAAATTAAGAGTTAATTTTGTTGTTCTTTAATACTGAATGTTGTACACATCTTATGAAGGGTAGTTGACAGCAAAATCCTGTAGCTAACAGATGTGAACAACTATTTTTAGTAATGAATTGCTTAAAATTTTCTCTGGTTTTTTTGTGCTTTGTTTTGTAGGGTTTTTTCTGCTTGCTTGTTTTGGTTTTGCTTTTGAGGGGAGGGGGTTGATTTTCGTGGTTCTTCTTAAAAGGCTTAAATAAATCTATGTCCTATTTCAGGCAGATTTTTCCAATACTATTCCTGGAACAACATACAATGTTACACTTTCTGCAGTTTCTTCTTCAGTCTATAGTTCACCTGCAAGTAGAACTGTGACAACAAATGTGACAAGTGAGTTAAAAATGACTGATGAAATTTTGTTTTAAACTATGCTTTCTTATGTTTATTGTGTACACAGTTATGTCCAAGAAATTATAATCAGTTTTGAACAGTCATTAAAATTTTTCATCTTCTTTAACCATTAAAAATACACTGACTCTGAAGTGTTCTATGAGAGCTTAAGAATTTACAAGCTTTTGAATTTACTATTGCATCATATAATAATATCCAGACTCTGATTTATATCTATAGTGGTACATAAAGAAATGTTCAGATTTATTTCCAAAAAAATGTAGCCAAAGCAGATGTACCTTTTAAGAGAGTATACTTTAATTGAGTGCTAGAATATGTCAGATGTCAAACTGTTTTTTTAACAAAGATCTTGAGCAATAAATTTTTTACATTCTTATAGAAGAATGTTTCTGGTGTTCCAAAATTAACCCAATAATTTCCAACAGGACTCTAGACAGAAAAAAATATTTTTATTCAGAAGTATGCATCAGTTTTCAGTAGTTTTATGAGATTATGCTGGCAGATGATTTAATTTCTCCATAGAATCTGTGAATATGTCTCCACTCTCATGAATGTTAATTAAAAACTATTTTATATGTGTGTGCTTGTGTGTATGTTGTGTATATGCATATATATAATTTTTCTTAAAATTTTTTAGATCCTGGGCCACCTGTGTTCCTTGCAGGTGAAAGAGTGGGTTCTGCTGGGATTCTGCTGTCATGGAACACACCACTCTATCCAAATGGGAGAATTCTCTCCTATGTTGTTAAATATAAAGAAGTCTGCCCATGGATGCAAACAGCTTATACACAAGTCACAACAAAGCCAGATAGTTTGGAAGTTCTTCTCACCAGTCTTAACCCTGGAACAACTTATGAAATTATGGTAAAAGCTTTACAAATGTCTCTTAGTATTTTGAATTCTGGTTTATTGTAAGTTGTGTGAGTTTATAGTAGGTTCCTGTAGAGTTTTCTGAGGGACCATGTTATACACAGTTGCCATATAACAAAATATATTAGAAAGATATTTGTTTTGTTGAGTTTATTTGAGTAGTGTTTTTAAAATCTACTTAAAAATTTTCCAGTCAAATGCACCTTTTACTACTGATAATCATATTAACATATGCATTATGTGGTAAAAGATAAAAAAGCAAAAGGTAGAATTTTTGGAAACATCTAGATCCTTCCTTATCTTCATTGAGATTTAATCTTTCAAATGACTGCTGTGCTTTGGATATTACATGTAGATTATTAAATCATCTCAGCCATGTCCAAAAAAAGCATGTCTTCCATATACTTGTTTGGAACTTGTTTGCATTGAGATTAGGCACTCCTGATCCATCTCTGAACTCTTCAACAATAGATGACTTCAGGTGCACAGAAATTAACAGCTACTCTCTTGGCAGTATTTGCCAGGAAATTCTTTGCCTGCTTTTCTCTTTCATAAGAACCTTGTAGAGGTTCCTCTTTTCAATACCAAGAATTAAATGAAAATTTGTGTTGATTTGCTTTATTCCTTTCATTACTTTGAAGCTGTACGTATGAGGTAGGAGTTTCCCTGTCTATCTTAATGCTAGTTTTGTTTCTGAGCTCTTTCTACATTAACTACCTTGAGATGAGATAATAAAAACAGTGTTTAGGTGAGGACATACCTTAAGATTTATATAGTGAAATTTAAATGCTGTCAGAATTTCCTGACTGTATGTCAACCCCCTGAAGATCTCCAGTCAATTTCCCCAGCTATTGCAATTACTGTAGAATTCATCAATGCCTGAGGATGTTTCAAGTCACAGTCCCTGTGAAGCAGAAGTAGGTAGGGTTGAGGTGGGTGTGCATTGTTTGTGTGGCTTAGGAAGGAGCTAGCCAGTGACAGATTCTTCTTGACTTCCTAGATTATGTCTTTGATGCTACCTTGTATTCTTTTACTGTGTTTGTCTGTTGTAGCTTTGTCCTTTCGTTTAATTTTTACAGTCTTTGAAAAACACACTGTTTAGTGCCAAGAAGTGATTAGAACAAGTTTCCCTTTCTGGCCTGAGGCCTTCTGTTTTCTTTTGCCTTTGTTACCCTCTGTGTGCTGTCTGTCACTTCTACAGTGCTCCACACTTAGTTTTGCACACCTACCCCTTCCCACCCTGCATTCCCCACAGTCTGCACTGTCAGCTCCCTAAACCCCACGGCCACACCTTTGGTGCCTGACATTTCCAGCTATAACCTTGCTGGAGAGCTTTTCACTTTGCTCCTGCTTTCCCACACCTCTCACCGTAACTGTTGGAATTTTACTTATGTTTACCTTTTGTTATCCCTTTTACTTTTCAAAATAAGAAGTTAGACTTCCTTCTTCTTTTTTTGTAAGTACTGGATGCCATGGCCCATCACTGAGTTGAATTGTCACCGAACCCTGTATTACAGAGCTAATGACTTTGTTGTTTTATCTCCATAAATTCTACCAAAGAATCGATATATTGCTCTTCTGTGGGAAGACTTGTCCATGATTGTCAGCACTGAAGCATCTCCATCATAAAGTGCATCTACAGCTCCCTAACTTATTGCCTTTCTGCAAAAAGATGTGCTTTCCTTGGGTTTCTGCTTAGAGCAAGGCTGACCTGCTCTCACTAACCTACAGGAAACACAGAAATGAAAGGGAACTTATTCTCATTTTTACCCTTTTAAGTTATAGTAAGTAAAATACAAATTCAGAATCTAGTTTAAGTGTATTGTGGTAAGGAAAAAGGAGTGTTACTGATGTTATTCTTGCTGTTGATATTTGCATAAATAAAGGACTCATAAAATAGGGATCCTCTTTTGATGTGTGGATATTCACATGTGTTTTTCTCAATTTCTAATGCTGTTACATACTCCTTCCCTTTTGTTTTTTTTTTTGAGTATAAATTATACAACACAACCATAAAGGGCATGTTCATTTGTATATTTACAGTTTAAAAGCTAAAAGCTGCATCTCTGTGTATCCTTAGGATTTTCATACTCCCTGAAACTGTATATACTGTAGATTTTCTAATGTGGATTCTTTTTTTTCCCTGTAGGTTGCTGCTGAGAATAGTGCTGGTATTGGAGTGTTTAGCGATCCTTTCCTTTTTCAGACTGCAGAAAGTGGTAAATTTAATAAAGCTGTTAATTATTTTGATTAAAGCTGCTCTAACTTTTTCAAGCAAATTTCGATGATAAATTTAATACTTGAACAAATTCCAATGCATTTAGAACAAAATCCTTATTCTGTCACTCAGTCACAAAGGTTCATTTTGTTCTATTTGCTAACAACAGTATTTAGGGTGTGCCTACGTGGGTGTTTGTTGTACACAAAGTCTGTTTTTCTTGAAGTTTTCCTATACCAGTTTCTAGGTAGGCAGCTTCCAGAAAGCAAGGTCACAGCAGAGCAGAGCTACCTATGAAGTGGATCCATCTGCTGTTGCCTGCAACAGTTCTAAGAAGCTCAGCACAGAATGTATTTTATTATTTTATTAATTCTGAAGGCAAAAAAAGAGTCTGAAATGAAAATTTGAGTTGGTGGTTTTGAAGATTATAAAACATAGTCTGAGATTGCACAATCTTTACTAATTTAGTGTTTGTGATGTCGCTTGTGCTTCAGGAGCAGTTCTGCCTTGGCTGACAAGCTCACACCAGTCCACTCGTGAATCAATCTCAGTGCAATAGAGAACTTGTGCTGCCAAGGCAGTGGCTGTCCATCTGTGTTTAGCCTGTTTTCTGTTTCTGTGCAAGATGCAGAGTGAAATATCTGAATTAATGTCAGAAATCATCTGCACAAATAATGCAGTAATGTATGAACCCAATATAAGGAGGAGTAGTAAACTTGCCACATGGATCTATGTTAAATCATTATTCTTCACTATTTCTGCATTATTGCTGGTAGAAAATCTTATTTCTGTGAGCTTTATTATTTACTCATGTTTGACAGAGGACAGCACCAGCATTTCTCCATATGAGAACATGAGCTTTTTATTTTTGGAAGCATTTCTGTCTAAATTTTAATTAAGCCTAAAATGCCTTACTATAAATGTAATTGGAAAGTTTCTTCAAAGTCTAGGCTAGTTATGTGCCATTGGTATGACATTTATACTTTTGCTTTCTCAACTGTTTTTTGTTCTAATTCCTGCTTTGATGGTTAAGGAAAGCCAAACATCTTAATCAACATAAAGATGGGAAATTTAAAGTGAGAAATTTAGCCAGAAGATCAAATTATTTAAATATAAATGAAATATTTGGGAGGAGGGGAAAAGAGGTGAAAGATCTGGAAGAGATTTAGGAGGACTGAAAGCACTAAATATGAGGCTTGGAGGAGATGTCTCAATTCACCTGTGGAAGGTCTGTAATTGTGGAATGCTTTTTTTTTTAAAAGAGTGTGAAAAGCCTTTCCTCCTCAGTACTAAGGCAGCTATTGCAGGACTTGCTGCTGACTCTGCCACGTGTAGGTAGCAGGAAGGCAGGGCCACAGGGCTCTAACTCACAGGAGAGTTCAGCAACTAAAATAGCATTGAAAATTGAAAATTGAAAATCTAGTTTAGATGCTGCATCTCATTCCTTTGTGCTGTGGTTAATACTGATGCTCTGACAAAAGGCCACAGAAACTGACACTGTTACAAAGAATAGCATTTTTGCAGTAGAAGTGAATTTTCCAATTGAATTGAGTTACTTAAAGCTACCAAAAAGCTGTGTGCAGCAGAAAAGATGACACAGGTAAAGTGAAATAAAATACAGTTTTATCAGATCCTAAAAAAAAAAGAAAAAAAAAGGCAAAGTTTTTCTAAGTCTGGAACAATAGATGACTTGCTTCTGAGAATATTTTTAAGTTGACCAAACCAATTATTATACATATTTTATGAGATTATATTATGAGATTATATTTCTCACTTAAACCAGATGGAAAAATAGCTGGTTATATATAAGCCACTTTACATGTGATTGTGAATGGTTTTTATGTGTTTGCTTCAGAATTTGGAAGCTAAAAATGGCATTGAAAAAAAAAAGTATTTGCTATTTTTCAGTGCTGAGAAGAAAAGTTTATCTCACTGCTTTTGTTTGTTTTGTTTTCAAGCTCCAGGTAAAGTAGTGAATCTCACAGTTGAAGCCTTAAATTCTTCAGCTGTAAATCTGATCTGGTTTCTCCCTCGGCAACCAAATGGGAAGATAACAAGTTTCAAGATTAGTGTGAAACATGCAAGAAGTGGAATTGTAGTGAAAGATGTCTTGGTTAAAGTAGAGGACCTTCTGTCTGGGAGGTTACCAGAATGTAATGTAAGTGCTATGAACCTTTTAAATTAGAAATAGACTCAACCCACAGAATACAGTTTTGCATTTAAAATTTGAGACATAAAAATGTGGAGGTTTGCTTTGCAGAAAGATTAAAAAAACCTTATAAACTTAGTCCCAAGACAAGATAAAATGGGTGAAAAAACCCCCTTCTGTTCAAAGTAGTTTAAATTGAGTGCTTTTTCTTGAAAAGTTCAGTTTAATCTAAGTAAAAATGTTATGAAAGGTTAAATTTGGCATCCTTTTAACAGAAAATAATGAAATAGAAAGTTCTGGGTTTTCAGCTTTCAGTTTTTTTGTTTGTTTGTTTGTGGGGTTTTTTTTGTTGTTCTTGTTGTTTTGTTTTGTTTTGTTTTGTTTTGTTTTGTTTTGTTTTGTTTTGTTTTGTTTTGTTTTGTTTTGTTTTCTTTTCTTTTCTTTTCTTTTCTTTTCTTTTCTTTTCTTTTCTTTTCTTTTCTTTTCTTTTCTTTTCTTTTCTTTTTTTGTTTTACACACTTCAATTACAAAAAACCAAGAACTTACAGGGGTTTTTTGGACAGTGCAGACATACAGTATCATTACTGTCTTCTTTTCTATACAGTATGATAATGGTGTTTGTATTTTGAAAGTATGCTTTATTATGTGTATCACATTTCAATATATTTTAAATACTTCTCATATCAAAATAAAAATCAAACATGATTTGCAGAGTGATTTCAAAAATGTGGTTGTAGTCTGAATTGTTTTTATTGTTGAATTCAGATCTGTAATAATTTCATCTTTTTGGAATTTCTTGAAGGATATTGTCTTTTCTAGAATTTTTTTCTAGAATTTTTTTTCCTAGAATATTTTTCTAGAATGTTTTTCAATCTTACTTTGAGCACAGTTTTGCAATTACTCAAATGTCAAAACATCAAGTAAACAAACTTTTTTTCCTTTTACCTTTTTTTGTTTTTTCCAATTTCTTACACTTAGTGCTTTAATAAAAAGCGAAGTTTTAAATCGCATAAATTATCATAACTTTGGTTTCAATTTTTATTTGGTAGATCATCTTAGGCATTGCAAATGTTTCTGACACCAGCAGCACCGAGAAGGCAGGCTGCCACCTACTGAATCACGAGCATTGATCACCACAATGCCTCGCAATTTTTCAGACTTCTCTCCTGACATGATGGATTAAGAAACTCCTGTCTGGTTTTATCCATGATGTATGGATATATGTATGTTACACATGTGTGTGCATATACACACGTACAACATCAATATGATGCAAAAGGACCTCGCTAGGGAACTTTTTTTCAAGAAAGAAAATAGAAACTGGGAATAATTAAATGAATCCTAGAGAGATGCTTCTGTTCAGTCAGATTTGAGATCTTTTTGAATAAGACAGGAAACTATAACACTGTCACTAACAGGATGCACTAGTACAGTCTGCCTAAATTTGGAAACTGAAGTACAAAAAAGAGAACCAATTCAGGGTAATTTTTTTCAAAGATGGTCTGCCTTTTTTATATATTTACAATTATTGGCTATAGATGCACCTTATGCATCTATATGCAGGTTATGTTTCATGCTTTGTTTCTATAGGATAAGAGTGAATCTTTTTTGTGGAGTACTACCACTCCTTCAACTACTTTTGGGAAGTCCACAATTCTTACACAGACTACAGTGACACCAAGTACAGAGGCGCCGAGTCAAATGAGCTCTGTGTGGAGTGAGCCCATCAGCTTTGCTGTAACTAACCTCAGGCCATACACCACCTATCTCTTTGAAGTCTCTGCAGTTACCACTGAAGCAGGATACATCGACAGTGCAATTGTCCGGACACCAGAATCAGGTGCATTAAATACATACGGCTTTGAAATGGTGATAAGATTCTCAGATTTATGTGAAAAATTTCAAAATATAAGTTTGATTTTCTGCTGCAAGATACTTGTGTCCTAATCTGTCTTTATCTGCATCATGCTTTTGTATTTTCATGATTACCTAATTTTACCTGAGTGGATAATTTGAAAATGTATCTATTAATCTACAGCGAGTGAGAGTTCACTGATTGTTAGGAGTCAAAGATACCAAGATTATGCTCAGGACAGATTAAATCGCATGAAAAAGCGAGGACAATTTAAGAACTGCAAATAATAGAATAATGGTAGAAGAATTGAAAGTAAAGATGAAGGAGAGAGCTGTCAGGCATAATAGTCTAAAATTATGTGTTTTGTGTACACAGAAATGCACTTAAAGCTTCTTTGCCTTTGTAGAGAAATAAGCAATAATAAAGAAAACTCCTGTACTTATGTTGCCAATCTACACCTATTGCAGAAAGTTGTTCAGTGCTGAAGAAATCTATAAGCACTCAGTGAAGTTGATTTTTGATTACCTGCAATGTATTGAGAAGTTGGAATTGAAAACAAGGGTCCATGAGCAGCATTTTTATATGGCTTAGGTAGTGGGAACACTGTCAATAGAGCTATACAAAAGAGGCATTCCAGAGGAATGTTATTCTGGCTTTCTGTTTGCTAGTACATCATTCTTTTGCTTGTCATGGTTTGATGTTTCTTGGTTCCCTTTCGTACATACAAAATAGCACTGTTCAGACAAAAATAAATTTGATTCCCTCCTAGAAATGTTCAGTTGAATTGCTTTGATAGAATTTTAATAGCCTTAGATTGCTATATTGTCTAAGGCTAACAAAATTTTGGTCAGTTTCTCTTTTATTAATTTCAAGGCTAGTTTCAAGTTTATTTTTCACCTTTGTCTGTAAGAGATTATTTGCATATTATCAACACTCTTGATACCTTTCCTGAGAATTACCTTAAAACAGAAATTAAGTCATTGTAATTATATGCTTTTATGGTTTCCCTTCAGAATATTTCATGTTTATGTTTAAAATGAATTGTCTGATATTGGGCTCTTGGACATCCTAATATAAAGTATTTTATGTTCAAAGACTTTTTTCAATATTGTTTAAGTTCCAGAAGACCCACCACAGAATTTTGCCAAGAGCAACATTACAGCAAAGTCTTTTTCAGTAATCTGGGACCCACCAACCATAGTAACAGGGAAATTTAGTTACAGAGTTGAGCTGTATGGGCCATCTGGTAAGTCAGAGTTGATGTTACCATTTCTTTTGATTTTTCTGTGATTCTTTGCTTACGCATTCTTCTGAGCCTATCAATCAAAACTGGATAGTTAAAAGCAGAGTTATGGATTCCTTTTTACTATTATATGTTTTAATGATTTGTAGATTAATTTTAAGGGAAAAGTCAGTCTATCACAAGGAAGAGTATAAAGTAAAGTTCCTAAGAATGAAGAAAATCAACTTCTCAGTCTTTCAGGAGATGACAGGTTATGAACAGCTGAATTGCTGTACTTATATATCCAAATTGTTCTGTACCTTACCTTTACTTTTTTTCTTTTTCTGTTAAAGACTGCTGGAGAATTTTCATTCTCAGGCAGTATGCAATCAACTCTTTAAGTCTGTTTTGATGTTTTTTCAATTTCTTTGAGCTCAGAAATTTATAGATACAGAAATTATAGAACTGTAGTTAAATAAGACATAAGCTTTATTATAAGGTTTATATGGGACCACACAGGAAAAGTAAGACAATATTTTTTAAAATCTCTTCCTCTTAAAATTCACACCTTCTCAAAGTGGTTTGTTTGGTTGGTTAGTTGCTTTGTTGTTTAATTCCCCGTATATTCAGCCTTATTCCACTGAAGTTGATTCCCAGTTAGCTTTTCTCCAAACAAATTTATCCTTTCATTTGTTCATCACACTGGAAAGTTGCCATGGCCTGTTTGTGTTTTAGACCGAAGTTATCTTTGTTTTTAATTCCAGGTCACGTTCTGGATAACAGCACAAAGGACCATAAGTTTGTGTTTAGTAACCTCGTGCCGTTTACAACATACGACGTGTATGTTGGGGCCGAGACAAGTGCTGGGCTGGGACCAAGGACCAACCTTACAGTTTTCACTCCTGCAGATGGTAAGTAAGCATAGAGAGATTAAGCAATGGATTGGACCTGATGAAGGGTTTCAGTTTTCCCTTCAGAGCCTTTAAGGTACTTTGCAAAGGAGAGAATGGATATAAGAGTGCTACAAGAGCTACAACAAGGTTACAAAAAACTAAAGGAAAGAAATCAGCTGAATATTATTATGTCATTTATTTCTTTGTTTTTGTCAAGTTCATACTCTGCCAGAACCTTTATCCGCTATCATAGGCTTTTAGAGATTGTGAAAGAAATGTGGTTTCTTTCGCAATGAAAGTAGTTAATTTTGAATACGGTAATTAAGTTGCAGGGGCTCCTTTCCCCCGTGAGATGGCAGCAAGAGGAAAAGAAAGCCCAGCGTTCAGCAGCCAGCTCCTCATCAAACCTTTCCTTTGACCCGCTCCCCGCAAACCCGAGGCCCCATCCCCGTCCCTGGTGGAGTGGTGGGTGCTGCCTCCGAGCCCCCGTTCTGTGCTCTAGAAATTGTCCTCCCAAAGTGTCGCCTCACCGGGCTAGAGTCCTTGGCTGCATGGAAATGCAGTTTTATCTTACACGGGAGATATCTTTGTATGCGTGATTGTGCGGGATTCTTGGTCAGCATTTGAGGGTGCAAGGAGGAAGAGCTGAGATTTGGTGTGTGATAGAGAGGCAGTTTCAGAATGGTTATTTCTGTCTTGCGTTTATGCCACCCAACACAAATTTAGAAAATCTGCCTCAGGGATTTCTGTTGTCAAGGTGTAACACTGGGAAGAAAAACCTATCTTTATTTATTGTATTCTTTCCTGAATGATCTGCTTTTGGCAGCTGTCAGAGACAATTTCCAGAGATGACCTACCTGAGTACAGTCAGTCATTTTCATCTTGTGTTGAAATGCGCTGTCGGAAGCCAAAGGGAATTTTGGTGGGTTTGGGCTTCTGTAGAGTGTCTTATTTTAATGCCAAATCTAAAAATCCTCCTTATCCTCCTTTATTGAACTGCATTAGGAAAAAAAAAATCAAATATATATTAAAAAAATCAAATCTGTATCAAATCTGAATATCATTCAATGGAATATAAATGTATTTTATCTCTGGTGGTCATATGGAAATTACAATGTAATTAAGACTGAATGTTTATTGAAGAAATTATATATACTATATAATTTCTATCTATAATTTATATAGAAACATATTTTATATCTATAATTACACACAAATATATAAAATAGAAACCTAAATATATGTACCTAAATATATATACTTATATATTTAAACCTAAATGCAATTATATAAACCTTTTGTAAAAGGGAATTTAACAATCTGTATCATATTAATTGTTTTTCTCAGCTTTTTATTTCATTCTAGTATGGCTTTGATGAACTTTTTAGTTTTATTTATGGCTTTTTTAGAACTAACCTTTAATTTTCAAGTCTACTTAAGTTTCCATATAGGAAAACAGCAAAATAGCTTGATTCCAATCAAGTAGACCTCAGTAGAGCTATCCGGGTTTACATCATCTTAGTCTCTGACCATACTCATACATATGTCTTCTGTTTTTAAAGAAGTGTGCATATTTTTATAACTGTAACTTGTTTGCTAAGAAAACATGTGAAGAAGTCTCTACCCTGCACAAGGTCTACTCAAAAGATAAGGATGTGAAGTTTGATTGTCTATTGTACTTTGCATACAGTGCTGAAAAACCTTGTAATAACTGCAAGCGTTTAATGAACTCAAATTTCTTTTTGAATATTTAGTCCCAGGTGCTGTATCAGATTTACAACTAGCAGAAGTGGAAGCCACATACGTAAAAATTATTTGGAGGAAGCCACAACAACCAAATGGAATCATTACCCAGTACAGAGTTAAAGTACATGTGCAGGAAACACTCGTCACTCTGGAAAACACTATTCTTGGAGATAAAAATAAGGTACTCTTTTTTTCTTTTTTTTTTTTAAATATGGATTTTATGTTAGATTAAATTTGCTCTTTGCCTTATCTGACATTTACAAAATGTAGAAATAGTTCCAACGGATGAGTTGTCAATGTTTTTAAAAGCCAGCTTCCTCAGTCCACTCTCTTTCTCTGACTGTCTTTCAAACAGATTCTAATAATGCTGTTTCCACAACATGAAAAAATTAATCATTCTGGCAGAATGATCCAGCTGATGAAGGCAGGAAGCCACAGCCCACAGTCTTGTCCTTCTGAGTCCTTGAGTTCTTTGTGGCATAGGGTGGCACTATTAGAGTAGAGGTTTGGGTGCCTAGATTGATACACAGCCACTCAGTCAAACTTCTAGAAGACGTAGGTACAAACCCTGTGAATTCAGCAGAAGTGTCAAAGGCTGATTAAGTGTTCTACTAGCAAGGGTGAAAGGCATAGACCTTCTGCCTCCTTTTGTATCCCTCAATTCACATGTGTGATGTCACATGTTTAACTCCATGCTGTGGTTGCATACTAAGGATATCTGTGCACGTCTATGGGATCAAATCTCCTCATATAGGGGACTTATGCTGCCACTCAGTCTAGCTTCTGGATTTTGGGTGCTGATGTGCTTTACATGCTTAGAGGAGCAGCTCTGAATATGCAGCACAGAACTGTAGACCTCTAGCAAACAATCAGCTCAGGACTGATTTTTTTTCTGAGGTAGGGCTTTTTGGGCTGAATTTTGAAAACAGGTGCCCAAAGTCTGCATAATTCCTTATTTTTTCAGACAGTGATGTCTTTCACTGGATCTGAGTTGGAATCTAAGTTCTTGATGTAGAGCTCAAGGAAGGAATTCACTTTCAAGTTGAATAATATACATTAATTAGAGCCCTGGAGCCAAATCTTAAATAAGGAACAAGAGGAAAAAATATTAGGATAAGGATCCATTAATTAAACCAGGCAGGCATCCTTGGAGAAGGAAAGTATATAACTCCATAATTAAAGATTGTATCATAGTCCAGACACAAAAAATTGAAGTAGTCTGCACAAAAATGTTTTAGTGATGGTATTTCCTAATTTTTTATTTCTTAGTGCATTATCATTGCTGCTTTATAATAATTTATTGAATGTAAATTTCTAATTAAGAATCAAAGTAAATCATAAAAAAACCTTGTCTTTATCTAGAACTGCATTGACCACAGCTTAGAGCAGCTACAGGACTTGAACTGGCAGATCCACAGAGCTAGTGGTACTCAATAACCACTAGCAATAAAAAGTTGTTGTCTTATGTGTGGAAAATCCTCATAAGCAAAAATTTCCGTGTGGCCTACTATTTTGCTATAAAACGCTGGTGAAGATGAGTCATACACAGTTTTCACCTCTCGGTACTTGGGTGAGATTGATGCTCTGTCTGTGCCTGTGGCTAATGTACCTTGTGTTAAAGGAGTAAAAAAATGACTTTGCCCTTTCTCTGCCCAGAGTCCACAGGGAAAGGACTAATGTGTATTAGTTACATCACTGTAAAAGCATCTCTTTCTGGCAATGAGATGGGCCATATGTGTGAGTGGGGAGTGTTCCCGATGACAGCAGAACAATTCAGAGATACTTGAGTCCTGGATTTGGTCCCAGATTTTGAAGGGGCATGAAGATCTGGTGCTAACACACCATTTTTTGTACCTAGGCTCTAGCCTCTCTCTCTCTCTTTCCTGCTTTTGTTTCTCCTCCCTTTGTTGTTCTTGTTCCACTTATATCTGCTGCCATCCCTTTCCAACATTTGTTCTTTGTGTCTTCTGTCCTATGGGCCCCTATATCACTTCCCTTTCACTCTCCCTTTTCACGTATATACACCCTTATTTTTCTTTCCCCTTTATTAGCTTCTAGTTTTTGCCCTCTCCTCTTATTCCCTCTCAGAAATTAGTCAGCCTGCTAATCCTTTTCTTGAGGGACTGGAACCACTATCTGAAGTCCTCTTGTTTTCAGTGCTTGCTGCCTTCTTTCAGGATATAGTTAATACAAATAAAATCTCCCATGTTCAAATGTGTATCTATTCAATATAGCTCCAAAGATATAGCTTTAAAATTACCTTACTCTAAAATTGCCACTTTAACATAAAATACGTATTTTGAGAATTTTTTTAAAGAAGTGGTGTTTGATTAAACAATAAGTGGAATAAAATGTTGTAAGCTACTAGCAGCTGAACATTTTTATGACAAAGACTATATTTTTAAAATTATCCTAATCATCAATAATGTTTGATGCCAACATTTATATAGTATCTATATGCATGCACAAACATACAAGTATTATTTCTATATTATACATAAATTTAATTATATAATTTAGTGATGACTAGGTTTGTGATTTCTTTTTGTATTTCTAATTTATAGTATCTGATTGATTCTTTGGAACCATACGCAATAAATGAAAATATCAAACCTTCTTCTCCCCCTTGGAATTCAATGGAATCAGACAATGATTTATATGAAGGTTCAGCTGAAATGTTTTCCAGCATTCAGACAGCTTCCCCAGTAATATTTACAAGTGTATCTGGTGATAATTTACCTGTTATAAATGGAGCTGAAAAACTACATTCTGCTTTGGGTAAGATATTTTAGGGTATTTTTCTACCTGCTTCTTTGCTCTGAAGGACCCCCATCACTGTCCCAGATATGATCTTTAGCACATGGTTCAAGCAAATTATAAATGGGTCATTTGCTGGAGTCAGATTTTTTTACTAGCAAATAACCTTCTGAAGCAAATGGGAATGCCACACAGGCAGGAACTAGCCCCTTGTCACCCAGCTGACCTTCTTCCTAGTGAAAGGAGCACCCAAAAGCCATCAGCCAAGCTGCATAGACAATCAGTTATTACAGTTGCCAAAGCAGGTGTGATTGTCAGGGATTAACATATCTCCAAGCCCTTCAGAGACCTTGATTTCTCTAAGCCTTTTGACTAATAGGTTTTCAAATGTCAGTGAAGGTAAATAGGTCAAAAAGTTACAACTTTGCTATATGGGTTACAAACAGGTGGAGATGACCCCATGACATGGTGATGTCATTAGTGAGTACACTTGTTCTGCATTATCAATGGACCACTGTTTCTTTACCAAGTATGGATATTTACAAATCATTAAGCAGCCCTCAGCTGACAGGCAGGAATTTCAAATATTGCTCTAAATTTTTACAGTGTTTTGAACAGTGGAGATAAAAGAAAGGGTTTTATTTTTTTTAATTATTTAATTAAGTCACTGAATTCATATATTTACACCAGTATCTAAAACCAGAATTTAATCCATTATTTTAAATGACAGCGGATATTTTCTGTGCTATGTTAATCCTGAAGAATCTTCTTTGTCATACACAGGAAATGTACAGTGTTCTAAATGTAAATCTTCTTTTTATGGCCTCATTCAGTTTGAGGTAGTGAGTTGCTAAAAGATGTCTGTATTGCTGAAAATTTATTTCAGTCAGTGTCTGCTGTGATCTACCATACAAGTATTATTTTATAGGAGTTATTATAGTAGTTAAAGGTGTTGAGAGCCAAATTTTCAACAGAGTGCTGATTTCTCAATGCATTTTAATGATTTTAATGCCCTTCTCACTGAACTCTGAGCCTGATATTCAGGTATGTGAAGTACCCACACCTTTTCATGTTGCACTGGCATAATGACTCCTTTATAGCAGTTGATTTTGGCTAACACAGTTGGTTTGTGGCTGACTTTGAACTTTATTGTAAGTGCACTAAAATCTCTTTGTGGGTAAGCATGGCTTCATCATTCTACTGACCACAACTCTCCTGCTAAAAATACCAGCGTGAAGGGATCTGTGAAGGAAGCCTTTCCAAGTATTGTTGTTCTAGCACCATTGGGAGGGCAAGGAAGAGGGAATCTCTCTTTCTCAATTAAAAATATTTAAAACCCCTCAAAAGCTTCATTAGTCTAGGAGCCATTGTTCTGAAATCACTGGAGAGACTAGGCCTTATACAAAAGTACCCTTTCCTAGCTTCTAGGAGATTACTCAAAAACCTCAGAATTCTACTTGTTGCTCATTCGTTCTTTCACCTAGGCCAATCTATCTATTGTACATATGCAAATGGACCTATAATAGATTCTCCTTTAGGGAGTTAAGAGGTGGAATATAGACTTTATATTTTTATAATTGACATGAAAATTAATTCTTTTAGAATAAAATAGTTCCCTGCTGCCATGCCAAAGTGAGTTTAGAATGCATAAAAAATAAAATGACTTTATGAGTAAGTAGCTATTTCTCTCTATTTACTCACAGATAATCAATATAACATCGACATTTTGGCTGAAGAGCTGTCATATGTCATAAAGGGGCTCACACCTTTCACAGATTACTCAATTAGTGTGTCTGCTTTCACTGCTGTTGGAGAAGGACCACCAGCAGTTCTTACAGTCAGGACACACGAACAAGGTAAATTGTAACTCTGGTATTATCAAAGTTAACATACAGGACTTATTTCACTGAATGTTTGAATTTTTAGTAATTTATTTACTTACTGTTATGTTTTTATGTTTTTGGTTAAGTCCCAAGCTCAGTACAAAATGTATCTTACAAGAATATTAGTTCCTCCTCTGTCTTGCTGTATTGGGATCCTCCAGCAAATCCCAATGGGAAAATCATTCATTATACTGTTTATGCTATGGAACTGGATACAAAACAAGCGTTTCATGAAACAACTTCAAACAACAGCTTACTTATGACAGGTACAGTGTCATTTGATTAAAGAAGTATAAAAATTTAAACATGCAAGTACATTTTAGAAACTTATTTCTTCCAATTTTATATAATGTAGCCATTTGAAATGTATGTGGATCAGATCTCACACATTCACACACGTCCACACACACAACAAACCTGCATGTAAAAACAAGGTTGGGACACTACTCAGACTTATCTACCGTGGAGGAATATGTAGAGTATGTGAGATGGGAGAAGAGGGCTGGTTAAGATTAACAGTAAATTTTGAAATAGTACAAGTAGTAATTTTTTTTCAGTGTTTGTCTGACATTAATAAGTTTCTTATTTTAAGATGGTAATTTTCATAGTAATTGAAGCAAACACATTCCTAATGGACTTTCATTTATTTATTGGTATTAATCAGAATAATGCATACAGGCTAAACCCCCGTATTTGGATGTTCATGTATGCATCCTTTGATGTCCTTGACATAGTCTTTAAGCTATTTATAGTGTTGAAGCTAGTTGACTTGCTTCAAAATCTGGTGATTTAACTGCATGCCAGTTTGACTATCACCAAATAAATGGTTTAATGTATATAGTCTTTTAGGGAAAAAAGGTCTCAAAACAGTCTCCGGTACTATAGTTTTATAAGTAGCTATGACAAAAGAAGTCAACAGTCTTGTTTAAGAAGTTATGAGTCAAGGTTTTTAAAATTAATCTTTTCAGGTTTAAAGAAGTACACAAATTATAAAATGAGAGTCGCAGCCTCTACTGCAATAGGAGAAAGTGCTTTGTCTGAAGAGAACGATGTTTTTGTGCGAACCCCCGAGGATGGTAATACATTGTTTGCAATTATGATTTATTTTCTGTACTGAAGTTTGTATTTGTTCAAAAAGAAGACTGGCACATAAAAAAAGGGGGAGCAAAGTGTACAAATAAAACCAGTGTTGAAATTATTAGTCTTCTATCAGTCAGTGACTTCATTCAGACCATTTATAGGTAAGTGTTAAAAAATAATGAAAGCTGCGGCACGACCTGCAATCAACTAATTTCAAACGTGATAGACAAATGGAAGGAAAGCTGCAGAGCTGAGGCTTCCTCTCTCAAAACAATATGTCCCTAGTATCCATCTAAATCATAATCTTTGTGACTCCATTTTATCTTCTTTTTCTTTTTGTTATCATGGTTGGCTTTAAAGCATATGGACATTTTAGCAATTCAGAGGCCATATTTCTATTTGTAGGCAAAGATTTTCTAATGCTGAATATAATAAGCAGGTATTTTTTGGATAGGTTTTATTAATTTTAAGACTGGTCAATAATTTTAATGTCAGGTATAATACTACATTACAAAGATTTCTGAATCTTTCTTTCTTACTTGCAAGGCAGTTTTCAACCCATGAAAGCACTGGGGCAAGAGCTGGAGTTGTCACCGGCTTCTGCAAAGAAAACACAGGAATTTGATTTGCAGAGCAGAGCCATGAATATTAGTCTTTTCTCGTTTTTATTAAGTTTGTATTTTCACTGGTTTCAGCTAAGTTATTTTCAGGTTTACTGAAGTAATACAGAGGGTGGTTGGCCAATTATCATTTATCTCTCTCGTTTTAAAATATAGTACAATACAAGAAAAAATAACTGAATGTCAATAAAGGAGAGAAAAGGACTACAGGATTAACAACCATGGCTATTTATGAAGCTTAGGTGATTTGAATAACCACACAAAATATCAGAATACATGGTGAAATTTAAAATAGTTGCAAATATTTTTAAAATTTACATTCTCCTATGCTGATAGATTTTTTACAGAAGAAAGGCATATCACAAGAACAGAAATTTACTTATATATAATTATTCTTTTCTCTGAAAGCTTATAATTCCTTGCCTATGAGCATTAGAGAAATTTTTCAGAGTAAAGTTTATCTGTTCAGAGCCAATAGTAAACTGTTCATTCATTCATAAAAGAGCAGTGCAAAGCTTGAGGAAACTAGTGAGAAACTCACCAAGAATTCTTGCCTTTTTATAAGGCTATGCATAATTGTTTATCTTTTCCTTCTTGTTGCTCAGCTTCTCTGAAGTAATTCAGGCTGAGATTCATGTCTCCTAATATTAGCCAACCTAGGAACAGAAATTTGTTTGACTCTTGAAAAGAGATATACCTCCCAATAAAAGATTCACTACAACTGTCTTGGATAACTTGCATTAGAATGGAAGAAACTAGGCTCTTGCATTTAAATATTTTACTGTGCCATATAAATGTCAAAATGCATTTCAATTAAAAATTAAGCTTCTTCACATGGGAAATATCCATGTGGGTAGTCCTGTCATCCAGAGAGCAGTGATCTGTTACAGTTAATATTTTCATGTGCTCAGAAATCAGGACTGAAAGTGATTTGCGAGACCTTTTAGGCAAAAAAAAATTATGATGAACTCTGAAATATCTGCAAATAGGTATTTGTACACAAACGGAATCCTATGATCCTGAGTAGGTAGTGTATTTGAATCTTGATTTTACAGATTATTTCAGGGGTAAAGTGGTGAAGCCTTCAGAGGAATCAAAGTTGACATTCAGAGCTGATTTTATTCATAAGTGCAGCCCACTCACTCCTTCAACACTTCCATGCCTTTTTAGCCCACTGGAGTCACACGGACTCATACACTGCCAGCAGATTGAGCCACACACCACCCTGGAGCTGGACTTGCTTTGTGCATGACCTTCACACCAGAGTATGCGAGATTTACACTGGGTTCACTAAAGGGAATTTAGTTACTGTGCATACAATCCCTTTCTTGGTTCAATAGTTGATTGAGTTAAGTACTAAGGGTGGTTATTTACATAGAAAGCAGAAAAAGGACATTAATCCAAGTTTAAAGAACTGAATATGAGGGGGAAAATGAGAGGATTTGAAGGATCAGTCTGAATGAGACTGGTAGAGAGAAGAATTTTTTTTCTTAATAAGTGCAGCTTCAGATAGATTTAGAAGTAGACAAGAAAAGAAATTCCAGAAAAGTTGAAGTGTCATAATGCAGAAAGATGCCTAGTTTTATAAGTAGAAAAGAGACATACCAAAATTAACAGAAGTAAAAAGTGGTAAGGCTTTGAGAAGGGGAAAGAGAAAATGAGTGTAGCCCTTTTGGTACAGTTAGGATCCAGTGCCAGGATCCAATAGGTTTATGATCTCAGTTCTGTATTCAATTATTTGAAAAGGATTTTTTCTGATTTCTGTGTTGCAGAACCAGACTCCCCACCTCAAAACTTAGAATTAATAAATGTCACTGCAACAGAAATAAATCTGAGATGGTTACCACCTGAGCAGCCTAATGGTCTCATAACTCATTATGAAGTTCTGTACAGCGATTCCAATGATTTTTTAATTAAAAATGCCTCATCTACAAGTATATCATTAAGTGAAATGAAGCCATATACTCTCTACAACATCTCAGTAAGAGCATTCACCAGACTTGGCTATGGGAATCAGTCATCTTTTCCCCTTCTGGTCAGAACTTCTGAAACTGGTGAGTATTTTTTAAAAAATGAAAATTTTTGACAAGACGTTGCTTTATGATAACCTTTGATGGCCAGGAGATAAGTTTTAATAATTTTATAAGTATTTGCTTACTTTGCAAGGGAGTGAGTTTGAATTCTGTTTTTCTCTTTTATACAGAAAGCAAAAGAGCAAGGTCAGGTGCTTGGTAAGGGATGGGGAGCCAAGAGCCCAGGAGTCCCTGGGCCAGCTGAGCAGAGGCCTCGCTAGCCAGGACTTGTCTCACCATCCTGCTGCAAAGAGCAGGGGGCAGGCGAGGTGTGGCAGCCAGGGCCAGTCTGGAGTGCCAAACACCTCCTGCTGATGTGGCAGGTCTGAGGCCAAGCCAGGAGAGGAAGGTCCCAGGTTCAGTGACAGTAGCCAAGGCAGACAGAGCCCAGTGCCAGTGGGGCATGCCTGCAGTGGGGGAGCCAAGCTAGGGCTGGCAGGGACTGGGTGCAAGCCAGGGACTGGATCAATGGGTCCATGGCCAAGCACAGCCATGACCAAGATGAGGCTGAATTTAGATGATTTCTAACTTTTTTTTTTTTTTTTAATTACCTCACTGGAGCTGTGTGAACTGCGTGTGTCTAAGTGTTTTTGATCTTCAAATTCAGCCTCTTTTAAAATGTATTAAAAAAAAAAATTGGATACAAAACCAAATGTTTACAATGTGTTCTGGTTTATAAAAGTTCTTTCCAAATCATTGAAACTTACTGAAATCTTCTATAATTTTTTTCTTCTAGTTCCTGATTCTGCACCAGAAAACATAACCTACAGGAACATCTCATCCACGGAAATTGAACTATCATTTTTTCCGCCATCCATTCCCAATGGAGTCATACAGACCTACACAATATATCTCATGAGGACTAATGGGACTGAGCAAAGAGTTATAAACGCTACTCTTCTGACACTACGTATTACAGGCCAGTATATCATGATCTGGAACTTATGGCAACTGTGAGTTTTTCTGAGAAGTGTGCAACAGACAGAGATATATTAGTTCATTGGTTATACCTGATCCTTCTTCTCCTTACAGAAATTTTTTTGCTCCCTGTCCTGAAAAATAACTTTTGTCCTGTGGTGAAGTGGGCGTTGAATGGTACAGAGTCTAACATGTATCTCACTGTATTTAAATGTTTAAAGTACAAGGAACTTCAGTAGATATCTTTGCAGAGATATCATTGTAACAAAGTAAACCCTCAAGTCACCTGCCTATCTTTCTGATCTTATTCTGGATAAAAACAACTTCCTTTTCCACTCTCCTTTGCCTCTTTTCCTAAGTCCTGTCATTATTTCTGAGGCATGGCACAGCAATTAACGCTGGGAGCTCGGTACCTTCACTGCTACATTTTCAGAGTATAGCCAAGGACAAACTGCAAAGCATTCTAGGAATATGAAGTAAAAAGTGGTAATTAGGTCTCTGTCCCTTCTTTTGCAAAGTATTTTGTATTCCAAGCTTTTCCAATGCTTCTTTCAGTCTCCAATGACACAGATCAGTGTGATAGGCTTATTCACTACTTCAAAAATACAGTCCATTAAAAAACTAATTTGTCCCATTGAATGGTTGTTTTATTGAAATATTTTTCTTTTGTTTAGATTTAAATAAATATACAGAATATACTGTAGAAGTGTCTGCTAGTACCATAATGGGAGAGGGCGTTCGTAGTTCACCTCTGCATATATTAACTGATGAAAATGGTAAGTCAGAACAGAAGTTTCAGTGCATCATTTTCTACCTGCATTCTTAATTTACTCGTACACTTCATGTCAGATGTTTTTGTTTTATGCACTTTGGTTGGCAGTTCTGACTCTCCATTTCTATCTGTATCTATGTATCTACACAAAAACATGTTAATCTATCTATCCACCTATCTACTTATATATTTATCAGTACAAGCTGTATGAAATGCTGCAATTGCTGTGTATGGACTTTTGATCTTACCAATATCTCATGACTCTGAAGAATCTTAATTTACTCGTATTATTTTAATCTAATACATGACATGGTAGAATTAAATATTGTATTTGTTTTTCAGTCATGTGAGAGCTGGGGAAAGGGAAAACCACAAAAAGGCAGTTTTTGGATGGTCCAGGGACATTTCTGTGGGGTTTCTTGGGGAAGATTTTTGTATTTTTCTAAAGAGATGTATGTACGGGTACACATAGATAGATACGAAATTATTATTATTATGAAAATACCCAAAATTCATCATCTGTAGCACAGAACTTCCAGATTGAACTAGGGTGTGTGCAGGCTGAGAGTAGAACACAGCTGTTGCAAATCCTGTTAATTTTTACAGTACAAATCAGCAGAGGAATCTTAAAATTATAGCTGTACTTTCAGTACACAATGTTGTGCAAAAGTTATTCTTGGTCACCTCTCTAGATTCTGCAGGAGAAACCTGAAAAAAAAAAATCATAGCAAAAATCTTAATTTAGGTTCTGTGAGTGACATTTTGGGAGAGGCTGTGTCTGTTCCTCTCCTTTGCTTCAGGAGGAAATCTCTGGGAACCTATCTAAAGCAACATTGACACAAGCAACCTACCAGCCATACTGTCAGTAAAAAAACTTTGCTCAAGAACTATGTTGCTGGAGCAGACAGAAAAGAGCTAGATTGGATAAATCAGGTTTTTTTTTTTTAATTTAGAGCTACGTAATTTCTCTTCTTTAGCAAAAAAAAAAATATTATCTGAATAAGAATTGTAGAATGAACTAGACATGTCAAAAAGACAACATTCACCATACGACAGATCTTTAATTGTATAGCTGCTGAGGATAATATAACTAATAAAACACAAAATACAGCTGTCAACATTTTTCACCGGTAAATACACTCACTGAATTCAATGAACCATTGTTCATGAAAAATATAAAATATTTTTTCTATAATATAAAGAGTTATAAAAACTTTATGCCAACTTTCAAGTTAGTGAAAGGAACAAGAAGTGAGAAAAAACAATATTTCTAATACAGCACATGTTCTGTATTCACAGGAACAGAGTGTTCCAAAGTTCAGACCAAATGTTTCATAGATTTGCTAATAGTTATGCTCATATTCTCAATTTTCATGCATGACTACAGCTATGACCTGAATTTTTAGAGCATGATGCTTTTTGGTTTAATTTGAGAAAAACAAATGTAATTCTAATATTACTTCATAGAGATACATAGGTTCATGTATCCAGATGCAGATAAAGACTCATTTCTCTAAACCATGCTGATAATAAAGCAGTATCATTTATGCATACATTAGTTATTTTCCTCAGTAAAATTAATAAGAACCTTAGAACAAAGCCAAATGTTGTCTAAATTTTTATTTATTTACAATGTTCCCCTACAGAGTCAGGATATGGTGTCATCTAGGGATCATCTTAAAATGAATTTTAAGGATTTCAGTGAATACCTATATTTTCATTTGCCCTTGTGACATGTTAAATCTATGAATGTGGTCCTTTTGTGATGGATGAATAGATTTTACTGCTGTCTAGTATCCCACAATTTTATCATCTCTCAATGCTGTGCTTATCCACTTTTCCACCTTTTGGTGCTTTGTAAAGTTCTTTACAGCACCTTTTTTTCCTCAGAGGAACTATTACGCTGTATTTTACATGTGTTCATATCTGTAAAACTCTTGTTTTTATTAGAAGGGAAAAAAAATCACAGCAATGTACTTGGGCAGTAGGTGAATCACTGTGACCTAGCCATTGCTCTGCTTTCTCATGAAGTACTTTTACCATTGAATCACAGAAACAGATGTTCTAACACCACCATGCAAAATCTTCTTTTTATCATCTGTCAGAAAAAGGAAAAGAAGCTGTGCCTTAACATTAGCTGATGGATCCTGTACCAGTGTGGTTCAAGGATAACTTCCTATCACAAATAATTCAGAGCCTGTTTAGGGATGCTGCGTGTCCCACCGATCTTAGCTGTTTAACGAGATGTTGTGTCCTATTCTCTCATTTTATAGCTCCAAGTTCTCCTCCACGAGCCCTGTCTGTAAAACAGTTGTTGGGTGTCACTGTGAAGTTGTCATGGAAACCTCCTCTGGAGCCAAATGGAATTATCCTCTATTACACAGTTTACGTCTGGTAAGATTTTTCTGGAAGTAGTTCTGAGGATAAATGTTAATCTGTAACCTATCAGGAATGTTAGGTTTTTGTTACACAATATGTTGATTGCATGTTTTGGGAGAGCACATATTCGTCCAGCACTTAAAGTACTGGAATTTTTTATATGCAAATTCAGAGGAGCCAAATCTGGGGGAACAGTTTCAACATTTTGTAAGCATTTTCAACATTTTTCCCAAAGGTTATGCTATAGTAAGTGAACTCAGATTTAAACTAGAGCATGGTGCCTATTTTCACTATATTCTGATTAGGCCTGATGCAAGGCAGGGCCCATGCTGAATTGTCAGGAGATTTGAAATAGGCTTAAAATAGAGAAATATTGCCTCCTTTAATAGATAGAATGTAAAAGCCATGTTCAGAATTTTCATATGTGCTATAAATTATGTTTACTGTTCTATTTTGTATTCTTTACATTCATAGAAAACAAGTATTTTTAAATACTTTGCATTTGTGTTCTAGTTTTTTCTATAACCTTATTATTATTTTTCCCCCCTGACATCCTCCTGTGATACTTTTTCACCTTTACAAAGGAATTTTGTCACTTTAAAACTTGCAGCTTCTGTCCTATTCCTGGCAAGACATAGTTTGGTCTAGTGACGTGGCATCTCTTCAAAGATCTACAACTTCTACTGGGAGTGAAAACATCTATATTGATCACTTTTATTTTATTGCATTTATGCTTTACCATTTTATTGCCACTGCTAAGGTGCAGGAAGCAAATACTAAAGTGCATAAGATGTGAACCAGATGTGCAAAGTTGTTATGGACATACTAGACTTGAGCTTACATTATTTTATTGTTGTTTGACAGTTTTGGAGTAGAGTTTGGCCTCAGTCATTACTGATATTTTTATTTTAATTGTAGTATTCTGGTTAAATCGATGATAAAGTGAACAGGAGTAGGCTCTTCTTTCCGGAAAAGTTGAATTTGTCTTCTCTTGTTAGTTCCTCTCTACTGGGAATATCTGTTCAAATATCTCTTTAAAATAATGACAGTCCTCAAGCTAGGGAAGAATTACTTAATGATAAGGGCTATGGTTTTGATGCACGCTGTATTTAAAGTCTTCAGATTATGCAACTTTTCATCCTTATATTCCCTTATAACTTACTGCTTTTGTTACTGTGAGAAAAGATTTAGCTAGAATTATTTAAAAAACCCAAACTCTTAAATGATCCATCTTTCTAAATATTGCAATTAAGCAACCACACAACTTCTTGCTGTAAGCCTTGCCCCATATTTTTTTTGCTCTGTCTTTTCTCTCCTTACTGAGCCATACCTAAATTTAGAGAGGCTTTAAGGTATCATGTTAAGGCAAGGACATTGGAGAAAAATTCCCTTTGCCTTCAAAGAGGTCATAACTTCACTCCTTCCTTGACAGGGAGAGAGGGGTGGGAAGGAAGGAGAGTAATTTTAAGTATTTAAAAGAGTTGTCTATACAGTTTCATCAATGAAGGGGGAGATTTGACATGGCAAATTTCTGTGCCGTATTCTTGGGATGTATTCGATATATTTTGGAGGAGACTGTTAATCCCAGTGCTTCTCAGTAAAGAAGAAAGAGGAAGGTTACTACAATTGTTAAATAAATGTTCCTTCATTACACTTCAATATTTTGCAACAGTTATAAAGAATTTGGTAACCTTTTTTAGCTGATTTGGAACAAGAATCCACAATCAATAGATTAGAAAGGGTGATATTTGCAATGTTTTCAGTTATATTTAATGGAATTTGTCAGAGGATAAGGTGGTTTTGGGTGCTAGCAGGTAGTAAAGCAACTTTCTTCTTTCCTTGAGCCTAATAACTCATACTCCGTAAATGCAATTTTAGAGTATTAATGGTGCAATTAACTAAACTACTAAACTTGTATGCAGCTTTTGTTTTTTGGCATTATCCTTTTCTGCAATTTTTTGTGAGATACTTGTTGACTAGGTCGATTTTGAGGTACAGATTTTTAAGAAAATATGCTACCTGTCTTTGTCAAGTGGAATTATGGAATTTCTTAGAATCTGTGCTGTTTGCATTTTTGAAAAATTCGAAAAAATGATTTAAAACCTTATATTATTTTTCTTCAGTAAAATTTCTTGTCCTATTCTGCTAGATACTTCCTCACTGTCTGTAAAGGTTGCACTCACTTTGATCAGTGTTTTCTTATTTTTATTGCAATCTCAATTGTTTCTAAACAGAAAATCAACTTCCTTTGAAATACTTCAAGCTTTTGTTCTTCTTTCTGTGCCTGATTGTGGAATTGTTTTTTGGCAACTCAGATGTAAGGATGCAGTTACTCAGAGTAGAAATGTTTGCAACACTAAGCTGTGGATTTTCTTCTTACTTAAATTATAACCAGATATGTATTTCCATACTAAGAATACCTTGGGCAAAGATCCAGGAAAAAATGTCTTTCTTTGTATAGAGTTTGATAACTGCAGCTGCAATCTCTTGTAAATTTTACTGACTATTAAAAATGTCAGAAGTTTGGGAAAAATGTAGATGTTAACTTTCTCTGTTACCAAGAGTGTTTCCCATGTCAAGTGACATTCCACTCAAAATCTGAGGGTTAGGGAGGATTTTTTTTCATTCTCATACATTTTCTCATTCCACTTGTTTGTTAATGTAACCTTATTTCAGATATATTAGGTGGTGATCTTTGCTAATGGGCCAGTCACTCAGTTATCAAAGGATGAAAATCTAGTAATTTTGAATAATTTTTTCTTGTTTTTAGTATTAGAACACATTGTCATTTGTGAAGAGCTTCACAGTGACTCGTGGAGCAAGATACTTGGTTTTATTTATCAAATTATCATCTCTGTCTGAAATCCTATTAGAGACAAAGGACACCTACTCATACAGAAATCTTTGAAGGAATGGAATGTTAGGTTTTAATGTTCCTCCTATTTTTTTCTTAAAAGGTTATGTTAACTTCACGAGGAATGTAAGACTTTTTCAATTCAAGTTAGTTATTTCTGTACCTTACTTTACTTTCTGATAATCATTTCATACCTATGCTAATACCAGTGTTTTATTAATGTTACATCTTACAGTCTTTCTAGGCGGGTTTTGACCTGACTGGAGTTCCATTCTGATCCTCTGCTACATTCCACCAGAATTAACTCAGCACCAGCTAATTCCTGTTCCATATCATCTTCTATTATTCCATTTATAACTTCAGCCTTCTGACCAATTTCACAGAGTCACAGTAGGGCATGCTCCCTGCTATAATCTTTTTATATTTCGCTATTCCTGTCCAGAGAGACAGTTTAGTTATGCCCTACTGTGTCCTTCCCAAGGGTACCACACAGCCATTTGAAAGCAGTTAATAGATAGAAATACTCCTCCTTAATATTTCATATAACCATTGTTGATGTAATTTGCAAGCATATTTCTGTGTTTTGGTCTTTTTTTTTTTTAAGAAACAAAATGAAGAGCCCTACTGTGATGCCACAGTACAAAAGTCAGTTTTTCGTCATAAAAGGCAGAAAGTTATCCCAGCCTCTTTTAAAAACCTAAACTACTTGTATTTAACACAATATTGCATTTTTCATTTTTGCAACAAATACCGTCATTATTTATATAGAGAGAAATGGTGTGTATATATAATTAATAAAATGTTTTTTCTTTAGGAATAAAATGTCAAAGAGGAGTGTAAATGTAACGGAAACATCACTGGAATTCACAGACCTAGAATATAACTGTGAGTATAGTGCTTACCTAACAGCAAGTACAAGATTCGGAGATGGCAACATAAAAAGTGATACTATAACATTCAGAACTTCTGAAGGAGGTAAGCTTATACACAGAATGAACCTTTATTTTCATTCAGCCTTAAAGTTCTGTCAACCTTATTTAAGTTAATAAAGCCATTGGAGTAGAAGTGACATTTCACTTGTAAAGAAGAAACATTCTACCTGTCTGTGGGGCTCTATCTTTGTGTATGAAATTATGCTAGGTATAAAGGGCTAGGTATATATGCTAGGGCTCTATAGAATTATGATAGGTATTTCTATTAATTTACTGAGAAAAAGATTAGCATTTCTCTTCAGGACAGATAAGATGCAAGCAGTTTCATTCTAAACTTTGAAATAAATCAAAATATTTTTGTAATATATTTTAATAGATTCTTACTTTAAGCAGCTGTGATACAACTTGTGATAGGGAAAATACTTCTTAGAGTATCCCTCTCAAGTCTGAAGTATTTTTAGTTTGAAAATGAACACTCTAAGTGTACATCAATTTCTTTATTCTGTTTTAATTATTTTATACTTCCACCATGGAAAGTGGCTTTTATATGATCGTACAATATACTGTGCTTTGAGAGTCATTCAGTTTAATTTTTGTTTCTGGTTTCCTATCAATCACATGCTATAATCTGTCCCAAAATAGATAGTATGCAGGCATACTTCAGAATCCCCCTGCACAGATAGAAACAATTCCCCAGCACACAGCCACTGGCAGGATTAGCATCCATCTGAGCCGTCCCTCCAAAATCTGTCTACATCACCAGGCCGTAGATATTGACAGTTGCTATTGAAGTTGCTATGGAAATATGAATTGACTTTTAGGGACAGACTTTAAGGAACAGGTCCTGGGGTTCCCCCTCCAATTAATATTTTAATGTTTTACACAAACGAGAGCAGCACAATGCAAGAGAGACACATAACTCACAGTGTTCAAAACTCTACAGCAGGTTCTGTAGAGCACTTTCTTGGATGGTGGGAAATATGGATTGAAATTCTCCTAAGCTGACTTAGGGAATTGAATTTAACTCTCCTACATCACTGTGTTACTGAGAAGAACCATATGCTGCTATTCTTTATAAAACAGGAAGAGAGACTAATGGAAGAAAGCTTACAGAGGTCTTCCTGCACATTTAATAGGCTGAGAAAAGAGGAAAAAAGAGAAATTATCATACAGTCTGAGCTTATGTATCTGGTTTACCTACCTGAGTTGGAAGCTTAAATTCTGCTTATAATCAGAGACAAAAAGGATTTAAATTTAGGTATTGTGAAACAAATCCTTGGGTTTTTTTCCTACTAACTATATTTGGAGCATAAGCATCTAACTCAGTCAACTTCCACGTCTGCAAATTAAATTTTCTATGTGCATAAAGCAGTTAGTGCAGGACAAAGTCTGTAAGAAAACACTTATCTGTTTACAAATGCAACTAAATGTGAATGTGGTTGAAAAAATGTTTTTAAAAATAATTTTTATATATACAGTTTTATTTCACTATTTCGCGAAGCAATTTCTATATCATAATCAGAAATACATTTAATTTGCCATAGGATGTTGTAAAATCTACTATAGTGGATGTTCCTCAGGTACTAAAGTATATAAAACCTTGAGGTACGAAAGCTTTAGGTATGCTAAAACTTCACATTTTTCCAGCACCAAGTGATCCACCGAAAGATGTTACATACAGAAACCTTACTTCCACATCAATAATGCTATTCTGGTCTGCTCCTCAAAAGCCTAATGGAAATATACTCTACTACTCAGTTTATTTCAAAAACAATTCAGGAATATTCATACAGGTAAGCTTATTTTTATATTCTTTCGTAGATGTCAATGAAATATTCTAATAATTAAAGATTAAATCAGTTACATGGTTATCAATAAATTGATTTTTAATATTTCCTTCATCATGATGTAGTTTTTAAACTTAAAAAGAAGCATATCTTGTAATCATATATGCTACATTGTGCATCTCACTGAGCATTCATATCATTAAGCATCAAAAGCAATAGATTTTGTGTAATATGCCATTATGAGGTCTGTATGTACATGTATATATGTATACATATATATACTTAATATGTGTGTGGATAAACTCAAGATCCACTACATGCATGGCACACCCTAAAGAGTGTTTGTTTTAGTCTAATCTATCAATTTGAATAAATTTCTGGATCTGGTTTTACTTTTTAATACATGTTTGTACAGTATTGAAAATATGAAGGTAATGTGAAAGTAAGGAAGGCAATTTTTTTCGTATTTTTCTTACTCTCAAAAGGAAATTACTGTTGAGTATATTGAAGCAAAGATATTGATATTCTGGTTAAAGCTTAAAAGACAAATAAAACCTTATAAATAATATTTTAGTGATACACCCTCATTTAGGTTTATTTGCTATTGCTGCTTTCATTCTTAATTATGCACTACCCTTGTCAATTGATATAGTCATTCTGTTCTTTCTGTGAATATCTTATGGTACAGAAATATTATAAAAGAAATAAGATTCCTTTACAAGTTTTTGGTCACAGGTTTTACACATACAGAAGAAAAACAAGAAATACAATTTCATTTTAAAAATTATGGATGGAAAATAATCTCGGCTGCATAAATTTCTGGTCAAGATATGTCTAGGGTGAGGTATACACGTTTTTGAGGATAACCAGAAAAAATATTCCCAAATGTTACAAATACCTATAAAGAATAATTGCTGACACACTTCAGCATATACACTTCTCTGACTTCTATGAAGGTATGTAGTTGCCGGGCTCTGCATAGTTTCAGGTGCAAGCAGGACTGTGCCATGAATTCACATTCTGATGAGATTAAAATCAGGGCTACAGTTCAGAACATAGACTCTGTTTGCACACACTGCTACAGCAACAGCTTTTTTCTTAAATCTCTGGACAAACCTTTACATCAGTGCATCACCTGAACTAGCCCATCCTAAGAGGGACATCTTAAGCAATTTTAGAGGAGGACTATGGACTTGGACTATTCCTGCCTTTAGGATGGTGCAACTCTGAGATGAATGAGTAAGGTGAAGGTGACACACTGAGAGAGAGAGATAAAATCCCCCAGGATGTGCCCACGATTCTGGAAATGAAGGAGGAAGGTAGGGAAGATGGAGCAGTAGCATTGGCCTAGCAAGGTGAGGTCCAGTTTTATCATGCAACGTAGTTAGGCTGGGAAAGGATGGTGGCAGAAGTGGAAGTTGATGCTTCTTTAGCATATTATGTGTTGTCAGGAGAAAAGTGCTGACAGTAGTTCTACCTCTGTGTGTGGAAACTTCCATTTTCATCCTTTTGACTTTGATTTTTACCCCATCCCTCTGCCATCAGAAGATAGATTTCAGCTGCTGCTGCATCTGTCTCTTATTGCCCATGGGATATGAACATTAATCTCTCAAATAATGATCAAATCTTAATCTGTCTGCTCCCTTTAACTCCTTCTGCCCTTCAGATCCTGTCTGCTCATTGTTTAGCATGGCAGCTACCATTTCTACACTGCAGTCCTATTGTGTACCTTGGCATTCCTGTGGATGCAAGACAGATTTCAAACAAGCGAAAAAAAGCCAACTCATTTCTGTCAGATATTTTATATTGCTCTTTTTACAACAGAGAAATTCATGTTTGAAAGTCAGCCTGATATGTGACTATATATATGTGATACATATAGACAGTTGTAAGCTGCATGAGTATGCACACATATAGTTTACAACTATCTGTAACTTAGAAGTATAACCATGTAATTGCAGGGTCTGTTGCTAAGTTTTGTATCACACACATTTGGAAAGAAAGAATCCTCAGTTGAAAGACTCTGTGTTGAGGTTACCATTCTGCTTATGTTTAACCAAACTGTATTTTCAGTCTGAGAAATTATAAAGGAGAATTGAAAAAGTGGGTAATCTTTTCACATTTTCACGTTGTGGGTAGGCATTCTCTATCAGTCTTTCCTCTGCTTCTTTGTCAGGACATAATGCCAGAAGTCCAAATCTTAAACCATATCTTCTAGATGCCTGAATAAACACCCTTGCTGAAAGCAAATTAATATCTCCCAATGCTCTCATAATCTGAAATAGATACAAAAGTCATACTAAAACTGGTGGTGTTCTGTTGTCTCGACTTCTCACTTCTCATTCTTAAAATGCTCAGGCATATTAAAACCTAATTAATAAAAACCACTGACTATTATTATGTTAAAACTAAGAAGTTAGTAGGTGCAGAGTGAAACATTTTGTTTAGGGAAAAAAATGCCCAAATATGAAAAAGATCTGAGATAGAAGATACAATTTACTCCTTGACATGATGCAGAAACTTGAGTTTCCTGTCCAAAAGGGAAAATTTATGTACCCTCATCAGTCAGGAAACTAATGTATAGTTTCTTTGCTTTACTAGTCTACATGAAAAATAACACTGCAGCTGTCCAGTCAGAAGGCCTGAGATGCTCAGACCTTAGGTTCAAGACCAGAATAGCAGAAGGAAATATTTAGTGATGGAGATTAGATGTAAGGATTTTGGTAGATGAGTGGGCTGTTTCTATGGGGATACTGACAGTTGTAAAAGAAAATATGTCAGAGAGGGAGAATAACTGGTAGCCAACTAGAAGAAACTGTCACTTGCATTAGACTAAGTTCCAATTCAGCTTTATTTTTCATCTTCTGCTGTCATAGGTCCAGGGAAAAGCTACTTCTTGTTGTACATATCCTGTCCCAGTGCAGTAAAGATATGACATGTATGCTGACAAAGTGTACTTCCTTCACAAACGACATGACACTGTGCCTCTTCTTCACATCACTTCTCTGTGACACTTCTGGGTTCCTACAGTTCAAGCTTTTACTGTTTGCAATAGCAGCTTTGCAAGTTTTGCTCCATGATGCCTTGCCTGGTTCTTGAAGCAATCATACTGCCCATATTCTCAGTCCTATCAAGGAAATAAATCAAAGACTCTATGGAAGTAATTGTCTCATGGCTAAATATCAATCTATGAAAGATATCATTGACTTGAATGAACTCTGTTATTCAGTTTCTAGATACTTGTGTTTTGATTGCCAAGAAAGTGGGAAAGGTGCTAATTATAAACATAAATATATGCTTCAATAGATTTCCCCAGTGTAGGAATTTCAGTACAGATGAAAGCTGTCCTGACCAGACAGGGGAAGCAGGGGCAAGAACTGAAATAAAGCCAGTGATCCCTCTAACAGCTGAATATCTGACCCCAAATCATCCTACCTCTACTTCAAGCCAAGCAAAATGAATATGGCTGAATACAGTTTGGAGTGAAATTCAACTTGGTCTACCCTTAGGATCCAGATAAGGGATGCAAACAATGTGCTGTATTACTTAACAATCAAACATTTTCTTTCACCAGTATGACCAAAGTAGGGATAAAAAGGTGAACTTCCCTACAATACACTGCAAATTTTAAAAAAGCTGGTGTCAGAATGGTACAGCAGACAAAAAGGAAATAACTTCGCTTAGGTTTTACTGGAACAGTGAATATTATGCTCCTTGAAGGATGGTTTGGATTAGCCCTCACAGTGTCAGCACTCTCACCTAATTCCCAGAGTCAAGTATGTCATCCTCTGACTCAAAACATGAATACAATACAATGAACCTAAAGAACAAAACAGAACAGGGGTAAAAGGTTAACAGAGAAGGAGAGCATCACCATGTTTTCCATATACAGCTAATTACAGCTTTATGCCACTGGAAATATCTGCCACTTCCTGAGGTGAAGAAGATACTAATTTCTGCTGACACTTTCATGGCTTGAGTGTATTGCTTACACTTAGCTGCTTTTAATAATCTGATACTTTGCTATGTCAAAACTTCTTTCATGTATGGATGAAGAAAGGGACAGAAGGAAGAATTTCTTCAGCTGTAGCCAAAGATCCTAAGCTGTTTGCTTTCATCTGCAGCCACAGTTAATTGTAAAACTTCCTATAGTGTTCTATCCCCAGGGTACAATTAGTACAAGTTTAATCTTTTCTCAGTTTGTACCCACACAGTTCTTCTTGCTCAGTGTTACTCTTAATTATGTGTTCCTTTTTTCCCCTAATATTTTGTCATATCAGTAGTCTGAGATATCTCCACTCCTTGGGCTCCTCACAGTAAAGGAACTACCTCTTAAAATAGTTTTTGTTGATCCACCAAAACACTGTTAATAATATTTGTGTTGGTTCACTGAGTCCTTAACTGCCAGACAGCTGACTAAATTGTAAAGGCCTTTTTAAACTTTAAGAATTGAATTTTCAGCTGTTCATACCAATAAACTCACATTAAATCTAGGATCAAAACTTTATATGGTAGCCTTGACAACTTTAAGGTCTTAATTTTAAAACAAATCTGATTATTAGATGTTATTATAAATTACTATTTATCGCTAACAATAATAGTAATAGGAATAACAAGAGGGTATTATAATGCTTCTTCTGGGCCAGATGATGTTTTCTGTCATACCTTGCTTGAGTATTAGAAAGTTTAATTAAATACCTTAGAATTTGATCCACTGTTTCCTGTATCTTCACTTACCAAACGTAACACAACGCTCTTTCCAGCCTTTTTCAGTTAGGTATGAAGCTAGTATGAAATCCAAACTACTTCTAGAAGAAAGTCATATATTAAAGTGGAATGTTTTTTGTATTTTGACTGATGTTGACTTAACCTATTGGGCAAAACTAGCAGTGTATTTATAGTCAGTTAATAAGAGTGGATACAAAAATTCATACTCACAATTTGTGTAGCTTCTGTTCTGCATTCAAAACAAAGGCTTACATTTTCATTGCCAAACAAACTATTTACTTTTTAATATTATGTCAGAACTAGTGACTGCAGGCAAAACTAGATATTCAGATAGAGGTATAAAAGGGTTTCTCAGGGAAATGAGTGAGAGCGTCGCCTATTGTTTTATGAAAAAAAAATATTTTGCTCTTAAAAAAAATAGTGAAGTGTTGCATTAGGTGTATAAATTGATATGTATTGGTGACAGACATCAAGATTGCATACTGAACTATCAGTTTGCACAGCACTGATTCAAATGTGTGAATCAGTGTATCACAGTCACTTCTTCAGTAGGAACTTTCCTCATGAGAAATAGAAACCATTTTTCAGTAAGCACTTTTAGCATGCCTGTGCTTCTATGTGGTATTTCTAAATTTTAATACCCAAATATTTCTGTTGCCTTTCTCCTGCTTTAATAAAAATGCTCTCGCAGCCTTCTTTTCACAAAAACATTTACTTGAAAGCTAACTTGGATTTTAAAGAAGTCAGAGTGTGGATTTGATCTGACACCAAAAACAGGGGCCAGCCAAATAAAGCTGGAATTCATCAGGGGGTTGGGCAAAATCCAGCTCACCCTGAAAATGTTAATATGTAGAAAAATCAGGACTTTTTTGGTCCTAAGGAGCGCTGTCCATTCATTCCATCTGCTCAATGGGGCAATGTGGCTGCCAGGGAGGAATGCCACTGGCTCTTTGAATCAGCAGATTTTACTTGAAGATTTTACTTGCTACCCAATGCTTGAGCTGAAAATGCTTATGGGCTAAATAACTTCTCAACAGTTTTCAACCATGAATCAAACTGTTGTGGATCATTTAAGTCAGGTTGTTATAAAGCAGTGGATGATTCAACACATCCACTTATATGGCATAGCTGAACTTACATAAATAATATGCTTTATACCTTTTCTTTTCATCTTCCAAAATTGTTGATTCCTAACAGGAATAACCTCCTTAGAGGTGCTGATCTGAAGCACTAACTTATTTCTGTAGTTACAGTATTAATAACATTTTTATACAGTTCAAAAGACAGTGGGCCTAGGTTCTCCTGCTCTCCTTTCATTAGCGAGTAACTGCACAAAGGAAAAAAATCTTTTGATGACTTCAGTTTAACATGGTCCACTCACTACAGACATTTCCTTAGAGATAATGGCATGTTGTTATTGCAAGGGAAAACTAGCAAAAGGAACATTTTATCAAGTGGTGCAGTGAGATCTTTGCCACTGAAAGTTTTAAGTTCAAAATCTACTCTCATAAAAATAAAGAGAGAAGTCCTTTGATTTGATTAACAATGATCAGCCAAGGCATGTGTGATTCATGTAATCTATGAGCAATTAGCAGATGTTGCCTTTTTTTGGTAATTTTCTTGATGAGATATAGATAAACACACTGAAATGTTGCAGTTTTCATCTCTGAATTGACATTCAACAATTACAAACAGCAGGAGAAGCTGATTATGTGCTCTGTAGTACTTACAAGGAGTAACAATAGACATCATACAAACGAGTATTTCAGAAAAAATCAGTACTCACTAGGAATCAAAGCACAGGTTTGTCTTCTGAGTACTATGGTGAATCATTGCCGGTGGTGATGGCTAAATAGGGAACTAGAAAGAGAAATCAATGAATAAAAACCATTTTAAGTGGTAAAATTTTCTTTTTTTTCTCTCTTTAGAATTTCACAAGTTATGGTAATGGCAGCAACGTCAGTGTGCCTCCATTCGTAGTGCTGGATGACTTGGCAAAATACAGTCATTATACTTTGTGGTTAACTGCAAGCACAGCTTTTGGAGATGGAAACAAAACCAGTGAAAAAATAGATGTGTATACAGATCAGGATAGTAAGTTAATAACTTTTTTAGTGCTCATTGTATATCTTTAGGAAAAAAAAATGTGCTTTTTAAAAATATTTACTAAATATTCTCTAACTTTAAAATTATTTTTCTGTTATGAGGGCAAAGTTAAAAAATATCATTAAGTGTGGTTTTCAATGCTGCAGTATTTATCTTTGCAAGGAAGGCATTTTGATCTGAGTCTTTGAACAGAGCACGAAGAACAGAGAGCACAAGCCTCTGTGGATACAAGCAATAAAATTATTGTCTTAAGCTTTCATTAAGACTCTTTTCCTAAACAAATTTAACAGAAACGATTATTCATATATGCCTTCAACTATTTTGTTTTTGATATTGAAGATAAATTATTTTTAAAAGTTGGAAAAAAAGTTACAACTGACATTTTCAGACGAATTATACTTTGAACAGTTATTTCTGGATGGGATTTGGATGTTTTATTACTATAATCCATGCATTTAATTTTTTGCTTATTATCTCTCATAGTCCCAGAAGGTTTTGTTGAAAATCTGGTCTATCAAAACATTTCCTCATCTTCTGTAAATGTAAGCTGGCTTCCACCATCCCAGCCAAATGGCTTAGTCTTCTTTCATGTTTCTCTAAGTTTAATGCAACTGGGAACCAGTAAGATATTATCTTTCCTTACTTACAACACAAGCATAATTTTTGATGATCTGGAGAAATATACTGATTACATTCTGAAAATCACACCAGCCACTGATAAAGGATCTTCTGAACGGCATGCTCTAAGTCTTCATATAAGAACTGATGAAGATGGTAAGATTAAGATATTTTATTAATTCCTAAGGAAACGTATAAAAACTGCAAATAACTTTCTAAAAGGAAAAAAAAATTGTGTTTTTCTTCTTTCACTTAAAGTGTTTTTGTTACACAGTGACACAAACAACTGCTGCACATTTCTAAGACCATGAAATTGAATTTTTCATTGTAACTCATATTTTTCTGAAATTATCCTTGTTTTTCTCTTTCTTATTTCTTCCTATAGTCCCAGAATCAGCACCGGTAATTAAAACATTTTCAAATCTCTCAACTACCTCAGTTATGCTTTCATGGGACCCTCCTGTTAAGCCAAATGGTATTATAATACGTTATGATTTAAATCTCTTTGGGCCAGAAAGGAACAACTCATTCTCTACCACCAATAATTTTATCATCTTGGAAGACCTTCTGCCATTCACATTGTACAGCATTTATGCAGCTGCCAGAACAATAAAAGGGCCTGGTCCCTCTGCCGTGCTTCAGTTCTACACAGATGAATCAGGTGAGCAAATTCGATTGTAAACAACTTCAAAATATCAGCCCTATGTTACAGCATCCGTATTAGATCTGAGCATCAGAGCAGTTGATATGAAGGGTTAATTTTCCATTGGTCTGTGAGTGAAGAGCTTTCAGAAGAACGAAACACTGCAAGGCAAGTGTTTCCTGAGTGCTCTTCCTCCTGCCACGGTGTGCAGAGGACGTCACATTATGCATAGGATTACAAAAAAATAACTCCATGAAGAAATATATTTTGCCTTTGAAATGCATTAGGGTTTGCAAGTGTCAGGGATTTTGAAGCAACCAACAGTACCTTTCTCTTCATCCCCCCATGAAACTGAAAAATGATAAAAGATGGAAATATTTCTGACACATTCACACAGTTCTCCTTTACACAGACCTCCTCCCCTCAGCATGGTAAATTACATGTCTTGTAAATATATGATGAGTTGTGCTCCATATATGGTGTAGGAAGCAAAGTATATCACATTCCACTTATATATGTAATATGACTTCTGTTAAATGTCTTAGTTCTGACAGTGAGGATGTTTAAGTGATTAATAGATTTGTTAGATCTCTAAAAAGATCCCTTGCTGACTAAACATGTATTCTGGATTAATGGAATTTTTTTCATGTCAAAGAGGAAGAAAAAAGATTGAAATAGCAATGAGGTATTGTCAGCTTGAGTTCAGATACAAATATTAACGAAAGTATCCTGCATGTCCAAAGCGTTTTGTTTTGCCTGGATTTTTTGTGATTTGGAACTCAACAGCATTTCTCTTTTTCAGTGCCATTAGCTCCACCCCAGAATTTGACCATTATCAACTACACCGCAGATTCTGTGTGGCTGAAATGGGATCCAAGTCCCCAGTCAAATGGTGTTATTATGAGATATAATTTTAAGATTTATCAAAACAACACAGAAAAACTGTTTTTTTGGGTATGTTTGTAATTAAGAGTGTATAATTTTTAAAAATACTTTTTCATGCTTTAGGAAAAAAAGATATGGCAAATATTTTAAATATCTGTTATGCTCCTAGAATTATGAAGCTCCTATAAATTCCTATTTGCTAAGACAGTTTACTTCCCACCATACCTGTAATTCAATTTTTCAAATTAAAGAAGAAAAATTGTTAGATTTTAGCATGCTTTGAGGTTCTAATGTTTCATTAACAATGAGATTTATTAATCAATTTGTATTTTAACATAAGCTTGATATTAGAAAATGACAAAAGTTATTTGCTTTGTGCTACCTTTGTTTATCTATTAAGTACCTATGGACTTTCAAGATTCAAAAAGACAATAATTCCTAGTCATCTTAAAAAACAGTAAAAACTGTTCAGAGGTCTTCATTAAAACAAAAATTGCAGAATAAGAATAACTGAATAAATTGTAACAGAAGTAGATGCTATGTAAATGTTCAGGGACAGGTTGGATGGAGCTCTGAGATACCTGGTTTTATGGAAAGTTCCATGCTCAATGTATGGGGGTAGGAACTGGATGATCTTTAAGGTTCCTTCCAACCCAAACCATTCTATGAATCTATAATTTTATGATATGCAAAATTTGATCAAGGCTTAAATCTGATTGCTTGGGTGGCCTCAAGAATGCTCCATGAACTGCAAAGGCAGCAAGCTGAGGTCAGGATTGCATCTCAATCTTAGAAACTGCAGTGAGCCCTGTTCATCTGGGATGCTTGTAAAAGCTGCAGGAAAAGACATTGCTGCAGTGAGGTCTGCTGTTATTCCCCATTGTGGAAGGAAGTGCTGGCATCATCCAGGTTTTCTGCATAATGCTTGAAAGGCCATGATGCACATATGAAAGAGGAACTGTGGATTCTACAGCCAGCTATCTTTGGAAACACATTTTTTGGGTATTCATAGAAACACCAAAGATCTGTCCATCTGAGGCAGTCTCAAACTAAGTGAGAATACAGAAACTGGCTGAAGCACTTGAAAGTGTCAGCTATGCCCTACCTTTCTTCATGTGTTGTGGTGTTTTATGGGCAAGAAATTAGATTTAGGTTGTGGCAGAAAGGCAGAAAAATAAATTTATATAGAAATAGTGTATTTAGGTACCATAATTCTCTGATAACTTGGATCCCACAAGATGTTCACCAGAGTTTTTTGCTGAAATTCAGCTCTTTCCCTGCTGTTATAGTCTTCTCAACATTTGAACAACTATGCCTTGCATGTTCTGGGAAAAACAGATCCAAGGAATTGAACTGAGGGGTTTTAGCTTTTTCTTTTTTTTTTTTTTTTAACTCTTCATCAATCTATGTAGAAGCCATTACCCATGACCTCCTCCACTGTAGAGGTGCAGTAAGGAAGTAGAAGGTGAGAGGGGTTGATGTGAAGCTGGAAATAGTTTTCAGTATTTGACTGAAAGCTACTGAGAGTGGAAGAGGCAAAATTATGGCTGTAAATCTGTTCATTTCAGTAGGTTCAAGGTGAGGCCCCCAATGTTTCTAAAGACTGTGTACTAATAATATTTTCTTCCTTAAGAACATTTCAGGCTCAAACCATGAGGCAAACCTTACTGGATTAGAACCATACAGCCCCTATTTCATCAGTGTCTCTGCATTTACCAGGCTTGGGAATGGCAACCAGTTCAGTAACGCTGTCCAATTTACAACAATGGAATCAGGTTAGATGCAACTTTTTCTAAGCTGCAGTTCTGACAGTTTTAAATATATTTATATTTATTTACCTTGTATGGCTGAACAAAAGTCTTCCTCTTCTCTCCAAAGAAAACATAACCTAAACACTATCTCATTATCTCTTGCCTGTGTAGCACCAATTCACATTCCTGTTTGTAGACTGGGTTTGAAGTCTGATTTCGGAAGTGTAGAATTAAAAATGTCCTCATCTGAAATGAGAGGCTTATATGGCTACTATAAATCTTTTAATAGCAACACAGATAAAGGGAGGAAAATTAGATAGGTATCCGTCTTTGCAGATCAAAGCAGTAATTCAGATCCCTGTGAAAATAACTGAAACATTAGCAGTATCAAAAGCAGCTGGACAAAAGATTGGCAAATGAATTGGAAATTATATTAGGCAAATATAAATTTTTAACTTTTAAAAAATAATTTATTTTAGGAAGGAAGCTAGCCACTAAAAGTGAAATACCTAACATTCACCAAAGAGAGTCTGTGGGTTTTGTGAAACTGGCAGTTGTGCAAAACTGTAGCTCCTTTGCCAGTTCAGAGCAACCCGTAGGCTCTGTAAGAGCTGTCAGTGCCAGGGGACAAGCGTGGCTTGGGGAGGACTCCCAGGTTCCTTTACACTGTTAGCAAAGGGAGCAGACCCCAAAATAAAAAGATCCCATATGATGACTACTTTTTGCTAAGATCACATTTCCAATGAAATATTCTTTCCAGAACCAGTAAAGCAGAGGTTCTGGGAAAAAGCTGTGCTGTTTATTCTACCAAAGAATTACAACACTGTCAGAAATCTGGACCATCATTCAGCTGGTTCAGTTTGGCTGCTGGACCCCTGCAGCTGAAGGTGGTCCTCCTCAACACCCATGGTCATCCATCAGTTGTTTCATTTCATCACTGACGTTCCATACCTGAAAGAAATATGGCTGACAGATAATAAGGAACTTCTGCTGTTTATGTTGTTGCTATGTATATGGAGTAGGTATATGGATTATGTATATTGTGTATGTTATAGTACACTGTATTTAAAAAAAGATGGGGAAAAGATGAGCAAAAAGTTTTGTTGGGAAAACAAAATTGAAGCACTCAGGAAGAAGACAGATGGTTTCTTCTGTCTCAAGTACTAACATCAGTCACATTCACAGTAGTTGGAAGTGAAAATCTAATTAGGACAAAATTTTTGTTCTTTCATCGTGTTTCTTTTACTAATTTGACACTGCAGTGTTTGACTCTTGTTATGAATACTGGGTCTGCCTCTCTAGTGATATTGTTCTGTGATTACAATTTTAATTGTGTGTGCATGTTAATCTTTGGTGCCTGTGTATCCTTTAAGTGCCAGATGCCGTACAGAACATTCATTGTATTGCAACAAGTTGGCAATCGATCCTAGTGCAGTGGGACCCTCCTGCTTCAGCCAACGGCATAATTAGACATTACATCATAGCAGTTGAAGGAAATTCTACAATTTTTTCATCTTATGATACACTGCATACTTTTAGAAATCTGCCTTCCAATGTTACTTACCAAATTAAAATAAAAGCTGCAACATCTGCTGGTGATGGTGAAGAACAGATATGCAATGCCAGTACTCTTCCAGAAAAAGGTAAATAATTATTCAAGTTAATTTTTTTGTTTACTTTAAATGATGACTATGAAACAAGCAGGCATGAAAAACCTGCTTAACAGGCAGTTAAATCATTATGTTGTTTAAATTTTGTGCTAATAGTGAATGAAGAGAAACAGGGCTTCCTCTTTCTCTTGTTTTAGAACACACCTAGTGATGAGAACAAATTGCAATTTTTTAAAGCACAGCACTTCTATGTGAGTTTGAATAGTTATTTTCTTAATTTATGATCACCTATTATATTTTGACTTATATCTGCCCTGTTCCTAGTGTATTTAGCATATTTGAGACTGCATGTCTGAAAAAGTTTTGGGGAGGGAAACTTTTGGTTTTTTTGCTTTTACTAATTGACAGTGGTATGAATTCATTGACAAGAAAGCTGGTCAGAATTCAGGAAACTGGGAAGAATTCAGCCTCTACAAGCAAACATTGTCATAACATTTCATGGACAGGATTTTTTAAAACAAGAAAGAAAATTGTCAGCCAAATAAAAAAAAAACCATAGACAGGTTTTCTGGCATTGAAGTGAAAAACTGTTACCCAAAGTCTGTCTTCCTTTTTGTCCCGCACACACTTCACCTAATCTTGGCAGTGCTTTCACTTGACATGTGAAACATGGAGATGATATTCTGTGCAAAATAGAGTTACTTCTGTGTGAATACCTCTGTACCTATCTTCTAAACTGAAAGTGGAGAGGAGCTGAAATCTGAATGTGGGAATTAAAGGCCTGTTTCAGTCCTCCAGACATGGATGATTTCTTTGGATGATTTTCTTCTTTGGTGATAGTTAAATAGAAAAAAAAATGTTAAGCAATAAACATCCAGATAATATTTCACTTCTCTACTAAATTACAGGAGAAATGACTCCATTTGTGTTCTCTTAAGTGACATAAATTTATGCAATGTAGTTGAGGAGGTCTCTATTTCAGAAAAGCGGGATAATTAAAAAACACAAGGTGGGATGGAAAAGCACAACTGTACCCCATGAGGCTTAGAAACCAAACCTAGTTTTTATAATACTTTATTACTAAGTTTCTGAACAACTTAAAAGATGAGTTGCAGCACTCATTCTCATATATACTTCAACTGAAAGACTGAATTTTCTCAGATCTGTCAAATAATAAACACAAGAATCTAAGTCAGCAACAAGGTTTTGGCTCAGAATGATAAATGGAGGGGAGCATCTTAGCTATGTAGATTTGAGTAGGAAGTTGAACTTGGAGGAGATCAGACTTACCTTTACTCTTAGACTTGCTATTGCAGGCTTCCTGAGTGGCATGCACCTCCACTGGATCCCTCCTGTCCACAAAGCCTTGGTCTCCCATTATGAGCTTTGATTTCCACACTTTTTAAAATTAGACTTGTGGCTGTGCATGTCTAAATTAATCTAGACCACACCTGTGTTGTCAGCTGAACTACTGCTGCTTTGGTTCCAGATCAAATGGATGAGCTCCAAATGAGGACAAGGCCCTTGCTGTAGTATTTTGGCCAACATTGTGAAAATAGCCAGGGTTGTACTTTGATGACTGTCCCTCCTCATGACACAGTCTATCCCACTAAAGCCCGGCCACATCTGTTATTTGAACTATGACATGGCACATTCATACACATTTCTGATGAAAATTTTCTGTCTTAATTGCCTTCCTCATCAACAGTTCCCCTACAAATGCTGCCAATTTGTGATCCCTGCTGGTCCCCTTCTGTCCAGAACCTTGGCAGCTTAAGACATGCCTGGTTCATCTGTCCTCTTGTTTGCTCAGAAACTTCTTCAGCAGGGCTCAAAGTCCAATTCTGAAAAGGAAAAGGCATTGTTTATGTATCAGACATAAGCATACTCTTACACAACATTTTGCAGTGTTGGCTGAAAATTATGTAGTGAGCTGAGCTGCTGTGCTTGATGTAGATGCGTGTGCTCCTGCATTTCTGGACATTTCTCAAACACAGAACACTCCAAGTTTCTTTTACCCCATGGCTGCTGAGCAGACAAGCCTCGGAGCTAGAGCAAGACTGAACCTGAGGATGGAGTTGAGACTTGGAGATAGTTGCATAGGAGGGATGTTATCCTCTGGTAACAGAGGGGAATGGGAGACTTCCCAGGTGCTTTACATCTTGGAGGATGGGGGAAAGGCTTCTAGCAGTGTTAAAGAAGCCTGACACCTGAGAAAGTTAATTGTTGAGATTTCTGAGAAATTTGGGATTGGCTATTAATTAGTCATTGAGGAAAGACTGAGAAAGCTGTGGATTAAGCCTGTGCTTTGGGAAGTGATTGGTAGTGTCTTATAGTCCATGTTACAAAGAGTTGTGCTAGCAGGTAAAAAAGCCCAACCCAGTCTTTATTTTGTAACAACATTTGTTTTATGTGTCTTATCACTGGGAGTTTTCCTCAGTGAAGGATTTATACTACAACACATGTACTTTTTGCCACAAACTCTGCACTGACCCTTTCTTGCTTCGTCGTTGCTTAGTCATATTTACAACAAACTAGTTATTATTAGGACATTTCCTTAGCTGTGTGTTTGCATGAATTGTTTTGTAGTGACTGGAGGCTAGGAATTGGAGATTCATGGATGGGAATGGAAACAGTTTTATAGCTGTTGTCAGCTTCTTATTTATGGTGGTCTAAGATTAGTCACAGAATATGTAGCCAGCACTGAGTCACTGACAATGCATTTATTTCTGACATAAAGTGAAATCGAATTTGGCTCAGTGTCTCACTGCATAGCATTTGACCTTTAAATTCTTGTCAAGATTATTTGCCTTTTTTGAGGTAAATTTGTTCATATTTGGGTACAATTAAACATGGATCATGAAGCTTAACTTTATGAGGAGATTAGTAGCATTTTGTGTTTAATCTAGCTTCACTGTCGTGGTAAACCACCTCTGCCAGGCTTCAGTATGTTATAAAATTTGTAGTGGTAGTATTAGTTTGTGATTAAATACATTATAAGGGATATGAAAGATAATATAGTATACATACACATGCATAAATGAGTTAGGATTTTATGACTGAATAGATATTCTTGGATTACTTTCAAGATAATGCACATACTAAAATGAAGTTTCATTAAGGTTGAGTGAATTTTTAGAAGCAAGAGACAGTCATAAAATAGTGGCAAACTTTTCCAAAAGGCACACTAAAGCTGTGAATATTCAGTTAACTTACAAGTCTGGGACAAGCGTAACAGTCATTCAGTTTACAATAAAAATGGAACAATTAAAAAGCCACCTGGGCATATCCAAAGCATGAATAATAAAAAGAAAACTTCTGCTTTCAATTGTTTTAATTTAGATTTTTCTTTATAAACTTTTCATTGTTTTCTGAGAATATTAATCATATTGATTGCACAATTAAGACACACAGAGTAATTCCCTCACTTCTCCCCCTTACTTTTAATACCTGATATTATACCTGAACACAGTCTTAGAAGAGGTTGAGGCCCCTCTGTACTCTGGTGACAGTCCTTACCCTTTGTTTTCTGCTAAACAGAGGTTCATTCATATCTTATATTTAAAAGAAATATGGTTAGAAATTTGTCCAAGAAGCATTTTTTAATTTAATCTGGGCTTCATTTTCCAGGCCATTAATAACTTGTTGCTATACACAGAAGTATGCCTTGTGAATAAAGAAGAGTAATGCCTAAAGGAATTGGTGATGGGAAAGTTTCTCAGGTCTTTTGGTGTGGAGGTGGCAAATTAGCATCATCTTTTTTTACATGTGCACAATATGTCCTTACTCTCTGCACAGGGAACACTCTAAAGGTTCTGGATTTGCATCTCTACTATGGAGGTTCCTACTGGAAAATGTGGGCTTTTTAAAATCAAGACCTTTGAAAAGCATGAAACATAGCAAGAGTTTAAAGCCATCTTCACATCCAAGGAAATGCTGTTTCCTTCACCATAAATCCTTTTCTCAGGACCTGGCAGTTCATGACAGCTCTGAGCTGGAGTTACATGATTTTCCTCATTAAGTAGTGAAGAAAATGACAGATGACCATGATGCACTGGAATATTTAAACCCATGCCCTCAAGTGGTTTTTAGGGCTGCAAGTAAGATGTGCAGTGCAGATGTGTTGCCCTGGTTATCCTGAGGAATCAGCCTGCTGCAGAGTCACTGTTTTGGAAATGGCAGAGCTTCAGTGTCCCCTGTCGCTTAGGCAGAAAAGGGCTATGTGTTTCACATGTTCAATCCCTGCTGCAAGTTCACATTTCAAAATCATATTAAAGTAAAATCACCCAAAAATTGGAGAGTGAATTAGGAATACGAATCTTTGAAACACTTCTTTCCAAAATGACTAATTTTTTTTCCCAGATGTAATTTTCTTTATGTAATATTGACTTCTTTACTTCTTCTGATTAGTTGTTTGGTCCAAATTTAAGTTAATGGTTTTGAGGTTAATGTCAAATCTTCACTAGAAAAATTCGGTATCACTTGGTTGCTGCCAATGCAGTTGTACTGGTGTTATTTTTATAAGAAGGTTGATAAAAATATATTATTGATATAGTATAAGATAAAAGATAAAGGAATTTTTGTCTTTTTTGTAGGGCCTAGGTCAACTCTGTATTAATAGATAAGAAATGATGGCGACATATATGTACAAATCTGACATGGATAGCATCTAAAAGTCAAATATAATGTTTACTGAAAAGCAGACTGTTTTACTTTAATGGAAAGCTGAACATTTAAGACTTTAGTACAGGCAGCTTTTTACTACTTCTCTTTTTAACTTAAAGAAGTGCATTTCTCTCTAGATTTTCATGATTTGATTTTTCAGTGTTTAGATCCCACATTTGGAGACTGAGTTTTCTAATGTGCTAAGGACTGAGAAACATGGTCCATAGAAGTTCTTTTAAGATGTGCCCTCAACTGTGCAATTTCCTTTAAAGCATGTCTGATAATGTCAGTCCGAAGTCATGGGAAAAATAGTCTACAGTTTTCTACATTTTTATGTTAGCAAATGTGTCCTATTCATGATGTGCTTATTCATACTGAGCAGAACTTTATATCGTGATGAGTCCTCCTGAAGTTAGCGTTCTATACTCGATTAGTATTTAGTGTGATCAGGGTTATCAGCTTAACCCATGGAACTCATTCGTGTAATTAAGCTTTCAAAATTTAATAGAGATAATCAATACAGAATATTTATTTTCTTTTCAGTTATTTCTATTTTCTGAAGTCTTTTATTGGTGCGTGCTCACTGCTGTCGGTTCTACTTTGTTCTTTGCTTTCCTCCTATTGATGCTCTTAATACCGCCCAACAGACTTCTAGGCTGCCACAGTCCTTTTAATCCAAACTCCAGCTACAAGCAGCTGTTCTGTAGGCTGGCTTTTTTTTATTAACTTCGTTAGGAGCTATGCCATATCATATTACCCTCTTCTGTTCGTGGCCCGTGCAGCTGTAGTTGTTGCTTTCCACAAAAGTCTCCACAGAAAGCCATAACCTCTCTTTTCTCAGTAGATTTGTGTGTGTGTGTCCTTTGCTGCCCTTAGGTTATTTTTGCATTGTGAAGAAGGTTTTTTCTACAAAGTGTTTTTGTTAGTTTAAACCAGTTCTAACGGCCATTTTTAACTTGAGATGAGTCTTTGCACTGTGCTTTTTCTATCAAGAATTTCCTTTTATTTATGTTATCAAATAAAAAACTTAATTTCAGAGCAGTCCACCATCTTTGGAAGGGCTGATTAGCATTGTAGCCAGACAAGCATAAGGCCAAGATCTGCCAAACTAACTTCTATTAAGTGTTTAACTTTCTTCAGTAACTTTCAGCTTTTCAGGCATGCAAATAGGTTTTAGGAGCTTAAAATCCCATGTGGATCTGATTTCAGTTACTTTTCATTGAAATTTAGGCATCGTGAACATATGAACAATCGTAGATGAACCTGAAAATACCTCATTCCTCTTCCAGTCCAGAAATGAATTCACCAGCATTTCATGGTTAACCTCTCTGCCAGCTCCCTGGCAGGCTTTCAGAAGCTGAATTAGAAGCTATTAAATGGAAAATTAGGTGGACTACATTGCACCAAATGTTTCGGACTTAGAAAAACTCCCCACTCCCAGAGATAGTTAAATTATAGCAAACATAATACAATAGGGAAAGACTGTGAGATATGTGATGAGACTTAGCAGATCCTATGTATGATTCTTGGGGAATTTAAATTTGGGATTAGGGCAAGAATTCCCACTAGCTAATCAGAGCACAGTCCTCAGCAATTAGTGTCTTACAATACCACAATCACAACCTTTTTGGATTAATAATACAATTCCCATTAGGTACATATCAAATTGTCAGTATATAAGAAACAATAATAAGTCTTTATACAGTTCCAGTGTAACCTGAAATAATAATTGAAAAATATGCAGTTTCTGGCTTCCATAATTTTTAGGGTGAGCAGTGATCACTTCATCATAGTTAAGTCATGTTTGGAAAATTTAGACAAGCTGCATGATTACTCTAGGAAGCATGGAATGGTTCGTTCAAATCAGTACCATCTGTGGACAGAAAAAGTTGGGGGAATTTTAGTCATTCTTGAGGAATGGAAATCTGATTCTCCATGCTAGAGTAATTGTAATCCTCTTTGTATCTGTAACCCAATAGCATAGCTGTCTTGAAATTGTCTCTGAACACAATCACCAAGTTCAAGAGATACTGTGCCACTGGGTGTCACTGCTCTTCATTGTGGCCCTAGGACCAAACCTCTGATCTGCTCCAGTTTCAGGTCACATCTTTTCATTTGTTCTAATGAGTGATTACGTTTATGTCTGATTTGTCTATGTAAGGAAGGAGACAAAATTAGCTTGATTTTAAACTGACTAACGTTGAAGGCTCTGATTCCATTTTAAAGATCTGTCTCGGCAATGACAGAGAAAATTTTACTGTGAATTCTGCTGACTGATCCTTGAATTTTAGGTTCAAAATATTTTGTTTATATGGGTCTTCATAAACTGGAAAAATTACAACAAAAAAATAGTTAATGAGGCTTTTGTGTGAAAGAAGAAATGCTTGTCTGCTATCAGGACACCTGCAAGTTTATCTTTAAAAATGATGGTTTTCATTTTACTTACTGGGGTAATCATAGGTGTTACCTTCAGCCTTGTGAAGATAAAGCCTATGGGTGCCCTCAGCAGCCAGTGGGAAAAAGGACAGATAGAAAGAGAAACATCATTTCTCCACCCTCCATTTTCCCCCCACTTTTGAGTTTGCCTCTCCAAATACAAAGAAAACTCATGGAGGCTGGATTTATTAGAATTTTGTTAGTCTGTAGGAGAGACAGCAAATCAGAGCCACCATCATTTTGCCTGATATAATTTCTAGTTCTAGGAAAGCCAAGTGTCTTTTCCTTCTTTACTGCAAAATTGCTAATTCTCAGTTATTTTTGATGTCATCATCCATGTTGAAAATAAGGGAACAAGGTACTCTCCTTAAGAAGGAAAGGCCACTATGGTGTCTAGACCATGGGCACTGCTCTTCCTATATCTGTGACCAGCCTCTTTAACCTGCCTTGTTTTAGGTGCAGAGACTGTAGTTGTGCCAGCCAGGCCTTAGCCAGTGCACATTTGAGCAAGTGAAAGTATATATTTCCACCTTCCTACTAATACCCAGCTACTAACCAGTTACTATCTGCTTTATGGCAAACCCTAGTTTCTGTATTGGAATGTAGCCCAATAGTTAGTTTTCTGTTCTAGCCCACATTTTATCATTATCATATTTGAGTGTGCAAGAATCCATATTTTTTCAGTATCATAACAGATATTAACAGTTTACATTACAAAAGAGTAGAAGATTTATGGGGGAAAAATACAGGTATTTTGTACTAACCATGTGGCATTTCTCTACCTTATGCACCATGAAATAGTGGTCAAACCAGGACATTTCTTGTAATTTACAGAAATAGCTAATATAGTTTATAGAGTTTTTATTAAAATTTTGCAGTGCTTTAATTTTTTAAAAAGTGGATAAATGAAGTATTACATCTCCAAATCTGAGCAATCAAGAATGGTACTGCATGTTTTGAGGTTTTTGACTACTTTCTGTACTTTTCTTCATGCTAATAACAACAAAGAAAAACAACTTTAATTTTAATAACATGGAGTATAATGAAGTGAGTTGTCTTTAGGAAAGGTTTTTCTATATAATTTGCTCTTTTTCTGTGTCTGGTTTGTGTGTAGCAAGATGGGAGCCTATGGGGCTGTTGCATGCTGTGGTGTTGTGTACTTGTTCATGAGAGCTCAGTGGAAGAACAGGGGAAGGTCTGTGGTTCTCTGCCTACTCCTTCTCCTGCAGGCTCCAATTGCTTTGGGTTCGTTTAAAAGGATTTTAGTTTCTCAACCTTTTCATCAACACAGCTTTGTCTGATTCGGAATTTATATTTCTTGTTAAGCATCCATATTTAGTGGAGAAGTTTCAGCTTATTATAATGTGATGATTTTAATAAACAAATTGTTGCAGACAAAAGCAAAGATCAGATATTCCCATAAGGCTGAAAGAAAAGAAAAAGAAATGTTTTCTCTTTCTTCCCCAGTCTGGTCTGGGAAGGTCCCAGACATTGGTCTGGGATCCCTTTCTTCTTTATGTAAGCCTTGGGACTTCTTCTGTTTCAGTTTGAGGATGTATCATGTGTTTTTCTTTTACCAGTGATACCTCTTCCCCCAAAGACTCTAAAGCACTTTTTAAAGCTATGTGCACACAATGATTTCTGAGCTGATTTTTCTGCAGTGTTTGCCATAGGGAGTATTAGTATTATCTTACAGAGTCTTAGAGATAATATTAGCTTTCTCTATGACTATGTGATATAGCACAAAACCATATGTTGCAACTAGTCAGTGAAATCTGGGAGTACATTGCTGACTCAATATAGACAGGGTAAATGTGTGTACATGTATATGTATGTACATATATGCACTGCTCTGTCTCATGAACATGAATATAACCCGTATATAAGCAAATGGAGACAAAGTTTGTAGGAGGTTTATCTTTTATCTTTTCTCTTAATTTCTTGTAAAGCACTTCTATGATGCTAGAGAAACATATTGCATGTATTGATACTTTGCATTCAGAAGGTGAAACAGGAGACTTACAAAACTTACCTCGACATGTTGTGTGAGGATTTCATATATTAGCAAGAGAGAGGGAGACACATGAGTATTTCTAAATGAGAGGTGAAGAATCCCAGTTAGAACCCACAGTAAAAGATGCTATGGGTAGGTCAGAAATAACTTTGTGTAATATTCCCTCCATTAGTTGAGACATAGATCCAAAAGCTAAAATTTCACACCTCTCAAAGCTACATGCCTTGCCTGAATGAACTTTTCTTTATTTCAAAAACTATAGTAAATGTATGCCGTAAATGTATGCCACCTAAATATGTACAGTGTGATTTATGCCATTGGAAATATTGATAATTAAACACATGAAGTTAAATCTTGGTCTTTAGATATGCTTATTAAATTTTTTTTTCAACAGTGCCTAAAGGTAATATAGTTGGAATCACTTTTCATTCAAATTAAGGTATCTTACACATGTTTCAATCTGCAGTTCCTAGTGCTCCCAGGGATATTGTTTTTTCAAATGTGCAATCAACAAGTGTGACCTTGCAATGGAGATCACCAAAATCTATCCTTGGCTACTTTCAAAACTACAAGATTACTACACAGCTACAATCCACCCACTGTAGTAACTGGGAAGCTATGGAATGTATTGAACATGAGATGCATCAGTATTTATATGAAAATGCCATGGATGACTGGATAGAAAACACAGTGTATGGACTGAAAAAATACAGATGGTACAGATTTGCCGTTGCTGCCAGTACAAATGTTGGTTATGGCAGTTCTTCACCTTGGATTTCAACTCAAACCCTTCCTGGCTGTAAGTAAGCATGTCTGCCATGTCTCATAATGCTATAGCAATGCAATGTTCATTTAAATAAGGAAGAACTCTTGGTAGAAGTTATTTATTCATAGACCTTCTATACTGGTGAAATCAACAAGGATTTATAGCTACTCTTGACCTATCATATTTATTTTTATATATTTATATGCTATAAATCGTGTGGTAGGTATACATACCTAACACTGATTGATATTTCAATGTATTTTGTATACTCTTTTATATTTACTGCTTACCCAACAACAGTTTCAATCCTCAGCCGTACTACACGTGTAGACTTGGTAAGTCTGAATTTTTGCTAGTGTGAGTTGATATGCCATTTTTCAATATAATTTCACTTGTGGGGTGTGCTAATGAAAAAAATATTTTTAAAATTTTTTTTACTAAATGTCTGCTCATTAACATTGTAAAACTTTTCTGAAATTCTGTTGTGTGTTTTTGGCAATGGAATTTAAGCAATAGTTTCTGAGGAATTAAGATTTCTTTCCAAAACCATATTCACCTACAGAGTTTACTAATCAGAATTGCCATGTAACGTGTACAGGGTTGCCATGATACATATTAGAACTCTCATACCTCAGCTGAGGATTCAAGTTTCTAAGAGAAGAGGTAGTTGTCATAAATAATTCACCACTAAACACTTGAGAGAAGAGGACATGAAACATAAATTATTTAGGCAGTTGTCATGGAGATATATGACCTTCCCTACCAGTTTGCAGCCATCCTACGATAGAGAATATCTGAGATCTGGCCTGTAGCCTCTGTAGAACAACTGAGAATCACCATGAGTTGCCTGACTTAATTACAGCTCTTTTAGTCATTTCCCCTTGCAAAGTAATAATAATAGAACTACCAAGTACTTAAAAACTGCATACCAAAGACTACTCAATTGTCCAGATATTTACTTTGTCCCACTTAAGTTTTTTATAATCGTGTGGTGTGAACACAGGAGGTTTTGGACACTGTGATAGTAAATATCGTAACAGCCTGATATTTTATATAGCTCAGAAGTGGTTCTTTGGATTGAAAAGTGCTGGTATCAGCTGCAGAGTCATTCTCATGTGCACTTACTTTCTTTGTCCAGTGACTCTTATGGGGAAGTTCTGCCTGTAAATCAATGCAACATTTTAAATTAAGGGGAAGAAAAAAAAAACAAACCCAGGTGGAGCAGAAAATAGATAACAGAAGTTCTGCAACTCTTGAGCCAGCAGCTCTGGGGAGATTTCTTGCTATTAAATTGATAGAACTCAGCTGCAGACGCATGCAAATACTTTTCAAAAAATTGTTGCTGAGCTTAAAATAGTTAGGGATTTAAACTGGATGGAGAAGATAATGAAAAGACATATAATTGCATTAAGTTAGGATGCTTTTTATTGTCTCCTTTTTGGACAGTAATGATTTGGTTTAAGAGAGAGCTAGTTTCCTATCCAGTCCCACTGAGAACATGGTAGTTAAAAGCATAAATACCTCAAGAGACTGCACAAGTCCTTTCCATGCCAATTCAGTGTCATTCTCAGCAGCAGGTCCTGTGTGTTCTATTAGATAGTTTAAAAGTGGTGGGGTCAAAGGTACAGAAGTTCCACCAGTTCTTCCAGCCCAAGTGTCTGGTCTGCTGACCTGTATCTGTGGTGATAGAAGCAGGCAGCAACGAGTTTCCTGTGAATAAACTGGTGACACATCAGGAGATAAGGTGCCTATAAAACACACTGCTGTGGAGTCAAGGAAGCATGGGCATTATTCCAAATCTTATATCTGGGCACTGGTCTTTTTCCTGGGGTAATGGCAATCAGCTGAGGAGTTAAAAAAAGAGGATGGTGACATGACACATCTGGGTATCCAGCTGGCAGCTCCATCATGCTTCAGCACTGCTGGGAGCATCCATGAGCAGTGGCTGATCTTTAGCAAGGGCAGGATTCTAGGTACCTCATACTTTTCAAAGCCTAGCTTTTAGAATTACTGCTAAACATTCCCCCCCCCCAGTTATGTTCTTTCTTTTGCAAAGGCTACAGCCTGTATCAGGAAGGAGAAATTCAGAGTGCACCAAGCAGATTCGGCACTCCGGGCAGCCTTGCAAACTGTATGCAGAAAACAGGTGTTGATCTCCCTCTCCTTTCCCTCATGGACAGGGCCAAGCATCCTCTGGATTAGCCTGCTGATACACAGCCAGTTTACATGGTCTGCTAGGGCTTAAGAGTGCTTAGCTGCTATGTAAAATACCCTGAGTACTTAGCCCATAAAATCAATGGGAGTTGTGTTTTCACTTTCGAGGGCAGAAGTTAGGCACTGTTTCTCTCCATTTTCAAGAAATACCTCTGTAAGACATTGCTTCTACCAAAGGTAAAGTTACCTTTGATATGAAATAATAGTTAAAGGATTTTTTTTCTTCATAATTTATTGGATTCTTAGAAATTTGGGTTTCTCTCAAGCCTAAAGAAAATATTAAAGTATTATATTCAGGAAGTTATTTGTTACCATATTCAGGAGGAGCATTTAAGGTGAAAACTCTTAGACTCATTTTCCAGAATATAAGGAGAAGAAACTTCAAGAGCAGCAAAAATTACATAAAAGAAATCCTAAATATTTTTACGAGCTCTGAGGATTTTATTGTTGTGCTAATGCAGAAATACCTAATAATTCTGACTACCCAGTGAATAAGGTGAGCATCTTAGTTTTATCTCAGTTGTTCATTATGAAGACAAATGTAAGGCTGTAGGAATTATTATCAAGATTCTTTAACTAATTTGCAAGTTTAAAAAAAAAATAATGGCAGTGTTCTCTACTGAGAGTGGCTGTAGAGTTACTCTGTGAAAATATTATGGATTGTTAGTACAGCCCAGTTCTCACATCACACAGAGAAACTGTTCAGCCTTCTGTCTTGCAGATTATCCTCACAGGAATTGTCTTACTGTCTCATAAAGTAGTGTGATGGCACCATTATTACTTAGCTGATTGATTGCCCAAGAGCCAAATCTATTCTACAAGACTGAATATTTCCATCATAACTTAGATTTATATAGTTATCAGCACAGAAGATCATGGTGTTGTGTCACAGTCAGGGAAAGTGCAAGAAATGTTTTCCTTAGCTATGGAAACTTTGTTCCCTCACACCTGTACTTACCCCAAGTTTCACTATTACATATATGAGGAGAATAAGATCGGCTGAACTTAGGTTTCATGAGAGAAAAATAATCGTGGAGGGTCAGTGTTAGATGGAAAATGAATGACAGTGAGATCACTGACCTCATTTTGGATCTCATACAGTTACACAATGCAATGCTTTTTGGTAAACTGCCAAGGCCCCTAATGCCAGGATATACTGAGGTACAAAGGAAAATCCCAGATGTTTGAATGTCCCATGAAGGCTAGGACATGGAAGCATGGGGCAGAGGGTTATGCTTCTCTTTTCAGCACCTTCTTTCCCAATCCCTGCTGATACCCAGTTGCTTGGTAGTATTTAAGAAATGTTTCTGTGTGATGAAAAGTAATGAGATTTCATGTCTTGTTATGTGTTCTTTCTTCTGGAAATCTTTGTCTGGCAGAACTTGTTTTTCTTTGTTACATTTCCTCAAAAGTAAACATTTGAAAGTAACTATGAACTAATACAAGATATAACTGTTTAAAGTTATATAAAATAATCTAGATGATTGAAAATTAAATAACTGAAGCACACACTTAATTTTTGCTGTGAAAGGGAAAAAAAGAGCTGATCCTAACCAAGCTGGCAAGCAGGAATTTCTGTTAGAAAACTGGAGTATTCAGTCTTATTTTTGAGGATTATGCTAAATGATGGACTATCCAGACTTATCTTCAAACTAACACACTTAACTGCTGCCTTAGCATCAGGACACAGATGGATGGGAAAGATGACCCTGACCTCCATAAGACCCACATTCCTGTGCAAGGATAGAAGCATGATAATCAGGAAATGATGGTTATTAGTTACAGAAAATGCATTATTGTGAAAACCAGGAGAAAAGTGCTTATGAGAGGAAGTGATTGGATTATGGGGGAATGAGAGAATAAGACTAGGTCATTTCTCCAGAGTAAATTGCTGTGATTTATAAGAGAAAAGGGGTAGTGATATCATGGCTTCATATTGACCAGATTCATTTCACAAACAAACCTAAATCAGAATGCAGCAGTTATCCACTGAATCAAACACAGTTTTAAAAAAGATGTTTTTGTAAGACATGAGACATGTCAGATACCTTTAATTTTGTGCTTTTCTCCCCAATTATACATGTTATTTCAGAAAATATTCCTACATTTCAGTATGATTTGGTTAATGTCTAATGTTTTACGTTTCATAATGAAAAGAAACCAGGTATTAATACTTAGACACACTTTAGATAAGTAACTTAAATATACCATACTCAATCAGGATTTTCTTGCAAATATCTACAAATATATCAAGTATAAACTGCATATGGAAATGAACCATTCAAATAACTGCAGACTGGATAATTTGCAGATTAGATTATGCTTTAAAATTATTTCACACCATCTAATGCATAACTGCAGAGTCCATTAGTTCTATTAAAAAACAGTGGAAAATTGTCTTTGGAAACTTGGTTGGTTTGAGAACTAAGGCTCAAGAAGCTATATATATATATACTGTTTTTCAGAAATTTAATTTGCAATAAAGCAAATAAATATAATTGCCATAGTTACTGGAAGCATTGTTTACACTGAAAGACACTGTTTGGTAACAAGCCTGACATGCATTACCTGAAAAATAAAACTTGGGCTTATTCTAATTTTCAGGGAACTTGCTTGCCTTTGTTTTGGTTTATCTATTGCAGCTTCCCACTTCACAGCCAGTCTTGTCTGAGCATTCTCCTCTTTTACCACCCCTCGTGCACTCACAGTCCATTCAGTTACACTCTTCATCCAGTTGTTCCATGCTATTCAATATTTTTGGGGACTGCTTCCAATGGTTTAATTTGATCCTGCCTATAAAGTCTTGTATATTCCTGCTAATCCCAGCACAAGAATCTAATTCCTGTATCCAACATTCTAAACTCATCATAGCACCTTACCTAATCCCAAATATTTCTGTTTTATTCTGCAATGATGGTGCCAAATTTTCACCTCCATAGTGCAAAATTTTATTATTTTCCTCATTAATCTTTCACACATAGCTACAACAGCTACATACTTCTTTCCATGTCCTTTTCCTTTTCCTACCCTGTGTTTTTCCTGAAGAACTAAGTAGCCTTGTATACCCTCCAATTTTTTCCTCATTTAGCCCTCTTACCTAATGATTAATGGTGGCAAACTACATATTCATATGTTAATCTTGTTTGAGAAAAGAGATTGCATCTTCTGATTAGCATAGGTATGATCACTTGAGTGGTTTTTTATAATGTACTGTTAACTGATATGTATATTTTTGTGGTAGATCGAAAAGAAGGCACCATGAAGTCAAGTTCTGGAAATATGCACAAACATGTTGTTGTTTTTTAACAGGCTGTTCAGTGATACTTAGCACAGTTGTCTTTTTTTGGTAGTAGATCAAAAAACAAGGCACCTTGGAGCCAAGTTCAGTGATTATCTACAAATCTTTTGCCATTCTATTCCAAATTTTATTTTCCTGAAATTTCAATGATTATTATGAAAAAGTAATACCATTTACTGAGAATTGCTGAGCTGTTATTATGATTTCATTAATTTCTTTTTCATTAATAAGAAATAACTAGGTTAATTCACATATCACCTCAACGAATGGAAATTTTAGGGAAACCTGATTTCTTAATGTGAACATTCTTGCCCTCTTTCAATTCTTACCACTTCTTTTGCTTGGGTTTTCTGTAATTTCTCAAGATGTTAAGAATAAATTGAAAGGAAATTATTTCTACTTGTACTTTCTGATACTGCTGGAAATTTTTTCTAGCATGCAGAGTATGACGTCTTTTAACAATTTTTTCTTTGAATTATTCATTTGACAGAAACAGATATATTATGCTTGTCTATTTGTATAAATATTTGCATATATTTTGCTTGTGTCATGTCAAATACTGATAAAAAGCTTGTAATTAAATAACCCTATAATATCAATTTGAGATAAGTCGTAGGCAGTCCATATTCTAGAAAAATTGTAGTGGTTGCAATGAAAGAAGTATTTCTAAATCTCATGGTGTGACTTACATATGAAAAAAAAAACCCCCAAATTATCGTTATTTAAGCAGCGTGTAATCTTAATTGTGTGACGAAGTTTTATTTTCAAATCTCTACTGGCCATTAAAATTACACTGGGTTATATTTTGTGCACTTCCTTGGCTGTGATTCACATACACGTTTTTGGTCATGATTCACATACATATTTTTCTTCACAGCTCCAGATGGTCCTCCAGAAAATGTGACTGTTTTAGCTACGTCTCCTCACAGTATTAATGTCAGCTGGAGTGAACCTGCCATCATTACAGGACCAACGAGCTACCTCATAGATGTTACCTCAGTAAGGCAACTCTGTTTAATTCTTAGTGGTTATACAGATGTCTGGGGATATCAATACCACAGCAGATGTTCTTATAGAATTTGCAGGACAGACATCACTGGATTGAAAACCATATAATTGTGTCTATTTCCACACGAATTCCACATAGGAATGAATGGTACATTTATTAATTTATTAATGGGAGATAAAATAATTGCTTCCTATTAAAAAGCATGTGCTAATAAGAAGTCTTGGAGGAAAGGAAAGCATATCTAGAAATGTACTCAGTAAAACAGTAGTTGAGCTTTGTGGAAGTGGATCTCTTTTTAACCATAATGATCTTTTCTCCTTCAAAGGAAGGAAAGATTCATCGCAGTGATTTTACAAACCAAAGTGGAGAGCCTAGCAAAAGGAAATGACTTATACAAAGTTACACCAGAGGGCAAACTTTAAAGTCAGACTAGATTTCCCACTTTGCACTTGGTGCTCTGTCCATCAGATTAGCTGTATTTTGCTAGCACCGTAATAACACTTCTTTCTCCTTGATCTTTATAACCAAAAAAAGCTGACATAAGACAAAAACTACAGTGGCTTTTCTCTTTTCATCCTCTACTACACTTACAAAACTGCTTAAAACCACCATTAATAAACCCCATTTCCTGCCCTGTGGCAAGATAGGCATCTTTCTAAGTTCAAGCACATGAGAAGTAGGATATAGGTTCCATGTTCTGCCAGGAATTATACAGACAGGCAGGGCTTTAAGTAAAAATAGGAACTAGTTTACCAGACGTTACCTAGGAAAAGTTGCTGTTTGCAGTTTCAAAATTTTTGAATCAGTCTGTTAGATATTAGGAAAAAAATTAAGTCTACTTCAAACTATTTAAGGACTTTAAACAGAAAGTTAAGGTTTCTGAGAAGAGAGTAAACTATGTGTGTATATTTAATTTTTCTGAATCTGTCGTAAGAATTACAGATCTGCTAATATATTAATGCTGAGATATTTCTGCAATCAACATGTCTAAGGAGATCAGTAAAAAAAAAAAAATCAAATATTTTTGAGCTACTCAGAAAAATTACCAGAGAGAGTAATATGTAGTCCTGTAACTTTCTCTTCCTCTACGTTCATTGTACAACATGTAGAGTGAAATCTGCTCAGTTCTGAACATGCTTACTGCAGCAGTAGAATGGCAGGATGAAGGATGTGAGACAAGGGGAGGACTTACAGGAGTGATTGCTTGGCCCAATGGGTTGGTCATTAAAACTACATAGCAAGTTTTATTTCTAACTAATAAAGTTAGAGAGGACTCCTTCCTCGGGAAAAATTTGTCTTTTTTGACTAAACGGCATTTGAATTCACCAGCAGGAAAACATATCATGGTTTTTATAAAACTTTAAAAATTAATTTTCAAAGCTTGATGTTTTTCGGGTTTAATATTTTATATTTATATAAATATTTAATTTTAAATATTAATATAATATATAATATATAATATATAATATATAATATATAATATATAATATATAATATATAATATATAATATATAATATATTATATATTATATATTATATATTATATATTATATATTATATATTATATATTATATATTATATATTATATAGTATAATGTTTTATTATAACTATTAATAAGTATCAATATTTATTATTTTATAATTTTTAATCTTTTAATATTTAAATTTTTATTGAAAAAATTTCCTCTCTGTCTGATAATTCCAAAATTATAAATGATATAATCTCAATTTACACTCTGAAAATATTATAAATACCTTATAAATATAAATTATAATAAAACTCCTGAAGGAAGATGACCTATGGAATATTCTAGATGAACTTGCCAGCGTTTGAAAGGAAATTTAAAAACTGTTTTAAATCTTCAGTTTGGAGGACCAGTTTTGTTTTTACAAAGTGAGTTTTTCAGGGTTTTTTCTAAGTATATTTCAGATAACCAGCTTTATATTTATGGATTTCTTGTAATTAGATGTTGCCTGTTTAATGATCAGTAACTACAGGTGCCAGTTCTATAGAACTTTAGTAGATAAACCTAAGCCTTCTTAAAGACCAATAAACCTGTCACAGTCTTTTCCAGTGAAATTTTTAGTATATATTTTGTTGTCCCAGTAGGGAAGTTTTTATGAAGACTCCAAATTCCACAAACTTCCAGTATGTATACATTTACTCATTTTTATTCTCAACTGAGTATCTTTAAATATTTGTCAAAATAGCATAATAGAACAGAATAATTCAGGTTTCTCCTCTGTTATATACTAAAAGTTAATAATTAATATTCGTAACTAAATGTATTAGGATTCTGCTTAAATTACTAGGATGTGTCTTGCAGTTTTAAGGATCAGAAAACCTAAAAAGTGCTCCATTATTTTTCCTCCAAGTCATGTTTGATTTGTCTTATTGTCTACTATAATTAGAAGTTCTTCTGAATAAAATATTCCTGGAAATGGGTAAGGAAAATGGAACTTAACCATTAAACTTAATGAAGTACAGAAATACATTTAATGATGTAGTGCTGTGATTGTTCTTTAGCTGTTGAATAAATATTTATATGCCAGATTTTTCATAGTCAGAAAGAAGAAAATGTTTCGGCTCTTGATGATTATCCCAGGAAATGAATGTCCATGTAATTCATCAGAAAGTTTAGTTCAGGTTAATTCTCAGTGGGGATATATGCCTATCTGTCAAATAAATTGTATGCTTGAGCTATTCTAATGTTTTATCAGCTGCATTTAATACAGATTTTGTTCAGTGGGAAAATTACTGTACAGCTACCTAATTTTCTTTTCAAATTACACACTGAAAAAACAATAATAAAAACATTATTAACTGAAGCAGTGGGAATATATATAAATACAATCTTGTAAATGATACTTGATGAAACACTAGAAAAGCATCCACTTTTCTCCTTTTCTTGTTTTTGAAGCTACCATTAGAAGTGATTAATTCGATATAAAGTCCAACACTGTAGATTTTCCTACAGAACTACAGATTTTTGGAAATGTAAAGATTAGAGGTATCCACAATGTGAACCAACCTGTAGCCTGCTCTAACACAGAAACAGAAAGTATTCCTCAAAAATAATTTGTTATATTTTTCATATAATATCCAGTGCTGAAAATTGCTCAGCAATCCTCAACAGATTATTTTAGTTTATAACTAAATTAATAGTCATGGTTTTAGTTAGGTTTTAGGTATATCATTACAGATCGTGTAATTTTAAATTCTAGTTGGTTTTTGTGTGACATTTCTGTTTGTATTTTCTTGAACGCTGTAAACAGTGGATTATCCTCAATTTATTAGCATATTTTTTTATATTTTAAAGTTATTACTAGGTCTCCTATAATCCTCCTTTTTTTATATTGAACCAGCTTTTCTAGTGAGAGAATTAATCCTTTCCAACTCTCTCATAAAAAAAGAGCTTCTATTAGTATATCCAAAGAAGAATTGCACTTTCTGCTGTTGTATCAATATTATATATTGCTGACCAACTTTCTGTTTGTATTCCAGTCTTCTGCTATATAGCTTCTCATCTTCTGGATCTTTGCCTAGTTTGATGCCTATTTCAGGTCACTACAATTGCCCTGGCCCGGTGTCTCCAAATTGGTTCATGGAGCCCATTCCCTTAGCCACGTGCTGCATGAAGTGCCAGAAAGGAAACCCATGGGTTAGATGGGAGTGCACTCCCAGCACAGCTTTGTACTCTTGGTATCCAGAGACTTCTTGTGAACCCTTCTATATAACTAGTTAGGAAAGTGGAAGAATAAAAGTAAAATAAGATGTTTATAACACAAGTAAATAAGATGTAAATAAGAAATAATAGTTTCCTGCTTTTGCTGTTTCAAGCCTTGTAACAACTTTTTTTAAATTTTGCTGGTTTTTTACAGGTGGATAATGAAAACTATAAAGCTCAGTTTTTGAAGACAAATGAGGAGGATAAATTCTTAGAAATTTCTGATTTGAAAGCCTTTACAAGGTATTCTGTAGTGATCATTGCCTTTACAGGGGATGTTAATGCTGTGCTCCTAGAAGGCAAGGCTAGTTCCCCAGTAATTGTCTCCACTTTTGAAGCAGGTTTGTAAGTTTTTTCTACTTTATACAGATCAAAATTCACAGTTTTTCTTTAATTTGACAAATACACGAGGACTTTGAACACAAGGTGGGCTTTTAATACAGATTTGTCCTCACAATATTTTTCTTTAATATTATAAAGGTATCAGACAACAAAAAAGGGATGGTTATAAATACTAAGATTAATGTTTAGTTACACTGGGATCCTACCTTGCTCCATGTAAAATTTGGATATGTGGGACACAGCCAACTATTACTTCTATAGCCAATGAAGAGAGAAGTTCCATCTATACATTAGCATGTATATATGAGATACCTGTCTTAGGCAGGGATGACTCCCTTGTGGAGGTACCTGTTAAGAGACTACTGAAAACTCTATACAGCATCCTTGGTTTTGGTACAAAATTTAAACACAATAAATTTAGTGAAATGAATCCTACCATTTATAAATGGTATCTGTGCAGAACTGAGGTCATTATCGGTGTATTCTCAGTGGAAAGAAGTTGCTAGTGAATGCCCATAGGAAGCTCTGCTTGAGCTGTTCCACAGATTCCAAACAATCTGGAGAACGAGCTAGACATTAATGTGACAAAAGTAGATGATATTGTTAAATTAGTCTGAGAAATAAGACTGAGAGACGAGATGTTACAGAAAAGTAGATAGCATTTGCATTTGCTTAGAAAACTATAAATTGTAAAAAATATAAATGTACATGGGGAAGATATAATCCTAACTTTACATACATAGATCATGGTTATGGCCTGTCTACTGTCTGTTCTGGTTTTGAATTGTTTTCTGTTGTTTAAACAAACAAACAAACAAACAAACAAACAAGGAAGACACTAAAAATATTTTCTCAAGAGGTATTAAAGTTCTGTTTGACTCAAACTAAATGTCTCCTGTGTATAAAGCATAATTACCTTATCTCTAGTGAGATCTGCTACTGAACAACTTTTTTAGTTACGTACTCAGGTTAATGTCAGATTTAATTGTACTACACAGTGACTTTATTTATCATTTATCTTTGCTTTGATGTATGAAAACCCAAGGTCCCCATTAATATGATACATCTATATCTATATCTATATATCTATATCTATCTATATCTATATACATATATATGTGGATGGATCTCCAATCCTTTAAATAAGATAAATTTTAAGGATTTCATGACCAATTTCTATCTCCAGAAGATGATATGCTCTTTTGCTGTGGAAAAAGATTAGACTATGTGGTATCTGGATCTATTCTGAGACAGACATTTCCTGTGGTACCTTTTCTGGTAGCCCTTTTCCTTAAGTAAATATGTGATACATTAGGAGGTGCAGTTACTTTAGAGAAGAACAGTTATTTTTTTCCATCTCATTTTGTTTTATCTGGTTTGTACAACTTAGCATACAGCTTAGTTAGGACCAGTTGACACAGACTTGCTCTGGAGAAGCCTCAGTAAGCATTTGTTGGCTGGTATAAAAAATCTGGGAAATTAGACAACTGTATCTAAATCCTTGGCTGAGGGAATGCGTTTACCTTCCATTGCTTGATTTCCCTATTTAGAGGTCATGCTACGTACTTGTCTGCTCAGGTAGAGCAATAAATATTTAGCTGCCTGGAAAGAATGTTACTGCCTTTTCTTTCAGAGGGGGGCATTGGGAAAATGATTTATACCTTTGCTGTCTTGAGAATAAGCTACTGGAATCAGTGTTTGACAAGAAACTGCCTCCAGGAAAAATGCATGTTGTGCTTGTGTCTGGGCATCAGTTAGCAGAAAAATTTTTCCTAAAGCTTTAGTTGTGAAAAGCAGAGACTCTCAGGAGCACAGTGAGTTGCTTATATGTTGGGAGGGAGCTTGCTGTTAACAGAGGAATACTCTGCTGTTCTTAGAAAGGAGTACTCACTGACTCTTGCTTCTTGCTTGTCAACCTGTGAAAGGATTTGTCTACCCCAGATGTGTTTAGAGGTATAATAATGCTTTCAGACTTTCTGAGTAGATAATCAGAAAAAAATTTTCTGAGTAGATCCTAATGAGTGTTATCTAACCATTATTTTCAAAGTTTCTTGCATTCAGTGCCATCATTAAGAAAAGGATTTCAGTAGATATTTGACTTTTCATTGTGTTTATGAATATTTGCATATGCAATAAGTATTTGAGAATATTTAATAAAAAACAGAAAATATAAATGAAATAATACCGATATAGAAAAAATATAATTTTAATTTTTCAGGTTTTATTCTAATAATAATAGCTGTAAACTAAGTGGGTCATTGAAATATTTATTTTAGTGCCTGAAGACCCACCTAACAACATAACTTTTCAGAAGATACCAGATGAAGTAACAAAATTCCAAGTAACATTTGTGCCACCATCTGAACCAAATGGAAATATTCAAGTGTATCAAGCTATGGTTTACAATGAAGATGACCCTGCTGCTATCCAGATCCACAACCTTAGTGTCATTGAAAAAAAAGATCAGTCAGTCACTGCCATGATTGAAGGACTAAAAGGAGGACATACCTATAATGTCAGCGTAAGAACTGATACATTTGAGGGGGCAGGTCTTGTGTTATTTTTTTTTCTTTGATATAAGTGTGAGATTAGTTTGAAACTTTGGCTGAATGAGAGATTTTCATGCCAAGAATGTTAGCTGGGGTGGAAAGAGAGGCAAGTCTGAGGAACAAGGGGAGCAATGAACAGGATAGAGTGAGTGGGAGCAGGATGCATCACTAATCTGGATGACCAGTTCATGTGCTTAGCAAAACAATTTGTGACACATAGTCACAAGCACAAAACTAAATTTCTCTCTTAATTCCAGTAGTGGCATTGCTCACTGGACACGAGAGGTCTAGTTCTGCAAGGGAGCTTGCTAGAAGTATGTGTATGAATTACTTTCAAATAGTCAGAGACTGGGACAGGAGAGGGGGAAAGGTTGTTCTTTAAGTGAGCTTGCTTACTTTTTTAAGAACTGCATAATAAGCAATGAAGTGTTACCATACTTAGGATTTCAAAGCAATATAAAGTAAGTTCTAGCCTAGTGTGAATGACAAAAGGAATGTTTTGGCATTCATTGTTGCTACAGATACATTGGCCAGAATTGGCCAATTTGAAGCTATTACAATACTCATTAAAACAAATGTTTGGTTTTTTTTAAGGTGTATGCAATTAATGGTGCTGGTGCAGGGCCAAAAATTCAATTGAAAATAACCATGGATATCAAAGGTATGTCCCATAAAGTATGCTGTATCTGAAATATCTATAATTCTGAAGAAATTGCTGTTCCACCTGTAAGCACACAGCTGTGTGCCTTGAGCTATTATTTAGAGGCTATATAATGTAGGAACACGAATATATAATTGATCCCCTTAAATTGTAGTGTTCAGTTTTGCTGATCATTTGCTATTTGCATCAGAATCATACTATAAAGCACATGCAGACTCACTGAAATAATCATATTAAGTTCAATCTTTTAGTTACCATCAGCAATCAGCTTAGAATGTGACATAGGAATAGCTAAGTATGAAGGATCACAGTTGCCAAAATAAACAAAGTCATTGATTGATATTAATAGAAACATTTAAACTCACTCTTTTTATTGTTTTTTCTTTTAATTGAAAATGATATACATAGGCATTTATAAGAATATAGTTTTTAGAGGCTTAAGACAGTAAATCATCCCTGAAAATATGTTGGAGATTTTTTTTGCATAACTCAGCTGTGTGCCTGAACAATGTACCTGCAGTGAAAATATTGTAAAACAGAACTCTGTGGTATATCTTTGCTTAAAAACAGAACCTCCAAGGCCCAAAAAGAAGCCAGCACCAGTTTATGACACCAATGGAGCATTACTCGTCACAGACACAACAATTACAATCAGAATGCCAATATGTTATTACAGTGATGATCATGGCCCGATCAAGAAGATACAAGTTCTTGTTGCGGAAGCTGGAGGTAGAGTTTAATAAGTTCCCTTGAAAATTATTTTCACGTTCAGGCTATTTGTCTTTTTCATTTGTTTTCTTGGGTTTCAGTAATTTCGTTTTAGAAGACAGACAACAAAGTCACTTCTGCTGTGGCAACAGCATTAAGGCCACACAATACCTGTGGGCTGGGTACTGGATTCTGGGAATGCATTCCAGTGAAGTATCTTCCAAGCTGTTTGAAACCACTAATATTATTCATCCCTAATTTTATCACTGTAGTTCTTTATTTTCTGTTTCCTTGGAAAACACCCCAACATTTGACATTTGTGAGTATAAACAAATATGAAACTTTTGAGGTTTGGCAAGGTTATTCTTCTGTCGCTGTTAGTGTTGCCTGTAAAAGAATGCAGCCATGTGCAGTTGATATTTCCATTTCATTACGGGGGCAGGGAGTTATATAAATCCCTTCTGTAGACTGTGGGTAAGAATGTTTATTCCCTTGTACGGGCTGATGAACATTTACTGCTATGAGCAGTGCTGTGAAAGCTTTTGAGTAATTGCTTACCAATGTGAGTGGGAGTTTTATGACAGGACATCATATGGTCAGGCTTTCTTTACCTAAGAAGGACAAAGGTATTGAAATACCTTATTTTACTTGGTTTCAAAGTATAGAAGTAAAGTATGCACATTAAGTCAACTCACCTTAAGTGTCTCACCTTTTTCTGAATTTTGCATTTTAGCACTAATCCTAATGACATTTACTTCATAGCTATTGCTGTGAAGATGGTCTTGAACTGAAAGACAAACAAATATCATGCTAAGCAACATTGTGAAGATTTTTCTCATGAGCTGCTGGGTACCATCTGCGTGTAGAAAGACAGGAATTTAATTTATGAAACAATCCTTACTGTGTTCAGACTAAAGAGTTACTGGCTTTTCTAGCTAACCATGCTCAGTTTCAAAATCGAGTCTTGCACAAGTAATATACTCTACAGGCAGAACGGCTGTATGAAATTGTCCCTCAAATTTTCTAGATGTGATTTAGTTGGCTTACTCAGAGTTAACAAAGCATGGATAGTAAGGAAATCTGGGTTTAAGTACAAATTCAGTTATAGACTTACTCGTGTAAATTGCACCAAGAACGTGCTGAGCTCTTAAAAATAATTTCCCATGTAGCTTCTTTAATTGCAGTTTGGTTAGAATGTAAATGGTATCTATATTTTTTTTCTTGACAATAGCTCAGCATGATGGGAATGTTACCAAGTGGTATGATGCCTACTTCAACAGACCAAGGCCATATTTTACAAATGAAGGTTTTCCAAACCCACCATGCATAGAAGGAAAAGAAGATCTGAGTGGGAAAGAAGAGATATATGTCATAGGAGCTGATACTACATGTCTGATGCCAGCCAGTCAAGACAAAATATGTAATGGCCCACTGAAACCAAGAAAGCAGTATGTGTAAGTAAATTTGTCTCCATGTTTGTCCAAGAGAAAGATTTAAGTGCAATATAGATTTATGCAAACACTTAAAACATATAGTTAAATTAGAAGCAGAGGAGATTGAACTGATCATCATATGTGTGTAATTTGAATTTTTTTGGCTGAGCATAGATATGGGAGATGAATTTTTGACAAGTTTTTTTGCAAAATAAGCTGCTTATTGAGTTCTTAAATCAAATAAACTCAAATTCAAGATAAGTAATTCACATCACAGTGTTTTATACATTTAAGTTTTGACACTGAGTTCCTGATGTCTGTCATAATGTCACTTTTGCAGGTGAATAACGATTTTAAATTATATTATACAAAATTTAAATATATTGTTTTAGTTTGTAAGTGAAACCATATTTAAGAAAATGCACATAAACTTTATTTAATTATTTTTCCTGATTTTCTTTCACAGATTTAAGTTCAGAGCAACTAACATTAAAGGGCAGTTTACCGATTCTGACTATTCTGACCCTGTCAAAACATTGGGTAAGAAGACTGTAATTTACAAAAGTATTTCTCTATTTCTAAAGAATATCCACTATTCCATTATTCTTTTTACTACAGCGGTTTCCGTGAACTCAATAATCTCTATGTTTATTGAATGTAGCTTAACTAGAATGGCTGAAGAAACATATCCATTGCCTTGTGTGTCCTTTTGAAGTTGTCAAGAGATTCCACGTCAGCCTGGACCGTTAAATGAAGAGGTGATATTGACAAAGTTTGTTTGTGGAGATTCAATTATACCAATAAAAATGTTGCCAGGGTAGTTCATCTTGTTTGGCAAACTGCTGGTAGCTATTCTGTTTGTGCTGTTTCCTTCTCTGTTGGATGTAGAACTAGTACTGGGTAGCCTTGGCTGCACGACAAATTGGCTGGGTGGCCAGGCCCAAAGAATGGTGCTTAAATGGAGCTCCATCCAGCTGGCAGCTGGTCCCTAGTGGAGTTCCCAGGACTCAGTATTTGGTTAGTCCTGTTTAATGTCCCTGTTGATGACCTGGCTGAGGGGATCTAGGGCACCCTCAGTTAGTTTGCAGGTAACACCAAGTTTGCTGATAACACCAAGTTTGGTGGCAGTGTTGATCTGCTGGAGGTCAGGAAGGCTCTGCAGAGGCATCTCAACAGGCTGGATCGATGGGCCAAGGCCAACTGGATGAGGTTCAATAAGGACAAGTGCAGGGTCCTGCACTTGGGTCACAACAACCCCCTGCAGTGCTACACACTGGGGACAGAGTGACTGGAAACTGCCCAAGGGATAAAGGATCTGGGAATGCTGGTGACAGTGGCTGAACATGAGCCAGCGTGTGCCCAGGTGGCCACAAGGCCAAAGGCATCCTGGCCTGGATCAGCAATAGTGTGGCCACCAGGACCAGGACAAGGATTGTCCCCCTATACTTGGCACTGGTGACACCAGACCTTGAGTTCTGTGTCCAATTCTGGGCTCCTCAGTACAAAAAATGCTGAGGTGCTGGAGAATGTCCAGGGAAAGGCAATGGAGCAGATGAAGGGTGTGGAGCACAAGTCCTGTGAGGAACAGCTGAGGGAGCTGGGGACATTTAGGCTGGAGAAAAGGAAGCTCAGGAGAGATCTTATCACTCTCTGCCTGAAAGCAGGTTGTGGCAAGATGGAAGATGTGGCTATTAGGGACAAGATTTAGTAGTGGCCTTGGCAGTGCTGGGTTAGCAGTAGAACTTGATGATCTTAAAGGTCTTTTACAACCTAAAGAATTCTATGATTGTATTCCAGTGAGCTTAATGGCAGGTCATCTGAGGGCATGACGCTTTAGCCCCTTCATCCTTTATATATAGACAAAGCTCCTTATGAATTAATAAAATTATATTATATTAATTATAGTATAGTATAGTATATTGTTATTAATATCCATTAATATCCATCCGGTTCTAAAGTCACTAGCTTATGGGCCAGTAGTTATTTGGTCTGAAATCAAACATAATTCTTTCATGGCCATGTTGACATACCCCCAAAATTGGGAATGACATCTCTTATAGCAGATTGCAATATGATCTGTAAGTTCTTTTAATATATTTGTAAGTCAAAAACTTACTTAGCTAAGCTTTAGCCATGACTTTCTGAAAATGGATATCAAGACAACTGGATGAGTATCCAGAAGAATTTTAGTGGGCACATATTTTTCATTTGGCATTCATCTTCTGTGATACGAGCTCCCTTATTCATCTAATCCATTTTAGGAATTTGTTACATGATCTGACACTGAAGACCCTGAAATGCTAGTTCACTACCTGAATATTCTGAAAGGATCTGGCACTAGTTCTCCAGCACAGAATGCTTTGGAAAGTGCAACATAAAAATTGTCTTTATATGTTCTGAGTTTAAAAGTTTTAAGCAAATGAAGCAAATATTTTTCCCAGTAAAGGAAAGACAGTGTGTCCAATCAGGGAAAACAAATTTCCTGGAAATGACTCCAACTGTATCCAGTCCTCTGGGCAATTTTCTCCTTTCTAACAAAAATCTGCAAAACCTAGTGGCAGGCAGATAGTGTAATTCATTTCCTTATATATTGGTACTGAAAACTTGTGATGTTTTCTACCCTGTACACAATAAATAGCAAGATCTATTTGTATGCTGAATAAAATGTAATAGGGAAAAAAACCAAAACAGGGATAAATTCCTCAGATATCCATGTCTCCTCATACCCATCCAATGCCTTCTGTGCTAAACTTTAACATCAAGCACTGCTTTTTAAGGCCAGACTACAGCATAGTCTTGTCTGGTCTTAGCTTCTAAATTTCAGAGCAATTCCATCTTACATGGAATAGATGATCAAAAGTTCTTTGCATGCTTTCTTACAAGTGCTGGGAAATCAACATCAAATTGATATATCACGAGTGATGCAGGTACTGCAGTTGAATGGTCCTGAAGACAGAGCACTCTCCTGAGACACATGGTATGAGGAACCTTGCCCAAGAGTTTCCTTATAGAACATGCTTGGTTATAGGAACTTCCAGCTTGCTCTAGAAATACAACTCAGAAAACATGCCAAAAAGTCAGCTTTAATAAATCTTTGCAACCCAATTACTTCTACAGCACTTATAACATCAACTGCTCTCCAGGAGAAATTTATGCTGCCTGAAATCTGAATTGCAATTTGATTTCAAATCAGTTAGCTTCCTTAGTAATAAGCTCTGAAATTGGTGGGTTTCCAACATTATACTTTTATTTTATTAGCTAAAACCTTAGTTTGAATTCTGGCAGAGGTATTCATAAGTTCAAAAAATCCTACATTTTTCTGCTTTCTAAACATACTGATATAAAAGATCTCTGATCTGGAAAATCAGCAAGTTAACCTTTTGGTGCAACTTAATATTACTTGTTTGAAGCAGAAAGAAATATAGAAAACCTTGAGAAATCGTTTTGTGAGACATGTCAGATGCTCTTTTAAATAATCGGAATTTTTTGTAGGGAGGAACACTGGAGCAGAAATTATGGGAATATACAGCTGCAATAATGTTTTTTAATTATAGTAAAGGATACATTTTAATAGAGCACACTCACCCAGTCATATGTGGTGTACCACAACCTTCCTCTTGACCTGGAGAGGGGGAGTTTCTTCCTCAAAATCCATGACTCTCATTGCAAAGTTAATGTCCATGCTACAATGAAAGGTCGGCATTTTTCCATGAGATAATTAAAATACAGTAATAAATACTGTTTATACTTGTAATACATTAAGTCAGCTTGTAACCTTTTTGTAAACTCTGATGGCTAGTTCAGTAAATCACTGTGGGGCAAATGGTAGTCCTGTGTATCTTTTCCATGTTAAATATAAAGCTGATGAGACAAGAAATAATCAAAAGTGGGTTTCCTGAAACTGTCTTTTGCATAGAAACTGACCTTATGGTACTTTATTATTGAAGTTTGTTATCATGCACTGAGTGCAACACTTCAGAATTATACATCGTGATATTCTCTATTTTGTCTCCTCTCCCATGCCCATGATTATCTCTACACATCTACAGAAATATGTTTAGTCCTCCCCTGTTGCAAAGAAGCATGAGAAAATGTGTATTTTTAAATTCTTGGTCGGTACTCTACCAGCACTATTTGGTTTAATAACATCTGCGGTTTTTTGGATTAACGTTAATTGTACATTTTAACATAGACTTCGCTGTTCAGTGCAAAATAGATAGCTAGAATTTTTGTAGAGGTTTCTTAGGATGTTCTTCTGTTTTTTCACATTGCTAATACTTTTGCCCTATCACAGTGAAAAGTGAGTGACAGGAACTTTTTCATTCATTTTCTCATTGAAACATTTTTGTATGTACTTGTTTTTCTATTCTTTTATCTTTACCTAAGATTAAATTTTTCTTACCTTGTAATGTCCAGAGTTGCATCTAAAACTTTTCTAATACAATAGAAGGATTGTTTCAGGTGTTTTTCAAACTATACTGAATTATGTTCTCTGTCACTTCATACAGGCCTGTTCTTGCTTATTCACGTTCGTGTCAGTCTACAATAATCTCACACATTTTTCTGATAAATTTCTACCTATCCTACTGTTTCCTATGCTGTATTATTGTAGCTGATTATGCCTGCCTACATGTAGAACCATGCACTTGTTCTTACAAAATTTAATTACACTGCTTTAAGGTGACTTCTTCAAATAAATCAGGATCATTCTGAATTTTAATCACATTCTCTTGTGTACATCAGTCCATACATCTGCAACATACTCTCAAATTCTCAAATCCAATAAAATCACAACCTTTTGAGAGAAACAAAGCCAAGACTATGGTGTTTCCAAATGTGTCCTTGGTAGGATGTCATCTCTTGACTGGGAAGTAGTTTCATATGGCAGGAAGCAGTACATTTTTTGCTTCTCCCTGAGGCTAACCAGGAGCTAAGTTTTTCAACGGTGGACCAGCAAGTGGAGGTGAATGTCAACAAAAGGGTACAATACCAGCAGTAGCATTCCCTTGCTTTTCTTATTTTTACTGTTGCCTAAGAGAAAGAGGTTGAGTTTTGTTTTAGGTACAGGATTAGAGGAAGGGTGGGAAATTAAATGAGTCCTAGAAATTTAGCATTATAGAAGTTCAAAAGAGGCCTAGAAGCAAATAATCTAAATAGTTTATCAGTTTCTGAATCAGCTTACATTCTTACCTGGAAGGACTGATTAGAAAACCAACATCTTTATTTTTCCATCACTGACGCCATTATGATTACTTTTAACCTACTGGTGGCTATTCCTAACCATATCACCAATTCTCACATAAACCAGGAGCATGAGTTAATGGTCAGTGAGGCAGACTAAGCCAGAAAATTCAGATCTCATCACTAGTTCAGCTCTTTCTGGTTTTATTCCCTTAGAATACCACTAAAAATTGTGTATTTTACTTTGTGCCTGTGAGTGGCAGCTGCAAGTCTCATTGCTTTAGAATTATGTTCTTCCTTTTGCACTTGAGGAGCTGGAGCAGTCCTGCAGAGACTGAAGCAGGGGCTGAAGTCAGGCCAGTGTTCAGACTGATGTTACTGCAGTGTAGACTGACCTTAATCTGATTAGCAGGTAAAATCGAAGAACACCAGGCAACACCTGCACTTATAGCTGCATTAAAATTCTATGTTGGATAGATCAGCAATGGTTAGGAACCCTTACATAAACTGTTTCTGGTTTTATTATGCTTTTCTTTCTGGAGCAGGTCTTCAACAAACATAAAATGTGTGCAGTTATACAGAGACTAAAAGGGTCTATCTTTCATTATTCCCTAATTTCATACTTTAAATTACAAAAATTTAAAAATTCTGAAGAATTTATGATATATTAGCTTTCCACTTTCTGTTGCAGGTGAAGGACCAACAGGAAGGTCTGTAGAAGTTGTTCTTGCTGCTACTTTGTGTATACTTTCAGTTGTTCTTTTGGTGGCTGCAGTATATGCTTTTGCAAGGTGAGATTTATATATCTTTGCCATAACATGTTTGAAAACAGTTAAAAATGGTTTAAAGAAGAGCTGAAACAGTCCTATAAGTGGAATTAATTTATAGTTTCAAAATGTCTTGATTTTTGATTGGGTTTTTTTGTTTTGTTTGTATGTAGATCTTTAGGGAGAGACAAAGAATTTAGTCTAGTGAGGGTAACCTCCATAAACGAAGAAAATCCAACTTCTCCAGAGGGTAAATCAGAGTGGTAGTCTTTCTTAACCTTTCAGAGAGACTTCTCTATTGACAGATCAGAGTGTCAGCTGGTTGTAGTTAATCTGATGGCTAATACTATCTACAGCTGGGTATGAAGTAAATACTCTGTTCTATTTTCTGTCTTCCTAATAAATTTATCAGTTAAATACATTGAAGTCTTACATAGGGAACACAGATTGAGTTTTAATTTAAATAGTGTACAAAATTTCCATGTAAAGAAGCAGGCTGTGTACTGCATACATGATGCTAGTTTGCTCATTCATCAGTTCTGGTCTTACTCAGCTGCATTATTCAGGCATTACCTAAGAATTTTTGTAGGGAAACTAAGAGAATACAGCATGTAGATTCTTTCTCCTGAATTTTAGACAACATGAATTGAGCATTTGACTAAATTGCACTGTTAGAAGGGAGACGAGAATAAAGGCCAAGGAAGGATTCCTGACAACGATTTTTCAATTTCAGCCTGTCAAATCAAAGTATTGATGGATGTGTCCTTAAATCTTTTGCATGTGTATTTTTCACTATTATTTTCCATTTAGAATTCGGCAAAAGCAAAAAGAGGGAGGCACATACTCCCCACGAGATGCTGAAATTATTGACACAAAATTCAAACTGGATCAGCTGATCACAGTGGCAGACCTGGAGCTGAAGGATGAGAGATTTACACGGTAAGCATACTCCTTAGGCAAAACAGTAGTCCAAAGGGTCTGTAGCCATGACCCCTTTCTGACCTTTGCTTGTTTGGAAGTGTTTGTGCTGTTCTTATTTACACAGGTCACTGAGATCCTTTTTCAAAGAATGACCTCCATCCTCAAGACACTTCTCACTAGCTTTTAGAAAATCACTTAATCTTAAGCTCTTTTTACAAGATAAAAATCTAAGTGCAAATCACTGTTTAATTGTGTTACCCTAAGAAGGGCTACATATTTTAAACATGCAGAATTTCTGAACGTTTTTAATGGCCCAATTTTTTGTATAGGCTGCAAACTTACACAAACTTTCTGAAAATGCCAGACTCCTAGAAGTCCCTGTCAACTAATTTAAGAACAAATCAACTACCTCAAGAACAAATCTGTCATTGTTTAATTGACATTTTGAAAGCATTTTTCTTTTTTAAAAAAGGGATTGGCATAACATCTGGGTTTCTGTGGAGCTCAGCACACTGGCTATCCTAACATCTACTCATTTAAGGTGCATGCAGCAATTCATATTTTGTATCTGACAAGAAGTCCTGTCACAGGTGTTTATCAGAAGGAGAACTGCTTTTTGACTGCCAGAAATGTTGATATTATTCAACAAATAAATATAATGGTTATTATCAATAATATGTGACATCCAACTGCGTTAGAAATATTTGGTGAACATTCTTCACCTGCCTGTATTTTCTCTGCTGTGTCACATGTGAAACACTGTGGTAGGCAGTCTCCTTAAAGATGAGGAGCCTAAAATAGTCTTGCCCTAGTAGCCAAATATCCTACTGTTGCAGACTAGGAATAGCTGGAAGATGAAAGGTTGTAGCTGTTGACCTGGGGTTTTTGTGTATGTCTGTGTGTGGTACAGAGTAAGTTGATTGCATGTACAAACCTGTTCAAAATAGAGCACACAAGAATGGCTGCTCGTAACAGATGAGAAAACATACTGGGAATCATCTGGAACTCATTGATGTAACGGCTGGGGTATGTCCTGTGTGGGGCACTTGTTCGCATTGCAGAATTTAGTACCTGCTAATAACACTGCAAAGCATCCTCTGAAGGCAGAACCATTGCCCGTGCACTGCACTAACTGTGCCTCAGATAAATTATCTTGATGGATTTTCAAAATTAACTTGTTTCCACTTTGTTTGCTGAATAAGAACAGTACTAATGTTTATGTACTAAAGTGTTAATGGATTTTACTTCCAGATACTCTTCATTTTTCTTTAGACGCAAGGAGATTTTTGTCATCCAGTAAGTTTTTGTATTATTGAAGCAACGTGGTGTGTTTTCATTCTGTTCTCTTAACCTGTGTGTTATCATACTATATTGAATGATATAGATAATAAAAATGAAATTTCAATCTTTGCAGATATTCTAATGACAAACAATGGTATTTTTCATCATGAAATAATGTATAATTTTAGTCCCTAATGTTCAATTTTAGGAATTTCACAGCTATTTTGAAATAAATCAGGGTAATTTTTAAATGGAAATTTTAACAAATTATGGCAATATAGCCCTGATATATACAACTTATCCTTGAAACAAAAGTAGTGTAAATGGGACATAAGAAACATGTTGTTTCTTTCTTTTGGAAGTTAAGATATACATACTTGAGAGAATTTTTTTTTTCCTCAACTGCCTTTTGTACTCACGCTGCAGCTGTTTCATACTATACCCCTACAATCTCAGCAACATATCCATGCAGTCAAGTCCTGTGTTGGCAGATACCATTCTTCCCTGTTTAAATTATGTGTATTTTAAATTTTTACAGTCTCAGACTCTAAAGGGTAATTGAAAACTGTAGTATTTCATACTTGTGTGCACTTCATTATGTGATTTATGCACAGCAAGGCCTTTACTGAACAGTGCTTCAGCAGTTTTAGTTACATCACCCTTATTTTAATGAGTCAGTCTCACTTTTTGGTTTGCAATTTGTCATGTCCTTCCATCTGTATTTTTCTCTTTCCTCCTTCCAACTGTCCTTTAAAGGCCAAAAGCAAAGACTTTCTACTTCTGTCATTGTAAGGTACAGGACGCAGCTGTTAAAATTTTGGATTGTTATTTTTCAAACCATAGTGGCACTGAAGCTACAGCAGGCTCCTTGCCCAGATCCTTTGTTGAACATTATGACAAACTTGAAGTGCAGGCACTAATTGAGAACTCCTCAGGACAGGATTCATGACATCTTTTCATCTGGAAGACAGAAAATGTCCCGAGGTACTCTCCTACATAACATACGTACAGTAATGAGGGGCAGGATGTCCTTTATCTGTTCAAAATTCTTTAGTGTATTTTGACTTTTTTTTCCCCTTAAGTCTCGAAGAATCTTTCACTATGTGTAATATTCTGTTCTGGTAAAGTCAATGGCCAAAAGGAACATTTTAGGTGTCTCCAGTGCTGTCTTTAATATAGTTAATCCCTCCTGGTAATGAGTTATATCAGGGAGCTGGCAGAAGCATGGCAGCATGTACCAAGGCAGCTTACTGCAAAACCTAATGACTAAAATGTTTTTGTTTCCTCTTTTTAGACTTCCACAGTCACACCGTGAAAGAACTTTTGTATCTGTTGCCACTGGGGAACAGCTATTCTGAAGTCAATCACAGTCCCAGTTCTTGTGTTGACCCTATCATTCTCATGATTTGTGCCTGAAGCAGTGACATGTTAGCATGTTTAATTACAGTATTTGATGCTGATGACCACAGTCTAACCTTCACAAATGTCCCATGTGTTTGGAATGGGCATCACTACATCTGCACAATCTACATTGGCTGCATCTAGGCAGCTATCTCAGCTGTGCTTGCAATGCTTGCAGTGTTGCAGTTTGTACACGAGCAAGTGCATGAGGAGGGCAGAGATGGGCAGATTCCTTTACCACACTGGCACGTTTGCATTTTTCAGATAGCAATAAATCAACTGAAATCTGGTCCAGCTTCCTACCCTGAAAGGGCAATGGGGAGTTTGTGTGAAAATCCCTGGTGGAAACAGAACAATATAGATTTATTCCCTCTACCTACTAATCATCCCATTCAGTGCTCATTTGAAGGGGGTATTTTGGAAAACAGGTTTTTTTGTCACTACTCTGACATTATATTATTTAGCTGCTATAAATCAATAAAGGCACACACTTGCAGCTGACAGAGTTCATCCACAGAATCAAAATACTCTAGCCTGCTCCATGAGATCCTTCTTGCTGTCTCTCATTCATTGTCTCTTCAGACATTCTCTCATACTTAGTGGATCGTGGCTTATAATCTTGGCTCATATTTTCAGAAAATTTTTGCAGCTGGTATCTCATGAGAAAATAAATGAGAAAAAAATATTCTGTTCTATATGAATGTAACTGGAAATACTTTTCATCATTTTTAGATAAAAAATTCAACAGCTTGAAGCTCAGCAAATGTGCAGTATAGGTTAATCAAAACATTGTATTTCACACATTTTTACAACTTTTTTAATACAAAGTATTTTGCACTACAAAAGTCAGTTTAAGTAGGAAAAGAGAAATTTAAAAGTACCAAGTATTCCACTTTGACAATTTAAAAACTCTTTTTTGTGGGTAACGTTTTTTTTTTGACCAGTAAATTAAAGGAAAGTTCCAGTAGTAGTCTTTTAATATAATAAAAATAATAATAAAAAAATTATTCAGTAACTTCAGTGGCTAAAATTACTAATAATAGCTTGTACATATATACTCACTTTCAACAAGTCTTTGTTAAGCATTTGATCAGTTGGATGTAGTTTTAGAGGGCATGCAGGGAATTAAGTCCTACTAAATTTAGTTGAAAATCAGATCTTCTTTATGGATCCAAAATGCTAATTTTGAATGTTTGGGATGTACATTGCACTCCATGATGGTGGAGATGGTGTGAGATAACAGTAAAAAACTACCTTGTTCAAAACATATATAGCCCATCAATATAAACTGGATTAAACACTGTCTCATTAAGCACACTGAATATACATATACTGGATGCTTTCATTACTTGCTTTATTTACAACTGGTCCACAGAGTTTGCCAAGTCACTCTTCAAAGCAGACACTAATCTTCTGTGAATAGATTCTGTCCCTAAATTTTCAGTGTGCTCTAGGTTTGGTGAGTTACAAGTAACTTTTCCCTGTTCCAGGTGCTTACCTAGGAGACAGCTTCTCTGGCACCCTTCTTTTGCAGTGGTTTCTGCAGCAAGGATAAAGCCATTTCGAATCCCTTTTTTTTAAAAAAAAAAAAAGTTTCCTTGAGAAATCGAACCTTTTGTTTGAGGCTTTTGTTTCACTCTGTGTGAGCTTGTCAAGAAAGTGAGGTCAGAAGAAATATTTCTGCATTAGAAATACTGTAGTCCCTGCAAATACCAGGTAATTAGAATTCCTTATGGAAAAGTATTGTATTGAAAATTATTGTCTAATCTGGTCTTTCCTATATACTGTGCATTCAGTGGGTGTCTATATTTGAGGTAACAATTTTGCACACACATTTATTTCGATAGAACAGCCTGATACTTTGTGTAGACAGAGATGTCTTCCTTTGAGTAGAGATAGGCATGGCTTCTGCCTTGCCTTTTTCTTCAACAAGTTTCCCTTTAGTAATCAGCTGTCAAAAATAGGCTTTGTGAAGGTTGTGTTCCAGGAGAACAAGGTTCTGGTACAATGGAAAAAATGACCATGTGTTCTCTTTCCTCGGGTCTTTAATACGTAGGGAGGGTTAAGCTCAATATTGCTCTCAATTAACTTGTTAAAAATTAGTTCCTCTGTTGGTCCTAGGAAGTGTCAGTGGTGCTTATGAGTTAAGCCTTTTGCCTATATAGTAATTTCTGTAGTTTTCTGGTTGGACGAAGTTTTAATTCCCTGTGGATTTCAGATTATTGACCCAGGGAGAAAGCTGAGTCTGTGTGACAATATGTCTTCAGTTATCACTGCCAACACAAATAAATGGCTTCTTTCTAGCTCTATCATAAGTAATCTGAGTGGGATTCAGGTTTTTGATAGTCTTTGAAAAAAACCCACACATGAAACAATACACTGTTTTAAAAGAAAATCAGATTTAAGGCTATAAAGCATTCTTTATCTTAGAGAATGTTTTTCTTTCCTCATTTCAAAGTGAGGCAAGTCGGAATCTGAAATGATCCAGCTGAAATAGGGAAATTTTCAACTTCATGGTTTGATTCTAAATTGTGCTCATCAAGATCTAGTGATATTTATATTTTTAAGTTTTATACAAAACACTGGGAAACATGTAAGACAAGATTACGGATAGATGAGTATTTTTTTCATTGAAAAAATACTGTAAGATTATTACTATGTATTCCAAGTCAAGAGACATAGAAAAAACACTATTTTTTACACCCAAGGATGCCAAAACTGAGAATTGCTGGAAGTCTTTAGTGAGAACACAAAATTCACCTCTTCTGAAGATCCTTACACAACAAAGCCAACACCTTTCCATAAGTTAGACAAGTTAGACATTAAATTTCCTAGAAGCACTTTACAGTAAATCATCTTATTTTCTGAGCTGCCCATCCACTGCTATGTGCACTTGCTCCTAGCAAAAGTGTGACAGTTCAGTAATTCTAAAAATCACTTAAATTCCTACACATACATTAAAGTTTCAATCCATAGATGCCTTGCTTATTAAAAAAACTTACACTGTTGGATCCATGTACCTTCAGTACTGAAACACTAAATGGCCTACCTGGATTGCTTAGGTACAGCACAGAAGTAATTTTTATTCCCTAATGACCAAACTGCATTTTCTCACTGCAAATTACGTGCAGTAAGACCCTCATTGCTAAAAATTTGAGAGGAGAGCATTTGAAAAAATACTGGAATGTCAACTGGGACATTACTTTCTTCTGTTGTTTTGTGGTGAAGATAGGTGAATTCAAAGGAAAAAGAAGTGTAACTTCCCTTCAAAGTCTGCTTATAATTTTGACCTGAAAAAGGAGTCTACAAAGAAGTTTCTGTTCTAGTCGAAGACAAATATATATTTGTGTGAACTACTTTGGTACAGCTAAGAAAAATCTTTTTTTTTTGTTTGGAAACTTTAGTTGTATAATGTTGCCAATATTACTAGAAGGTAGTTTCATTTACCACATAATGCAAACAACCTATGTGACACAATAAGCACAAGCTACATGTCTAAACATTCTGAATAAATAGGGTGTCTTGCTTTCTTATTGCCTTTTTTTCACTCTGAAGCTGTCCTTCAGTTGTCCTTCTTAGTAAACACCTTTATTTCTGTAAATACTTTTAACTCCAGTGAGACTGATCCAGTAAGGCTTTCATAGCCAGTTCACTTTATTTGAGGATAATTGTTCTAAAATGTATGTACAACAAAGGCATCCTTAGTAGCTTAAAAATAACTTCTCTGATGCTTAATAATAAATTATTCAACAATTGCATTAATCTCATTTTATTATCTCAATTTAAATTTAAATAATTAAGAATAATTTCATAAACCAACTACTTTTAAAGCAATTTTTTCCTTTTCTACTAAAATTATGACAGCAATACAGTAGACATTTGGATTGCAGAATACATTTTTGTAATACATCCTGTGAGAATGCATAGCTGAAGGAACAGACACATAAGAGGGGTATTTAGAGTTTTTGTAGGAGCAGGTTATCTTTTAAACTGAATTATTACAATCTTTTTAACTTGGTCCTTTAGATAATCTTTCTGAGTTTGAGTGCTCAAAATTTTGTTTCTAAATCCATTCAGAGGCAATTGTGACCAAGTTTCAAGGCCATCTGAGTATAGATGCTCATATATTATCTTCATGAAACCTGCTGTGAGATCAAGTTGAAGATTTAATATATATCACAATTTTTTTAATTGACATATACAGAAACAGCCGTGAACATGTGAAAAATGAAGATAAAAATAGGACACTAATTTTTAAAATCTTTAGAAAAACAACCACAGCTGTGGTTTCTGTAGAGGCACGCCAGTAGCATGATTCATCTGTGACTCATTTTAGATATCTGCTTCAAATGAGATGAAATGACACCTATTTCTCCTCATTTATTATAAAAGAAATCTAGAGTGACTAAGAAATAGGTGTGTCTGTGTTCAGTCAGGTTGATCCTATCCTGATGCTCTGAAATGGCCCTTAGAAGAATGATATTGGGTAAAGAATGCAAAATGAAGCCTGTCAGTGTGTATGTAGGAGTGGTATGCAGCAAGTATGGGCTTCTGAATTTGAATCCATAAGGGAAACCAGTCTTTAGGTACATGGTATTTAATCTAGAACCTATTAAAATGCACAATATGGTAAACTCTCAGCTTGCTACTTTTAACAAAAATCTCTGTTTCAGGTTACTTAGTTATAGAAAATCAATCAAGTAAGTTTACTAACGATTTTTGTGTTGTGTTCATTGGTGAGTCTCAATGTGTGGTTCCCTCCTCTATGTTTATTAGAAAAAAAACACCAAGCTGCGTATAAATCATAAAAGCATGACTAATTGCATGGTAACTGGAGAAATGCTTTCTCTCTCTCTGGGGTGAAGCCTGCATGTCTGTGTTTTAGCTTGGGAAGTAATACAGGGTTATTTAAACTCCTCAGGATATAAAAACCATGTCATTATGAGAATGAGGTCACTGTAATATTTTATATGTCTAAAACCTTGCAATCTGTAAAATGTTTTCTGTCTGACAAAGAAGTATTTTATATCTTAGAATGCAATAAGTTTACAAATTTACTTTAATGTCAAAGCCTGGCCTTGAAATGCTGTTACCTATAAAAACAATCAAGCCTACAGTACTGTTAACATTAGCAACATCAAAAATTTTGTAAGGGAGAACAAGGGAGTAAAATGGTTCTCTTTTAAGTGATCAAAAAGAAATCAAATAAGCATGCTGTAAGCACTTTATAATTTTCTGCCTATAAGTATCAGTTTCCACTGAACTGGAAAATACTGTTTATCAATAAACTACAGTAAAATAACAAGAATGATGAAGATATTCCCTATGGGTTTCTAATTCTTCTGTCCTTTCTTTCAGGCCAATAAGCAAGAAATCCTTTCTACAACATGTTGAAGAGCTTTGCACAAACAACAACCTAAAGTTTCAAGAAGAATTTTCGGTATGTTGCAAGCAGTTGTCACAACATCGCAAGACCGTCAGTCGTTTCATGTGTCACATTTCATGTCCATTTTGAGCAGGCAAGGCCATGAAGGACTCTGGCCTTGATAATCAATACCCAATTACCAGGTTGATTGTTTAGAAAGTAACAGTACACTGATTTGGATTCTGCAGCCTGTACTACAACCTGGTCAGAATTATTCACCTTAGTGTCAAAGATGATCTTGTTTAGTCTCCAACATTTCAAGATCACCATATTTATATTTATACATATCAAGTGTTGTATATGTAGATTACCTAAGAACAAGTTATTTAGAGTTTTCAAACATATACACAGGTATATTTAACTGTGATAAATATGTTTGTTTTCCTGAGTGATGATGATTCCAAAAGTAGAGTTAATGTTCATTCTGTAAAATTTTCAGGCCCCAGTGATACTGCCTGGAAACTCAGAAATGTTTTTCTTTAACAGATTTTGGTGCAGAAAGTCAAGGGTTTGCACATAGTACTTTGGTTTTTGTTCGTCTACAAGTAATAAGGTATATTTCTTATGCTCTTGAGAATAGCTTCCATTTGAATTGCCTCCATTTCCTTACATGAGCAGATGAACACAGCAAGCCTGTCTTTCTTTCTGAAAAGAGTCTAATTCTCAAAATATACATTACAGATAATACAATGCATGAATAGTTTCAAATTTTAAAAAGTTTTCACTATTTTCATTAAGTAATATTTTATGGCTATCATATTTTTTCTCAACAATAACTTCTTGTTATTTCAGAATGTTTATCATCATTATCTTTCTTAACACATACAGTCATTTGCCCAAAAATAATTTGTCAGTGTTCAGTGACTTTATTATTTTGGACTTTTAAATTTACCATGCACAATTTACTAGTTGGATTAACAAAAATGAAGACTTAACAATTGGCTTTTCTTCTGCTAGATTATAATATTTCAGTTTCCAAGGGAACACTAACAAAAGTGTATAAAGATTAATGGTGTTTCCTACAGGGTTTTTGTTATGCTCATTAGGTAAAATTGATCTGGATTTAATAATAAAAAGCACCATAAAATTCCCAGAGCAATAAAATAAGAATATTTTTTTCCTAAAACCAGAAGTGTTATTTCACTTGAGCAAGAATGATTATAGTTACATTATGCATGACTGAACAGATGAAAAGTTTTACTATCAATAACACTTTCACATATTAACATCCATTACTAGAAAGTCTCTAGTATTACTTTCTTTAGGTGTGACCCACATTGACTGAGCCTTACAGCATTGTAATGTCTTAAATCTTAAACAATAGTGTTTTATCAAACCAAAATCTTTGCAATCTGCTTAAAATTTAGAGAAATACAAGAAGATGAAGTCTCCTTCAAATAATTTATACAGTCAACCTATAATAGACAGTTTCAAATGTAATTTAGGTTTTCAGTCCTTTTTGTCTCTGAGCTTCAACTTCCATGTTCCAGAGTGTAGTCATATCTTTCGAGATGACTTGTCCAAGGGCAGGCAGAATTTCAAGGTAGGTTCAGTCCCTAAATATGAGTGTATCTATATTATTTGTAACACGTCTTAACAGATAAACAATGGGATTGACAACGCACTTGAAATGACATCGGGAATGACAATGCTCAGAAACAGGCAATGAGCAAGCCGACCATGATCTGCAGTGTTTTTATCAACATGCATAATTTTACTTTTACATAAATGACTTGAGGGTCCTGCAATGGGTGTAGGAAAGATTAGCTCAAGATATAAACCCTTGAACATGATGTAAACCCATATCTGAAGCACATAACTAAGTGGTGAAACACTGAAAGAGGTTTCCCATAGAAGTTGTGAATGCCCTATCTCTAGAAGTGTCCAAGGCCAGGTTGGATGAGGCTTTGAACAACCAGCTCTGGTGGAAGGTGCCCCTGCCCATGGCAGCATGAGGTTGGACTAGATTATGTTAATGTCCCTTCCAACTCAAGCTGTTCTATGGTTCTGTGAAAAGCATAGTGCTGAGGTTGCTTGGGCTCTCGGTCTGTCTCTGGATGAGTAAACTCAAGTTTACTGGGAATGGAATATGAGAATATGATAACTTACACTAATAAACTGCTAGTATATTCCCATGTTGGATTTGGACTGTTTCACCTAGCAGTCCTCCTGGCCAATTCCAAGATAAGTTTTGGTATATCTTGGTAAAGTAGTCTAGGGGTAGCTTACAATAGGCAGTTTGTGGACAGAAAATATGGTTTGGAGTTTTCCAGCATAAATGTGAGTCTTTCCATTTTACTTAATCTTGTAATCAATGGATATTCCCAGTTTCATCTAATTTGCTTGACTGACCAAATTGCAGTGCCAGGATATCTTCAGGGGTCAATTTCTTGTTCACACATGTGAACAAGTCCTGTGTGTAAATGTGATGAGAAGGGAATCTGAGCCTCAGAATGGACCTGGATCTATTTCTTGTCAGAAAAGACAAGTTTAAAGAAAATGTGGGGAGCCAAAGTAACTGGTGATGGGTGTCACCTCACCACTGTTCAAACTTCCAGCTTTCCAGCTGATTCCTCCATCTCTCAATACATTTGGGAACTTATGCTTTTCTAGTAACTGGCAAATTACTGAAACAGAAGTACTTGTATAATACTTTTTTGTAATAAGTTCTACTCATGAATAAAAAAATTGAAATCCTTCAAAGTGTCATCAGTGTCACAAAAGTACTACAGTAAATAAAATGCAAATTGTTTATTTCAAAGTTTTATGAGTTTGCAAAGAAACATGGTTTCTGTGACAAGTTGTTAGTGAGTTTGGGAACCCAAATAGTCTTTCTCCAAATCTGGAAATAATGGATAAGACTGAAATCCCTACTAATGCAGAAAATTGGTACAACAAGTGCTTTTGAGCACTTGTTCAGTTATGGAGGCATCACTATGAAAATAACAAGATCTTGTTCTCTCTTTCCTCTCTACTACAAAGAGCCGTATAATGGTGCTACTTCTACAGTAGTTAACTGGCAACCTAAAACTCAGAGGAGTGAGATAAATGAGGCAAGTTAAAGTTCACATGATATGGGATTCCATGGCCCAAAACATTTGCAAAATTCAAAATAGGCATTTTGTCTATGTCCTTCCTGCATGAAAATATTCAGTGACAGAAACTTTGTAGGCAAATTTCAGCTTTCTGACTGAGAGGAATTTTAACATCTCCACCTTTAACTGTGTTTTATACACAAGGCTGACAAAATATTTGAATTAACAATGAAAGAAACGCACTGTAATAAAACAGTCCTGGTTTTTCCATTTTGCATTACCTCTCTAATTTATATATTTATTTATCTTTTTGCTAGGAGATTCCCATTAAATTTTATTCATAAAGGACAGACTTTCTCGAATACCTGGGCAAAAGGGCATAATTAATATTGAGCCCGATAGTAACGCTATCTGCCCAGCTTTTAGAAGTAGCCCATGCAGACAGTAATCGCTAATATTAAAAGACAAATTTGAAGGGATTACTCTGCACAAGCAGCAAAATTTTGTATTGTGCTCATTCAAAGCAATACATCGATTTTTAAAATTTATATCTTAGATCGATAGATATATAAAAACAGACTTGTGTATAACATTTGTCAAACAAAGCAAAGTTCTATTGAAGTTAACAATGCACTTAGAATTCTGGATATTGTGCATCTTCTATTCTCTTAACACCAAGGTCATCACTTTAACACATTCTCTCCATTAACAAGTTCTTAAGTTATCTCCACTCTTTTAATCAACTTTTTCAATTGTAACTGTTTATGCACACAAACATCTCCATCAAATAAGTTCCTCAGCATGAACGATTTACCCATCTCTGTCCTCCAGTAATAGAACTAATGCAGTTATGAAACTGCAGTACTACTCAAAATAACTCTTCCCACTCCTTTCACAAACAGTCCCATGAACAATAACTAATTGCCAGTTGTCTCAACTTAATTAAATGTTCATCAGTTCTTAACGCTGTACCACAAATTCTCCCAAGCTACAGGAGTCAGGAAAAAGCATTATTCAAGACTGAGTCAGTAGGGCATGGTAACCAAGTATGTGACTTCATGAAAAAAACAGAAAACTACAAAAGGTGATAGACTGACTTTGTCCAGGCTTTTAAAGGTGAAAGTTCATGTAAGCTCAATTGTTCAAGTTGACAGCATTGTCTGCAGCACTGCATCCAACATTGCTGGTGTAACTGGGGTTGACAGTGGAGTGGGAAGCTCTGTAATGCTTCCAGCTGTTCTTAGAAATGCACTGTTGCAAAACTGTAGAGTTTTTCCTCTTACTGGATGATTGTCTCATATTTTAAATTCAAGTGGAAAAGTTTTCCAGCAAACGTTTTTTCCTCTGCAGGAACTTCCCAAGTTTCTTGAAGACCTTGCTTCAACGGATGCTGATCTGCCTTGGAACAGGTCTAAGAATCGTTTCCCAAACATAAAGCCATGTATGTGTGTTTACTGACCAACTCTCCCATTTTGCTCTTTGCTTTCAATAGTGTAACAGATATTTGGAATGCAAGTGTATTTTTGTTTGATCTGTCTTTGAAATAGCAGTGCAATCATGTCCACATTATGAAATAATTTTCTGTCAAGTAATCCGTCTTTACTTTGTGGGTTTTTTTAAAGACAGTTTTATTTGCAAGTAGCTTTCAACTTGCTCTCACAAGCTTTAATATGCAGGTGCAAGAAACTGTAGCCTCAATAGTTTCTTGGCTTTGTAATTCAAGCCATGTAGAAAACTCTTTAAAATTCTTCCTCATTTTTTTCCTCTTTAGTAAGAAGTAATTTTTTAAACATATAAAATCCACATGTTTATGCATTTAGCTACCTCAGGAATCTGGATATTCTTTCTTGTGGATATGTGTACATGTGCTACAAAGGTTCCACAGAAGATCAGAGTGACTGTATGATAACTTATAAGGCCAGGATAGATATTATCACAGGAGACAGGAGTCTGTCTCTCTATACTCAACACTGCTTCATTTTTCAGTTAATAAGACAAGAAATGTCATTATTATTTTAGGCATTAGCTGTGCTGTGAGATGGAGTGCATGGCATTCCTTGGTTAATAATGCTACATTCTGTGCTATTAACTTTTCAGAGCAGCTGTTCCTGCTATCTACTGCCTAGTTCAATACATATTCTAAGTTACAGTCACTAAAAATTTGTCTTCATGACAGACAATAAAACATAAACATATATGTTTCATAAATATTTAACTTTGTATTCTAAGGTTCCTTACTAAGTTGAGGACCAAACACCAAAATTCTGGTGTTACACACGTTGTATTTTTCTTGGATTTTGTAATTTCTGCATATATACTGTGAGACCAAATCAAAAACTCTAACTTTTTTTTTTTTTTTTTTTTTAATAATGGCTTAACCTTATGCAAAAAAGGTAAAACTATAGAAAAGGGTCAGAATCTGGCTCAATGACCCAGGCAGCGAGTATATAGAAAAACTATCAGATCCCTGACTCTGCCCTCAGATTAACACAGAAATTGTGTGTGCTAGAACAGTCATGGCTTGAAGTACACGGGCTCCTTTTCGGTACAGAATCCTCCCACACATACCTCAAATTGGAGGTTTTGGCTCATTCACCATTTAAATTAAAATATGATATACAACACATCTGGAACATCGAAGAAAGACCATACAGTAATGGAAAAAAGTTAAATTACCTTTGTAATGGTAGTGTTCTACTCTCTCAGATATTGTTGCTGTTAATAACAGTATTTTTGATTTCTTAGAGCTCCAGGAATGCTTTTTACATGTTTTATGGTTTTTGAACCAATCTTTTAGTTAACTAGCCTTTACTTCCACGATAGATAATAACAACAGAGTAAAGCTGATGCCTGATGCTGGTATTCCTGGATCTGACTACATTAATGCCAGCTATGTGTCTGTAAGTAGAGAGTCTTTCACATTTTTACTGTATTTGTTTTCTGCTAGAAGAGTAAAAAGATAACCCGCAACAAAAATAGGATTCTAATTTTTCTTTCATTCACTACAGCCACTGTTGCTAAGACATTATTCAAGTGACCCCTGTGGCATTAAACATGACAAGCTAAAAATATACATAACCCACTTTCATTGCTAAGCAATGATTTCCAGTAATAATCAAAATAGTATCCAGTAAATTGGTTTTAATAAATTATCTCATACCATTATCACAAAAGGCAATTGTGGAACTTCCACTGAGGTCAGTTGTTTAGACAGGTGTTATTTGGTCTCTTGATTCAGGAATTAGTTGTTGTATATAAATAGGACAATGCAAAGATAACTGAATTGAAAACTTTCATAGAAATGGCTAGCATTTGCCATCCTTATTATTTTGTGAAAGTTATGATGGAGGAAAATGAAAGTAGACCTCTTGAAGAAGAAAGTAATACTATACTTTTCATCCTCATCTTTCTTCCCAGACTTTCCCATTTTCTTATTGTGTACTCAGTACATCTTCATCTATATTTTAATCTCACTTTTATCCTATTGAAGCTCAAAGTGCGAATTACAGTTATGCATCTAATCTCTTCTAGCAGTGGCTGGTGATATCCCATGAGGTCAAGACTTGATTTACATTAAATACTTTTCAAACACATAGCAAGACATGCAGAGTGTAATCAAAACAGATGATACAAAAAGGAAGTAGAAATACTTATTTGGAGGTAACTAAGAGACATTACAGAGAATAAGCAGTAGAGCTGGGAGGATCTTCCTTTCTTATTAGCAAATGGTATTTATTCCCACTATGTCTTTGTTCTGAGGGTTAGCAGATAGGAAGAACCATGCCACTTGAACATGCTGGGACTATACACAGGCTAAGAAGGAAAGCAGAGGCATCCTGGAGCATGGTCTAGTCTTTACCCTTCCTCTCACTGACAGGCCAAGTCTTAGGCAGGAAACACTAACAGCAACTTCCAAAAAGCTGCAGCAAAAGCCAGCTACACAGTGTTCCCTGCTGAGATTTTGCTATGGATGGCCATTCACCAATGAATAGACAATTCTTTAACCAATGGGAACTCTGCTGCTTTCATTTTCATTGGTTAAACAAAGTCAGTAACTGAACTGTGAGCTTTGCATCCCTGAATTATAGTTTCTCACCTCACTCTTAAACTTAGGAGGATTAACATAGTTTCTCACTGCCACCTGTTCTTTATATTATAGATGGAGTAAGTAACAGGCAGCTGTGAATTATTGGGCTATAATTCCAACAAGAACCTTTGGTAGTGCTGTAAACCACTGTGTCAGTTGCTTTAAGCAATAAGCAGAACATTGTGATATTATAAACTGCTAGTTCTAGGGCATAGATTTATTGCTATTGTTGTTATTATTTTAGACTTTCTGTAGTATATAGTAGTTCCTGTAGGTTGACTTCTTTTCTATGAGAAACCAGATTCATGTGAAACCATGCACTCAGAGCATCTGTAGATTTTTTTCAATAAACTTCATTCATCCCAAGTTTTACTCCAATTTATAAATTAACCAAAGAGCAGAAGCCAACACTAAAATAAAAGTCAACACCTTCAGTAGGTTTCTTGAAAACCTTTAATTGGAGATCATTTATTTCAGTAAGCTTCAGCCCCAAGTTACAGCAGATCCCAGACAATCACCAAAGAACAAGGTCATTAGTCTGTGTATTACTTGCACTGGCTTTCAGACTGCTCCTTAGTTGTTTCCCTGGCTGCACTGCTCCTTTAATTCTTCTTTGTAGGCCACCTCTTTATTTAGTTCTTGGTGGCCTCTGACTGGATCTGCTCAAAGTATAATACGAAGGCTTAGATACTTTTAAATGGGAATCGATTACCTTATGTCCCTGTAATATCTCTGCTAAATGCATTTCTACTACCATGGCACTTCCCACACTTTACTGGAGTATTGGTTCGTAAGTGGACTACAAAAAAAAGCCATTTCTTTTTTAGTTTTCCGAGGCAGCCTGCCATGCAGTGACTATCCAGGCATTTGCCAATTCTTTTAGTATGTCTGACAAGGCTTAAGCCTTAGGCATGGCAGATACAGGCACAACTATGAGTCACATGCAAACTCTTTTGTTTCCTTGCCAACCATTATGTATTAAATATTTTTTCTTTCTTAGGGCTATTTATGTCCAAATGAGTTTATTGCAACTCAGGGACCATTACCAGGAACAGTGGGTGATTTCTGGAGGATGGTGTGGGAGACAAGAGCTAAAACACTGGTGATGCTCACACAATGTTTTGAAAAAGGACGTGTAAGTTACCAGTGAACCGATTAAAACATTTGATATAATTGGAAATTCTGCATGTAGTTTCTGTCAAGATTATAACATGATAATTGTTAATTAATTAGTAATCATCGCCCTGCAGATAAGATGTCATCAGTACTGGCCAGAAGATAACAAACCAGTGACTGTGTTTGGGGATATAGTAATTACTAAATTGATGGAAGAAATTCAAATAGACTGGACCATCAGAGATCTGAAAATTGAAAGGGTAAGCCAGCACTGGAAGTTGATAAAAAAAATTCATCTAACACCCCAAAGAACATCAGATATTATATATCCCACCCAACTACTCCATCAATATTCTTCTTTTAATCTTTAGTGCATATGCATTGCACTGCCTGATTGTCTAGCATTTTATTTTCATTCATGTTTTATTTCCTGAAATTTTTTGTCACAAAGAGCTCAGATATTTGTCCAATATGTATGAAGGGCCTATTAAGGTTACTGAACTTCTGGTCTGGTGGGAGGTGATGTTTCTACTTGGACACATTGGTGTCTGCTCTAGAAAAGAGTAATCCTAACCAGTCTGGGATCAGACAAATCCCTTTGAATGTTTCCCTCTCAGATTAAAGGGCAAGATTCTCCGGTGCAGCTGTTTTGCATTGTACCACCAACCATTGGCCTCCACCCCCAGGGGATTCACCCAGTATAAATGGGAATCATCAGCATTACTCCTACTCTTTTTGCTGGGAAAAGGAGTAGGGGTGCAGCAGAGATCTTCACCTTTGTCATGACCCACAACTGCAGTTTCCATGCTTTGGAAAAATTATAACCCAGCATTAAATCAGAACAGCAGGTGGGCTCAAAAAGGAATCTGGGATAAAGATCCAAAATTAAGTCAGCTTTCTTTTGCACTCCCAGCATTGATCTGTGTTGTAAGTAGTACAGCCAGATCCTAGGACCTGAACTTGACTGTCCTAATGCAGGCATTACCGTCCTGTGGCATGTGTATGTGACAAAGGGCACACAGCAGGTAGGGGCTGGTCTCAGCAGTCATCCCATAGGGATATGTTGTACACATAGTACAGAGAAACTGAACATTTTAAAATGACTGAGAGAAGATAACCCTTTTTTTTTCAGCTAAAAATAGAACATAGGGAAACAAGACTAGGAAAAGGACTATTTAGAATAAAAATGAAAGCCAATGAAATGCCAAGTCACTTGTGTTAACGAGAATGAGGCTGAAAAGAAGATAATCTGAATGGACTGGGTGATCCATTTACTGTAGCTGAACTACCTTGCACAAAAAGCTATGCCCTTTATAAACATAAAGTCATTAAATGTGCTGTATAGCTGGTTTTGAGATTGTACGTCCATTCACAAGTGGGTGGAGGCTTGATGATCTTCCAGTGAAGATAAAAAGCCTATGTGAAGCAAATAACTCAAAATCATTGCCATTGTGCATCCAAAGTTATTTCTCTTTCTTTTTTATGTTGATCAGTTTAAAAAAAAATAGTGCAACTACAAAGCAGTTGCTACACATAATTGTTCACCGTTGTTCAATATTTCTTGCAATATGAAAGAAGTGATTGGTTCAAAAGAAATTTTAAAAAGTAAAAACTGGTTCATTACACAACAGTTGATTAAACTGTGGTACTCCTTGCTGCAGGAGATTGTGAATGGTAAAAACTTACAGGGATTTGAAAAATCTGCATAAATTAGTAGAAGAAAATACTGATGAGTACTATTAAATTTCCATTTACTGTCTCTCACTAAAGCAGTTCACAAGTCATAAACTATGAAGAATGGAAAGGATATTCTGGGGAACTACAGATACATTGTTATCATGTTTTATAATGTTCCCTAACATTTTTTCTTGACCACTGTTGGAAACAGCATATTGATGTAGACAGGCTTTTGGCATGATCCTGTTCTTTCATTTTTACGTCCTTCAAAATTAATCTGGGTATCACATCATAACCTCTTTTTTGAGGTTACTGTTGCTGCTGCTCTGATTGAGAGAGCATGAAAGAAAATATATCTCTGTTTACCAGTGTGTTTGCATTTACTACATTGTATCACTCTTAGAGTGGTTGCTCTTTCCTGAACAAATTTGTCATCCCAGCTCACTAAACTTCTAAATGAGCCATAGAAACTTCAACTTGCAATCTACAAATTACAGATATAATGACTAAAGTCAAATGAAGAGCCACAAATACTTACTGGAGCCACAAATACTTCCTGAAAGAGCGACTTGATGCCATCCCTCAAAAAACCTACCAGAAATTGTGTTCACAACAAATTAACCCTTCATGCCAGTAATCTTATAATTATTATGCTATTCTAACTTTATTTTTTACATGAAATTACTGAGAAGGTTACATATACTTTACTGAACCTTCTGTAGCATTTCTTCTGTAACAACTGCATTATTACGTATTTTTCAGCATGGAGACTGCATGATGGTGCAGCAGTGTAACTTTACTTCTTGGCCAGAGCATGGAGTCCCTGAGACTACTGCACCAATTATCCATTTTGTAAAACTTATCCGGGCACGTCGAGCACATGATAACACACCGATGGTGGTTCACTGCAGGTAAGATATTCACCACATCATCGTTTGGCAGCTTTCAATTTCAAGTGCATAATAATGCACAGGGAAGTTGCCAGAAGAGCAACCATGAAGACTGAGTACACAGGTATGGTTCTAGTATCGACAGTGCTAAAGGTTTCTCTAGCAGTTCTTCCTACTCCTTTCTAGAAGGTAAAGTGCCAATGTCTGTTCTTCCATTTATGGAAATCCATTGAGGTGATGTCAGGGAAATAATTGCTCCAACAATTACCATAAAGGACTGCTGGAATCTACATTTTCCTCTGTAATCATGAGAAGAAGAATAGCTAATGACATGTGCTGGTTTAAATTACTTCTATTATAACTAGTGTTCTTCTTAAGAAGCAACTATTAAAAATATATTTTAAATGTACATGTCACGTATCATAAAGAAGAAACTACTTGAGGCCACAGAGAATGACAAATAGAAATAAGAATTTGCATAGGCCAGATTTCAAACTTGGATGCCTGTAAACAGCTAAAACCTATATTTAGGCTCTTAAATAAATGGTCTAGTGGTTAGAGGTGTTCAGCTGTCATAGTTTCCACTGATTTCATTAACACACTTAAACTTCTGTTTCAAAGAGTAAGTGTGTGGGAAGGTCTAAGTCTTAAGGAAATCAATGAGTGTGTTTGCATTTTTTGTGCAGGTCAGTGTTCCCACAGAATAGGCATGCTCCATAACAGAGATCTGAACTCATAGGTCTGCTACTGAGTCTTAGCCTCCTTCTCACTTGGAAATATGTGGAAGGAAAAGATGGCTTTGATGCTTCAAATCTTTTCCCAAACCACTTTATCATGCATGGGAATTCTTTTTATTTGTCCACAGCATCCTATGGGTGCCAGTTACAAAGAGTAGTAAAATCTTATTTATTTAATATTGTTGTCTTTGATGAACATTTCCCTCTACTGCAAGGGCCAGAGAGACTATGACAGGAAAGAACAACAAAGTCTTCATGTTTTCAGCACATTTATATTCTGTGGAGACTCTCTGCAAGGACCTCTATATTCTTTTCTTAAGGGAGATGTGTAAAGGGGCCAGCAAGGGCCTGATACTCCACCTGTGCTCAAATTCCTGATGGTTATTAAGCATTACTGTGTATTCTCATATCCAGAAAACTCATTCATTACTTCTTACTCATTAGATATTGCAAGCTCAAGAGTTCTGCTGTATATCTCTTGATTATGTGCAGAGTTATACCCTGCAGTTATTACACCAATTGCAGAGAAGTCTGATAGCCATTTGGAAATGATCCTATTCATTATAAGACCTTGAAATAAAACAGTACCTACCAGCATGTCGTGCACACTCATCCTCCTTTTAAAAATATTTTCTTTTAAATTTTTTGCCAAATCTCGTGTTGTTTTGTCTCAAATACCAAAAGTATCACAGAATCCCATGTGATTTCACAAAATCTTATGATTTTTTCTTCTCTCAATTAATGAGCTCTAGAAAACTCACAGAAAAGCTGTAGGATCTTTTTTTCCACTCACACAGATTTGGATCATATGAACATATAAATGAGTAATATCTCATTTATCTGATGAAAATGAGAAATCAAAAATTATGAAAATGTGAAATCAAAATTAGAAAATGGCTCAAATCCAGATTTCACTTGATCAAATTCAGAAGGGAATTCACAAGATGTAAATACTGAAAAGAAGATTTAGGTTTTGCTTCAGAAGTTTTTCTTTTCACAATAAACAATTCATCCAGAATATTCTAAGAAAATGATGAAAGCATTAACATAAAAACTTTATTTTATCTTGTTCATTATGTTTGCAGTGCTGGTGTTGGAAGAACGGGTGTTTATATTGCACTTGACCATTTAACCCAACATGTAAATGACCATGATTTTGTGGATATCTACGGACTTGTAGCTGAGCTAAGAAGTGAAAGAATGTGTATGGTACAAAATCTGGTAAGATTTATCTATTCTGTTTTCCAGTTGTTGAAAAATTTGTCATCTCTTCATGTGATCTACAAAACAACACTAGGAAGGTCATAACAATCAGCTGTGTAATACATTTTCTACCAATCCTGCTTTTATTTATTTCAAGCATTGTGGAAATATATTGTCTATATCCACCTATATGCACTTAGCCAGCAAAGCCTTGACAAGTGCTGAAAGAGTGCTATTTATTTTTAAACCTAAATAATAATTTCTCAGTCTCTAAAGAAGCTTATTTCAAGTTTTGGGTGCAGAACAATTGTTAGATTAAAAATGAATTCATTCATTCGCTACTTAATTTTGACTTTATGTACTAAAGTGTTGGGGGGGTTTTTTTGTGTGTATTTATATGTCGCATAGCCCACCAAACTTAAATATATTAATTTACCTTTGAACTCATTATTGATTCCTTGATACTTTTTCAATTGGTTCAAATAAAACAGTACATATGGATGGATTTAAGCATAGATTTCAAACTGTTCAAGATCAATAGTGAGTTTTGGGTCTAAAAAAAGTACATTCCTGGCAGACTTATTTTGTATGGATATAAATCAGTGATGACCTCCTGGTGAGGAAGACCTCTTTCTTCTGTATCTGGAATTCTGAATATATGTAAAGGAATAATAGAAGAATTTAAAGCTGATCCTAAATGCCCAGTGGAATGGAAATCAGCTTTATTTGGATAAAGATCCTGGCATAAGTCTCCTGCAGGACAGATCTAACCCAGGGCAGCCTGAAGCCTTTTAGTCCACAGCATGACTTACCAACTTCTCAGTATGGACAAGTAGTTTCAGGATGAACTTCCACATGACTGACAGATTTAAATTGATTTTAATGTAAGGAGACTTGCTCCATTTGAAATGAAATTCTGCTATTCCATATCACATCAGAACATGTAAAAAGTGTGTTAGAATACACAAAGCAGTTAACCTTTCTTCAGATGATTTCACGGGACCTTCTGGTGATATTCTGACACGATGTATCTTCTAAGGTGCAGTCTGGATACCACCTGCTCTAAATATTTTCTTTTGAAGTCTTGATGCAGCTAAACAATTGCCAGTTGCTTCTTTGTGATGATGAATTCTGGGAATACTTTTTGGTTCTCATTTTACATTTCTGACTAGAATTAGAATCATGTAGAAATAAATCAAAGGCTGGAAGGCAATTTAATGAGAGTACTCCCAAAATAAAATCTTAAAGCAGTGAGACATTCGATAATATCATTGTAAGTTTTTTAAATATGCATCATTTTTGTGTATCTCTTCATTTGAATGTTTTGGCAGGGACTAGGAAAAGGTGTGCCAAAATACAATACAAGATGATGGTGTTGGAGTTCAGATTTCCTAACACATCAAGTCTCCATCTGTATGCTAGCTGCAAAATTCTGAGGTAGCCTGTTACCTGTCCAGGTCATTTCTACCTCATTTTTGCAAGACTACAGAAGTCAGATAAGCAACAAAACTTACCCAAAGGGAATCGATCTTGAAAATTTTTATAGTGGATTCAAAAGTCAAGCTGTTCTGAGAGTTCTATTATAAAACACTGTTGAGTTGCCTATTAATCAGATTTTATGTGATCATCACAGAAGATATAAAAGAGAAGAGCAATTCCTTCCCAGAAGTCAGTACAGAAATGCCTCAGTCAAAATGTCTGTAAGATCTATGAGTAAAATAAATAAAAGCTGATGGCTCTCCGACCTGTATTTGGCTTTTTTATAGCTCCAAAGTAATGTTCCTTTTGCTAACATGATCTGTTAGTGTAACCAATGGGTGAGAATAATTAAGATTGTCATTGATTCTAACTTGGAAAATAACTAGTTACACATTAATTGCCGAGGTAGACTGCTTCACTTTCCCCTGGCAAACCCAGAAGGATTTCATTGCTACATCAGAAGTAGCTGTACAAGGGCAAGAGATTACAGAATTTTCAGAGTCTGCATTCTGAACCAAATTAACCATCTGAACTCTGCTGAAATTTAAGACCTTCATTCTAGAAATCCATGGGTTTTTTTCAGCAGACATATCAAAGTTTATCTTCTTGCCAAGTACAAGGGCTGGTTTGAAGTAATACCATGCTATTATTTCAGTAAAAAAGTTATCGAAAAGTGTAATGGTACTGCCTGCTCCAGAGGGCCTGTGAAAAGCTGCTTTAATTACTCACAGTTCTGGAGCTGTGACAGTAAAACTCATCCATGTAAGCAAATTTCTCTCATACATCTGAGACACTTGAATTGTAAATTTATGGCAGTTCTGAAACAGAATTATTATAGCAATTATTGAGCCAAAAAATTACATTAATTTTTTTTACCTGTGGAAAAGTGAAGGGTAAGAGTGTGATTTTTGTGCAGATATTCCAAATCCATCCCAACAAGGTTCTGGGCTGATCCAGCTTGTGCACTGGTACTTGCACTAGATAGTCTCAAGAGACTAGGTGGTCTCTCTTCTACATCTACATCTACATCTACATCTACATCTACATCTACATCTACATCTACATCTACATCTACATCTACATCTGCATCTGCATCTACATCTACATCTACATCTACATCTACATCTACGATACTTCTCAATATACTGTACATTATATATGTTTAATCAATTTATTATATTTCATTTCAATCTGTTTTCATTCCCTTATTTCATTCTTGCATTGCCTTATTTTGTTTCCCTCTTTTCAGTCTTTATGTCCTTGAAAGTGTCAAACTAACTTTAGTTGCCACTCTTTGTGCTATCATATGTTAAAAATAAGGCTACAGCTCAAGAAGTATCACTCAAAATATTGGGTTAATTTGCTTCTACTGGTGCAAGTTCCTAGAACATATAGGTTTAGATTTACTTGAACTTCTGCATTTGAGTGCACCCTGCTGGTTTTGTCTATGTTAGAAAGAGGAAAATTTTCTTATCTAGATATTACATTAATGTGGTTCAGTTTCTTCAGTCTGCATCTCATGGCAAAACATCTTTTCATAGAACAAACATTCACAGAAAATTGTGGGATAGACTCAGTAATGGTTAGTCTAATTTCATATATCTTACTGTTCATAAGGATTAATATGCTTTGACAAATTTAAAGCATTATGTTTCATAAAAATTGAAATAAATAATAATTGAAATCAGATCAGGCATATATGATATGGTCACCAAAGTACTGAGATTGATCAATTAAACTGCAGTTACTTTGAGATTTTCTAGGTGTTACAGAAAACATAATAAGGTGTTTTGGTATTACAAGTATACTTTTCTTCTGATCAAGCATCTTTAAATTCACATTTTACAGGCACAATATATATTTTTGCATCAATGTGTATTGGATCTGTTGACAACTAAGGGAAGCAGTCAGCCCTTATGTTTTGTAAATTATTCAGCACTGCAAAAGATGGACTCTCTGGATGGCATGGAAGGTAAGGAGATACAGCCTGTGTCAAAATTATTTTTTCACAGCAGGTGCAATGACTTGTCCAGACTAAAAAGCAGAAAAAAAGTAATTTGACATGCATTTTTTTCTTCAAAAGTATAAATATCTCTCCTTTTGCTGCTCTTTATTCCCCCTCACAGTAACAGTCATTGCTCAAGCTTTCCCCACTTTTTTCCATGCAAGATCTTTTAAATTTAGTTATCTGCCACTAGTTACTATTTGTTTACAAATAGTAACAAATGGCGGATTAATTAAATGTATCTGTTTCTTCTGCAGGTGATGTGGAACTTGAATGGGAAGAAACAACCATGTAAATACTAGGAGTAAATATTACAGCAAAGGAGATTTTGAAAATCAAGTCATATTTTTCTAAGCACAGGGGCCAAAGTGAATTCCCCTATTTTGTTGATTAAAGGAAACACAGATGATAGAGACATCTTTTCTTCTATCAATGTGCCTTCATAAATAAGTGAAAAGTATTTTTTTCGGAACACCGAGCAATAATGGTTTGGAGTCCGTTTGTACAGACTGCACTTCTGGTGTTATATAAATAGTGCATTCAGTATGTACTTAAAGTGTATTTGAACACATTCCTTTTTTCCAAACTATCTTTGTAAAAGAAAAATGAGCCAAATAGGATGTAAAAAATTCATATTTCCATTGAACCTATTTTGGTGTGAATTTGCTGTGTTCTGTGTATTTTGGTTTTAAGTAAAAGCTAAGGTTTCTTTACTCATTCTTGATAGATTGACTTCAGTGTTGTCAGTTCTTGCAGATTAATTCCAAGACCATCACAATGATCTTTACCTAACTGTATGTTCTTGTGTTTTGAATATTTTTTTCACAAGTGGTAGTACATCAGCTCATGATCCTGAACAGCTGAAGAGTCACCTTCTGACATGAGGAGGATTATTCAGCTTTTACACAACACACAGTAGCTCTTCAGGGACACTTGGGGCTATTTAAACTATTTTATAATCAGCAGGTTGGGTTTTTTAAATACATAATGATGATTGCATATGTTCAGTGCAGAAAAACATGTTTTACATTCCTGCTACTTTTTCAAGCAGAAAAAACAAAGTAAAACTATAAATCTATTATATTTTATAATGAATGCTAGATTGACTTATGTAATAGAATGTTTAGAATTCATTCACCTTTCTTGATTATAATACTATTCAGCATTTTGAAATGTTGCTCAAAATTTAATTTCAATGTATTTTATAACATAGTTCAAGTAAAAAAGTTTTTGCACCTTCCTCAGGTTTGGCAAATCACTGCAGACACTGAAAATTATAAGAGCTAACATCGAGATTTAATAAAAGAAAATGTCTTCTCCTCCTGATGATGATCATGATTATTGGAAATAGATCTGAAACAGGAATGAGAGAAGCAGGAAGTTTGTATCTGAGAAGAACTGCAAACATTAGTAGAGTAGGAAGACTAGAAAGATAATCAAAGTGTGTGCCCTGGCTTTACATGGAAGCGAAAATATTCAATTGATATTATTGGGTGAAAGGGTTGATTACTAGGTTTTTCTCAGGTAAAGAAATGTATCATCATTATGAATAACAATGAAGTTGTGACCTTAATCTGAAATGCAAAACATAATAACAAAGAGACTGCCATCTTATATTGTGCTTAGACAGAAGATATCAAAGCTGTCTTGCTGAGATATCAAGCTCAGGGAAGTCAGACAAAACTCTTTAGAACCTTGAAATGTGTATGTGAGAGGCTGTTCTTGTGTGTGCACACTGAACAAAAATAACTGAACAGAAATTTCCATTTCGTCACTGTAGCTTCCAGACAGAAAATGCTATGCAGAAGGTAACATGGTACTTTTTCAGAACTAAATGATGGTTGTTAGAAACTGGCAAGGATGGTACAGTGAAGACCCTTTGTAATTTTTTAATATCTAAAATGAAAATCAAAAGACAGCATTTAAGGAGATAGAAGTGGTCTACAGAGATATTTGGGCAATCTGTCTTTTAGGAAGATCAACGGTATTGTAAACATCACCTGTCAGGCTAAAAAGAAAACAATGCCTTTTAAAGCTTGATAGGGGGAGAGAGAGGTGATGTCCACAGCTGTTCAAGTCTCTGGCAAAGCATTCGGTACAGCTCTAGTTTCATTTGGTTCCTATGAAACATGTGTTCTTCATTTATTATACATGTACTTTAAAGTATTCTGACAAATTACTTATAGGGACTTACAGATGTTTTTTGTGATTTGCGGTTGTACTTGGTAGCAGTACAGGGAGCACTGTGATAAATTGACATTATAGAGTCATAATCTTGTATAGTCTTATATCCACAATGGTGGAATATGTGGAGGAAAAAGCTAAGCCTTATGAGACTTAGAGATGAACTCCAGAAGTTCTAGAAGTGCTTAAGCAGTCTCTAGCTTTTATAAAATATTTAACAGTGAAGATTCTATACACTCCTTTAGGGGACCTGCCTATGGTTACACTGCAGGTTACACTGCATTCAGTAACCTGCTTGCCTAACAGCTTAGAAAGAATCTAGAAAATGTGACTCCTTTTGTCCTTTCCATTAATTAATGAAAATTAATTCAAGTACTTTACTGTACAATCTGACATAGGCAATCTGATATATGCCACCTTGACACATTTTGTATTGTCTCCAGAGTAAAAGATAATATTCAGCATAAACTGGTCATAACTCATAAGGCACATGGTCAGGGAAAGAAGTATCTCCAAGCAATTCTCTCAAGTACTGGTTTTTAGTACGAACACAGCAGTAGTTTGAACCTTCCTGTGTGTCTGCCAATGCATTACAGGGAGAGGGGAGCATCCATATATGAAGAAATTCCTCCAGAGCTCAGTTCAGTTATGAAGGAAGAATTTCCACATGTTCTCTTTTCTTCCATCACTTATTCCCTTATGAAATGATACCTATGGTGGTGCTACTGACAGCACTGCAGAGCTGGAGTCAAGCAGGATTTGTCCAATTGCTATTTTAAGAATATATTTTTATATATTAAGTAGCCCATCCATTCATTTTTAATGTCACCACTAAATTTTCTACAAATTCTTGGCACTATTAATATTGCAAGAGTGTATTCTGCCAAAATTAGAAATGGAATGAATAAAAATTGGAGAAAAATCCAGAAATTCTACAGGATTATCGAAATTATGTCACACTGTATTAAATAATCTGGGAAATTTCTAGAGACTGATATATCTCCATACAGAGAAAAAGCAGTATATATATATATATATATATATATATAGCAAGTTCCACTGGGCATCCTTACAAAAGACTATTGTCAGCACCCTTAAAATACTGAATTGTTATGCCCACAAAGGTAACAGAAAGTCAGCAGAACATTAAGTTAATGTTGTATTTAAAGCATTTCTTATACTGTTAAAAGAGTTTATAAAAATAATTGTGAGTTCAATTGTGATTTTACCGCATATATAGAGCTATTCAGTAATTTAACTTCTTAACATTATTTGAAAGATTAATAATGTGACTTAATCTGTGTAGTACCATGTATATATTGCTGCAATAAAGAGTATGATCATAGGAAGTTACTGAGAAAAAGCAGCAAAAAACAATGAGTCAATCCTATTTCATACCAACATAGCACGACAGAGAGCTTTCTTGGTTGCACACAGAAATTGAAAAGCAACCTAGATGTGGATATGAATTTGCTGAGATTCAGGATACAAAGCCCTGTGAAGTCTGTGAACAGAAGAGATTTTTTCTGAAAATGTTTTGACAGAAGGTTAAAATAAAATGTGAGAAATATCTGTTTCAGAGGGTTACATATGTGTTAAGATAACACAAGATCATTGTCTGTCCATGGAAATATACAGTAAAAATAGATCCAAAACAACTTTTATTTTAAGACATATGAAAAGTAATTAATTAGCCCCTGGTTTAGAGGATATCCACATAGTAATAATGAATTCAGGGTTGTTTTATAACTAAGTTATATGCCAATTCAGTTCTGCAAAATCTGGAATGCATTGAATACAGTAGACTGTAGCTGGAAACCATTGACACATAGCACTGAACATGTCTTTGTCGGTTTTGATTTTAAGGAAATGTCAGAGAAAATGTGCTGAAAGGTGATGCTCTGTTTAAACCACTTTTCTGTGACTGTTGTGTCACCACTCCATGTACGGTGTCGAAAAAAACCAAGTTCTTCTCTTTTCTAATGTTGTGTTTCTTATCTGTGTGTCACTATATTAGAAGGAATTGCAAACAGTAATATGGGTCATCTGAATTGCAATACTGCAGGCATGATCTGCAGGTAGTGCTCTTACAGGTGTGTAGTGGTCTTACTGCAAACCTTCTCTCCGCCTCTTTCCTATGAGTTGATTTCCAGATGATATCATGGAATATCAGTCTCATTTTTGCTCTGACTCCTGTTCAATACATTTTCTGCCCTGTCTTCTCTGTGGCTATGATTGTGATTACCATGCAAGTGCAAAGCTACTTCTGTGGTTCCCAAGCTGAGCTATATTACCAGTGGCACATCTCTGCAGCATCAGCTCTGTATACAATTGTAAGGGTAAGCTGACTTCCTATCCAGAAGTTCCCGTTACTGCTATAGAAAATTCTGGTATAAATTTTAGTACTGGTCGTCGTTCAGTGTAAGCTGAAGAAAGCAGGATGGATTCAGTGTTTGATATTTTTCATGGAGATTCTCTTTTCCCAATAACTTTTCCCAAACAATGCTGAACTGACTACTTATTTTAATTGTTTCTTCTCACAGCTCCCTTATCATGTAGGGCCTTTCTCAGATTCTATGCAAACAAAACTGAATATCAATGGCTTTTCACCACTGAGCAACAGTATATGACACATTTCATAGATCCCGCATCATCAGGAAGCTTGCAATGAAGTTGTGACTTGGTATTTCAGTTGAAAGACACCATTTAGAAGGTTTCAGATATATTTGGATCATCTTACTCTGCTTGTTGATTGGTGTTACCAGGGTGATCTTTTTGTAGGATGACAGCTGCACCCAGCTATCCACTGTAATCATGAATAAATCGTTCCAGTACTCTTTACAGTCAATACTGTGAGAGCTGGGGGAAGTTTTACAAGGATGTTCCCAAAATATTTTGGAGGAGATGGAGTTCTGAATGATATAAAAAGAATACTTGGATACTGGAAACCTAATATGCAGCTAAAGCTGTACCATTCACAGTTGCATTCCGTGAAGCCTGCTGAGCAGGGGGTGTGTCCTGGAACACACAGAGCATATTTGGGACAATACATACAATATAACAACCTTTAAGCTGAGTAATGCACAGTGCAGGGAACTCTTGCCACCCATGCATAAATGAACTTAAATAAGCTTTACCATAAATTGTCCCTGGTTTACTTGGAAAACACAAATGCAGGTAACACCTATTATGACAGCTGGTAACATCCTTTGTGATTCAACTTAGTGTTAGGAACCAAAGGACTCTATTTAGTCAGTTCTTTCAGCAATCTTAAATATAGAAACAAATACTTTGACACGACAAGTGTAGAACATGGGCAGACAGTATATAGCCAAGGAAGATTTTTTTCCACTCATGGAGGCACAAGCATAAAACTAATTAAACCTTTATGTCCCTCTCTTACCCTCAGTCTGCTATCTGCACGTGCTCACCTGTTGGCAATAATACTCGTTCACAAAATAATATTCATTCACTTTTAATTTGAGTCCTGTATTGGTAATCCCTTTCTCAGAATCCAGCATAAAGCAGTCACAGAACTGTGCCTTTTCATGTATCAACCTTCTGTTTAGATTCACAATGGCTCCATCTAACTAGTTTTCTTGCAGAATTCTACTAATTCTGTCAGTGTTACAGAGACAATACACAGAGTGTGAATCTGGGCTTACATATTGTGCTCATAATTCCTGACTGAGCTGCACTAACACAATACTGCAGTCAAGACCTGGGCAAGGAATTGACCTGGGGGACAGTGGCTGCCTAGCACGTAATCCTACTCCCTTTGAGAACAAGATAGTTATTTGACAATGCAATGTCCCATTCAGGGAGTCCAGAAAATGTTCTCAAAGCTGTCTGACATTTATATGTAGGAGTTTAATCTGAACCTTTCTCTGCTAAGGATAAACAAGAAAATTCAGGCCATTGTCATCATTGTCAGCAACCCATCTTTGCTGCTTAGGACACCAAGAAGCAAACCTCTTGTTTGACTGGTGTTAATAATGCTTTTAACTTATAAAGACACTGTCTTCTTCATGGTTCGCACTTTAAGTGCACTTAAATTCTGACACATTTCTGTCCTTCATATTTTTTTCTTTTCTCTTTCAAAGCAGGGATTTGGAGACATGACTTTTAAACAGTTAGAGGTTGTCTTAGGAAAATAGTGAGCTGTCCTGATAAAACAGCCACTAGGAGGATTCTTTGACAAAAAGTGTTCTATAATAATGGCCATATTATTGTAATTCCTAAAAAATACTCCTACACCCTGTGATGTGGCCATTATAGTAAGAAAACTTATCTACTAAATATCCTGTACATCAAGAGTGTGACTGAATGCTCATGAAGGCAGACACAGTAACAATCTCTTGATTTTCCCATTCTCTTTGCCCTTCCATTTCCTATTATCCTATCCTGGCACTCTAAGGCAGGTTTTGGGGACATATCAGGTTGCTGGTTAATGATGATTAATGCATCAGCTATATTAATTTTGTCAAAATTTAATGAGGCAAGCATTCTTCCTGCATATTAGTGTGCTCTCTCTGAAACCAGAAGGGATCCCTGGCATCGCTACCAATGCCAGCTGGCAATCAGAGGAAGATGGTCCTCTGCTAATGAGGGAGAAAATCTATTCTTAGTTTGAAGTTTTCAAGGACTTTGCATGTCTGAAACAGACCACTTGATTTCTGTATGAAAAATACCTGTCAAACCTTTTTTCCTACCACTTATGTATTCTATATATTTGTATTTGAAAGCTCTGAGGGAAACCATTTTCTCCCAAAATGTCTGTGCACCTTCTGTCACAACTAAAGTCCTTTCAAAGTAATAAATTCCTTCTCCACCCCAAACCAAACATATGGCCAGAAGATTGTCAAGAGTCACTATGGACGGCATCACTGCAACACATGCTCGTGCTTTGCTTAGCTTTCATCATCCCTTCTTCTTGACAAGGAAGAACCTGTGGTAGGCAATGGCTCTCAAGATGAAGGGCATTAGCTAAGAGAGATTTTGCATAGAACTAACTTCATCATTCTGGAAAGATTCCAAATCAGCTCTTCAGAAGTACAGCAGGTAGTTGTCAACCATGGCATCTTCTTTCTTTTTCAGTCTTTGGGGAAAATCTCCCAACTCTGTGTCTGGAATACTAGAAAAAATGCAAAAATTGCAAGAATTAAACAAAGATCACTTTCTCTAGCTCGTGATCATTGTTACCATACATCACATCCACACATCCTTCATTATGTATGCATGCACAAGCAGCTACTCAAGCTCTTGAAACGAAAAGTACATCTAAATCAGTCATGTCAGGTGTGACTAGTTTGCTTTGTGACCATTAAGTCTTGCATCTACAGAATTGATTCTGTAATTGATTCTGATTTTAAAAATAAACTTGGGTTCTCATATTATCTGGTTCTCCAAAACCAGGAAGAATGTTCAGCAGTGTCTTTAAGTAGACTCTGTGAAACAAAATTTCTCCAATAGCTGAAAGAGAGAAAGATTCTATTGAGATAAAACTAACAAAAAGTGTCAAAATGGACAGCTGGTGTCAATTCCAGAAGGATTTAAAACTTTCACATGAAGCTTGGAAAAAACATATTATGTGAGCCAATATCTATGGAAAAGAGCCTTGTACTTAGCAAAAGTACATTGAATGATGTGCTTGAAATACGTGTATTACAATGCTCAGGAGCAAAGAATGCTGCATTAATTAAATACAGAAATACTATATTCCATCATATGATGTGTTTTGCTTTTTCCTGAGAGAGAAGTTCCAAATAAAAGTTAGAGTTCAGTGTTCTGATGAACTTGGATAAAAAGTTCATCTTTCAAATACGTAAATCTGTGAGCAAGACTTTATCGTGTCTTTTCTAAGATAATACAAATCAAATTAACGGAGGTTTCCTATTACAATTTCTATTTTAAAATAAGTCTTTGTAATCTATATAAGATATTTTCAATCACATTTATAAAATCAATACAGTGTATACTGTAGAAGAATTATATACAATTCTTTCTGGAGAAGGACTGCAAGAATAATTTGAGGGTCTGTATTTCAGCAGAGGCTAGCCTTGTGCTGCACACAGGTCTCACACAATTCAAATAAAGTTCCATGCCAAAGACATAGCACATGACTGGCAGTGAGGGTCTGCTGGCATTGCTGGGTAATCCAAACCCTGCCTTTGGGAGGAAGTGAGTCAGGGGAAGTTGTTGAGGCCAACAGCATCAGAATAGCTCAGGCACTCAGCCCAGTCATGTTCCACAATGAAGCAGTGAGCTCACAGGACAACCAAAGCAATCTCCTGCATTCCAGCCTTTCCAAATGAGTGCTCTTCTGCTTCTCTGTGCACCAGAAACACTGATGGCTCTTTGGCATAAGAAGTTTTCAATACACAGACCAGGTAGATTACAATCTGTTTCATATTCCAGGGACTTTTTTTTTACTTTTTTAAAATTTTTTTTTCTATTTTTTTCAACCTTTTTTCTTTTTGTCAGAAGGGCAAAACAAAAGGTATTAAGAAAGGAGCAATGACATAAAATAGGAGTTGGGTTGTGTTAGAGAATTTCAAGGATATTTAAATGTTACTGTGCTTAAGTCTTGGGCAGAATTCTTAGTTAACAGGTAAGTGCTCAAACTCAAAGCACACTTAGCAATTTAAGAGAGGCATTCTCAGAAATTATGAATGAGACTTAGGAAAAAACAAGGACTGATGGAGTAGATAAAAATTGTTGTCTAATTCAACTGGAATTGCCAATTCTGATTTTCCCTTCTGAAAAAAATCCAGAAGTAAACCACTAGGCTTTTATTTTAAGCACTCAATAATACACAGATTTACTTTCATCCTCTTCTTTCAGAACAAGGAACTATTTATCCTTATTTATCACATCTCAGGGAATCATCACACCAGAGAATCACACCTGCATCATCTGTCTTTGTCCTAGTAGTGCCATTTTCAAGAATATTCAAATATTCCTTCAGAAAAGGATGTACCCTGAGGGGGGCAGGCTCTTACATGAAATGTGGAAGATAGCTGTTCAAAACCTGAAGTACAGTAATAAAAAAAAATTACAGGAGCCTGGCTGGATCTTCTCCCTCCCTGCAAGAGCACTGATACCTTGACTGCTTTTCTCCTTCTACCTTTAATGTGCCTCAGTTATCCAAAAAAAGGTAGAATTCTTCATAATAAGGAACAATCATAACATATTTCATAGCAAAATAGGGCAAAAAAAAAGGAATCTCATTGTCCCATATTTTGCTTGAAGGCAACATCACTTCTAGCAGAAGTTGATTTGCTGCTTCTCTGCAGACAAGTTATCTGGGCTTTTCTTTCTATCAGGACACTGACATAAATCTGCCTTGTTATAACTAATTGTATCTATCTCCACATAAACACCAGCATCAGTTTACTCTGTTCCTCTTTGCAGCAGTGTTTACTGTTTGCTTGATCACTGCCAGCATTTTCCCTTGACTTTTCTCTTCCCTTTATCACCACATTCATTCGATATTTACACAATGTTTCCAAGTGCCTTATCATTCTTGTTAGCATTCTGTCTTCCCATGCTGTGCTTTCTACAGTTGTACCAGCTGTACCAGTTTTGAGATGCAGTGCAGTCCCTGAAAATGGATGTGGAATTGCAGCCAAGTCTTCCCAGCCTGGAACAGGAGGGAAGGATTACCTCTGACCTGTTTGTACGTCCTAGTGGGATGAGTGGGTCTCTTTTCTGAACAGCATGATATATGTTCATCTTTCAACTCACTGTAACTATCAGTTTTCTTCTTCTGTAGAAAAGCTCAGTACTCAGTTTGTATTTCTGCAGTGATCTGCCTCCCTGAAATGCTCATTTGTGCCCTTGTCCTCATCGAATTGAGGTCATGAACAATTTGAAATCTACAAAAGTCCTCCTAAAGGTGTTAATTCAAGATGTCTCTGTGATATCTGCAAACTTAATGAGCATATTTTCAATTCAACCAGATGATTTATTAATTAAAACCACAGTTCCTAGAGCAGAACTCTAGGAAGTCCCTCATTTACGAGTTCTGCTTTGATGAGTTTGCAAAGAGTTGAATACGCATATGAGTTTTCTTTTATAGTCTTCATTTTCATAATGTTCATATGACGATGGCATGTGAAAATGTAGAAAAAACTTTATTTAAATCAAGTAAGTGTTTTCTGCTTATTCTCCTTATATTCTGCTATATTTCTACTTAATGCATAACACCTATCATTGCAGGGCAAAAAAATCGATTTGGCAGAGCTTAATCTTGAGGATTTTTAAACAGGAACAAAACCACTCCATGTTGTCATTATTCATCCCTTTGTATTACAGGTGTTCACAAATATTGTATAATTTTCCAGTATTTTCACAGAAATGTAGGTTGACCTCCTCATCTACAAGTCCCACAAACATTTGCCCATCTCTGCTCCTCTGCAAACTCACTCATCCACCAGTTGTTCTCAAAGACATTAGAAAAAGGCAAAGATATTTTCAGGCAATTCTCTAATTACACTGAGGCGAAACCAGTTTTAACATGTACGTTACTCTAATAATTTTACCTCTTGTTTTTTCTGTCCTGACTCCTTCTACTTTTGTTATTAGTGCTAATAATTTTGCTAACCAGCTAATTGCACTTCATTTTTAAATTGCATTTTTAATTTAAAGAGGCATTAGGCATCATCTCTTAATGCCTTTCTCTCTGTTTAGGTCCACTTTGTTCTCTTGATATTTCAAACCTTAATAGAAGTTACTTCTTAATTTTTATGAGATTTGATATTGATTTCTTGGTTTGTGCCTTGCCTTTCTGATTCTGTCCTAACATGTCCATGCTATCCTTTCTTTCCCAACGTTTTTCTCCTGCGTTGTTTACGACTGTTCTTCCTCATCTTTAGAACAGAGTATTAGAGTAATTTAGGCTGGAAAGGACCTGTGGAGGTCATCTAACCCATGTCCAACATCAAAGTTTGATCAGGTTACTCAGGGCCTTGGTATGTCAAGACGGCCATTTATCTTGTGGCTTCTCTAAGAGGCATTTACAGCCTCATCAAGAATGACAAGTCCTGAACTGCCACATAAAATGCCCCTGGCTAAGTTGTGTTTGAGGTTCAATCTAGAAAGTGTATTCTGACTCCATCTGTTCTAGGTCCTGTCAATATGTCAGCATGAAAAATAATGCCCCTAGCTACTCTGCTGAGCCAACAGCAAGTGATTTCTGCAAACATCCAGATGCTCGTGTTTAAGTACCTCAGGAAATTTACTGATGAAAAATGCAGCACATATACCTTTCCAGACATCTCTAAGGACTTTCAGCAGCAAGGTCTGAGAGTACATGTGAATTTAGGCACTCAAATTTGGGCACAGGCACAGAAATCCTATGTGGAATCAGGCTCTTGATGGCATTAGTGCTACTTGGCATGTGCTAACCTATGCATTCCCTGATGTCTCTTGGCAGCTCTGAGACCCTTCTCATGGTTAGTCCAAGAAGGATTATCTATCTAGATTTCCCTTCGCTGGCTTGTTCTTTGGGACTTGATCCTGCAAGCCCTATCATATGTAAGTAATTGCAAAAAATACTTTGGGAGGTGAGACACTTTTGGGATGTTCAGAAAGGGATTAGATAAATTGATGGGCAACATGTCTGTAAACAGATACTTAGAGAAGTAGGCAGGGATGTGCTCTGTAACACAGAAAGATGGAAGAGTCACACTTATCCATTAATTATTTCTGTAAGCTTACTGTGTCCAAGACCAAGCATGTGGATGATGGACATAGACTATACATAACTGCTGTGATGTCTGTGTCATATTTGTTAAAGGAAGACATTTGGTTCAGGTCAATAGTTGCTGTCATGTATTAATTTTTATGGCAAAAGGGAATGTAAGGATGGCTGAGATTGATCCAATCTGTTCTTCCTAGTACTGCATTTCCTCAGGTACAACAGAATTAAGATCTTGAAGATGTGACCTAGGATTGCCACAGTGCTGAACCAATGGCAGTAAACTGGCCAAGAAGTGATATACAGGACAATGAGAACTTGACAAGTCTTATCATGTAATCTCTTTCAGAAATATCTGTTATACATTTCTTCACCATAGTTCAGCACGATGTTTGTTGGGATCACCAGTGTGCACTGACAGCTCAAGTGAAAAAGCTATTGGTCTAACTTGGACTCTTCAAATGAAAATAAGTTCTGTTATCAGTTACTATAAACTTGTAAATAAATCACAAAGAATTTCATTTCTGCTCCAGGTGGTTTTGATTAAAATAATCTCAAGATACTTAAACCCAAAAGCTATTACTAATTCCTTCCAAGAACTTGGTACAGTTGATAAGACCATTCTAGATCATGGCTTACTTAGAAGTTCTGGGGCATTGGAAAAGTCACATCAAGAAGTTTGACTAACAGTCTCATTTACAGCTCTCTATATACGTCAGTTTGAGTCACAGGCATGACTATTGTTTTGTGCACACACGCAGTTCTTGAATGTGCTATAACTAAGGTGACTCAGTGACTTTTTTCAGAACTACAAATGCAGCTATAATTTCTTTTTTATTAGATAGCTCTTGTTGGTCAGGAAAAAGAGAATTATTTGATCACATCAGGCAGTTTCTCTCCTGATTGTAAACTTCTTGCCTGACTTTCAGTTCAGGGACATTGTGAGCACATATTAATCTTCTGTCAAAGAATACCATACGTCTCAAGAAAGTGTCATTGTTTCTTCTAGTCTCGTATTACTCCCCTTATTTCCAACACATGACTTCACAAACAGCTTAGAAGTTCCAAAAAATGCTAAGCAAATTCACTGTTAACTAAAACAGGACATAAATATTGCACTGAACAGCTGGAATTCTGGAAAATAGTTTATGTGAAGTGTCACAAAATTCCTGGGACCATGGAAATGTCGAATTTGAGATGCTTGACTGAGAAAGCTCCACAATGAGAGGTGATAGTCCAAGCGTCTGCAGATTCTTTATAAAAACTTTATAAACTGTTGCTGCTGCTTGCATGAAATCAACTTCAGCAAAGACATATCCTCGGCCTGGAAAGACAACTAAATATCAGCACCCATGAGCATTGATGCTGCTTGAGTGTGCTCATGATATGAGGGGGGAAAGAAAGGAAAGTCTCCTAAGGCAACAACCTTTTCTTCCAAAATTAACGATTTTTATTTGGAGTCCCAACAGATACACCACCCACACTTTACCTCGTATGGCTCCATCACAGCCAACCCCACTTCTAACAGCCACCAGAGTACCAGTCCATGCTGAAGAATCCCTTTCCTAACTCATTTTCTTGACAAGCCATGCCAAGAAAATTTCACCTCTTTTCTACCAGCTCTAAGATGCTTCAGAAAAACCTGTTTGAACACTGGGGACTCAGGAAATGGCTTGCATTTTAAAAATTGTCTCATGAATGCTTTTGATTGTTTTATCATTTTGTATTCATTCAGTTACCCCAAAAATTTAATTTTAAAATCCCTAAAAGAAGCCTTTGTAATTAATAAAGAAATGGGGAGTTGTGGACACCTTGAAAGGCACTCTCAGTTAGAAAGATACGAGAGGTGTCTCCCTCAGTTATCTCCTTTTGATAACGAATCCTGTTCTAGCAGGTCAGAACAACCACTGTCTTGTTCCTTGGGTCAGCCCCATGCCCTCTCCCTGTCCGTCAGCCTTTTGGTCACTCCCATCCTGTTTCCTTGTTGGCCCCCATACCCTAATCCCATCCTTGTAACACCCCCATGTCCCTGGTATTGGTCTCTGATACTACTTCCCCCACCCCAAAACCCCCATGTGCTTAACCTGGACTCTCAGACCAACCCCTTTGCTTTTGTCTCTGAACTCCGGGACTGCACCCACGTGGCTGAAATAAACATCTCTGCAAAACCCCTGCAAAGGCCCTTCCTGCTTCTTCACCTGCTTCACCTCAACAACTACCCCAACCTCAACATGCTCACACACTACTTTCCAGCCAGTATAACGAATAATACAGCTCGTAAAGATGGTGCCAGTTGAGTGAACATTTAATAACTCCTTATTCCATTAAATACTCAGGCCTAGCATCAGCTGGATCAAGACTATATATGTTTATTTATTTATATACTATATAAATTTTTATATAGTATATAAACTTTTATATACGATATAAAGCCTTTCTGTAAATTGACATGACTTTTGGATCCAAATGGAGCAATCCTAGTGATCCAAAACCATCACAGGATTCCCTTCTCCAAAAGAAACTTCAATTAATTAACTGTTTAATAATTCATTGGCAGTCTTTGTTGGTAATTCTTCATTAACGGCATTGGAACCTTGGATGCTGATTTCTAATTCTCTTGTACCAATAAAAAGTGATTTCCTTGGAAAAAAAACTGCAGAAAAAGTCTCCCTAAGGCTTCTCATTATGTCAGCTTCTTTACCACAGTGTCCTTGAGGGTTGTATATTGCACAGGATGATTTCACAGCTTAAAACATGATAAAAGATTGAATCTCATCTCATCTCATTTATACAGTGGGTTTTTTAGACATCCAAAGCACTCATCAGCTCCCATTGAACAGAGCATGACTAGGCCACTATGGATGGACCTATCAAAATAGAATTAATTTATTATTGGCCATGTGGAATTTATTTAGAGACTGCTAGTGCACAATAACTTAAGTACATTCTATTTCTTAGTTATTATAGTAGTCAATAATACTTCAAAGTAATAAATGTAAAGCTTACACTTCCAGGCAAACGCTTATATTAGGCTGCTCTAACACATGATTGTTTTTCATAAATAATGTCATGACAGGTTGCCAGATTCTGTTATAAGCCAGCTAGTTCACACTTTACAAAAATTTTTTTCTCACTATTTTCTCTGAGTCTAAGCATATATATAAGTTGTCAGTTACCAGTTTCAAAACACAGATCTAAGATTACTTTTTCAGAGATTGTCTATCTAATCAGAACAGATTATATTTCTTATTCTAAACTTTTCCTCAGTGTTTAATTTTCAAATAATTTCCCCCAAAAAACAAGCAATACACTTTCCCTAAAAACCCACATGCTAACATCAATTCAGATGAAGCTTTATTTTGGATGATTCTTTGCAGGACAAGAGGGCATTTGGTAATCTTTTAATCTGCACGGTTTCTCTGAAATGTTGTCCAGATTAGTCTGCTGAAAAATTAAATGCAAGTGAGTTTTCTGCATGTTTTTTTAAAAATCTGATTAGAATGAGAAGGGTAAGACGCATTTTGCCATACAGAATCTCTGAATACTATCCTGCTTTCATTTCTGTCTTTGTTTGTATGTGCCAGATGAACTGCATGGAGAAGGAAGAGTATCAGCTCAGCCAAGGTTCTTTCCATACCTTGAGAAATGTCATGCTCTCTTTTAGGAGAGACCATTAGACTGCTTTGCATTTTGGAACATCACCAGGGTGCTTAAACATGGTACAGAAGTAGTCATCAGAGCCACTTACTTATTTCAAAAATCTCAAAAAATAAATTTGCAGATCTTCCTTTGTGCCACATAGCCCTGGCACATTCAAGAAATTATGTTAAAACATCTAGATTCCAGTTTACTTTAAATAACATATTATTGAGCCTTCGAGAATACCAAAGCAAATGAAATCTTAGTATATAAACATGCAGAAGTTATTAAGTGAAATTATGAGACACGAACAGAATACAGAGACAAAGGAGTGCAGTACAGACCTTTGTATTTCTTGGAGTGGCAGATCACAGGTAACCAACCTTGTATATAAGCATGTACCTTAAATGTCACACAGATGAATAACTGAGTGACCTTCACAGCCTAAAACAGTTTTGCAGCTGTGCAACAAGTTTCCGTAACAACAGGATACAATATTCAAGGTCATTACTGCTATTTAATACAGTGCAAATTTCTTTCCAGATGACTTTATCTCAATAGCTTCTATTTTACAAAAACAGCAGTTATTTTCTTTTTGAAAGTGAATCATTTGGAGTAATCATTTCATGGTTTTCTGATTTGCTGTTTTAAACAATCCCTGTGTTATTGCTAAGGAGAGAGTTTTCTGCATTCATTACCCTCAGTGCATCTCCAAAGCTTCTACTTCCAAACCACTGTCGTACCACGTTTTCCATGAAGGTCCATGGCTCTGCAAAAATCCCTTGTGAGAGGCCCAGAACAGTAAGCTGTCATTTTTCCACAGTCTGAGCACTAAACGCTTTTTTTTTGTACAGACAGCAGGGATGTGATCAGCCTGCGCTGGATGCAGAAACTTGCTCTTCACATACCCTCTTCTTCCTTTCACTTGCAGAATTATGGTTTGACTATTGCCCTTTGGACTGAGATTAGGTTTAGATGTCACACTCATCATGCTCGGAAACAACATGGTGTGAAAATGCATTTTACGCTTCCAACAGTCTGTAGTGTAAACAGACAAATCAGCATACAGTGTAAAAATAGCCTTTCACGTAACTACAAAAACGTGATAACAACAAGTGATTGCACAACATGCGATATGTCTTTTATTTATGCCACATTTCATGTTCTCCATGTTTTGCCTAATCACAAGTAGAAGACATCTGTCATTATTACTCCCTTTCTTCCTGCAAGAAATCCCTGCTTGTGGATATAACCATGGAAAATGCTTGTCCCAGCCAGAAACAGTGCAATGGGCCTCCAGTTTCTGATAGGCACTCCCTCCTCCTCAGGAAAATGTCTTGTAGTAAAATAAATGTGTTTGTGCAGTGGTGACTATCTGTCACTGTAGACCCTGACACAGGCATTAAAGCATCTGCCATTTAGAACTGTGTCTCATAACTGGCCAACATGAGAGCTGCAATGAAACCCTATCTTACCATACTGAACTGGAGAAGTCTGTTTAGTTAGCAAGGTTGCACCTCTCAGATACTAACAGGACTGTAACTGATATGAACACTAAAGTCCATATCCAATCAAAGGCAAACAGCAATAATTTGGAACAGCTATACAGTCAAGACCTCTGTGAATAAGAATTTTTAAATCTCCCCCTACAAAGACAGTAAATTTATACAAAGTTGTCCTTTGCAGGTCTCTGCCTTTCTGGCTCCCCAGCTCCATAGCACATATAACATTGTTCACTACCCCATTTGTAAAACTTACATGTGAGGAATGGTTGCTACCATGTGCTTATATGTTCTTCAAAGTCTCACATACTTATATACAAGCACTGGCATGCACTGTACACACACTTCCTCTAGTCAGTTCCTAAATCTCCAGTGACAATGCATGTGACATTGTGGATATGCAAATAATATCAAATCCTTAGACAGGTAGAATTTGAATAGGGTCAAGTAAGCAAAAAAATTCTAGGTAAACAAAATTCAGATAAGTCTAACAACACATATAAATTAAAATCAATAATTAAGTTGGGCCGTGTTATTCCTACTGACCCGTGAAATTCATTTTAAGGCAAGAAGAAAGAACGAAATTCAGCTAAGAAGTGCTGCTACATACCACAAGCCATGAAGCTCCATATGCTTTGTTCAGTAGCAGGAATTTTTACTATTGTTATTACTTCCATGAATGTCAGAAAGGTTCTTTTGCTTAAATTTCCCATAGGTCATTGTCAGCATAAAAAATGCTGATCCCTTGTAGAGCCTCCACTGCCCAGACTTTGAAGAAAACTTATGGAAAATCTCTTATCTCCATTTACCAAACATTTCTGTAAGATGTTGTAGATTCAGGAATTGATACATGCTTTTTAACAGACTACCAGTCTTTGGTGTGCCAACTCTCCCCTTACACATCTGTCAGCCATTTCAAACATCCTGCAAAGCAGATGCTTAAAATATCTTTCTGAAGGGAAAGGAGGGATGAAGTTTCTAATCCTCCATTTGCAATCCTCGGCATAATATTCTATTTCAGCAGCAAATCACACTTCTCTAGCTGTTCCCTTAAAACTGACTACAAGTGTCAGTGATCACATAGGTGAGCCAGGTACAGATCTGTCAAGCCTGGCAGTGCTGAAGACCCAGGATCCCCTTTACATTTCAGGGTGCCTTCCAAATTAGTTTCTCATGAACAGAACCCAGATGATACATCCTTGAGAGCACCCTGTAAGGAGAATGGAGAGTGCAGTAAATCAGGGCTAGTCAGAGATTTGCTTGTCAAAGGCATTCCTGACAAAGTGAAATGAACATGTAAACACATCCTGGGTGTATCTGAGTGTACCTACTGACACATCATGAGGAATGACAGACAATTAACCCTCTAACAGCTTAGACTGGTGTCTTAATTATGTTACCACATAGGATACAAGCCCCAGTATGCCCATAGCTGGAGCCACACCGGTAACCTGCACTTCATAAATCTGCAAGAAGCAATTTAACAATCATTACCCTTGTAGCCAAAGTACCTACCCATTCTCAAAGCAGGTACTGTTAGAGTAGAATAGGGCTATAATTAGGGCTGAAAATTTCACCTTTACCCAGGTGCCCTTTTGCAGTGACACAAAGGAATGGATACGACGGATCCTCACTGATAACCAACGCCAAAGAGATCAAAAACTTAACATGCACAGTGTCTGTGGCTGGAAGAATCTTGAGAACAGTGAAGGAGAAAAATTAGATATTTGTAATGGTATAAAGTGTTAAGTGGGTCCTAGCTGACAAAATAGCTCTCTGTAATTCTGGACTAAATATCTGCTTGAACCTTAAGGTGTCAAGAGGAACTCAGGCAGTTCCAGGCTTATTATTCAAACACAGTTATCCAGAAAAATTGTACGTGAAAAAGTGAATTTGGAGGGCTCTAACTCCAGGAGACCAGCTGTGACTCAAAATGCAGTGTATCTTTCTTGGATTTGGTTATCCTGACCACTTACTGAATTTACAACTCACTGACTTTCTGAAATACTTCCTTGGTAAGGATAATAGACCTTGTAGACCAAATACAGCACATCATGATTTTACTTGTGTAAATATGCTGAAAGTATATTTTCAGAGGAGCTACCATGCATAGAGGCATGAACAACTGAATAAAGAACTGGCTTCAGAGTAAGCTTTTCTGTGAGGTTCTACCAAGCTGACTGAAATTACAAGCAGACTTCAAGCAGACCCTCCTTTCAATTCTATGTCCAGTTGTTCTTATTCACATTTCCTCTTATGTCTTTGTGCTTATATCTAACATGATCAGGAATACAAAGCGTGAAGAGAAAAAAAGACTGGTACCAACTTTTGAATCCTCCACTTGATTCAGTTTTGTAACAGAGAACATCTCTGAGGATATTTTATTCATATGTGCTAGGGCTGTTGGCTAGATGTGTTACAAAAACCAAGGAGCTGGAATGGGAGATGCAGCAAAATTCAAGTTTATTTTATGATGGGGAAACTGATCATCTTCATTCAAAATAAAATTTATTTTCAGTTATTAGGAGTATTGCTCCTATCAGTTAGTCCCAGAAAGGACTAATTATGCTGTGCCCACATCATTGTGAGGAACTGAATCTGTTTACTCTGTAACTAAGTGCTGGAAAGAAAGAATGTATTTTGCTTCCTGTTTAAAAAAAATCTGTTGAAAGCAGCAGGAGCATCTGGCTCCTAAACTTACAGTTTCCCAACTCACTGAGTCCACTTAAAGCTCTTGAAAGGACAACAACAATTTGGTAATTATCTCTCCCTTAAACTAAATTTTCATTTGTGCACCTTACCAGTAGACTGATCTTGCCTGTCTTGTTCCAAACATTCCCAGGGTAGCATTGAAGAAACAAAAGATTAAAAGAAAAAAAACAAGTGCAGTAAATGTGAAAAAAAAACAACAAACAATCAGCACACTTTTGATTTGAGGAGTTCGGGGTTTTTTGTTTGTTGGAGGGGGTTGTTTGTGTTTGTTTGGTTGGGGTTTTTCATTACTATTATTACTAATGCTATGCGATGAAAATTGCTGTTTTACCCAAAAGCTTGCAAAGGGGTAGCTTCTCCGTGGATAGCAAATTAAATCAGAGACACAAGGGATGTGTAAAGGTCAACATTATATCCCTCTTTAAAGGTAGAAAATTAAATTACAGGAAAAGTAAGTGACTGGTCAAAGGTCAAAGAGAAAGCAAGTTGCAAAACATGGAAACTGAGAAACTGTTTCTTATGTTCAGTGCCCTAACTGCCAGACTGCCCTTTCTTTAATCTGAAGAGAGAAAAAACCTCAGTGATGCAATAGTATCAAAATTAGTTTCGCTGAGAACAGTCTGAATTGCTCTGTCTCATCCAAAACTGGATATTGTTCTGCCTCATTAAAGCAGAAATGAGATCCACTCCAACAACATGGATGGGGTGAAAACAAAACCACAACTACTCTTAATGCTAAAGATTTTTGTACTGCAAAAAATTGGTTTGCAGTTTTGGAGAAACAGTCGAATCAATGATTAATTTCATTGTAGCTTTAGAGAAATGAACAATACCACCACACTTGCCTTCAGAAAGCTGATTTGGAGCTTTTGGAGCTGTTTGGAGCTACACTTGAGAGCTTGGGAGACCATTGCAGGTACTCCATCTTAATGTATTATTGTTTCTATAAACAGCTTACACATGTGTATATACACAAACACACAGGAATATACTTACTTATCTACATAAATATACATACATATGCCTGTGTGTGGGCATACAGATATGGACGTACACATACACATATTACACACACATATATATAATCACATAAGCATAAAGGCATTACCATTTGAATTATGGTATTCAAAGAACAAAAGGCAGTGCAGGAAAAGAAGCAAAGAGGCCATTTTCCCAATCCTTTCTTTATGTGACACACTTCCAGACATGATGTGGCATTACAGTATAAGCTAACACAGACTGGTCAAAAGCTCAATTTCTGTCTCTGTGTCTAGGAAGCTCTCTATACCCTGCCAGGCCCAAGGGATTAAACTTCAGTTACACCATATGGCTGGGCTTTCCTCGCCCTAAACAGTGTCAAGGACAAGGGCTGTCCGGAGAGCCCCATCACACTGTAACCCAGTCACCTGGAATCACTCCTGTCACCTCATGGGCAACGTGGGAAAGTTCACACGGAAAGGCTAAGCCGAGGTGCACTATCTGTGGGTGCCTCATCATCGCAGCACAGCTCTGCCTTGGCAACCTTCCCCATGTGTGTGGAGGAGCAGCGAGCTTGGCTCCTAACCTTGGGCTGGCCCGGGTGGCTTGGGTCACAGGAATGGCACGCTGCAAGGGGAAGGTGGCGGGCGGTGGAAATAGCAGGGGCTTCTACTGAAAATATTAACCCGTCTATTTGGAAAGTGATGGCTGCCTCTGAAATCTCTCCTTCTACATCTATACTTAGCCCCGGGCGGGGCGGGCTGGGCTGGGGGAGGGCTCCGTGCGCAGCCCCGCGCCTTTGTCCTCCAGCCGTGCGCCCGGGGCCGCCCGCCGCCCCGGGTCGCTGCTCCCGAGCCCCCACCTCGCGTCCCTTCGCTGCGCCCCCAACTCACGGCACCGAACTCACGGGAGGGTGCAAAGTTGGGTCAGAATTTTTTTCCTCTTGTTTCTGTTGTTGTTGTTGTTGGGGGGGGGGGGTTTATGGCGTTTTCTGGTTTTAGAGCTTTTTTGGGGAGTTTTTTATTTTTTTCTTCTTTTCTAATTTGTCTCCCACCTCTCGTGTCCCCCTCCCCCTTCTAAATAGGAGATGTTCTCAGGACAGCGCCCGGGAGACTGGCTGGAATCAGTTTTGGAGGGTGATACACCGCGACAGCTAAAAGTTGGATAGGGTTTCAGCAGCTCCTATATAAAGCAGGGGGGACTTATGTCACTGCACTAATTAAATTCCATCTGGGTTGTTCCTCGGGGTGTTTTTGAGATTGCCACCCAACTCAAGCAGGCAGAGAGGCCCAGGGACAGCATGATGGACCTTTTTGAAACTGGCTCCTATTTCTTCTACTTGGATGGGGAGAATGGAGCCCTGCAGCAGCTGGAAATGGCTGAAGGATCCCCGCTGTACCCAGGGAGCGATGGCACCTTGTCTCCTTGTCAGGACCAAATGCAGCCAGAGGCCGGCAGTGACAGCAGCGGAGAGGAACATGTGCTGGCACCCCCGGGACTACAACCCCCTCACTTCCCCGGCCAGTGTTTGATCTGGGCTTGTAAAACTTGCAAGAGAAAGTCGGCCCCCACGGACAGACGGAAAGCAGCCACCCTGCGGGAGAGGAGAAGGCTGAAGAAGATCAACGAAGCCTTCGAGGCTCTGAAAAGGCGGACTGTGGCGAACCCCAACCAGAGGCTGCCCAAGGTGGAGATACTGAGGAGCGCCATCAGCTACATCGAGAGGCTGCAGGACCTCTTGCACAGGCTGGATCAGCAGGAGAAAATGCAGGAGATCGGGGGGGACCCCTTCAGCTTCAGCCCCAAGCAGGGAAATGTAAGCACTGCCGCTTGGCCCCTCCGCCGCCACGGCAGCGCCCGTCCCCTCCCTCCTCCTCCTCCTCGGCAGGGCCGCTGCGGGGTCGGGAGGGCTGGCGGGCGCGGAGGGCGCTCCTCGGGGAACCTGCCAGTCCTCGGGCCTCCAGAGGTCCGCCAGCCCGGCCCGGCCCGGCCCAGCCGGGGAGCCGCGGCTGCCCCACTAACACCCGTCCTCTCCCCGTGTCTCCCCGCCCCCGCCTGTGTGCCGCAGATCCCCAGTTCGGACTTCCTGAGCACCTGCAGCTCCGACTGGCAAAGCGTTTCTGACCATTCCCGAGCCCTAGGAGTCAGCCCCAAAGAAGGTAATTCGCCCTGCCGGCCCTGCTCGCCCCTTCCCTCGCCCCGACGGCCGCGTTCCCAGCGCTCCGCCTCTCACGCTCCCTCCTTTGCCCGGGCTCTCCGGCAGCCGGGAGCCCCCGGCTACAGGCCCGGCGAGGAGAAGCGGTCTGCTCTTTAATGCCTTTTCTCTTGTTGAGCAGGAGTCTCCGTTGTCGAGTCGTCGGCCTCCAGCAGCCTTCGCTGCCTCTCTTCAATAGTGGACAGTATTTCTTCCGACGATCCCAAACTGCCCAGCGCGGAGGAAGCGGTGGAGAAATAAACCGGGTTTTGTGGTAGTGTATTTAACGGAGATGGAGCCTCCACTCTCTCTTCTTAACTAAGTAACGAAGCAAATTCACACAGTGGAAAGCCCAAGCAGGGGCTAAGATGGAATCAAGGTACACCTACTCCAAAGAAAATGGCTCCCACTGACGCGAGCCAGACAGACTTTCCCCTTCCCTTCTTCTTTTTTCCCCCGAATTCTGTTTTCTTTAAATTGTGTTGCATAAACCACCCTCCTTTTATTATTTTTTTTTTAATTTAAGATATTTACCTGTGTACCGGTGATCCGCTTTGTCTGAGACTCACCGGGAAGTTCATTCCTGTCTGGGTGAAGCTCTTGGTTGCATTGCGTGTGAGTCATATTTAAAGAGTCCCCACCTCATTTTGTTCCTGTAAATAATTTCAGTACTGTCTTTTCTTTTGTAAACATAACATATATATTTAAATGGTGGAATGTGATATTGTATATAAGAACAGATGGATTTCTTAGATTGTAAAATAAAGCTCTTTGTGTTACAGTGTTTTCCTCCCGTCCTCTTAATTTCATAAAATAACCCGATCCCGGAGTTAAAACCTGCCATGACTTCAGCGAGATGAAGACCAGAAGTGTCAGACCCACGTAGCAGAAGCACGACCCGTGTGACTGGAAGCAGGACACGGGATAGATTTTTCCTTCGTTCACTTCTCTAAGGATCCTCTCTCCCCCTTTCTAAAGGGCCGCACCCGCGGTGTGAATTCCCCGTCTCCCGGTGGGCTCCCGGGTGGGGTGTACGGACAGGACCCGCCCGGTTCCTCGCCGTGCTTGCGGAACGCACGTCCCCCTGGAAAGCGATATTGCCCCCCTAAAATGTCCAACAGTGCCGCTCGAGTACTTTGTCAGGCAAATATGCTTCGCCAGCCTTGCCCTGCACGTGGAAGGTGAGGTTAGAAAAGGGGCATGAAAGAAAATACCCCCACCAGTCGTCCCCCCCCACTCCCCGACCTGCTGCCCCGATCCTTGAGCTGGGAGAGTCTCAGTGCATCTCACCTTCTTCTCTCGGCACCGAGGACTTGAACGCAAGGCTTGTCTGCGGCAAAAATGACAGGCCTGCTGCACTAATGGGGCAGCAACTGGCTGTGACAGGAGCCCGCTCCCTCTGGGGCTGGAGGGAGCTGTAGCTTCTTCCCAGGAAAGGTAACTCCCCTTGACTTCCTTGAGCCTGAGGGAGAGGAGAATGGGGTCCTTCAGGGAGGAAAGAGTTAAGGGACGGAATGAGTTTGGAGGTGGGGGGGAGTAATAGCATATGAAGCCTTTCACTCAGTGATGTAAAAAAACACAGCCTCTCTGAGGATGGTGGAACGGAGCTGCTCACAGTCAGAGCGTTACGGTTTGTAATAGATTGCACCCCCGGGAAGGGGCGACCACCAGGGAACAGCACATTCTGCCCCTGGCATACACACAGGGCTCGATGGACAACCTGCACAAGTAAACAGAGGACACTTCAACTCTACCCCGCGTGCGGTCTCCTCGTCAACTTTAGCCCTTGATTTATTCTTTGTTTCTGTTTATTGAAAGATGGCAGTCGCGTTTCGAGAAGGTCTCCCCCTTCCTGGCCATCTGGGGCACGGGGATACCCATCTGAAGTGGAAGCTCTGGGTAGAGCCTGCCCTACGAGCTGGCGCTCCAATCGCCCGTGCCTTCCTACCACGCTTTCTGCGCTGCTGTGGCTAGCCAGGTTTTTAAACCAGTCATGTGCTAGCTCTAATTGCTCTCTAATGAGAGACTCCTGTGCAAGGAGAAATTACTGAGGGACAGTGTGGTGCGCACGGTGATGCAACCGTTTCCCCATATTTTCTCCTTTCAAATTACACCCCGTTGCCTCGGGGAACCCTCGGGCCCCGCAAAAAGCGGCACGTCAGGGAGCGCGGGGCCCTGCGTGCCGCCTCTGAGACCTGGCACCAGAGAGAAGACGGTGCAGCTCGCTTCTATAGCGAAGGTATTTGCACAGCAAGAGAGTATTTCAGGTCGGGCTAGCAGCTCGTCGCCTTCCTTCCTAATTTGTTTTCAAACCCCTCAGCGTGCGCGGGAAGAGCTACACACAGTTCACACGGCGATCCGAGCCCCGCGGGACCCGCTGTCCGCATCAGGGCAGGAGCCGTGCTGAGCCACCCCTCAAAGCCACATGTCGCGCCCACACAGGGGCAGCCGACTGTCAGATTTACATGCAGCCGGGCATTCACCTCAACAAGCCTCCCGTCCTCCCGGCAGGACCCCCACGGCTGCGTCTCCTCCAGCAGCAGGGTAACTTGAGCGATTGTTTGGAGTAAGTTTGCCCAAAGGAGAGTTTTTTCATTAAATAAAGAAAATACCTCCCGAAGAGACTCTCCGTGACCCCCGCGGCTGCAGCTGACATGCCGGGCTTCCCAGTGAAGGTCGTCAGTGTGTTTGCAATTAAAATGTTTGTATTAGATATTAATAACGATAATCTTTATTTAAGTCCCCAGCTAAAGCAAACAGGGCCCTGGAATCACAAAATCAAAGAGCAATAACTGGGTAAAGACAAGAGGTTTGTGATTTAATGAAGTCTTTTTCCGGAGGGATCACGCACAAAGTCATCGAAGTTTTTACGCAAATGAGAGTACCCCTGCCGCTCCCTCCTCCCGTCTGCGGGCTGGAAATCCCATGCTCAACACAGCCTCCCTCCCCTCTACCTGCTCCGCTCCCCCGGGAGCCAACCACCTGCTCGCTCTCGCAGGAGCGGAGGGATGCGGGGCTCCGCCGGCCCGCGGTGCGGGGTGCCCGGCGCGGCGTGGCAGAGCTCCGCCGCCCGCCCGAGGTGCCTGCGGCTCCGGGAACGGTGGCAGGAAGGCGGAGGAAGGGGGGAATGGGGTGCCTGTCTGCACTGCTGCCACGCTGGACACCGCTTTCCTCTGAAGTGATGTGACCGAGCATTTAAAGCCTTGTTTTTAGTTTGAGGTTTTTGGTGGTTTTGTTTGTTTTTTCGGTTTTTTGTTTGTTTGGGTTTGGGTTTTTTGTTTGTTTGTTTTGTTTTTATTTGTTTTGTTTTGGTTTGGTTTTTTGGGGTTTTTTTTCTGTTTGGGTTTTTTTTCCCCCTTTTGTTTTGTTGGGGTTTTTTTTGTTTTTTTGTTTTTTTTTTTTTGGTTGGTTAGCTTTGGCTTTTATTTTGTGGATGTTTATTTTCCTCGGTGAAATCGCCCGCAATCCAGGGAAGGAAGCGGACAGCCAGCAGCAGGCTTAGCTCGTTCTCTGAGCTCGAAGTCAAGGCGGTCAAGACGGGGCACAGCAACTATTTCCACGGGAAAATTCCTGCGTGGACCACTTTGGGGACCCTGTACGATTATTCCACAGTTTCCCTCTTTCTGTGGAGAATGAACTAGGGATGGGTGTAGGGGGCAGGGAGGGAGGAGGTTGAATAATTGAACCATGTGCTCGCCGGGACATCCCTCCGATAGCAGGAACTAGCAACTTTTCCCAGTCTCAAGGCTGCTAAAAACCCCCTCGTGTCCCTTTGATCTCTCCTGGGAGTCCCGGGGAGCCAGCAGAGGCCAATGCCTTCTTCAGCTGTCCTCTCTACAATTCCCTCTGGCAGGTACTAATGTGTTTACTTAGGTGCGCCCCGTTCCCAGCACTGGGGGGAACCAAACTTTTCTCACACGGCTGGAAGCGCCCGGCCTCACCAGCCCGACTGGGAAGCAATTTTGTTGTGGGGGCACCACGGAGGAGCCACTCGCTGCCGTTACCGGCACGCCCGGGCGGCAGGAGCCGAGCGGAGCGGGGCCGAGAGGCTCGGCAGCACGAAGCTACGCGCCGTGCACCGGGCCCGGGTGTGCGCTCCGCCGAGGCCGGCCGGGCACAGCGCAAAGCGCTCCGGAAGGGCCTCGGGGGCGCTCGGAGGGACCACAAACACCTCTCGCCCCCTCAGTCCGGTAACTTGCAGTTTCGGTAGAATTTTCTTCTCTTAAATAGAAAGGCGTGGGATTTGGGAAAAGATGGCATGTTCTGCAAGCGGTGCCCACATGGGATTGAATCCCTCCAGGAATAGGTGCGGCACGGCAATTCCTGAGGAGTGGGGAGGTCTGGGGTGAGGAACACCATTTAAAGGAATCTTGATACGTTCACCACTTTCTTTCTGCCAGTCCACTGGCAGACACTGTCTGATGCTAAGGCTGTTCCCGCTTTCCAGACTTGAGCCTCCTGAAATGCAGCACTGTCGTCCCCCGCCCCCCACCCCGCCCTGCGCCAGCAGCCTCATTAGCCAGCCTTGTAGTTCGTGTTTTCTCCCCCCTTTCTTTAGTTCCACTCGCCTACTGCATTTTTGCAAATTTGTTTTGAGATCACTTTACCAGAGGAGCCAGGGGCTCCTTAAGGGATACTAATTACTGATTTTTTTTTTCTTCCTGAGTGACAGGCCTTTGCATGGTTTTTCCCATTTCCCCAAAAATATTCAAAGAAAAAGGAAAAAATGAAAGATTTTTTTCCCATCTCTTCAAAGACTTTTGGGGAAAAGAAGGTTTCTTAACAGCCCTAGGTCCGCTGAGTTAAAAGTCAAATCTGCAAGCTAAAGCTCTGCATGCCAGGAGAGTGGGACTGAGGGCTTGGCGTTGTGCACCGAGAGATCTACAGTGCATACTTGGAGAGAAACCAAGCATGCACCAACCCAGAAAGGTGATCGGAACTGCAACCGGCACTTTAAAGATCAAGTTTATTTGTGCACGAAGCATAAATATGTAAACAGTTCTATTTTGCCAGCTCAAACGTGGTAAATGAAATTGTGTGCGTATGTGTATGTGTGCGTGTGTGTGTGCACGCCACAGCCCAGTGAAGAGTTCAAGTTACTGTCGAGCAGAACCCCTCCTGACTGATGGTGTCTTAGGAAAATAGGAACCGTCCTGTTTCAGATGTGGCCCAACAAAACACCAACCTGCACTTCAGAGCGGCTGAAGTATTGAAATTCTGAGCTTTCCCATTTTGTAACTTTACTCCTTTATCAACTCCCTGCTTTTCATACAGTATTCATTTCAAAGGGGGCTCCCCGTGTTTATGGCCCCAAATAAACCAAAGCAGTGCAGATGTAGCCTTCCTCAGCTTTTAGATGATTTTTTTATTTTTTTCGTAGGAAAAAGGGTGGGTGCATGGTTGATTTTTAGGAAAAATTTTAGCCTAAGCGTGGAAATCTGCCTTTGGGAGCTCGGGCGTGGTGGTAGTGGGGAAGCATGGATGGATTCCCTCCAGCCCCAGCACAGGCCGAGCTGCTTGCCTTTCTCCTCCTTGCCCGTGCGGATCGGAGTGCTTCCCGGCGGTGTGCGCTGCCACAGGGCATCACTCTCAGGAGACACTTCCCTACTCGCCTTGGTCACTTGATCAGCAGCTCCTGGAGACAAGCAGCTCGCCGTGCCATCACATTACCTCTTCCTGAAGAGAGGGTAACTGAAGGCGCCTTTTTCCTGGGCACACAAACCGGCTCCGTAGCGTTTAAACCATTGCTGGGTCATTTGCTCTCCGTTTGAGTTAGGCTAGGTCAGATAATTTTATTCCCAGGTAGGGAAGGTTTCCTTTGCCTTCTCATAATATTTTCCTCAGCTGCAAAAGCCACCTGGATGAAACCAAAGGATTCCTGCGCGTTAGCAAATGCCTGTTAAATGGCTTCATTACCACTCTAATGACCCTTGCACCGCTCCGCTCGGCTACTGCTGCGGCTGGGGCTCTGCAAGGCTTTTGTCCCCTTGTGTAAAGTTACTTAGGGATTGCGGGGTTAGAAATTTTACACTTCCAGGAGGGGTTTGTTGCACTGGCAGCTGGGACGCATCTGTAACGGTACAAGTTTGCCTGAAAGCAGAAAATTAGCAAGCCAAGGCACTGCTTGACTGTTGTGTCCCTAGCAGCTCCAGGTCACAAGTGTAGGAGAGAGACTTGGAAGGGGATTTGTCTCGGAGCAAACACATACACTTTGCTTTTGTGAGTACCATTCCTTGTGATCCGATCCGACAGCACTAAAATCTGGTTTCGCTTCTCGTCTCCTCTGGCCACAAGTAGCCGTGCATTGTCGTCCCCCAGTTTGTAAATTTGAACGGTCGGTGGCACAACTTTAATTATTGGACAAAGCTCTCCTCGAGATAAATAAACACATCTTAGGTCTAAGAAGAAGGTTACAGTGTTTCAGGCTAGACCTGGATCACGGGCTGTGGGAAATAAAGATATGCAAGTAGATGTAGGTGTCCCTCCCGAAGAAAAGTGTGATGGAAAACTGGAGGTGGGATCACCGGGACAAGGAAGGACTGACTCTGTAGGAGCCACTGACAAGCGGTTCGTGCTCTTCCACTGCCCCTCTTTCCATATCAAACTGCAAATTCACAGGCTTCGTTGAAAATTCAGAGATGTCGCTGCCAGTTCTTGGGAGGTCGTTCATTAGAAAAGTGCCCATCTCTCGGCGCTCCAAAGGAGCGGTGCGGAGCAAATTGTCTCCTGGGGACTGGAGGGGGCTTGCCCAGACAGCTCCCGGCAGGGGCTGTGGTGGGATATGCTAATAAAACTGGCCGCTGCGGACCAGCCTCCCTTTCCATGTATATATAAGGGCCCCCCGCATCAGCCGAAGGACACTTGTTCTCGGGTCGCTAATTACTGAGGGAATTGCCCCAGCGCGCTGCGGAGCGCCTCGCCGAGAGCCGGTGGCCGCCGTCCCGCACTGACGCCTCCGCAGCAGGGATGGAGGTGATGGACAGCTGCAAGTTCTCCCCGTCCGAGCTCTTCTACGACAGCTCCTGCCTCTCCTCCCCGGAGGGCGAGTTCCCCGAGGATTTTGAGCCCAGGGATCTGCCTCCTTTCAGCACCCACGGGCCCCCCGAGCCCGCCTGCTCCGAGGAAGAGGAGCATGTCCGAGCCCCCACTGGCCACCACCAAGCTGGTCACTGCCTCATGTGGGCTTGCAAAGCCTGCAAAAGAAAATCCACCACAATGGACCGGCGGAAGGCAGCCACCATGAGGGAGAGGAGGAGGCTGAAGAAAGTGAACCAGGCTTTTGAGACCCTGAAGAGATGCACCACTGCCAACCCCAACCAAAGGCTCCCCAAAGTAGAGATCCTGAGAAACGCCATCAGATACATTGAGAGCCTCCAGGAGCTCTTGAGGGAACAGGTAGAAAACTACTATCACCTGCCGGGACAGAGTTGCTCCGAACCGACCAGCCCCACTTCCAGCTGCTCCGATGGGATGGTAAGACAGAGGCAGGACCCATAGGGCTGTGGGGACCCCAGGAAAACTCCCGGGTAGGTCCCCCTCGGCCCAACGCCGTGCGACCAGTCCCATGGGTGTGGGACAGGCCGAACGCATCCGGACATCAGGAAAAGGCGGGCGGTTTGCCTTAGAACAGGCCCCCTCCCAGATTTGCCTTAGAACAGGCCCTTCCCAGGTTTTTCTCTGAGCACGCACGTGGGTTTCTGGGGATGCAAGGGGGCTGGTAGCGCTGCCCGAGGGCTCCCTGCAGGCACCCCAGCCCCCGGGGTCCCGGCGTGCCCTCTGCTGACTTCCGAGCGGTAAGGCTGGGGGCGATGGGGGAGATGGGGAAGATGGGGAAGGCGCTGCCCAGCGCAAGCAGCCTGGCTGGGGAGCGGCTGCTTCGCTCCCTCCCGCCGGCCTTTATGGCCCTTTCCCTTCTCGGGGAGAGTCCCGCTGGCCCTGGGGAAAGGGCGGCAGGGCCGGCACTCGCCCCTCGCTGTTTTGCAGGCCGACTGTGGCAGCCCCGTTTGGTCGGCGGGAGGCAGCAGCTTCGACGCCGTCTACTGCGCCGAGATGGCCCACGGTAAGCCCGACTGGACCCGGCGCGGCCCGGGGGGCAGAGGCGGGGCCCGGGGACCCCCCCTTTCCCCGAAGCACTGGGGCAGGCAGCACGGCACCCGCGGTAATGCTGCCGTGTCCCCCTCCCTCCCTCCCCTCGGCGCAGGGTACGCCGCCGATCAGAGCAGCGCCCTGTCCAGCCTGGACTGCCTCTCCAGCATCGTGGACCGTCTCTCCCCGGCGGAGGAACCAGGGCTGTCTCTCCGTGACGCCGACTCCCTCTCGCCCAGCGCCAGCATCGACTCGGGGCCGGAGACGCCCGGGACGCCGCTGCCCCGACGGACCTACCAGGCGCTATGAGGGGCCGGAGGGCTGGCACCCCCCGCGCCCGGCCGCCTCCCGCGAACGCTTTTCGGGCGAGAGGGGCAGCCCCGGAGCCCCTCGGGCCGCCGCTTCCCTCTGGGGCTGCAGGCAAAGCGCCCCGCCGGCCCCCGGCCCGGGATCTCCCGCATCCCTGCAGGGCAGGCAGACCCCGGGGCTCGGGACACGCGCTGCCCTGGAATCCCCGCTGCAAATAAAACGTGCTGTGATTCCACTAGTGTGTATCTGAGGCCACTCATGGAGCAACAAAAATGTGGAAGTTTAAATTCTCACTCTGTATGTCCTGTTACCGGCGGAGTTTCCTCTATTTTCTGCAAAAATAAAAAGTGATATTTCACAGTCATATTTTTCTCTCCTCCTCACCTTCCCTTCCCGTCCACCCCTGCAAAGCTCATGTTTCTCTACTGGGTTTGAAGATGGACTGTATATTCCAGAATTTGACCCTAAAATTGCATACTGACTCTGCTCTTAAAACAGCTGCATGATCTAGCTCTGATGCTGTGCTGGAGAATTTTACTCGCTGCTCTGGCAGAGAGACAAATTTAGTAAAGTTACTAAGAACAAACCACATGTATCTCTTTCACAAGCCACGAGGTATTATTTCACAATATTCAGAAAGCAATAGGGATTTATTTGCTCCTAATGACTTTGGTCTTACTGACCAGGATGCAAATTCATTACTCTACATGGCTGTGGAAATAACCAAATCTTTATGTGCTCACAGATTTAACAAGTATTTCCTTCAGGCACTAAATTAGATCTATCTACCATGAAAAATTTCCATCTTTTTGCACTCCTCTGGCTATAATTCAAAATTTTCTTAGCCAACTCTCCCCACCCCACCCCCTCAACCCCCCCAAGAAGATATGAGATGGAGAGATGGGCTCTTTCAGTTCATACAGAAATGGTTCATATGATACATACTCTGAGTGGGAAGGGACATTTACACCTCACTATTGTGGGATAAGGATGTATTTGCCATTTGTGTTTGTGTTGCTAGTATTCGGTGGCCAAGGGGCCTGGCAGTGGTATTTCACCTCTGATGAATCTTTCACTTGAACCCAGCCCAGCTGAGTCAGCTCACCAAAAGTGACCTGGCTGGCCTTTGGCAGCAACTCTGACCCAAAGATGAAAGAAGCCTTTGCTTTGGGATGGCTCTGTCCCTGTAGCACACCGAGGGTCTCTGTCCCCCCCACAAGGGGCCACAGAGAAAGTGAGGTGGCACCTGCCTTCCTGGGCCTGTAGCAGGGCAGTGGCAGGTGTGTGTCTGACACAGGGCAAGGCCAGCCTTTGTGCACAGCTTCCCTCAAAATTACTTTCTGCCTTTGCCCGTAGCCTTGAGGTAAGTGTTCTTCTGTTCTTGCAGAATATTTTAGGGGGAGCATTGACCAGAATGGGCTTTCTGTGTATACAGATATGTCTGTACTATTCATGGAACAGAAGAAGTGGTTTTAAACCCCTGTGTTGCACTCATGCAGAAATACAAACAAGGTGTTCTCATGCTCCTGTCATTGCAGATGCTTCAAGAGCATGCAAGTGCCTCAACACAGACATAGTCTTGGTTCTGGGGGATCACTTCCTAAGCCTTCTGTTCACAGGAATCCTTATGCAAGACTGTGAACGTCACTGGTTCTATTTCCTGGCTTCTCACACACTGCAGCAGTGTTGCAGTGTTTGCTCCTCTCCGTCAAAATACCATCCCAAGGATACTTCTTATGCCCAGGATTTAGAATGCAGGTGATTTTAAATGGTATTTTAAAGTGAGCTAAGCTAAAGAACTTCCAGCATTTCATTCTGCTCTGTGCTGACCTTAGAAAGTGATCTTGGATGAAGTATGCAGAGTAACACTAGCAAATCACATGTTGGTAATGTACACCTCTCTTTGGCTGGCAGACATTTTAGGAGTTGCAAAAAGGTCAATACTTCTGAGAAGTAGATTTTCAGAGTGTGAGGAAAGCATTCCATCTGTGGGATGTTTTTCCATAGCCTCCTAAGTCCTACTACAGTAGTTTACAACCTTTAGGTTTTGCTATACACATCTGGAAACAAAATCTGAATTACAGGACACCTATGAAAAAAGCTCCTATAAGCCAAAAAGTGCAAGAATTCTTGTAAGGAAGGGAAATGAGAACCATGAAACTGCTTTTTAGTCTGTGGATTGGGAAGATCAAAAGGGCTGTTGGGAGATAGACCATTCTGGCCACATTTTACATATTTAATAATGATATCAATAAGTGGAACTGAAAAGAAATATTTATATTCTATATGAAACACGTTCATTTAAGGAAGGTTGTGTCCAGAAATAAATAAGAAGGTGGTGTTCTAGAAAATCTGAGTTCCACCTACCCTGACTCCTCCTACATGTCTGATTGCTTAAGGCTCTAGGGCAGTGTGGAGTGGCCTCACAGGCAGGCAGGCAGGTGCTGGGATCCCTCATGGTGTCAGAATAATGAATGCAACATAGAAGCTGTGTTACATCAAGTTTTCTGACTATCACTCACCGCAAGGAAGGGCAAAATTCTGTAAATTTTTTAGAATACAATTAATCTTGTATTTTAACCATGCTTATTTGACTTAAATTATGACTGAGGGAGGCAGATGAGCTTTGTTTTTTTGTGTGTGAAATCTTTTGTATCTTTTGTTAATAATCCAAACAGAGATCTTTAGTGAAATACATATTTTAATTTCAGATCAAAAGAGACATTTGCACATTGCAAAACTAGCATAGAAACCTGGAAAAGATCTCTTAAATATAACATCAAGACAAAAATCCCGCTTTCGTAATGCTCAAATTTCTTGAGTTGATTGTGTGATAAACCACTCATTTTGCCTTTAGTAAAAGATCAGGCTTTCTTTTCCTGTTGCAAGGCTTAAAAGTGATACATTTTTAGTAATTACTTCTTAGAAGATGAAGATCTTTATTTGTAATGTTTGTTTAAATATGTCTAGGAACACCTCAAATTCGTACCTACATTTCAGTGGAAATTCATCATCTCTTCTTCCCAGTTTGCCCTGCTTGTCTGGAGCAGTCAGACTTAACCATAGCAGGCAGCTCACCTCTCCCCACCCTAAACCTCTTCCCTCACTCCCTTCTTCCCTCCTTTCCTCCTGCTTCTCCATCTTCTCCTCTGCAGAACCCTTGCCTCGCTCATCACTTCTCCTTGCTCCTCTCAGCTGGACCTTGGCGTGCAGGAGGACTCACAGCTGCCCAGCTGACTTCTGACCTTTGGCAGGTTCTGCATGGGGTATCAGCCTTACAGCTGGCCACAACTGCCTTCCTGGCAACTGAAGGCCTAATGAGCTTGGCCAGCTGGAGACTGGGCTGGAATCCTGCTGGCTGATTTGACCCTGCATGAGGGATTGAGGGGTTCACCCCCAAATGTGGAGGGAGTGAGCAGTGCATCTGTCTATCTGCTGCTGCCCCGGGCCATTAGAGCCAGGCTTCTCCTACAGCTAACTGGATTAGTGGGATGACTTTTTAAAGACAGCAGAGCTGTTTTATTCCCGTGCTTTTTTTGAGCTTTCTGTTGAGTATTAGGCTTCATTAGTGGCCATTACCCTCACTACATCTCACGGTGTTCACTCCACAGAGTCTAAGAGATACACCCATCCACCAGACCAGGGCTGGACTGGGAGTTATTCCCCTTCCCAAACACAGTGGGATATATTTTCCCTTTATTCATCAGGTGCCCCACTTTCCTATCTCCAGGAGGTTATGCATCTTGGACGCTCAGATATCATGCAAACCCCTATACTGCTACTTTCTCAAAAGTCTCCTGCTTTCCACTCCCCTGACCAGCTGAAAGGCATCATTGATCCATGGAATCTATTTACTCCTTGAGCATTAGTAACATTTATGAACTGCCTGGCAATCTGCTGAAAAACATTGCTGGCTATGATGCTGAAGGCATTGCTCATCTGTGCTTGAAAAAGGTGATACCATGATATATGAGGGTCAGCAGGCCCAGAGAGAGATCAGAAAGGTGTTTCAGTATCTTCATTAAATCAGGTGAATTTGGGTCTAACACTCTTTGAGAGGTCCTCAGACCTGGAGTAGCAGCAGAAGACAAAAAGTGCATTTTTCCTTCATTATTTCTCTGATCTTCTGTGAATAAATACTTTTGAACTGATACTGTTTTCTGTTTTACAAATCCATGTAACATGACTTGAAAAGGTACCTTTAAACGCATTATAATCCATTCCAGTTGGCTGGAGTAGAGTCAGTCATCTGGAGGTTGCTGCCTTTTCTCTGGTCCTCAACGTCCTGGTTCTGTCTCCTTTGGATAGTATCAAGCTGATATTGGGAGCAGACACCACACTCCCTTCTCCTCTTGGTCTATGCCAACCAAGAGTTGCCATTCTGATCCTAGGATTCCTACATTTCATTAACATTGTGTCTTGAGGAGCTGGGAGTCCTGGCCTTTTCTGTCAGGTTGTATATAATGCTGTGAACTCCCAAAATGGAATAGTTTGGCTGTACAACTTCTTCAAATGGATGAGGAGCATCCTCTTGGATGCCTGCAGTAGTGAAGACATAAGCACCTAAATAGTAAGATCTGAGCTCATAATCCCTGCATGACTAAATGGGGATTTTTTTGGGCCTCATCCTAAATTTAAACATTCACCCTCCTCTTCCTTGCAAACTCTGTGAAACTGTTTACCTTGTCACAGTGCAGTGAGTGACCTCCAGTGAGGAGTTTGTTCCTGTTGTGCAACAGGCCGAGGAAGACACATTCCATGAAGGTGCCCCATGCAGTGGGAAAGCAGACACCCCACTAATCTGAAGCTGTGTTTGATTGATGGAAATATGGGTGAACTAACACCCAGTCTGGGAGAAAGTGAGTGTCTCATGTTGGGAATTCGCTTTGAAAGGCACACTTGGTGACAGAACAAAAGGGGCTCCTGCTGAAGCCGGGAAGGTGAGTACAGAATGCAGAGAGGGCAGTGGTCACACGGCTATATATGCAGCTACCCAATACGGAGTATATGTTTGTATATGAGCATATATACTCAATATAGTGACTCTGGGCAACTGGGAAAAGGTGCAATAACTCTGAAATCCCTAATGCTGAGCGTGAACTAGAGGAGAAACAAAGTAAAAAAGGGCTGAAGCAGCTGTATCCTATCAGTGCCTGAAACACACACTTCTCACAGGGTTTCATAGATTTCTCACATAGCTATTTCCTGGGTGAAATACAAAATGACTGAACTTTGAAACTTGAAACTTGTTCTTTCTAAACTTCCTAATAAATAGGACAGTGGAACTCTTTTTAGAAAAGTGCTCATGAAATTGGACTTCTCAAGCAGAAGTGGTCTGCTCTGAGGGGTGTCCTGACCATGTCTGCCTCCCACAACCCACATTCCCATCTCTTTTCTGTGGAAGATAAGTATTATCAGAAAAAGTATGTATTTTGGCATACAGTCTTTCTTTAATAAATTCTTTCAACAATACCATGATTACTTACATTCCTTTGTATAAAGTGAATAGTCCTATTTTTTTACTGCTTTTTATTGTCCATTTTTTCCATCTATATAGAGTTTTATTGTTGATAAGCAATACACTTGTTTACATGAGTCCCATTTGGGTTGCATATATACAGAAAAAAATCTTTATCTGCATGTAAACTCTCCTTTAATCAGAAATAATGTATGGTAAAATACAGCTAGACAGCTAGATTTATTCTTGCTGCAACTCCACTGAAGCCCCTGGAGTTTCCCCAGGAACAGATTTGGGCCAGAAGGCCTAGAATATAATTACAATATATTCATTTTCTCATGCTTCAAAAATGGACTGTTTATGCGCCAAGCTGTAAAGTGATATTCATGATGACTGAGGCCTGAACAACATTAAAATATCCAGATCCTCTTCTCCAAATCCTCTGGTATCCAAAACTGTTCCTTTGCTTTCAAAAGGAGGGGTTTATTGCTGCTGAGGGTAAACAAGGGCAGGGGCACGGCTTTGGTGCTCAAGCTGCAATAAGGACTAGCCTAGCTGATATTGAAGCTTAACTGCAGAGAGCCTAGGTCTCAGAAGCTGCCCCAGCCCCAAAGTCTGCCCAGTGCCCTCTGCACCAGCCCAGCCTTCCTACTCCTGTGGCAGAAGGTTTCCATTGATCCTTTCAGCTCAGAAAACCTTCTGGGACTTGCTGCCCCATTCCCAGAACCCCGTTTTCAGAGGACTTTTTCTTTAAATGAAAAGTACTGTGGAAAATTGCTTTTATTGCGATTATAATGGATACAGTGGTTCACATAACTTGCAGTGTGCTTGAGAGCCAGAGCCCACACTATGTTCACACACTAGCATATCAAGTACAATCATATTTTCTGTTTAACTTGGCCGTGATATCTAGAAGTAGGAGCTTGAAACTGTGCTCACAATAACTGCAGTGTTGTTTTGATGGTCTTCAATACCAATCAGCTCTTACTGAATAGGCAAGATAAGGTAGGTACCTCCCTACCTAGCACAGTAGTTATTGATAGATAGTAAGTGAAAGGAGCTCTTGAAGAACTCTTCCTCTGGAGCCTAATTATTTTAAAAAAACTTTGCCCATCTGTTTAGTTAGAAATTCAGTCAGAGAGAAAATGTTGCTGAACACATGATAAATCCTCTACTTTTTAAAAACAAATTTCAGACCTGTTAAAAAGAAATCAGTGTGTATAAAATATTAGAGTAAGATGCAACAAAGTTTATTTTCACATCCTTTTGAACCAATAGAAATACCTGTGCACAGGCATACTTTATATATGCAGGTTTTAGTGAGTTCAAAGCCTAAAAAAGGAGTCCATTTGGGGGAAGGGAGAAAACCAATATAGCAGTATTACCAGATTCTTTATTTTAAAAGACATAGGAGTATTTTTGGGGGGATTGGTCATGTGATGCTTGACTGAGTCTTTAGCCTCCATATAATTTTTATTATATATAATCCTGGTATGTTAGATGTAGATGTCTGTAGTGTCTTAGGCAAAGCCTTTGCCCACAGCTTTATCATCACACTGCTGCAGGCTATTTTTTCAGATAGCTCAGGGCCTTTAGAGATGTTAGAGGCTCCTGGCAAGCAGCAGTTCTGCAAGGGGGAGGTTCTGCATCTTTTAGCTGCCTGAATAACTCTGTTTGATTCTAATCTTGAAGGCCACTTGGTTAAAAGCTGGGGGCAGCACCTACTGTTCTTCCTCTAATTCCAGGAAGAAATGTGCCTGGAAAATATTTTGTGGTTTATGAATGCTTTTATGTTCCTGTTTCCTGTTTCCTTTCGAAAAGGAGAAAAGCAATGTATAATCCAGTTGAAAATGTGGGTTATCTGAGAACTGCTTGTGCTGTAGGAGTTAGAGTATTGCCCCAACATTAAACAGTCTTCAAAATGTTCTGATGACATGCATGCTCAGGCAGGATTTGGCAGGTCAGAGCTGACGTCAGTGCTGTTTGCCATGGCAGATGCAGACCTGGGCTCTAACTTAAAGCTGAAAGTAGGGAAAAGAGCTTCTGGATTAATTTTGATGCTGTAATTCTCCTACTGCAATTAAATGAAATTAAGCACTTCGTATGAGAAGGGAAAAAACTTGAATACATATTGAAAGCATATGCTGTGCATCTGAGCCAAATGTGACTTAAATAGCCATAGCCTGAAAATTTGAATTTATAAGCATAACACCAATCCAGCGGAAAGTATAACACACAAATACTTACACAATTAAAAATAATTCAGAGAATAATTCAAAGAAAAGAACGCTATAATACATATTCTTTTGGTCTTAATAGAAGTGCCTTCAAGTGACACCCTGCATTTCTGTAAGCTTTTACTCCCTCTGGCTTCTCCAGAGAGGGCTGCTGCAGCTGAGGCCCTTCTGGGTGCAGGAATTCAAAGCTGAAGAATCCTTTTGTGGGATTATTCTTTTTATAAAACTCTGTATGTGTGCTGGAAAACTAATTTATTTTGCCACTAATGTGGGATAAAGCATCATTACGCTACTCAGCTGTCACTGAGGAGTATTTGAAAGTGGTAAATCTATTTTGGGTCCAGTAGTAGTTCTAATCATTTTAGTCTGAATAAAAAAAGTAGAAAATACAGGACAAGGTCTGAACTCTGCTTCTCCACCCTTACACTCCTCCCCCGCCCCCCCCGAAAAAATCTGAAACTGAAGGGACAGATTTTCTACAGAATGTAGGATTTTTTCAAAATGCCATTTCTCTAAAATGTTGAAGTACAGAATTTTAAATATATGACTAAAAAAATCAACTAAACTATTTAAAACGTTGAAATATACAGGAGTTAGGCACTTTACAAAATCCTATGGCAGATGAAGGCTCAAATTCTCCAGGGGGATTAGGTGTTTAAATATAGCTGAGAATCAGAGACTCCAGGTCCACAAGCTGGGCTAGAGATCCCCAGTGCCAAGGGTCTTGTAAAGCTGTACAGAACACTGGGAATACAGGAAATTCTCAACATATGGGGAGAGGCACCTGGGCCCCAGTGTAACCTCTGGGAATACATACTGTGAAGCAGGGCTCTGCCTAAATAGCAAGAATTTGATGAAGAACATGTCTTACTTAAGTGTCTTAATCTGGATTGGAATATAGTGTCTTTCTCCAGTCAAGACCAATCTGTCCATCTTTCTTTATATCTGTCTGCCCTTTCACCCTGTCCCCAAGCCTTGTGTTTCATAGTCTAAGCAGGGATAAATACTTCATTGACAAAGTAAAAGGGATGAGCAATTGTTCCCCTTTTATTAACTGAATTGTCACTTACAGCACTCACTCACTCACAATGTGGGAAAATGAGTTTCTGCCCTTTTCTGCCTATGTCAAAGGGACTGTTTTGATTAGGACAGAGGAAGGGGTTTCAGGGCATGGTGTCTCCAGTGCATAGTTGAGTTCCATTACTGCAACTTCCTTCCAACTAAACTACATGGTACTTCCTTCAGCTTGCATGAAGACTTAGGTTTCTCAGACATTTAATTTGCCCTTAAATCAGATTTCTGTTTCCTTTTTCCCTAGGTTTTGGGGTGGACGAGTTGTGTGGCATATGATCCTCTCTTTCTGAAGGGCTCTGTGATCTTTTTGGTCATGTGTCTGGAAGCACAGTTACTACTAATTGTTGGTGTTTTTAATCCTGCAAGGACAGCACGTTCAGTCCTGTGACAAGACCTCTTGTGTGTGCTCAGGCAGGATGGAAGCAGTCTGCTCATCCTCCTTTTCATGTGTGTCCCTTGCAACATGTATTTTGGTCACAAAGGAGGCATACTTCTTGTTGAGCACAAATAGGCCTATGTCTCTTTTTCAGACTGAGTGGATATCCTGGAAGAAGAGCTTGTAACCACTGTTTTGATTTGTGTGGGTTGTGAACTGGAGACCCTGTGACAGGAAATTCCATCAACTCTACTGTGGTCTGAGTGGAGTATGGGCAGTAGTAACAGTGAGGTCCAAATCCACCACGACTCTTTGCTGAGTGACTTGGGTATTTCTTTGGGTATTTCTAGACCTTTTTGCCTTCTTGAGGAGGTCTCCTTGCCAAACCTCATCCACTTAGGACAAGATGGAGCTCTAGGACAATTACAACAAGGTTTCTGATAAACATCAAGTATACATAGTGGAATAGCAATGCATAACAACTTATCCTCTGCCTTCATCAAATATTGGAGGAAGTTTCCTTCCAGTGGTCGCTGTACACTTTGAATAGTTATGTCTAAGAATGATGAACAGGTTTGCATATTACTTGGAGCAACTAAGAGCATTAAAGGAAAACCAAAGAGAATCTGTGCTACCTGCAGATATTTGTAACCTTTGCTGTTGAATTGAATTATGACTCTGTGGGGAAGAAGGTTAATGAATTGAGGATGAAATGGCAGTTACCTCAGGCACACATCTGGAGCATGTTGTTGTGTTTTGTCTTGTATTTCTGAGAAAATTCAGCTTCAAAGTGCAGTGTTGCACTACCTTAAGGACTGATGAGCATCTTGGGATCTTGTAGAAGATTTTTACTAATGCTCAAGTTGTTCCTGGCTTGAATACCCTCAAAATAAATGTGTGTGTGGACAGTGACTCATGAATAATGCTGAAGGATACAGCAATGTCCAGGCAGAAATTTTTTGTCCTTTTGCTGGACACAGGTGGTATAACTAGAAAATGCAGATTCCTTACATGCTAGTACTGTTCTGCACTTGGTTTCTTTTAACTTTTTTTCTATTCCCTAAAATCTTGTGAGTTAGAGTAACAGAGTGGTAGCAGTCACCCATGTCAGATTCCTGTGATTTTGTACATTTAAGGATGCTAAAGCAGCAAGGTCCATCACACAGTACATAGGATGCATCTAACTTCTTACCCTGCTTGAACCTGCTTATCTCTCCCCTGAAAGGAAAAACTTTGTGATCAAAAAGTGTTCTCTGCCTGAATAAACCCATCTGCTACAGAGCCAGGCTGCTGTTTATGACTCTCAGAAGTTGTTGTGATGTGGAGTGGCATCAAAATGCACAAAACCATTTTCCATCTGGGTCTCTGGGGAAATGTGGATGCTGTCCTTATGCATTTAAACTGAGCCTTTTTTCTGCTGCTTCCCAAGCTTCTCAGTTATAAATAATGCTGATCCTGCCCCTCACTCAGCCCTAGTGAGGCCACATCTGGAGTGCTGTGTCCAGTTCTGGGCTCCTCAGCACAAGAGAGTCATGGAGCTCCTGGAGTGGGTCAAGCAGAGGGCAACAAAGCTGATCAAGAGGCTGGAGCATCTCTTACAACGATGGGCTGAGGGAGCTGGGCCTGTTCAGTTAAGTTATTGGTTCAGCACTGTCTGTGTGCTGCAGACATGCACAGACCTTGTTCTCTGTCTTAGTTATTGCCACCAAGTCATACAGTCAGAATTAGCTTGGCTTCTGTGCACTGGTCTCTGGCAGTTACTGTCCTGTGATAAAATTTTCTATGCTCATCAGCTAAAATGTTGCAATCTGCAGCATTTAAAATTTAGGCTTCTTATCTAATATATTCTTATAAGTTCCATTTGTAGTGAATGAAGGAAAAGAGACATTTCCCATTATTAATATGAGATGGAAGAGATATATAACCACCCAATATATTTTCTTCAGTGACAGGTTGGGAATAGGATGCTCCTACAGACAAACCAAGAAACCAGAGTACTTTCAGTGGGGAAGCTGAGACAGTGGTTTTATGCTGCTACACTGGCTGAAGAGGAAACACATTAAAGCTGAGATGGGAATAAGGCAAGGGAGAGGGATTGAGGAGGATGATTAAAAAATTCTTCTTTCTTCACTGGAAAAAAAAAGTATTATATTGTGTCAGTACCCATTAAACAGATAAGGTGAATCACCTCTTGGAGAAAATTGTTCCTTCCATTAGCTGCAGAGACATGGTAGCTACAATTAATTGCACCTTCACTGACATTGGTCTCTGGAAATAATGTCTTCTGAGTCACTTCAGCTGCTTCAACAGTGAGTTTTACAGTCAAAGAAACATGCCAATCATCATCTGATTTGACACGTGGAACTATTCTTTTTTTCCCTCATATTTTTTTCTAGCTTTGAAGATTGTAATTCTTTGACTCTTGGTTTACAGAGCAAATTTGTTTTAAGATTGCATTCACCTCCTCTGTAAGCCACATCACCTGCATAGCTGAGCTGAATAATTTAATAAAGGCAAGATGACTGCTTCTAAAACATGCTTTGGAGGTGTACTAATTGTAATGCAGACAGCTGCTGAGGTTCATTAGTTCAGCAAAGACTCTGGTTGGAAACTCTTTTGTATCACATGAAAATCACTTGCACTTCATTGGAGCCAATGTAATTTCTCACTTCCTTGCTCCGTGCAGATTTAAATAATTATCCTAGAATTAGCCAGGGATACAGGGAGGAAACCAGCCTCAACCACACCAGCCTCAGTGGAAGACTTGTTTACAGATGTCAGGAGATTATAATCTGAAGCACTTGGCATGTATTTTGACAAAATATATTTTAGGCCTTACTTTGCCTTGAAGTCTAAATTTGGCAAACAGTTAGGTAGTCATACCAGACAATTCCAGGATGATCACAGGTTTCCTGTTACCCTTCCTTGCCTAGGATTGTAACCTTATCAAAGTCAGGGGGTTCCTAACAGAAATGAAGAATTTGGGCTGCTGTTAAGCACCATAATCAGAGCATGAAAACTGAACAGGACATCTGGTCCTTAACAAACAGTGAAGGCTGTCAGAGCCTGGGCTTTACCTCTGGAGCTTGCTGAAGGTAGGACTATTTTATCATTTTGACTTCTTTCCTCTGTCCTATCTTGTAAACACTGGTTTTCTAAGCCAGTTTTCTAAGGGCTCCTGTATTTGTCGAGCTGGTGCTTCTTGGGGGTATTGCCTTCTCCCAGGCCTTTCAGAGAGAAACCTGCCTGAGAATATAAGTGTGGTATACAAAATGTAGCTCCTAGTTTGTTTTCCCTGCTGAAAAGAAGGAGAACTTTTAGATGCCTGCATACTTCAGCGAAGTATCAAAGCCTTGATTAAAGTTGGTGAAGGAAGAGGAAGAAATTATAGGAGTGTCTAGAAGGGGAGATATAAAAATGCCTTTAGAGCTAATCTATATATACCCCTGGATCTAATGATCCAGGATTATGTTTGGGTATCCTTCTCAGGCAGGTAGTGCCAGGCAGTGGTACAGGTACTTTCTCATCTTTGAGAAAGTCACAGCTACAATGGAAACCCAATTTGATGGCTGTCTTTGGCAAGTCCCCCACTAAAAGCAGAGCAGCTGCTGCAGCGGGAGATTCCCGGCTTGCATGGATTTGTTACTGCATCTGGTTTACACAGCTCCCTTCAGCAAGGCATGGAGATGTGCTTCATCTATCATTTACTTCAATGTAGATGATACACTTGTCTAGCATTCGGGACATTTTTTTCATCAGCACATGTATAATCTTCAGCAACGGTAAGTGAAGTGCAGTCAGACCCTGTGTGTGGTCCAATAACCATGAACCAATAACCATAACCAATATTTACATTAACCCTAGAATTATCACCCAGGTAAGAATATTGCCTTTATTGCCATAATCCTATTGCTACTTGCCATTCTTAACACAGAGACTATTCGCTCTTGTGGTGTTATTCTACATGTAAATTGAGTTCAGTTCTGAACTGTCCACTCCCTGTAAAATGTGTGGCAATATGCTGAAGGAATGCTGCGTCCATCTCTGTGTGCAGCTTTTTAACGCTAGAAGTGGCAGTGGAATGAGCAGCTCTCGGTGCCATGAGCATCGTTTTACACTAGGCGTCTCCCTTGGCACATTTATTCAGCCGAGAGCTCCTCCTGCCATGCCCGCTGCACGGAGTCGGGCGGGGCTGGGGACACACACACACATTCGGGGCTGTAAACCTGCTGCAGTGCCATACGCATAGTGGAGACAAATATTGCTCAAAAGACCTAGTCAGCACCTACACTTTAGTCTGAGTTAATTGATGCTTAAAGCCCCTTCACATGACCAAGTTTTTTGTTTTCCTTTAGGGGTATTAAGACCAAACAGTGAATACTTTAATTTCTTTCTGTCAACCCTACATACATGATAACGCCAACATGCACAAAACTGAGGCTTGAAAGGTGGTGCTGGTGTAAGTTTTGCACTTTAAGCATGCTGTTAGTAATGAAATTAATAGTTTGTTATGTGTTTGATCCCTGGGAGTTTAAGAAAGGCTCTTGCTTTCTCATTGCTTACTGGTGGAAATTTACTTCGAAATAGAATTGAAAACAAATGAAACATTGTTTCCTGGATGTCTTTTTATAATACACTTTCACATTGGATGGCTGAAGGCACTGACTCAGTGTTAGGATGCTTCCAGGAGTTGGTTCCACATTTTCACCTGTGAAATTCCAAAGAGACATGAGTTTACATACCAGATGTGATGGATTTTCTTCACCTGTAAACATCACTTGTTCAATGTGTGCTCTGAACCTACTGCATGTGAATTCACGGTGTAATGCCTCAAGCAAGTCTGGATGCCCATTGGTCCCAGACAAGGAACTGTTTTTTAAGCCAGAGGAGGGTGTGTGGTTGTTCCACAGTCACTGTCACACCATAGAATGCTCTGTCAGCAGGGAACTAAATGAAAGTGAAAATTGTCACCTGATGAAAAAGGGGTGACTCAGGAAAGAGGTGACATTCTTGGCATATCTTATTTTTTTTTTTCAAGGTTTATCTACCATTTTTCTACCCTCTCAACGTATTTTTCCCCCATGTATCCTTGAGGCCTAATGCAGTTAAGGTAAGACAGCAGACTATGGTGGCCATGAGAGGGTAGCTAATGGATATGGAGTGTAAGTGAAGAGCAGAGCACTCCAGAAGGTAGACACAGCAAAGCCTAAATGCCATACTTGGCTGAAGAGATTGTATGTAATCAAAAAGTGCCACTGCTCAGCCAACAGAAAAGTCACATGGAAAGAAGGATAGGGGAATACTGCAGTGGGAGAGTTGGAATAGCTTTGTGGTGACCTTTGGGCTCTTGTGAAAGGGAATTGGTGAAGCCAAAAGATTGAGTGATAGGAGAAAGATCAGTGCATAAGTACCTCTGAATTGCTCTCTGAGAAGGGGCCACTCTTGCCCATCAAACTGTTCATGGCTACCTTAACTTAGTGAGAATTCTTCCCATGCTGTTTCAGCTAAGCATTTTGTCTTGTTCTTTCCAATAACTGCTGTAAGAGACAAGGTTTATCCTCCCAACATAAAAAAAGTAACATGTTCAGATAAAAATAATATTCTATATTTCTGGAGAAGTCTTCATGCATATGGGAAAAATTTTAAGTATCTTCCATCCCCTGTAGTGCCACACTGGCTCCTCTGTACTTCAGAGGTTGTACTTTGTCTTTAATGTTTCTTCAATTTCAACAGAAATGTTATGGAACCATCTCCTGAGATCCCGTTTTTAATTGGGCCAGTTTACAAGCTAATCTCAGGCTTCTAACTGGTCATAAGTGAAACTTATGTTGGTTTGTTTTGGGTCAAAATTAAAAGGTTGGGCAAGATTTACAACTTCAGGCTTAATACAGTTTTCCTTGAAATGAATTTGTGTGTCTACGTGTCTAACATACTCATTTTAAGGAAACATACTTAAGAGTTTTCTCAACTTGAGACTTGCTGGTGGGGAGAAACTTTAATAGGACTAATGAAAAAAGTCTCTGTAGGACTGGGATATGTTTGGGTATCACCTTTTTGCAGCACAATCCAGCTTCACATGTCTCAGAGAGAGGAAGAGAAGAGGTACTCCTTCACTCTATCAGCTCTTTATGATTTTGACAAAAGGAACTGCAATTGCTGAATCATATGCATCTCTTGTGGTTCATGAGTTGATAAGAATATGTGAAAATAAGAAAGTAAATTGAAAGCTAATCAGAGATTAAACTCCTATGTGACTTTTTTCCCTCTTGGATCTTGGCTGTTCCTTTTAGACATATGCTTTTGTAATCTTTTTACTTAATCCTACATAGCTGCAAATTTTAGATTTCAGAATTGGGCAAGTTTTGTTATGGCTTTTGTTATCCCAAATCCCTATGGTGGAAGTTGAATGGCTGTTTAATGGCTGTCATTTTTGTGCATCTCTGTTTGTAACCAGAAATCAAAAGCAATAGTTCATCTTTTTGGTTGCAGGTATTGTAAAATGCACACACACTAGCCCAGTGTTGAGAGTGGCAGTACAGACTTCTGCTATTAGCATTCAGAGGCTGAAGCTTGTTGCAATCTGTTCCTGTATGCACCACAACCAAAGCATTTTGCTAACAATTCCTGTGTTGAGCCCTTAGATTTCTTAGAATGGTTCAGAACAGACATCTGCAGTGACAGGAACCTCCTTACAAACCAGAATATGTGCAAGGCCTCTTGGTCATCTGAGCTATCCATGTAGAGGTTTGAGATTAGGGAATTCAAACACTGGGGACTTTCATTTATTATTTCAAAGCTGTGTATGAGTGTAGCAGCAACACCCCCTCAAAAGCCACTATTTATTCCAAGCTAGTAGTTTAAGCTGTTTAGTAGTGGCTCTGCTTATTATCTTTTTAACAGAATGCATGACTCTATTTTAAGATACATGACAGACAGGTGGAATGAATCACATTTAATGGATACCTCTAACTCTTGACTTTGGAAACAGTCAGTGTAAGTTCCACAACTTGATTTTGGACAGCTGAAGGTAGAGACATTGAATTAATCAAACATGTATCTAAATCTTTCTGCTCATTCAGACTGCATTCACTTCATGGAGAAGCAGGGTTAACATGCACATCCCTAATCCATCCTGACCATTTCATGGCTAAGCACAATGAGCTGCATGTCTCATCAGACGTGTATTGCAGCAGGCAGCACATTCTTGCAAACTGGCCCTGAATACTCTCAGGTTTAGAAATCTGTTTTGTTTAATTGAATGCTGGGTATGGAAACAGTCTCACTAATACTTATGGAGGGATAGCACTGCTTCTAGCTAATAATCCACTGCTTACACATAGAATGATCCTTAGTACTTCCAGACACTTTTCTGCATAATTCTGAAATTCAAGGTGGCAAGCTTTTTGCTTCATCAAGGACTATGGAATTCTTCAATACCTTATAAAGTGCTAGTCAGATCAAATGTCACAAACAGTAAACTATGGGTAGCACAGCAGAGCCATCAGCTTCATTAAGTAAATGCCACCAATCCTGAATCTCTTTATTATTATATCCTACATCTGGATCTTTCGTGTAAGTGAACGTGATGCAAGTGTGTCAACACTCCATTGGTTATGTAATAATAAAGAGACAAAAAAGGCATCTTGGATCTCCTAAATCAGTTTGTTGCCAGAGCAGAGAAACATGAGGAAGCCCAAAAGGAAAATATACGCAATTAAACTCACTAAGTTGACTGAAAGAATATTAATTTAGTGTAGTGTAACAGCAAAAGCCAGGAGACCAATCAGTTAAAATACAATGCACAAATACCTGGAGATCTGCATGTGGAAAGGGTTGTCTTCCCTGTACTTCTGGATACTAATTCAGCTGTGTGCATGTGGATGTACCTTGCTGAATCAGGACTAAATACATTTAAATTATAAATAAAAATACCTGCTACAAGCAAAACCATACCATATGCTCAGGGACAGTGGGTATTCTGTGATGAAGTAGCTGTTTTATTCATCAGTAAGGGGCATGAAAAGCAACAGAAAGTTATTTCTTCCTGTTTCCACTTCAAAGTCATTGACAGTTCTTACTGTTAAATGCTGGCAAAGACTAGAATGTTAATTTTAATATGTATAAATAATTTATTGAATAATAATATATGAAAATGAATTTTATATGCTTCTCTATATGAATGACAGTCTATTATTGAAATTTATTAATCAGCACATTCCACTCAAATTTTTTGAGGACGAGGAGGGAAGGAGGTGGAGAGGCGTTTTGGAAAAATGCAGAGGCGGTTTGGAAAAATGCAGTACAGTGGGCTGACTAAATCTGAATACTCGGTCTCTGAAAATGCAGCTATCAGTGTAATTCAAATCATACTGATGAGATACAGAACAGTTATATGCAGTCATAATAACAACTTATATACTGTCAATATTAATAGCAATGCCTGTTTGAGAACAGTTTTAAAATAGGTACATACAATTTTATTAAGTATAAAAAGACACCGTGCAGAGCACAATACAATATATTCCATCTTCACTTCTGGTAGTTCTCAAACTCCACTGTCTTAATTGATATTGTCACCAATGACCTCTGAATATAATTACCTCTCTGTATAAAATGAGGCTTCTCTAGATGAATTCATGCTGTTTGATTTTAAAAATACAGTAATTTCCTTTCAATGGCTACTTACACTGATCAAACACTGTCAAGACTGTTGGCTAGCCTGCATTTGGTTTCTAACATATGCTATGATACTGCCAATTTCCTGTTTTGCTTTGTCTCTCTCTGTTTGTGAATAGATGCTCCAATATACTAATTGTTTCTGACTTTGTTCCAAGTTCACAACCAGAACTTGTTTCTGACCATTTCTACATTCCATTCCTCACGTTACTGAACTTTCACTGACACCAGCAGGAATTTTCAACATGCAATGCAATGCAATGGTTTTCCCCTAATCTCCTTTTCTCCCCCAAGTCTTTTTTAATGGAGCATAGAAGGCATGTAAAAATGATTCTTTTTTTTAGGATTTGGGGGTCCATTTTCTCATTTTCTTGAAAGCAGATGACATTTATAGCCTTCCAGCTTTGACTATCTTCTTTGGAAAAGCAGACATGTAAACTTAAGAACTTACAGATTTTGCTTACACATTCCAACTTGGCTTAATTAAAAAAAAAAGTCAGAACCCTAAGTTCAAATTGATTTAAATGATAATGTGTGAGTCTTAAAAGAATCAACTTACACTTTCTCCTCTCTGTAAATATATTAACATTAGACTGGAAAATAAATTAAACAATACAGAAGTGCAGAGATTATGCTATCACAGTAATATCTGCCAAACAAAGCTCGGTCTTTTGCTAACATTAGCTTACTACATTTGCAATACATGCTAAGCAAAGACCCTACTTCTCTAACAGGTACATTCAGACAATATATATTTTATGGAATAAATATATAATATATCCAGTTATAGATTTCTGAATATAACTATAATAGATACAAGCAATACCTACGTTTAAAAATACAGTTCTAGGCTTCCCTAACTTTACTACTAATAAAATTAAAGTTGACCTAAAACTTTCTCACTCTGTTGATGCATAATAAAATATATGGAAACACCAAGAGTAAAAAGCCAATTGCTTCTACAAATGGAATACTTTATAAATATAGTAAATTGCTATTTCCAGAGGGAAATCTGAAAATTATAAACAGGAAGTTAGGTTAAAACAGCTCTACAATATATAGTACAAAGTGGCTATGAAGCGTGATGTACGAGTTTGATGTCTGTGGCAAAATTTTGAACTGATGTTTTTCATTTTTGGAGATAACTGTAGAGAAAGATGCTGCTTTCAAAAGCAGCCAATCTTAACCTCCTTAAACAAAACTTTCAGTGACTAGAGAAAGCCAACTAGAAATTTGTTCAGAGTAAGGAGTGCAAGATGACATCAAACAGAATTATTTGGAAGCCCTGGACTTCACTGTTTCATAGGGTTTACCAATCATGCTGTTCTCATTTGGAACAGAGTCACAGAAGTGAAAGGTATCTGTGACTGCTGTGAGCTGAAAGGCCTTATCATGATGGTACCCTCCCTATGGCTCACTTTAGCCTGGTACTGTACATTCTCCAGATGAATTATGTTTCATGTTCCTGTTGTTGTTTGCTTTTGCTGGAATACTAGAGTACAGCTCTGGTTGCTTGATTACTGAACTCTTGATTGAGGCTTCTTCTTTCTTGAGAACAACCTAGAATTAAAGAAACATATTCCTCAGAGCAAGCACAGAGAATTGAGCAATTCTGGCTATTTCTTCCTGCCTTTATTCCCTTTCAATTTAAAATCAGCAAAAATTCCTTACTTGCTAATGAAATTATTTAGGCAACTGAAAAAAATTAAAAACTTCATGTGTATGTTTGTCTCCTGCAATGGACTTGGTTTACATACAAACCACAAACTTACTTCATGAAATACTGTTCACACTGTTTATACCTATCTCTTGTCTGAGTTGAGGCCCTGAGATGGGATTGAAAACCTTCTCAGGGCCCTTCTTTGCCTCAACAAATCTGGAATTCTGGTGGTCACAGGACAGGGTGTTTACAAGATGGGTGTTTTCCCCTGAATACCAACAGAGGTCAGTGTCAACACTAATAAGGATGAAACCATCACTGGGAGCCTCAGATTTTGACCATCTGGGGACTTTCTGAGTCACTTGTTGACTCTTCCAGTACACACATACTTTTTTGGGAACAAACAGCGATGAGACGAGGGTTGGGACACGCTTCCTACTTGATTTTATTTACACAAATGGATCATATCTGTAAATGTATTCATAGCACAAACTCTCACTGAGTTCAGAAAAACTGCATATATAGAGAATCTCTGAACCTCACATGCTACTGGGAGACTTGTAAGCATCTTGGAAGTTACTGTAATATTGAATACTTCCTACCAAACTGTCTCCAAAAGCAAGCACTTAGAGGTGCCCTGCAGAGCAACCAGAATGAAGTCTGGATTCCCTGTTGCAAGGAAGAGACTTGGAAGACTCTTCTTCACCTATCACCAGCAAATCTTTATGTTTCATTGCAGAGTGGTAACAGATTATGCAAATGCTTTAAACTATCTAAATCTTGTGGCATATTCTTATTTTTCATAGATGCTCTGTTATTAAAATAAAAAAAGATCATTCCCAGGACTTCTTTCACTTGCAGATAACTAGAAGTGTGCACAGTGGCTTTTGATGCCAGGGTTGTTAGTTGGAAACTGGCTCCAGAACATGCTAGTGCCTTTAACCTGTTTTCAAAATGCACCTTTACTGGGAAAAACCATGGGGAAATGTACCAAAGAACGAGGTCTGCTCATCTTGACTGCAGTAAGTGCTGGTTGGGGCCCCAAGGGCACCTCCAGGGCCCTGACTGTCCCCCTTGGGGCTCCCTCCATCCTGTCCACAGCCCAGGTCCTCATGCCAGCCCCTAGGACCATCATCTCCTGTCCCAGCAATGCCCCAGCAGGGCCAGTCTCCAGCTCCCCATAGCCCTGCCCTGCCCAGCCATCGGGTCCCACTAAACTGGGCCCACTGTGGGCTCATGTGCCAGCCTGTCACTATCTCCAGGCAGGTGCCCAAGCCTGGGGCCACCCTGCTCCTGTCTGGGGCTGGCATGGGCTCTGGTACCAGGCACTGCCCTGACAGAGCCCTGGAAGTGGCTGGCCCAGGTGGGTTTGCTGCCAGAGGACTTTAGGGAAGAACAATGAATCCTCTCACCTACGACATATGATTTTGCTGTGTAGTTTGCTGCTGTTGCTGCTGCTGAATGAGCAGCTGCTGCTGTTGCCGGCGCCGGGCTGTTCTCAGTTTTTCGAAGCGAGCCTCCATCTCCTCCAGCACCTTGGGAGTGTAGCGCACCACCAGCTTCACACTGTCCTTGGCCGCCTTCAGCAGCTCCACTGCCTTCTCGTGGTGCTCTCCTTCCACACTCTGGGAGCAGGGAGAACAGATTTAATAGTGAAAATGGTGCTTTGATCTAGAGTTGTGCCCTTTTCATATGGAAAGCTTGTCAGAGCTTTACATAGTTTCCACACCTTGCATTTTTTAAGGGACTACTAAAAAGAAAGCATTAAGTAAGACTGATGCACTGTTGGGCATGTATTAATTTTCAAGCCCTGATTTCTATGCTAATGTTGCTTGGAGCAGTAAATTTCCAAAACAGGGAGGTTACTCTGCTGTTAAATAGAGCATTCAATTTCTACCATAAAGTGGACTGACTGGAGTCATGTGCCTTTTAGGTATGTGCACTGTTACACACCTTAAGAAAAAGGGAAAAACTTTCTAATGGTGCATGATTGTCCACGTGTTGTAGGATGTATTCCAAAAAACAAAAGTATCTCTGCTCAGAAAAAAACCCAACAGCCTGAACATCTGCAATCTTCACATGGGTTTTAAATCATCTAAAAACAAGACCTTTTCTTCCCACTTAAATCCAAATTTTACTACCTGCTGTGTTTTAAAACTCTTATGTAAATACCATACTTTTGGAAATACAAGTCTCACTTTAAGAGAAAGTACAAAATTTGGCATTGTTTTATATTTCCTTTCTTGCTTGTAAGTCATGGTCACTATGGCATGGCATGGACATTCAGAGGAAATGAGAGGATATTCAGTGGTGTCATTTTGGTTTTGCTGTGCAACAACATCATGAACTTAGAACAGACTATGAAAAAACATAGTTTATGTTGAGTCCTAAAAAATTACATTAAATAGAAACATTTGTTTGCTTTCAAAGTGCTGGATGGTTCTTACTGACACCAATAAGAAATTGTGATTGTTTTATAGGAGAATAACAAGATGTTGTGTTTTAATACTTCATTCAACAACCTAGCAAACTGCATTTAATTAATGATTGTCTGTTTTCTCTCCTGTTTGTCCTCAGCCTTGTTCTTCCCGTTTAGACAGTATTTTCTAATCAGAAATGAAGGGTTCGACTTTGTTGCTATCCAGGTCAATGGAAAACTCCCATTGATCTGAATAGTAATATAGAATTAAGCCTAATGCTTTGAGCCATAAGCAAAGAGGGGAAAAAAACAAAGGCAAACATAGCGCTGCTAAATACAAATCCTGCTCTCTGAACACACCTCACTCAGATCTTGTCAACCACAGTTTTCAACTGTTATTAGTATGATATACTTGCTCTTAATGCCTTTATTGCTGCTTGTACTAATTTTCAGGGTATTACAAAAACTTTACCTGCTTAACAACAGCTGCACAAGTGAAATAGCAGAGGCCCTTGGAGGTGGGGAAAAGGAAAGAGCAAAGAGAGTTGTTTTGCTGTTGGAATTCTTCTGTCTCTGCAAACCTCTAAGGCTGTGCTGGCAAAGGACTCCTGCTGGTATCAGTCATTCCTATACAAGGTACTTTGCTGACTGGATTATGCTGGTGAGGACATTGCAAGGATCTGACACTTGTTACTTTAGAACTGCCCACCGAATGGGTAAAATTGTTTTGGAAGGTATATATTTACTTAACATATAATTTTTTATTACATATACTTGTAGACACTTACTCCTTTTTTGCCATTATTGCATTGGCAGATTGCATCAAAGAGAAGGATGCAAAACACTATAGAGACAAGAACAGCTGAAAGAACTGCAGATGTTGTGTGAGCAAGTACCAACCATTACTCTGTCCTGGTTCACAGACTTGCCATAAATCTAAAAGAAAAAAATTCACTTTGCTGAAGACAAAAAAGAAAATCTGTTAGCCCATAAGTTGGGAGACTGAGAAGAGTATTTCTATTAGGTATCCCTAAACAAATACTTGGTCGACAAATTAGTCATTATAAATCTATTTTGCATCCTTTCTGTATCTGACTCACACAAGGCATCTGACAAATGCAGAATCTTTGCCAGATATCAACCAGCAAGTGTTTTTGTCCAGCCAATCTGCAGGGCTCACTACTTTCAATTTTCTGTATTTTTAGGGGGCGTGGGACAAAAGTATGTAACAAAATCCCCAGCATAATGAGAAGACACTGTTTTGTAACCTGCAGTGAAACAGCTCAAGGAACACGCTTCCCAGTCATGCTGGGATAACAAATCTGGATTCTGAACACATAGCTCTAATTTTATGTTGCTAATTATTAAGTTGGGTAACCATCAGTGATTGAGCACAAACAAGTCACAGATATTTAATTTCATGTCCCACCACTGAGCCGTCTGTTCTATTGTACATACTGTATATTATTTGCTTTTCTCCAGCTAAATTAAGAGACTCACAGAGTGAAATAGTCCCAGTGAACAATGCTAAATTTAGATTTTTTTTGTCCCATCTCAAGCTGCCTGCCAACAAATCATTACTTCTATAATTTTTGCATTTTTACAAATTATATTGTGTGGGATTATTCAGGCGAAGACTGGTTTATGAACAGTTCCTCATTACTGTGAGGGTGGTGAGGCCCTGGAACAGGTTGCCAGAGAATTTGTAGATGTCCCATCCCTGGAAGTTCAAAGTCAGGTTGGATGGGGTTCTGAGCAACCTGCTCTAGTGGAAAGTGCTCCTACCCATGGTAGGGGGGGTTGGAACAAGGTCATCTTTAAGGTCCCTTTCAACCCAAACCGTGCTATGATTATTTCAAGTATGCAACTTGAATTCAAACTTTGAATTCTGTTGTTTGGACTCTGAATACAAAAATATTTCTCTTGCACCTCTAAATCAACTTTCTCATGTGTCCACATGCAATTGGGAATTTCGTACTGTGATTTTTGCTGCATTATCTAAATATATATTCTAGAAGACATGCATCAAATTTTTGATTGGAGAATCATAAAATAGAGGTGACATGAGGTTCAAATTCAATATATCTTGACATCTGAATGCTCACCACTTTCCTCTCTGGTCTTTGCCTAGACACTGTTCACAGTAAAAGGATTTTTCAAGAACCATCCATCAATTAGTAAATTGAAACTACTTTCATCTGCCTTTTAAATCACTTGTTGAAAGAAACAACAACAAAATTCTTTGATCAACTTTAAATCAGTGAAATTCAGGCCACCAACTTCCTTAAATATTCCATTTATTTCTTTTCTTTAAGACTAAATACTCTTTTCAGTGGGTTATTCTTTACTTTCTCATTGCTATTTGGTACAATCAAGCTTTCAGAACTAGTATTTCTCTTTCGAGACCGTGATAGTTGATAGAAGCAGTGGTAAAAAGTCTGTCTGAAGCGTTACACAAATATTTTTTTTTACAAGTGAAAGGCAATAGCTAGTGTTGAGAGAAAAAGATGAAAACATAGAAACATTTTTATTGTTTATGGACTTGCAACAAAGAAGTTTAAGTTTTTAAGTCTTAGATTTCTGACTGGATTCAGAAACTGCTACTCTGAGCCTTTGATGCATTTAAATACAAGGTCAGATGGAGGTTTGCATGGAAAAAGACTACATGTTCATAAAGGGAAGGGTAAGGTTATATAAATGAGTATCACTATCTTTTCAGTACTTTACATTTCTTTGTAAAAGAGAACACAAAGCAAAATGAAAGGCAGAATTTGACTGTATCATGGACTGTAGCATTGTGTGTTCTCTATTCCAACAGCCCTTTTTTTTTTTAATCTCCCTATTGACATTCACAGTGAAATTACTACAAAATACTCCACCTTGATTTACACGAAAAATGACCATGTAAAAAATGTAACTTTTTACCAAGCATACATGCTCCCTGTATGGGAACATTTGTACAGCTGATTTCTCTGATAAAGGTATCACAGCTGGATTGACATCACTGAAAGAAATCTAGAAGGTACCCTCCACTGCAAATCAGCATCAAATGTGCTTACCAAATTTCTTTCAATTTTATGTGTTCAAAGGCTTTGAAGGTCACAAGACTACACAAGTGCCACTGTGTCATCACTGTAGTTGGAAAGGGCTGTGTGCCTCGAAGGCTACGGAATGAAAGAATGACAGTCTTTTATTAAGCTTTTACTGCAAGAGGAATTTACAGAATTATCAATTAAAGACATAGGTTCCTTGTAAATTAGGCAAGTGGTGTGGATTTGAAATGAAGCTCTTCAAGCATGCTCCATTACAACAGAAATTGTAATGGCACAAAATCGTTGGTGGAGCTCTGCCTCACGGCACCACAAATGCACACTGAAAGGTCTCTCACAAAACTAATTCTTTGTGTTTCGTGTGGCTGCATTTTAAATCACGATGTTAGAACAGCTGTGAAAAATTAAAATCCAGATGAAAATGAAAGCTCTATCAAATTTCCACATACCACTCCATTAACTGAAAGCAGCTGGTCCCCACGTTTGAGCCCACCATGCCTTTCTGCCACTCCTCCAGGAATGATGCGAGAAATATAAATAGGGGAATTTTGTTCCTTTCCTCCCATGACATTAAAGCCCAGGCCTTCCTCAGTCTTTGGCAGCTCTACCACTCGTGGGTGTGAATGGCCTTCGCTTGCAGCAAATGCAGCAACTGTTGCCTGGAAGAAAAAAATTATTGATTTGGCTATTTAGGGGGAACAGTGATAGATACTTTGATGTTCATTTGCAGGAAGAACTCCTTCCTGTTGAAACATTTCAGTACCTTACTCTGAAATTTTCTGATTATCTGAAAATATGTTAAAATCAAGTTCTATGCCAATGTTTTTGAAATAAAGGAATAAACAGAGGAACAAGAGTTTAGGTGACTTGTCAAAGATAATACAGAAAGTTACCAGCAGAGCCAGAAGTAGGCACCAGGAAGCTTTACTCTGTGGTGGTGCACCTTTATGATCATTAGTGCATTTCTTCTTTGCCTTTTCATAGGGAGAAAATTTATTCCTGTGGGATAAGATAATGGGATCTCTAATGTGTTCCTAGTTGAAAGAAAGTGGATGAAATGAATTGGTAACTCTCTGCTTTGCTTTCAGAGTTATGGAATTATTTATTTTAAATCCTCAAATTATATACCTAAGTTAAAAGTTTAATTTATAGTCTGAAAAATCTTGCAAACTAAGTAACTTCTGGAACAGGAATAGGAGGTTTTATTATATAATTCCATCAAAAATTTTACTGAAAAATTAAATCTTAAGACAACAACAGATACATAAATCAATTAGAAAAATCTAGATTGTTTAACTTATTCCATGGGAGAAAAAAAGAAGTAACATACTATAAAGCTTGCATCCAGGAAAACGTTACATTTATACTTGATTTTTCACTACAAGCATTTTCTTACTTATTGGTCTTAATAAATCATTAATTAAACATTAAGAAAATATTTTATCATTTTAAAAATGTGTTTGTAGTTCAAACTGCTTGAACAATTTTGCATTACACTAATATTTTTGAGCATCCTATAATGCTTATGGTTAATAGAAGCTAGTGGATGATGTGACATAATGGATCATTCTCAATTACATGTTTTTGCACATGCAGAACTTGTCATCATGCATACATATTATGTCAGACATGAATGCACTAGGAGAATGAAATGCAGACAGCCCAGAAATAACCAGGAAATATTGCGATATTGAAACATTGCTCTATAACCTGCTGTTCTATATGAGTAAGAAATGAGAATGGGAAACACTAATTGGACTTCTCCCCATCTTTACAATATTTTCTATGTTTATTTGCAATGTAAACAAATCAGGATTTCATATACACATTTCTCTATATAGAACCAAAGATCTTACAAATTTACATTGACCACTAGCTTTCAATTAGAAGGTTAAAATCAGAAAAATGGCCTACAGAAGAGAAAGTCCTAATTAATATGGAAAATATGCTGCAATTTAGAGTATATTAGGTTATTTGCTGCTATTATAGAGTTTGCTTCCCTACAATACTCTTAAATCATTTTGTAACACACTCCCAACCTTCCTATTCTGATACAGCTTTAAATCAAAATCTCCAAACATAAATACTTAATGATAAGAGATCTTAAGTTCCATTAGGACTTCAGGGAGTTTATGTTCACAGGAATGGGACCATAAAGAAGTATATCTAAAAAAGATTTATGGGTTTTGCAAGTTATTTACATAGAATCAGCTATACCACATAAAAGACAGTGTTTTGTGCAAAATGATAATGGGAAAAAGAAAGCCATGGTGGATCCCCTTGTTTGGAAGGATCTATTTTTGTGCATGTTATGAAAATACAATTGAGCATATTTCATACTGGCACATAGAATGGGTTCTTTCATGGTTGTGTGAATTCCCTTATCATTTCAGCAGCAGCAGTAACATAGCTGTCATTGTCTTAGGATATAAGACAGGCAGGTCCACATGGACAAAGAGACAATATATTTTATTAAAACAGGCAATGTATCAGAAAAAACCCCAGGCTTACATTTAGCTGTGGAGCCAATAAAATGTTGATCCAATGCTGAGGCCATTTCTGTCACTGTTCATCCTTACCACTTGCTCACTACCTACAGTTCCCATTATCTAAAAGGGGAATTTTGATTGTTTAGTTTCTACCTCCCAAATAATTGTGTCCTCTCTGGATGAGAAATATGGGAAAACAGTCCATTAAAATATTGGTTGTTGCAGGCAGACTGCTACAGAAGAACCAGTAGATTTGCTTTTGCAAAGCAACTTTTCAAAAAGCATCATAGTCCATAAAATCATTCTCTTTTCTTAAGCTACAGAAGCAGCATAAAGGTTGAAATTTTCCATTATGATTGTTACCTGGGAAGTAGCACTGGTTCTAGACTCTGGGCTGCCACTGATGTCTAAATTTTCTTACAGTGTACACACGAATACCTGAAACACACACGCGCACAGTCAATTACTAGATCACTTTGGTAACACATATTTCAACAGCTGCACGTATCCTACCTTTGCAGTGGCCCTGGCTCGGAATTCGGGGCAGCCATTAACAGTTATGGTTTCATGCATGTATTGATACACCTAAAATGTTCACGGAAATAAAATGAAATTAATTGTAGGAACAAAACAAGGACTTTATATTAACCCAGACAGGAGAGTCCCTTTCCCTTAAAGAACTAACTTTCATTGATACTGTATTAATGCAATCACATAGTCAAGTGTCTGCAAAACTTGAGCATGCTTAGGTTAACAGAGAGTATCAGTCTGTGTTTCTCATGATACTCTCCAAACTTAACTTTACATCTTCCAACACAACTCCCTTCCATTCTTCAGCAAGTAGTTTCCTAAAACCAGAACAGTTAAGTTCTGTTATCAAAAATTTGTGTTTCCAGGCAACTGACTTGAATGCAAACGATCTGAACTGACCTGAATGATGTCTCAGCCTCCAACAATGGCTTCTTTGGTCTATGAACTTTCTTATCAATTAAAAGCCTTAGGAAACTGATGTTAAAAAAAAAATATGTAAGCTGCTCAGCATACAGAAGAAGAAGAATGCTGCTCAGCTGAAGAATGGAAGTGAAAATCGTTCTGGAGAAAGGTCACAGTACTACCTTCTGTCAACCATAACTAGGAATAGTGAAAAGGGGTTGACAGTCTGGTAGGTCAGGTCAGATATGGTCAATGAGTAAGATTATCCTTTAAAAAGAAATTTTACATACACATATATTACATAAAATCAATGCTGCCAATATATATAACTTTCTGTCATTTTTTTCTGATATACACTTTTGGCCCACTTTCCCTGGTCCTTAACTCTCCCTTTTAAATATCTCTAGTAAAGAGAAAGGAAAAGGCTTCGTCTTACATTGTCTTTGTTCTCTAGATTTGTGACACTCTCAAGAGGGAAAATAACAACCAAATCCTTGATACTAGCCAGTTATTTTGAAAGCAAACTTAGAAAATAAAAATATTTCTATATAAAATACAGGAATGTTTTTGGAAGACAAAGGTGCAAATGAAAATAAATGCAACAATGCAAACAAATCAAGCATCTTCTTTAACCATTTAAAACCACCAAACTTAAAAAAAAGTTGCTATATGCTACTGATTTACTGTGGACATTTTCTTGACCTAATTCATCAGAAATTTTGTTGCTTCATATGCTTTATGTCTCAGGCTGCACTCCTCCTCAGAGAGAACCTTTGCTGGTAAAGTATGTTAGTTTTTACAGCAATCTCCTTAGGTTCCTTGAGGAGTGCAGATTCAAATGTACTTTCAAAAATATATTTACTTTCCCCTCATTTGCTGATGCTTTAGCAGAAGTGCCAAAACCTTCCTGTTTGGTAATATAAATATTACTTTGGTGAAGAAGTACTTAACTGACCTACAAACAATGACTTGTCCCATTGAGAGACAAAAATTCCCCATCTCCCTGTCCTGATGACTTGTTTTGCAGTACCATAATGATGCATCTTTTCCCACTGAGCCTGTTAATATGAAACTTAACACACTGACAAGCATATGCTGCAAACATCTAAACAGAATTAAGACTTGTGACTTGTTTCTAACTTCAGTGGACAGACATATTGTTAATCGAGCACTCTTAAACAGTGAAATGTTTGGGGATGATTGATCCCCAAACCTTTTTTCTTGGGATATCACACATAAGGAAAAGGCAAAAAAGGAAAGGAGATAACAAATGTGATACATTTCAGAGATCTAAAATATGACAAACAGTTCCAAAATACAGCAAAAGATTCTTTGTCTTAACTATTGTCAGCACATATGTCATTCTAGAACTGAATTCAAAAAGACCTGGGCCAATGAAGAAAACTGAGACAAGGGGAGCATGCTGAAAATATTCTTGCTTCCTGTGTTTTAAATGAAATCTTGCTTCCATTGGGAACGTGGGCACTGACCATAGCAGAAACTAGGATTTTGCCCTTATTTGGGCAATAATACACAAATAAAATGTAACTGCAGTAATGAATCATTACATACTTGTTTCTTCAAAACCCATAGTGTACTGAACCACTAATAATGCTGCATTTTCTTCAGATTCCTTTTCCTCTTAAAACATGACAGCAGATTCTACATATTGTTTTTGCTTGCACAGCTTTAAATGCTGTGGCTTGCTAAAATGTCTAAAGGCATATATTTGAATATTGAAGTAATATGACATTAAACTGCTTTGAAAACAGGTCACAGTTTTTCATACAGAGGAACAGATACTAAAAAGTTCTTTAAAATATTAATGACTAAAGTTTATTATTGCAAAGCTGAGCTGATAATGATACATTTGTGTCATAGTTTGTTAGGTTTGAAGTCATATAATTCTCTGTTGACTGCATCCTACCAGTATCTAGCTGGTAGACTGTTTAATATGCAGTATCCTGGTAACTAACTGGTATAGTGGTATACTCGTGAAAGAACACTCATGAGTGTGAATTAAATTAGTAAGATAAAAAATAATCCAGCAGCTCCAAAACTTCTGGAAAAGTATGATCAAGTGTAATATAATCCTTGGGTAATCTGTAAATTCTCAATGCTTACAGATTTAAAATGTTGCTCTGCAGAGTTATTAGTGATCATGGTATCTATAGCACAGTTCTTACAAAAAAAGGGCCCTGCATGTCAGATCTCACTGTCTATAAGCAACAGATGCAAACAGTCTTGACTATTTGCTTGAGGCATTTGTAAATCTAATTATCCTATTTGACTGTTAAATAATTTTTAATGTAATTTCTGTTTAAGAATGATAAAACATATACGCCCACATAACTTTCTTATTACTAAGTCAGTTTGACATTAATCATACCTGTTCTACCAAGCCCCTTAAGCTCTTTGTAGGGTTCAGATCTATTCAGGACTCATTTTTACAATGCTCTGAAGTCCATAAACAAACGTTGTTTGTTTTCCTGTAGCCACACTAAGCCCTTTATCTATGCTGTTCTCAGCACCACCTTAGCCATGATTTTAGCACAACAAATCCATTCTGCTCCCTCTTCTATGTACACAGAACACATAAACTGAAAATCTCTTTGTTCTCAAACTGAGTAAGGTGGCATTTAAATCCTCCTGGTATGGAATATAGCTTCTTGTTCAATCCACTGTACGTGACAAGTAACTGAAATGGATTTAAAAAAACCCTTTCTTTCAATTCCTACAATTATCTGTACATCTGATTATATTTTTAACACATAGCAATTCTCCTGAATCTAATAATGTCATCCTTAAGATGCCTGTGTAAGATCTACTGTAGATTTCTTTACTTAAACAAAATATGTCAGCACAGAAAAAGACAAAAGCACAGATTTTAATTTAAAGCATTTGAAAACCTCCTCTCTAGGATATTTAGTAAAGAAGCACTTTAAAACTGACCTTTGTCGACTCTGATGGATGAATCATTTTGAAAGACGTCATTGCATAGTATGATTGAGCCGACAAAATAAAATTAACATATCACAGAATCACAGACTGGTTGAGCATGGAAGTGATTCTGGAGGTCATCTCATCCAACTGCCTTGCTCAAGCAGGGCCACCTAGAGCCAGTTGCTCAGTACAGCAACTAGATGGTTACTAGTTGTTACTAACTTGAAAAAGAGCCTGTTTATTTTTGTATGTAGAGCTATATATTTTTTGAGTGTCTATAGGACTACACGGGTGTTTAGTAATATTTTCTGACAGACTTGATACACAGTCTGATGGTCTAGTGCCTAGGGAAAAGAGCTTCCACCATTCATTAGTAATAGAGATAAAATTACAGGTGAAATGTCAATGTTTCAAGACACAAACCTGCAGCTGGAAGGTAAATGGTAATGTTTCAGATAATTTCTCCTCCCCAGTGATTTCTACCAAAACTGTGAGTATCTGTGTGCTGAATGTTCATTGGGTAAAGGCATGCTGCAGACAGGGGTTTGTTCACACAGATCTCATTTGTGCTGTGGTGCAAGACGTACTCGGCTTTGTTTTCTCTTTCCTGTGGAGCACAAATACAACACTCCCACCAAGCAATACTCCTGAAAGCACGAATTCAGACCTCAGACTTTTTCAGCTTCTGCAGGTAGTCTTCTCCGACATAACCTAAAGTTATTCTCCCACACTATTCAAAGATTACAAAAAGAGTGAGGGAGGTAAATTACAGCTAGAAAATTTGAACTTGGAAGTGAATCTTCCTTGTACTGTGTCAGCTCTTGCAGGCACAGAGAAATGCACATTTTATTACCTCTCCCAGCAGGAGCTGTAGTGAGTCAGATGCAGCAGGTATTATTGTTATGATGATGGGCCTCATCCCCACGCATTCAGCTGGGAGACAAAGCAGCTGGTTTAAGATTACTGGAGCACAGGAAGGGGTACAGCCTTACAGGTACTTTAGGAGCTAGCTTCTTACCAAAAATGGCTCCATATGGACTCATAACAAAGCAGCAAGTTATTTAGGGCTTGGCTATTTAAGTCAATGCAAAGCTGTAGAAGGCCCAGGGAAACCAGTGCACTTAGCAGCCGGTTTTGTAAAGGTGTCTAGAAGCAGTATTTTGTTTACAACTGGAATGATGCAGCATCTTTTCTGATTAATTCCCTAAGACAGAATTTAATTAAACAATTTTATTCCATTAACTTCTGTAAGAGGTATTTAATGATGCATCCCCTGATGAAATATGTAATTCTAAGTACAACTGTACCTACAATAATGATGCTCAATTTTAGGACAAGCTGATCTGAACACCAGAAAGGCAGAGATATAAGGCAGAGGTTATTTCGCAGCAATGAATATGTGCTCAGAAACCCCCATAAACACAGTTCAAGACAAAGTACACTGCAATTCAGACCTGTGACATAGCAAGCCAAGATACAGTTTTCTGAAAGATGTAAGTGGGGAAGTAACCTTTTTCAAAAATGTCAGGGGTTTCTTAGCATGAGATTATACATGTAAGCTATTTCCACAATCATACCTGCAGTATGATAAAAAGACATAAAATGCTTCCTTCAAGAAGTCATAACCTAAGTAAGTGACTTTGGTAAATTATAGGTAAGCAGGTAAAAAGGGTAAAATGAAGAAAAAACCTGCAAAAAGACCAATAAATTATGTTTAAAATATATATTGCCATCATTTGTGTTTAGCTCCTTTGCAATATTTTTTGTTGCTTCAAGTGTAGAAAAGAATCGCGTATCTATTTGTGGAAGAAGAATTTCAAAGAAAGGAAGACAAGAGCCTGACAGACAGTACAGAGGGGAGAGTTAGCATAAGAATAACCAGAGCAAGGAGGACATAATTGGTTTCACTGCGCTTCTGTAGTCATGTCAATGGAACAGTGTATATGTGTGCAACCTTGCAGAACTGATGCTAAGCTAGAAAAGAGAGATTGTTATTTACTTACACCTCAGTACTATGCATCTGCCATCAACCAGCTGAATCCCTGTCTTCCTAATCGCCTTCGTATGTAGGAGAGGATGATAAATATTTTTCCCTTCTAAGATGTCAAGCAAAAAGAAGTATCTTAATCAGACTTTTACCATGGTGATAAGAGCAAAAGATGCTTTATTCAGCATAGCTGCTGGCCTCTCTTCTCCCCTCCTCTCCAAATCTGGAGCTGACTCCCAGGACTTCAGTCTCCTTCTGCTCTGAGACCCACATTTCATTTCACTTGGTGTGCAGGAACCAGTCCTTAGGGCAGGCCAGGAGAATGCCCAGTCTGGTGACTGGGAGAAGTTACAGAGCAAAGGTGCACTGGAGAGCTGCAGATGTCTCCACTGTGGTGCCTGTGAATCCCTTGTTTCTGAGAGCAAATGCCACCTGCAGTGCAAATTGGTTGTGTCTCTCCTGCTCTACATTGTTTTCATAATTTTTGACTCTTTCACATTCTGTTTGGCATTTTTCCTTACCCATAACCTGTTGCCTATATTTTCCATTCTTAATCCAACATAATTATGTTTGGGGAAGGGAATGCATTGGTTTGTATGCCTGGACAGGCTCCCCTTGAGCTGTGCTTCAGCACTCAATTCAGATCATGCTTGACCAGATCAGTGAACATCTTAAATGCTTGTACAACATAAACCATGGAATATTACCTGGCAATATTTTACACCAATCTCCATTTTTGCTTGAACTGCAGACCTTTCAGAACTCAAGAGTTTTCAAAATCTCTGCCCTTCATGGCAGGTTTTCTGAAATTTCAAACAGTATTTGCTTTTCTACAAAATTACTTAAAAACTGATGTAATTATCCATCTAGGATGACACTTGAACAGAAGATGACATAAAAAGTCAAGCACAAAAGTATGCATATTAGCAGCATGGAGGTATGCAGCTGATCCAACCAAATTTCCTCTTTCGTAATGGCTTTTTACATCTGAAATATTAGTCGAGCTCAAAACCAAAGCAAAGGAGCACTTCCATTCAGCCATAAACCTGTGGTAGCTCAATGAAAGTGGAAAATATGTAACGATGGCGTGTTAAGTTTTATATCTCTTGAATATCAGATGGAATTTCTGGTCCTGGGCCTGTGTTCTGCTTTTCAAAAATCATATGTGATAAGCATGCTTGGGAAAGCACATCTACATCTTTAAGAACATGTTTTCCCCAGAACTATATATATACAGAGCTATAGCCTCTTGCTAAGATACTGTGCTAAACACTGTCATACACCATAGTTCAGAAGACAGTAGCTCCATAGGGTAGTTGAAAGCAGGCTGATTTTCTTTTCTATCAACCTAGTTGACTCAAAAAATATTAACTTTGTGTTAATAGCTACTTTTATCTTTGGTAGTTAATTAAAAAAAAATTGGGGAAAAGACTATTCTGAATAACTGGAAAGCAAGAGAATTTGAGAACTGTCTAAATAGCAGCGCTTGTGAGGGACAGACCCCCACAAAACCACTGTTTGTGGAAGAATGCCATGGATACAATGTATACACACCACAACTTCAAATTTGCAATAAACTTAGATTCTTCTGAAACAAGACTGATTGAGCAAACGAATTACAAAAGCCCATTTTGTTACAGGACTATGACAGGCGCTTGAGTAATCCCAACAGAAGCAGAATTAGGCAATCTCACACCCAAACTCACAGTGTATATACTGTAATAATATCTTTAGCCTGCCAAAGTGCAAGCTGACGAAAGTTCTTCTTTTGTGAATGTCAGCAGGACAAGTCGATAGATACCTGTGATACAGGGAGGTCGAAATGGCTGAAAAGCACCTTTGAGAGGAAGGCACGTGATGCATTATTGTTCTTACTGGAAGCACCGACATGTCCGTATTACGCAAGTTGTTGCCTGCAGCTACTGAATTTTGACAACTGAATTTGAAAAAGCTGCTTTGTGACAACTAGTCTGTATTAATGAGCTATTTATATCAGACAGAATGTGGTCATTCAAGGTTGCTGGCATTCTGAATATTTTTACATGATAAACTCTCATTAGCCTTTGAGCAGTTACATGTTTGCATTGGGAAAATCCCTGGGGTCTACTTTCAAAACCAAACTTTGCATCGTTTTCACAATTGTTGCTGCAATCCCCTTCCATGTATTATTACATGCAGTATTACTACTGCATGGATATTGACGCGATGCCATAGGGATACTAACCCATTAAAAAACAAAAACCTGTAAATGAAATTCAGTCTTGTTTAACAAGAAATATTACAAATGTTGGCTTTAGCATTTTCATTGAGGATATTTTATTTAAATGTTTCCGTCTTTAGGGGATGAAGGTTATGGAGGAAACTAGGTCAGTTCTACCAAAGTGAAAAAACTGATCCGAATACTGATGCATTATTAAGCTGTCCTTAGGCAGTAGGAAAAAACAGCATGGGCCTGAGACATTGTTAAAAATAAATTAAGCATAAATCACTGCAAAGGTAAAATATTTTAATTTAGGGTGAAATACTTTATGAAGGCTCAAGTTAAAGTGGTAATTTTTTCTTATTTCTTTTGTGTGGAAAACGGTGGTGTGCACTCTGCTCTGACAGTATCTGTGGTGGTGTCAGAGAGCTGACCCAAGTTTTGGTCCCTGAGCTCTTGCCATATGATGCTGTGTCTGTCCAAGAAATAACCCAACAGGGGTTACAGGCTGGGGCCAGAATATCTTTCCTCCCTTATGTGTGAGCAGAAGTATGTAGCAGATGTACCTGAAAATGCCACGCTGTCACATCCTCTGCACATACTGGGTGAGTCAATTGAAATATGCCTGGTGTTGCTGTTAGGACACACAAGACCTGTGTGTCCTCTGTGTGCCCCCTCTTCCCTTCAACATCCATTCTGTCTGAAATAATTGCTGACACTCTGAAGTCAGTAGGAAGTTGCTTTACACTCTTTTAAGAATAAGGAAAAAGAGACTTTTATTTGCAAGTAAAAACTACTTATATGAGGAACAAGAAAAATATAATTGGATCATTTAGTTTATTTCCTATCTCTTGCACGCTGCTCCATATTCTGCTCTAAATCAACGGGAACCATGATCTGGCATCTTTGAAACAGTGTTACACGTGTTGCAGAAACTGTATCCTTTGCAACCACTAAACTTTAGCAACACACAGTCCTAAAAGTCTCCGTTTGCTGTTTCTACTGCAATATACTGAGATAAAAAGAAATACCAACATGTGTGATTAGTTAATTCCAGTAAAACCACTTGGAATTCACAGCTTAAAATTTAAAGCTCTCTTAGACCTCACTGACAGTTACTTTTGAGTTCAAAAATACACCAAGCATTAATAAACAATAATTTCCTCCACTTCATCAGTAAGTCTGTATACGCTGTTGAGGCTGACATGTGCAACAGACATATTCCAAACTTCAACAGATTTGTCAAAACCTTGCCAAAATGAGCACCTGGATGAAACATGACATCATCATGCAAGCTCATCTCAAATGTTCCTATCAAGCTGAGAAGGCAGGAAACTACTGATGCTTCTTGTCTTAAGTGACAACAAAAATATAGATGAAATACAGTTTTAAAACAGTTTTACAATTTCTTCTCTTAAAAAAAGTGGAGACTGAGCAGAATTTCTCAGGAGTCTCATCAGTGACATCAGTTAAGTGGCAGCACAGGGATACTGAGGCTCCATCAAGGCAAAAAAAAGGTGCAGTGGCTTCCAATAATCTTCCACTTATTAATACTACTCGGTAATTAACCTTGCTGCTGATTCCTCTCAAGAGGAAGAAGCAGGCTTGAGATGAACTGCAGCAAAGGCTATTCTGTTAATTCTAAAGAGTTTTATGTAATCAAATAGGATACTGCAACAATAAATTAAAATGATAATGCGAGCAAACAAAAAAGATGCTGAGATGCACTACCCATGTTCTGCTGGAGTCACTTTCTGTAGCACATACAGCTGCAGCTGTGTACCAAATGAGAACATCACCTGAGCACCACTCAGTTTTAGTAAATATGATACAGCCACCCAGATACAGCGGACAAGATATGTGATTGTTTCAATTCTGGACTCTTGAAGCACTAAAATATTTACTTATCTGTTGTGAAAGGCACAGTTACACAAGCAGAGCATAATTATGATTAGATATATAGCCATCAGCCAACTCTAAAAATTGATCTTTAATCAAAACCAGTGGGAGAAAGACCAATGATACCATCTAGATTCAGATTCTAGAGTACTATCTATGTATTTAGCTCTAGGCAGCTAAAAAACCAGGTGACAACAGCAGCTGTTTTAAATCTCCTGTGGTGAAGTCATGAAAGTGGTAGGAACTTAGTAATTGCTCAGAGACTAAATAATGCCTTCCCTCAGATAATGCTTGGGCAGCTTGGAAAATTTATATAATTGCCATTAATGAAGGCCATCTGCTGAGTTACAAGGTAATAATTTACAAAAGTTCTCATTCATGCCATCCAGGGCTTGCGAGTAGAGTAATGCTTCAATTAGTTATGGTAAAGTAGCAAAAGAAACCTCATTGTTTTTCAAAATTGGAGTAATTTCGGATTACATTTACCCTAAAAAATAGCATGTATTTTAACACAGTAAGGTAATTAAAAAAAGAAAAAAAGTTCTGTGTTTACTGCTAACTTAAGCTTTTCTGCTGAACTTCCTCAATTCCTAATGGTGGCAAGACAGCTTATCTTTACAAATCTGATTTTTTTTATTATCTAATTAACATATGTTACAAATTCTTTTCTCAACTCATTATTATGAGTATAGTACCTGCAATCAGGAGGCAGAAGGCAAAATTCTGTAAAACATGAATACATTGCTACTGTGCCATACTATCATATTTGAGTCAAGCTAAGTAATGCCCTTTCCTATCAGCGATGGGAGTACTCATTTAGTGGAAACTTATATCATTATTGAATGTGGCTTTTCATCACTGGGACAGTGGAAATGAAAAAGGGATGGAAAGGTACAGTAGAAGATTCTTGCAAACGCTACACAACTCCAGAATTCAGGTAAACTGAATTGGTTTGGTTGACATTATAATCCACTACAATATATAAAAAAAGATAAAGTAACAAAGCTTTACAATTAGCATCCCGGAATACAAATTTTTTGAAAAGTTACAAATAAATCAGTGCATAAACATGCAAAAAACCGAATGAAATAGGTCAATTTGCACAATTCCGTATTTGCTACTTCATGGGTCCTATTAAGCTAATGGTGCAGTGATTCTGAATAAGCTATCAGGAACACTAGAACAAGTTATAACAAGGTATCAGATTAGCCTAAGGAGAACTCTGCTTCCCAGCCAGTCTAATGAGACATCATGCTATTATAACCATACTGTTTTTGTGACCTGAGGTACAAATCTGGGCTGATAAATCTCCATCATTTTACTCCTATGTGTTGTCCTATTGCCCTTTTGTTTACTAATTGCCTTATTAGTGAGTCCAACATATCACTTCTGCTCAATGTGACCAACAGTTCGGTTTGCAGGGGTAAATGTGACAGCAGGGGATCTTTAGACGTCAGGCTTCCTACTGAGCTCTAATCACAGGTCTGTGCTGTGAATTATAGCAGTAAGTCTTCTCAATACATATTTTTCCCAAGCTTGCATCTTATAATTTAAAAACTTCAAAAGCTGGACTTGCCCTGTGGAGATGATAGACTGACCAGAATTGTATTTCTCCTCCTGTAACAAATATGAAGCTTCCAGCAAAAATAAAGCATTAACACAGGGCAGAATATGGACTCTGTGGCTTACTGCGCTGCCAATTGAGAGAATTTGGCCTGGTGCACCTCCATTTTTATAAGGACTCATGAGGCAGAAAACAATGAAATTCTGCTTTCAGGGACTAGGTCTGGGATGTTAAGGAACAGCATTATATTTCAAATTTAACAAACAAATTTTAAGATTTTTGAAACACAATAAAAACAGGTACTTAAATGATTCCTACATTAAAATCTGAAACTATTAATTGAATATGAGAATTAATGAGGATTTTTGCCTGAGTCCAGCTAATACCCAGATTGTTACATTCAGTATAGCCCTGTAAAAATGGAGTACACCACCATACTGGGACATCTGAAGTGAATGAACATCTAAGGGTTCCAGCCAACCTTCTGCTGTCACACATGGCATCCCAGTATAGTGATAATCACAGCACTGACACATTCAGTTTTCACCACCCAGCAGCCTTCCTGTGGTCCCTTCATATTCGGAAAGACATACATCAGGGTTAATAATGGAAAGTGTGGGTGGGGAGCTTGAGGAAATGACCAGGTAAAAACACACTGCACATCAGCAGCACTGGGATTCTGGGCGTTCAGATTGCTAAAGCATGGAAATGAAAATTAGTAATTAAAGGAAATAATTCCAAAATACTGACTAAGCTTATTAAATTATCCTATCTAATATACAATGAAACTATGATTTTAATACTGTACAACGTAAGCAAATATATCTCTAAAGTGACTAGGGAGCATCAGGACCTCATAAAAAATATGGGTCAGTGTTCTGCCATTGCCATTTTTATGCCTGTAAGTCAATAGGGGTCTTTAAATGTCCAGGATGCTCTGTTTATATTTTCTAGCAAGCTTATAAAAAAAGCTTTAAACTACTGAGATAGGAACTGAACTATTTTCAAAGACAACATGCCTTCCCAAAGACTAATTCCATACAAGATGGACAAGATTAGAGTACTTTGTGTTGATTGCTCCCCCTTTGTCAGCAACTGAATCCTACAGAATTGCTTTTCTGTGATGACTTGATATTTTGGTGGGAGTCATAACAATATAAAATAATGGTTACTTTTGTGTGTCTGGTTGCCACACCACATTTTTATCTGATTAATTTTGGCATTTTTTCACCAATGGTATTCCCTAGTCACATCTTATTTCAAATAATATCCACACAGAAAAACTTTAGATTTAACCTTGAAATGGAAAATTTAGTAGCAAAGGCAAGCTGGAAGAAAACTGAAATACACCTGAATATTACATATTTAACACACAGAAACGGAAATCACAAAATCAACCTGAAAGAAAACTTTGCTCACCAGGAGATGCAAGTGTTTATCAAACTGTATTGTTATTCTCCTGGTGCTTGATCACCAATCATCAGATGTTAGCAGTAAATGAAATTCACATAAACTGCTAAGGCATGTCACATTTTCTTGTTGATGATCCACTGTGTTTTGCTCAGCTTTTTATTCTACCATCTATGCCCACAGGTCTTTAGGGTTTCTTGCCAGACTAGAAATTCACTTTATCTTACAGTTCTTATAACTTCCTTTCGCTGACTTACAACAATTAAAGTAACTTTATCAATTAGGTTGTCTGGTTCTATGTTGCATATAAATATAACTTCTCAGTAGTTCAATTGAGCATTCACTTTCACAGCCTTTCATTTATTCCAGTAATCCCCTGGAAATCAGATGACTATAACATAGCAACAGCTTTAAATAAATAGCAAAAACATTTAGAAGGGTAAAGGGCTTAATGAAATAATGGACAAGATTTGTGAAAGTTTGATCAGATGACAAAGCTATAGAAGACAAATTAATCCTCATGTAGCTAGGGAGCTTTTAAAATAAGTAATTTTAAAACACAATTCAGTTTTTTTTCCAAACTGACTTTTAGTGTGATCAGATTTTGGTTAACTTTTTTTCTGGTCTAGGGGTATTCAGGTGAAAAGGAAATACTGAGGTCATTATACACTTCAATTATTTCCATTATTTTCAGAGCTAATCCATATTCCTGCCTAGTGCCAGAGAGAACATTTCAGTTGGTGGCACTTATATTTAGTTAAGTGAGAACCATTTATCACCATTCCCTAACACAGCATCCTTGAAAAATGCTAAAATACTTCTATTTACATTTCATTCACTCAGTCACTTTTAAAAAAAATATTTCTATGGTATATTAGTGTAGTAATTTGAAATTTGATTGACTAAATAGATTCCCATAAATACAATTAATTACAGCCATTAGACAGATTCCTACACGTTAGATTGGTATGTCATCTAATAACAATTCTCAAACTTTTAAAGGCTAACAGGTCATAAAAGTAACCTCCTGCTTCTGTAGTTAAAGAATTCCTACTTGTAGAAGGGACAAGTCACATTTATTTAGTACAGTGCATATTGCATTTCATCTTTGATCCTTTTACCTACACTCAGCCCAATGCTGAGTTTCTCTGGGACTTATTTTAACAACCAAAATCACTGGACAGTTCAGTTTCCATAATTCCTTTGACTGGAAAGTGAAAATTTTTATTTTCCAAAGTTCCTCCATTATGATGTTTATAGGACTATGAAAGTCAGCCTTAATCTCTTTTACTAGATTTTCTGATGAAAGGAAATAAGGCTCAGATCTTGCATTAGAGAATGAACACAGCACACTGCAGATCTGAATATCTGCATATATATAAAAAGCAGCCTCTTTCAGAATTTGCATACTAACACAAAGCTTACCTCCTCATTCCATTTTGATTACTCCTACCTACAGCTCACACCCGGTCTGCTTCACTCCCACTTCTCTCATTATTTCCAACTGACTGTTGTACATTCTCTTGTAATGTCAACAACTTTTCTCCTCTAGTCTGTGTAGGTGCTAATAAAGAAAACTGAAATCTAGTTACTGCATTCTCACATCTTGCACTAAGATAAGATAAACAACTGAAGAGAGCATGTGTAGAGAAATTTCTGTCTAGCCTTAGCTACCTCAAACTCAAACACCCTCAGAAAAATCTGTGCCGTTCAATAAACTCCAGTGTACATGAAGGGCATACAAGAAGGGCATCCCTGATTAATGACATGATGCAGCTCACATACCCTTCCAGCCCTGTTGCAGTGATTGGAGATGGCTAACAATGTAATGTGACCAAAATATTCCATGCTTTTATACTTTTTTTTTAATATACAAGCAATTCTTTTCTAAGTTTTCCAACAGCTCTTCAACTGGTGGAAAAGAAAGAGAGTTACAGTCTAAATATTTATCAAGGACTTAATATGACTGAAAAGAGAAGTCACATGTTGAACAACCTTAAGTACTTGCAATGTACATATGTCAATCCTCCCACTCTCCCTAAATGAAAAGATTTATTATTGGGCCTTTTATATTTGAAGATTTTTTTCTTAAAAAAAATTTACACCCATAGCAGTGAATGGTACAAATTTTTTGGGTGTAGAAATTTTGCTCTCTGCTAGTGATATATTAGGATAGGTTATACATATACTTAATAAGAAATATATTTTTTTGCTTATGAAGTTGGTAAAACTGTTTATCCATCATCACTCAATTCTTGTGTAACAACTAGTTCCAGTCACATGCAGGTTGTCTTTACACAATTCTCTGTAAAGTCCTTTTGTGCCACTGAGATGACTTTGTCAAGATCTACTTTCAGTTCATTGAACTGAGAATGCATTTTTCTAAGCCAACTTCCTAATTCTTAAATTTTGTGTTTGCTTCTGCTAAAACTGTTTTCCAGAGACTAACATACATTTGTTAAAATTTCACCAACGATGCTGCAAAGATTCAAAGCTGCCTTTAATAATTGGAGTACCAGGCTCTGCTGGCTGAAGAAAACCCCAAACAAATCCATAACTTATCTGTGCTCTGTGGTTACTTAAAGAAGCATTGAGTTTGGTTAAATGAAAGGACTAGTCAGAATATCAGCTTCTAAGGGTACGCAGTGCCATTATTTATTGTCAGGGAACACTATTTATTTTTTATTGTCAGGGAACACTATTCCCCTTAAAAAGCCTTGTAAACTTCAATTTAATTAGGTGGAAGCCTCTCTCTGATTCCTATATTGAAGAATATGTTCCATAAAACAAAGAGTGTGTTCCATTTTGCTTATTAAACTAATGTCTGTTCACCTCTTTTTTTCCTTCCAGCCACTCAGCAATCCACTCAATCAATCTGCTGCTGCTGCCTAGTTATCAGGAGCTCAATTTTGCTACCATTGAGGGAACATTAGATTCCCCACTGATTTCAGCAATGGAGGATTAGTTCCAGGCAGTGGACAGATAAACTAAAACAGAAGTTCTTACAGATTTTCTGCTTAAAAGATGTCACCCTCATTAGGGCATTTAGAGCTGCTTCTGTTCGGCAGGCTGAGTCCTTGGTTTAGTAGGTAAAATATCTGATGCAATGTTGTATTAAACTATGTTTTCTTTCTAAGAGACTTCTAACAGAAGTGTTTGTCATTTAACTGATTTAAAGGTACTGCTTGTGTGCATGTAAAACAGTGGTGCATCTTCTCTAGCTTGACTCGAAGAAAACAATTACTATTTATCTACTGTTGAGCAGAGCTTAGAAAGGCCCTGACCACAGCTGGTAGTGGAATGATCACAGTTCTTAGCAGTATGACAAGGATTTCCGACATGAGGAGCAAAGCCCACTAGGACCGAACCACTGACTTCCAAAGTAAGGTTCCTGTCAGCTCAGTTAACTTCAGCCTTGCCCCTTTTGGTTGTCACTGTATTCTGATTTCATCATCACCTCCTTACCACACACCTGAGCTCAAAGGAGAGGCATTCAAGCTTGCACTGACCCAACCTGGCATGTACCCGTATCCCAGCACAGTGCTGTACAGGTTACCACAGACCCTCAAACAGCAGGAGCAGAATACTAAATTACTAATTAATCACCCTTTCTCCTCAGCAAGGATAATTGACTCAGCCTTGATGTCCTGCTGATGCAACTGTTCTGCGTCTGTTTTTCAGTAACTTCAACATTCTGCACAGTAGCAGGCAGCTACAGACACATCTCACATCCATCATCCTTCATACAACATAGCACTGAAAGGCAAATATGCTCTTCTTTACAGGTGAGGAATGTTAGTCTGAGAAAAAAAATCTCAAAATTCGTACCTCTCTGATAGCTGTACAAAATTCACTCTGCAGCACCTTCTTTAGAGACTGTAGCTTGTGTACTGGTACTTCTCCAGATTCCTGCAATTTCTCCAGTAACTCAATTGCTCTTGCAACATCTGAGTGGGGAAAACAAAAGGGATATGGATCAGTATAAACTAATGACTAATAAATTACTAAAAAGGGCACACTGACTGTCATTTTAAATTTAAAATCAGCTTTACCAACATATACTGTATTAGTCTTGTGTCATACCAGACTTTGCTAGGCAACAACACTGCTGCTGAGAGAGCCAAACCCCAAAGTACTGACAAACCATGCACATATATGTACAACAGACAGAGGTTCAATATTAGTAGGAAACATTCTCTGGAACAAAGGTACAAGTGCAAAGTGGCCAATCTGTATTAGAACTAAAATATTTCTTACTTTCTTCACAAGAGAAAATGTCACAGGAAAAACATAGGGTTTACTTTCAGAAAATCTGAAAAAATGAAGCCATGTCTTTATGTAAGCACTCTCAGGATGACAATAACCAAGAAAAAAGAAATTTGATTTTTTCTTCTTATAAACCTAAATATCAACTAATAAGTTTTCTAGAGGCAGGTAAAATCTGCTGTCAAAGAATAGGAAGTCTACTAGAGAAGACTAAATGTAAGGTTCTTGTCTAGGTCTCCAAAGACCTGATCTACTACACAAAACCCATATGACCCATAGAAATAAATGGAAAAAGACATGAAACAGTATTTTTGGTGGCTTGACTTCTCCTTAAGTACCAGTGTATTGTCAAGGGCAAGATCAAATTGTCTCTGAAGAGCAGTCCAGAGGGCTTAAGCCATATTGAATGGTGAGTGGAATTCTGGTCTGGCTGAACAGTACCAGTACCTTCACTCAAACTTTTTCTCTTTAACACTAGTTCCTAATTAACACAGCTATTACCAAAACAAATTAAAAAAAGCCCAAAGCTTCCATAAGATGCCCAACAATCCTTTATGGCTGGGGACACAGAGGAACAAGAAATAGTGGCTAGTCTTATGGAGGGTAGCCTAGTCAAGCAAGGGACACACTGTCTTACATTAGGAGTGAACTGAGCAAAACATCCTGGTCAGTCTTTGGGATGACAGAACTTAAACAGAGAGGATTTTCTCCTCTGCCACTTAAAGGTTGCCTTCCAGCTTTTCCTTTAAGTTTGCTGGTAGAGCTGAACCTGGCAATGCTGCCAGCTTGGCTGTATGGCCACTCTCACGTTTTCTTGTCTTTTGCACAGCCACCAGAGCCACTACTGGCAGTTACACCACTCTGCCAAACATAGGTCTGTATCCCAGTGAAGAAAAGAATGCATAGTATTAAATGATGAAACAGTATTTGAGGCATTTTAATCCTGTGTTTTAAGTGCAGACCACCCTCCCCCCATCTCTCCTTTCAACCACACAACTCCAGAATTACTACAATGTCTAGAAGAAACCTTATATAATTGTCCTTTTCGATGACAAAGATTGTACTGTTTGTGACTGGGAGATTATGCTAATTGAAACAGTTCTTACAATCCTTGGCTTGTAACTGAGCTATATTGCCTGATGCAACAAAGACATGAGAAATCTTTTTCTGGAAATAGAAAAAGACATGACAGTGGATGTGCTGCAATAGGAAAAAAATCATAATAATAAATCTGTGTTTATAAGAAAAACATTATTATCCATTGCATCAATATTAGGAAAAGAGAAGATGACATCTCAAAAAATTTACAATTTAATTAAAAGAGGCAGGCAGCTAGTCTGCATGGTAGTTTCTGCCTTAGTAGATTAACAAACACCTAAACAATTAAGCTTTTTTAGAGTCATCTGCCAAAAGATAGTTCAAATCATGAGAGGAAGCATGGCAGAAAGCACAGTGTTTCTTTCAGGATAGTTCCACTTAGTGGGCTGCAGCTTGCATGGCAGAGCAGTCTTGGAGCTCATAAATTTTCAGATGAAACTAACCTGACCCTGCATTCAACAACTGCACCTGGGCTTTTGCCCCAAGCAGTGCTTTAGCTGCTACTGGGCGCCCAGTCCATGTTACCAGATCACAGCTATATCAAGCAAAATCCCTCTAAAACACTTACTGAAGTGATGATCAGAAAGCTAAAAGGAGACCAGGGATAATAAAGCCGTGGAAATCAAGAAAAAATTAGATTCTAGAGAGAAGAATATGACTGATAAGAGCTAATAAATCAAAGAAAATGGTTTTAAGATTTAAGTAGCAGTAAATACACTTTTAGCAAGAACGATTTCAATAGAGTGCAAAAGAATGACAAAACATTTAGTATCATGGAATCACAGAGTCATTAAAGTTGGAAACCTAATATGAAAACCTAACACAATTTTTGATGTTCTCAGTAATAACAATGTTACAATTAGTTTTTCAACAAAGCTATTGAACTATTTGCCTTGGAATTTTTCTTTATCTGCCACACAAGACTTGTAGGTAGTTAAGCACTGAATCCACACTGCCCAGTTATTACTACTAGTTGGTGCAAACTGATATATCAGACAGCACAAAGCAATTGTATAATTTATTCTGAAGAAGCTTCAACAGCCTACCAATAATAGATCAGATAAAGCCTCTGTAATTCATATTACACACAATAGCTATTGACATAATCTAAATCAGAGTGGGGTCTTATCCAGTCCAGTTCAGGTAAGTTTTGAACTGTCTTTGCCTCTTACCAGTTAGAGCTGTAAAAGATAATGCCACAGATGGCAGATTGGTTGCTATTTTGCACTTGTTTTGAAGTGTCATCACCACACCTGAAAGTTCTGGGAAACAGCCTGCATTTCTATAGTCCTGAAATAAACTATATTAAATGAAAAATTTGTACTGCTTGGAAGGAAACACAAAAAGCTTTAGGTACATTAATCAACCTAGAAGAGTTAAGTACAGGTCTAAACATTTCCCCAGGGCACAAGTCAGACTCTAGATGATAATTAATTACTCTTAAAGTGATGAGTGTTACAATATGAATGATAAATTCATCTTCTGGTTGAAAAGTCTAGCATGGGTGTTTACTACACAGCCTCACAGACAAAACTGGGCACTAAGTTGTCATTTGTCAACACTAGATTACTTAACTTTCTGACTCAGAAGCGATTGGAGGTAAACAAAAGCAGAATATCCCCAAAGCATTCTGATTTTTCGCACCTCTAAATTTATCCAGCATGCTAAAATACACGAATGCTGATGCCCAAGTTCTTGCTTTGATTTATTATTCACCTATCCTATCCAGTAACAATAAGCAGTCTTCTTTCTTTTGTCACTACTAGGCCCATAGCTCGCTCAATTTGGCAATGACTTGTGGGACATTGCTCACAGAAGAGAGAACAGAATACAAATTACAGAAAGAAAATGAGGTTTATGTTCAGGGCCAAAGCTGTTGGTTATGAGCTGATGCTTTGTCAGGAGCAAAATATAACACTTTGCACAGACAGACTACTTTGAGCAGGCTTAAAATGTAAAAACAGCTTAAAATGTAAAAACATGAGTGTATAAAATACGACCTCATGAAACAGGCTGTATTTCCTTCCATTAATAACTTTGAAGGGGAAACTTTAGGGCAGGTTAAAAAGTGAGATTTAGCAGTGCACAAGAGCTTAAGTGATGCACAGGCTTCTTCTTGATGGTTCTCTCAAGGTGAGCTCCAGCTAAAACTGGAGTAAGTGCTTGCTCAGAGAAGTGATATTATGACTAGCAATGAGTCACACTTTAACGTTACATTAAATAAAGCATATAGCAGGGAATCTGCCTCTGTTGAAGTCAATTAGAGGGCACTGTCATATGCTTGACAAATACTGTTAGGATAATTTTCCTGTCTCCACTCCACCTTTGATTATAACTAACTAGTTTTGCTTGTAAATGCTATCACCAAGGATTTGTTCTTAAATACCATTTCCTTACATACTTGTGAAAAGGCCAAATGGATGAAAAGAATGTGTGTGTATTTACATAGAAATATGTTTAAAAATTTACTGGAATTATTTTTAAAATTAGTTAAGTTCTATTTAAATGAAATATCCTTCCTTTTTATTTCTGTGTATTTCCTTTCTCCTCTCTTGAAGCAAGGACACTTATTTTGAAAAGGATTGTTTTGCCTGCTCTCAAAACATTTTCCAAAATATGAACTCCATTAACATAAAATTCACGTTGATGTTGTTATCATCATTTCCCCCATTCATATCTCACAAATTGGTAGGAACTGACTGATGATGTAGGTAGAATCATTCCTTTGTATTCTGTGATATGTACATCTTAAAAAGAAAATGCATTTATTTGCCCCCCTTATTAAATCCAACTCATAGCACACTTTTAGTTGTTTTTTTTACTCATACATATACACAATTCCTCTCTCTCCCATTCTGTTTAACATTCATTCCTCTTTTTTCTTTTCATCACCATGCTTGCCTACAGCCTTTCAGGAAAAACACTTTCAGTGTGGTGGGTCATGCTTATCAGTGGAACACAGAGAAGGCAGGGGGCTGTGGGTGGGTGGAATGTATTTTATCAAGTGCACTCATCAGAAGAAAAGCATGACTCTCAGAAAAAAAAATCATAATTTCAAGTGTTCTTTCTGTATTTTCATTTGAATGATGTTCCACTTGCACTGCTAGCAGGACACAAGCAGAAGATTACTATACAAACCCTTGGAGAAACCACTAGGACATAGAAGCAGCAGGATACCGTACTGCAATACAAGTGGAAGACTGTACATCACGTATTCATATATATATATACAGCTGAGTGCAGTTGAAAAAAAAGGTAATCTGGCTTAGTTATCTCTATTAGTTTGTTCTGCTATTTAAGGTTTTCACTTGCTGCCTTTTGTTCAAATGAGCAGTGTAGACTGATCTGTTTTATTTGCTAGATATTTAAAAAGCAAATGCTTTTTCTAATACAGATTTTACAACTTGAAAGCAAATTGAAATCACAGAATGAATCCTGGCTGGTCTGAACTTGGTGCTCTTTCACATTACCACTAAAATTGAGTAGACCAAGCTTCAGCATAGTCTGTAAGTTGTCGAGGATGAGGTTTTACTCTGGTAGATTTTGTGCACGGTTTGTGTTTGTTTCAGTTTAGTCAGGTTGAAAATTATTGGGAAAAATGTAGCAAATTATTTTAGCATGCTAAATATGTCCCATTTAATACCTGTGTGACTCTTGAAAAGGAAAGTATGTGTATGTTTTATACTGCAAAATGATCTACCAAAATGAGTCTATCTAACCTTTCTTTTTTGTGCTAGTCTGTGAGAGAATTGGTCTGCCATCTTTAAAATAAATATATTATCCTCTGACTTAAGAGAATATTAGGCAGTTAAACAGTGGCTGCAATGCTATGTAATATCAGTTTGGGTCAAAACAGTAATCACACAGAAACACAGTGTTTCTTTTTTCTGGTAAGTACTCTAGAATGAAGTTGTTGGGTTGTTCCCAAAGCCAAAATATGGTGACCTCTTTTATTATCAAGGTATTAGAGGACAGGTTTCTCATCTTCTCGAGGTGTTTCTATGCCTCATTCCTGTTAATTCTGGAGACTGTCACTGCATTAGTATGCTAGTTACTAGGAAAAGTAAATGTGCTGCATAAATACCAGCCTTTGATACCTCAGTGAGGTAAAACATCACTACAAGTTGACAGAAGGATACTTGGTAAGTCTCTAAAATATTCACTAGCTTCACTATAGCATTACAGAATAATAATCCTGGAAATTTGCAAGCTCTGTTCTGTTGTGCCTGGAGACCTTTAATCAGGCTGAAGGTGAAGAATTTGCATGACATAACAGGTCCTTATAATTGCCAGTAGTTTTTATTCCTCTAATACTTGCATTCAGGTTTAGTTATTCCTTTAAGCTCATGAGAATACATTCCAGAATTCTTAATGTTATTCTGTCAACTTTTTATCATAATTCCACAGGCCTAAACAGGATGCTTTCTTATATTTAGTAATCTTCTCCAAACAATATCAAATGACAGCAGGTAAGCAATGGTTGGAAAATCAAAATTCAGTGGTGATTAGCAAAATTCATTCATAATTCATAGCCAACAGCCCTAGTACATTGTATCAAAGTACTTCTGTGACTTCATGGTTCAAGCACCAGCTTTGGAAAAATTTCTGTCTATCTCTGGAAAATGTTTTATATTACTAGAGTTCTGCTGTCAGCCACTGGTTTATACAACGTGGCAACTTGTACTCTTAAAATACCAGATTGTCCAATACGGTTCCATTCACCTCTCTGGTGTCTCACTATCAGCAGAGTGTTCTCCTAAATTCAGAGGTTCCTTCCATTGACTTAATATATTTTAGTCTAATCTGGAGAGTTCAGAAATGTTGAGGGAAGGAGCAGCCTTTTTCCTCATTTAAATTGATATGTTTGTCTTGCCCCAAATTTCATGCTGATCAGTAAGCGTAAAGATGTACTTCACCATAGTAAATCCCTCTTGATGTACAGGGAGCAATGAGCTAAACTATTAAACTAAGCTAAACTATTGCAATGAGCAATATTATTTAACACTTCATAGTATGCATCTGTAAGGTCTATTAAAATTAATAAGCAGAAGCAAGATTAAGCAAGAATAATACTACCAGTGCTTTCACACTCAGGTTTAGATGATATGGGTAGCAGTTACAGGTTTAATGCATTGTCACTTTACAGTCCTGCAGCTAAACATTACTATGAATACATAAATAAAAATAACAAAGAACAACCCTACAGAGCTCTCATGACTCATCTTGTGGTGAGTATTTCAGCTGCCACACTTTTGACGTAGACATGGACAGCTCAGAGACTCATCCACAATTGTTGTTACAGTCAATGAGGAAGAACAGACACTTTGAGGCTACAATTCATATGACCTACTTTACATGAAATGAATCATACTCTGATGTGCCTTGTCCCTTTGTTGACTTTAAAGGAAGACTAGATGATTACCTCAGATATGAAAGCTTGCATCCTACATATCAGATATCTACATCAATAGATACAGATATAGAAACACCAGTAGATATAGATATCTGTCCAGACATATAGAGAAAGACTCATGCAAATTTATCCCCGTGCAGTCCAGGAGACATCATACCTCAGAAGAAGTGTCATTACAAGGCAGGCCAATGTGGTTTTGATTTAAAGCTTTTTAAAATGCCTTAACTAATTACTTTATGGATTTATTTTCTTCTTAATGTATGAGAAAAAATCAGGAAATCATGAGCTATAATTGAGTATATGTCTGTCTGTCTCATTTTGCCTGATGTGAGATGACTGCTCTCAGCAACATTAATGGTATATCCCCATGAGTTTCTACATACATTGCCCAAATGCCTGGGGCAGGCTCATTTTCTCTGGCTACTCATCAGACCTTGTTTTAGTCTATCTGTTTGAGCCACACACAGATTCTGTTTGGCTCTAGCTTCTCAGGCACACCACAGGCATGCAAGTTGTCTGCTTCAGTCCATATTTCTGATATAGAGCCTGTGACCCAACTGTTGCACGACCTAGGGCAGTGCTATATATACAAGTTTTTCCAGCAGCTTTGGCAGCAACACCTAAACAAGACAGACTGGTTTGAGATATCTGAGATGTTTTGCAAAATAACTTAGAGAAAGGACACATTTTATTTGCATGGGGCGCTGTGCCATCTGTGATCAGCAAACTGTCTTGAGACCCCTCAATCCCGCATCCTCAATACCACAAAAGCCATTCAGTAGTGCTCTCTTCAGATACTTCAGTCACTCTGGCTGTTTTGTGCAAACACTGAAATGATGACATTTCAGGCAAACTGCTCCTGAATACTCTGCTTAGTTCATTCAAACACAACATTCAAAAGGTTCCCTTAAATGAAAAAATATGCTGTGTTCTCTGAACCTTACAATGTCTACAATGTCTTAAGCAATTTTGCCCTGCTTCTTACTCTACTAAGTTTTGACTAGTGATTTATGTTCTTATCCTCAGCTAGGGATTTTCGTGGCCTTGGCATGAAGGCCAACTGTGAGCACTGTATTTGCTTTACTTTGGTCAATCTTCTTAGCATATTCATTACTGTACATAGAACTAATCCAATTTTTTCCTTGAAGCCTTCACATAACTACTGTAAGTCACAGGAGTATCTTTGTGAGTAATTTCAGATTTGATTTGCTTGTGCATGTGTGAGATTGCTCTGTAGACTACCTAGAGCTATTAAGGGTTTAACAGTTACTTAGAGAAAGTATCATGGTACTGTCATATTTCCAGTGCTGATTTTTAAAGAAATAATAAGGAATCATAGAACAGTAAAGCAAAAATTAATGGATAATTCAAGATCATTTCAATAAGCTAAGTTTCACTGGCTTAATTCAAGGCCTGAAGTGCAATAATGCAATTAGAGTTTTCAAAGATGAACATTTAAAATTAACCTTAAATCTAATAATTTTTAAATACTGATATAATTTTTCTTCATCCAAATTATTAGTTTCATTGCAATTTCTAAAGCAATCATAATGAGAAGGTGCATAAATACGAGTCTGAAACTTTTCACCAGAAGATTTTGCCATCTGTGAGAAAGACAAATTACAGCTACAACAACCCTTTACATTTAACAGCACTTACTGCTTTGTATAGAAGACATTGAACACAGCATCGGTGTAAAAACAAGATACCAAATTATCCTTTAAGAGAAAAGATCAAAACATAAAGCTGAAAATGCAAAGAGCAGAAGAGCCCTGAAAACTATGGTATTTTCTAATGCAATGCTTGTAACAAAATCTCGGTATTTTTTCCCTAAATTAGCTGTAGAGAAGAGGGAAAGGAAGGCAAAATTCCTTTTTTAAAAGATGAAATTTTTTCCCTTTGTATGTAGTTTTGACTTTATAATGTTTCATCATCTTTGTGATCATAATTATGATTTATAGCCACTCACTGATGAATAGAACAGTTGAGACATGATTTGGATCCTTTCTTTTTGACTAGACACAGTTGGCTACAAATATGGTACAAAAAGACAACAGTTTTTTTTAAAGTTTATTTTGTATTCAAACAAATATGCATTATTTACAAGCATTTATTATTTATTGTTTCTTGCAGGAAGCAGGGTATTCTGTAATTTCTGGCTTCGTGTTATTTAAATTCTCATCTTTCTGAAAGCACTTATTTAAAAAATAGAGATCACAGGTGTTAAAAGCAATTATTTACCTACATAGGACATGTGAAATGATGTTCTTGTCTGACTTCTTGAAACTGTGAAATAACAAAAAAGAAATCCTTTGAAGGAAAGCTGTAACTTGCTGAGAAATTCAGTACGGTGAATACTGCCAGTCTTAATTCATTAAGCTCCTACAAGTTGAACTATGTGAAAGCAAGAAAACTGCCTGCTGCCTTCTGTAGCAATAAACATCAGGTAAAATGATGCCTTGATAACTTCACCAGCCTCTCTGTCTCTTGATCACATCACTGGATCTTGTAGGATCAGTTCTGCATAGGCAGACATCGCTCACAATGTCGGCACGAAGCTGCTTTAAAAACTAAACAAAAGCAGTCTGGACACTTGGCTGGAATGGCAAATGTAATCACTTTAGAGATTCTGATCCCAGATTAAAGAAAAATAAAGGGTTGATACATTAACATAACCTGAGGACTTGGACATAATACTTACTTTTGTGTTTTGAACCTCAAATATACAGAGGAAAATAATTCAAATCAGTGAAGGAATTGAAAATTTGACTAAGCTAGAAGCAGAAAACAAATTATTACAAGGAATAAACTAGCCCAAACAAAGAAAAATAGAAGGAAAAACAACACACTTTTCTCTTGCTCCCTTGCCTAAGCAAAATCAAGTATTTATACACATTATGTGAGCATCACGAAACAAAACTATTGGCCATATGGACAACCTCATGCCTTTCCCCCACTGCTACTTCCAGCGTGTGTTTTTAGTCTGCATCACAGAGATTTTTGTTGGCATGGAAGAAGACAGGAAGAGGAGAAAAAAAGGACCCAACAGGTGTCTCACAAAGGGAGGTAGGTTAACTTAGGGATGCTAATTCTCCTTCACAACAGGGACTGTGTGTTGAGCCAAAGCAGAAACTCTCACTTTTTTCCTGCTTGTATGTCATTACTAGAGTCTCCTGCTGCCTCCCCTCAGTTCTTATTTCTCCAGCTAATCTTAGCCTTAAATCTCTTCATGTGATTACCAGAAAGATGAGAAAGATGGCTGTGGGCTACTGGCAAGTGTACATAGTGACAATACAAATTGTCACTTGAAGTCTAGAATCAGAATTTTATCTTCTATTTTTCTACATGGTATGAGAGTCTAAGGAGATGACAGTGAAAATACATAATTTGTGCAAAACAATGGGTGCAACACAATAATTACATACACACGTTTAACGCTTTAGGTTTAGGTAATGAGAAGAGAGTTAATATTGTGCCTTAAATTTTGGTGGATTTAACAATACTGCTTTTTGCAGATTGACTCTCTCTGGTACTTGGTTACACTCTAGTAATTTCTCAGCAAAGGAGAAAAAAAACCCTGTTCTTTCAAAGTGTGTAGGTGAAAACCGACAACAGCAAGAAGTGATATAAATAAAATCCTTTGTTAATAAATCCCTGCAAAACGAGGCAGTACAGATTAGCTGCTGGCAGATTTCAACAACTGACCACGGTTAGCTTTCAAATAAATATGATCTCCGAAGAAAGCCATGACTGTTGAATTGCTGCAGCAAGTTACGAACAAAACCTTGGAACTGAAAACTCGTGTGAAACAGAGCTCACTGTCACCTTTGCAGTTCTGCTGCTTGGTGTCCTACGTGTTGAATGATCCCAAGAATAGAAACAGGAGTACTAGAACTCCTCTCAGGTTGCAGCTTGATTTTGCAAGGTATCTACCTAAGATATGAGGGGCACACACTTTCACATAGTTATACCATTAGGATGCAAAAGGTGATGTATAGGAACTCCACAGTTATTACTATCATGTTACCAGACTGTCAGACTACAGAGGAGATCAGACATACAACCACTTATTTTTCCAATAACTGCTTCATAGATTTGAAAGCCACCACGCCCTCTCAAGTTTCTCTGGTCTGTCTCTGTATAACAAAGAACAGCTATATTATCTTTTTGCTACTGTGCTGATTCAGTAACTACTGTTTCACAAAAACACAGCTGCCTAGTCTACTGAAAAGTGAAGAGATGATGATATATCCATTTCTGAGGGCTAGGACTGCTGCTGATGGCCACAGTTATCCACCTAATCTGTTTCAAGTACATTCTTCCCCAATGCTTAACTGATTGTAGAGGAATTGATTCCTTAAGGTCTAGGAGATTTACTTTTTCAGAAGACATGCTTGAAATAGAAAATTAAAGAGTTAGTGGATGTGAAGGATTAGTGATTAAACATGGGCTTTTATCAAAAAGAACCAGTAAAATGGAACTTTGGTTCAGGAGAAATAAATTAAGAGCCTATTTTCTGCAAAACTCTTTCTTCTATAATTATCCCTGTTTGAACAGAAACAAAATCAATGCTTTGATGCTCTGTGTATTCATGGATACTTCATTGTTCCATCTTTTAAAAAATAAAGAAAAATCATCCTCGGTTCTCTTCTTGAGATATGGTACTCCAATCAAGATTTTTTTTTTTACCTCTTTTTTCTAATCAAGATACTTTAATCTATTTTTACTTATAATTATTAGTAAAGTAGCAGTAGGGCAACAACACAATATGAGAAGCTATGTGCATTTCCTGGTACCTTAGCTAAGTTGAATTTGAGAAATGTGAGGTTTATTTAACCACTCCCTTTTGGACCCTGGTAAAACAAGTTCTCAAATAGGTAAGATCCAAGTTTGTGGTTTATATACTCAGGAAAATATTGTTATTAAATGTAAATGTGTGTATATGTAAAAATTATCAATCAAATCTTCTCATCTGAATAGAGAATTAACAGTTGACAGTTTTTCATTCAGAGGCTGACTCTTCAGCAAATGTCTCAAAAGAAGATTAAGCTGACTGAGATTAACTTTGAAAATGCCTGGATTTATAAATACATGTACAGTTCATAGCACATTAGTAAATATTACTTTAAAAATTTGTCAAAAATGCATCATGTAAAACAAATGTTTTGTGAGTCTGCCTTCCATGTGATGGAAGGCACTCACAAATTTAAAGTTATGTGTGTTCAAAACACATTAGTTATTAGTGTTCAAAACACTAATAAGAGGTTAACTGGAATTAATAGTTTTACTTAATTAATATTTCAAATTCTACTGAATTACCTTCAAGAACAGTATTTTGTATTCAAATAACACAGGTCAGACAAAACCTGGTACTTTTATTTTTTGCACTTGCATGAGGGTCATCTATGTTAAGGAGAAATGGGCATATACATGTCCTAAAACTGTGAACTCAAAGGACAAATAATCCTCTGCAAAAAGCTGATGACTTTACTTGTTACATTTTAAAAAAAACTTTCTTTCTGGTAACATCTTCAGAGAAGTCCAACTCAAGCAATAGGATGGAATTAAGAAAATTGTTTTTTTACAATTACATCAGAAGATTAATACGTTTTTCTGAAGTTATGAAAATGTCTCCCAGATATCAGTGTGAAACTGAAACATGTATGACCTAGCATAGGGATGTTATTTAGAAAATAAATTCTTCATTTCCAACATTATCTGTAAATAGACAGTCTACATTTACTATTAGAAAATAGTATCCCTCATGCCTTCTAATCATTAATAACTTTTGCAACCTGTTGCAAATGGTGGATCCTGCAACTGTGCAGGCTCTTGTCATAGCAGGTGCTCTTAGAGGGGTCAAAAGCAGGATACACACGAGTTCACCGTACTGTTTTCTTCTATGGAGGATAAATTCAGATAGACGAAAATGATTCATTCACTGCTACCATGTCTAAAGAACATTTTCATCCAGGGAGAGCAGGAAGAATTCAAGGCCCCTGCACTGCCATCGATTTCAAAGGTGCTTCACAAATCTGTCCTGACAGCACATCCATCTTCTGCAGATTCTGCCTTATTAGTTGCATGTTTCCAAAGGAAACTGAGAATTTTGGGGTTTCCCCTACTACACTTCACAAAGGTGGCTTAACATTAAAAGCTGCCATGAATTTTGTAGATGTTGCCATCTGTCTGCATACAGGTGCAGCTCCCAATTTCCATGTCACCATGCATCACTCTGGGCTGAAGGACAAGGCCCTACCTACAAGGGGAAGCTCAACCTAAAAGATGTGTTCCTATGGATGCCCAGCCATCTCAGGCATATCCCACCTTGCACAGAGCTCCCACGTTACCCTCTTCAGGTGAGGACTCTACAGAGACATTTAAACTGGGCATGTATTGAATTTTAAACCCATGTATTTTTACATGTTTAGAGTTCCAGGTGGCACAGCTGAACTACACGTCAAACTAACCAATGCTTCAGCTGCACATATCCTCATAAAGCATCCCAGTCAATACCCACAAACCAATGTCTCAATCCACTCACCTTAATCCATCCTTTCAGAAAAAAGTATTAAAAAAAATAAAAAATCAAATAAATTGTAACATACTGATGTAAAATACCCAAACATTTTGGCCTGAAACTAGAATTGTCACTTTTTTTTCTGTCCCTACAAACAACAGACTTTCTTTTTCTTGGAAGAATTAATTTGGTTGTTTATATGTCCTCAGTTGGCACATCAAGAGAAGAGAAATGTTAGACTTGAAGTGTGTGGCACTTGCAGAAGGATTTTTCAATTTTAGCATGCTAGGCTGAAGAGCAAGAGAAGACATCCCCATGACAGACAGGCAGTCAGGCAGGGAACAGCACATCACTTAGCACTGCTCCACAGGGCTTCACCCTGTGCAAAAGAGATCTGGCTTTATGCTGCTCCCCTGTCAAGGACTGTATTTCACACTTTATGAATCTGATTTTCTCTTCCCGATGAGTATGTTTCCAGGATAACATACATTATAATAATATATGCACAATCGAATGCAGCTTATGTTCAATTCAATTTCTGTTTTATACATATATATGGGCACAGATGGGGAAAAAAATCCCCAATTATGTAAGCAATGAGGATGTAGTGAGAAGAAAAAGAAGACGATGAGAAAGGAAGGAGGACTACTCTAGCAAGTATCCATGTATATTAATGGTCAAGTGCCATCTACTACCACATCTGAAGTTTGTCTAACAGCCAATGGCAATTCAAAGTCCATTGATATTCTTATTTATTGTCACTGAACATGGTGCTTTATAATGGATTTTCAGGAAGTTTTGGGACACCCACTTCACTGGAAAAATATTTGCTTGAATTTGTAAAAAACAATAGAACTCAGTTATGCATTACAGCCAAACAGCAAGAAATCTTTCCATTTCCAAGGATGTATTTGAAATCAAGAGAAATTTGTTAATTAATAGCCAATAGCTATGACCTTGTTATGAAACTTCAGAGGATAGAAGTATCAGCACTGTATATTCAGTCTATTCAAATTTTTTCTTTTACCCTCAGTCACATTAAGAAGTGAAACCATCAGTGACATGAATAGTAACTATATAGGGAAAAACATGGTAGGACATGGACTATTAACAAAAGGCAGTTGAAAGTCCCCCTTCATATAAAAAGATATTCCCTTGTTCTTGATCAGAAGGTAGTCTTTGTACAGGCTAATTGTGTATTTAAAGAAAAAACAACGTGCCCTTTTAAAGCTGCCATTTTCACAATTCAGAGGAACTGGGACTGAGATTTCGCAGCAGTTTGAGAAAACACATACTTTTCTTTTGAAGCAGATTTTCATATGGTAAGGAAGAATACAAGCAAAATCTGAATTAAGATAAGGTTTATAAAAAATATGTCAGACATTTAGTCAAATAAAAAAGTTCAGATAGAGAGGAACATCTATAATGCATAGCTAGAAAGATGCCTCCATATGACCACTCCTTAAATGTGCATCAAGGGAAGCACAGAAATCTATTCCCTTCTGTTGGGAACTCTTACATCCTTCTAACATAATTCCAGAAGGGTAATGGCACTTGCAGAAAATGCTTTCATCAGACTGTGCTAAAACAGTAAGTGATCTTGCCCACAGTAAGCTTGCTTTAATTTCTCATTGCTTAGAACGTGTACCTGCAGCACACAGGAACTCACAGGATGTCCTCATACAACCACGAGGAGACTAAACTGGCTGGGGGAGATGACACTGCACTTGGAGAAAAGCAGAACATTGCTGCTGGATCTGCATGCAGCATTTGAGACAATGCAGGCTAGTGAGGTGCCGAGAGTCACCGGAGACAGCAGAAGAACTGAGGATTAGAGGAGGAAATTGGGTTTCCAGTGAAAATTGATAAAGATTAAGGGCAACGCACAGAGCAATGGAGTTAACTGCACCAGGGCTTTGAGAAGAGCAAGGCAACAGAAGGCAGCATGTGAGGGAGACCTGGGGCTCTGGATAATAAAGGGAAAGGCAGCTACTGTTGGTCATGGGGTAGGGTGAAGCAATGGCTCTGTGGAAGACAAAGGACATTGAGAGGAGAGGCAAAGGCAGAAAGATGTGATGAGAGGTTTGCCAATACAAATAAACACTGTTGGAAAATGCCAACTAACTGCAACCAGAGCTGTCATTGTCAACAAAGCTCTTATTGAAGACATACCTGCGGAAGAAGTGAAAAGTAACTGTATAGGTGTTTTTAAACATTTCTCTTTTGGACTAAAGTGACGATTTGGGGTTTTTTAATGGAGGTAAATTAAGCTGGGAATGTACTTAAAAATCCATAACCTTGAACGTAAAATAAAAAGAAAAAAGAATCCCAAGTTTGCTTTTTATTTTTTTTGCTTGTCATTTCATTGAAGACATTACTGTAACTTTGTCTTGACCTGAAACAAGGTATAGCTCCCTATATCTTGAAGGTTTATGCTTTGAACCTGCCTGGAAAACTCCACCAGAGATTATTGATGGGATGCTATTGATTCAGGGTGTAAGACATTTGCAATAAAGACAGGAAGGGAGCACTTTCCCAGAGAGAAGACACCTTCCTCTCCCAAAGCTCCCAAATGCTGGGGCCACCTTCCCCTGAGTGGTACCACTCCTCGCTACAGTGTCTTAGGTTTACTTCCTGAAACAGTTGCTGATTTCTTCCCCTCCTCCCAACAGAGCACCTCGCAAAGGTCAGGCAAAAGCCTTAGAGATTAAATTGTAAGTGATTAAAATTTCCATTATTTTGTGAACTTGTTCTACATATTAAAGAGCCCTAATGGAACTTGCACACATTTGTGCAGGTAGAAAGGCACATGATGATATGAATTAAGGAAATTAATTCCTGTGCTTTGGACTGAAGTAATCTTCCAGAATATAATTGGCTTTCAATCATTCACACACACCATGCCCTTCACCTTTAAATGGTAATTCATTTTACCATACAGGTTTTGAATGCCATTTACATCAGACTTTAAGAAAGCTCCCATCTATGTACTAGAATACAGTCAATATATTTTGTCCATGTCAGACCATAATTCTGATTTCTTATATATATATATATCCTTACGATGTTTTACCATGTCAGTGACCCATTACAAGGAGGAATGCAGAACACTTCCCGGACAGAGATCAAACAGCAATTCCCCCAGAAACACAAAACTAACAATACCACCTCTTCTGAAACAGCCCCTATTTTCTTCCTGTGCTGAGCTCCCTGTATACATGGTGAAATGGATATGAAGGTACAAGACTTTTCAGGGCTATGCCTAAACCATAGCAGAGAAGTGCAAGGCATAGTGACAGTAAACATGTCTCATCTGCTTTAACCAAAGCAACAGGAATCTAGAAAATCTTACTATGTAGAACTTTTCCTCTCCCATGACTGTGAAAGAAAGACTACAGAGGAAATATTTGGAAGCACTGGCTTGGTCCAGCTGCTTCTGGAGTTGCTTCAGCCCATCCTCTACAGTGATGCAGCAGCATGTTACAAGTGATGAAGTGTATCCATCTGACGAAATGGCCTTCTTCAAGCCAGGTGCGCTGTTTAAATGTGTTTCCTATTGCCGGTGTTTTTGTTTTGCACATCACATCCTATCATTCTGTGATAATGTTTTATCTCACTCTCACTAATACCAGCCATGGCAGACAATCAGAGAGACTGTAACATTGGCACGCCTGCCAAATGGTTAGGCATATTCTGGACATAGACAACAGATGCTTATATTTAAATTAGGACTAATTTGCATTTTGTGTATTATGGAATTTTTAAAGCATAGTTTTACAAAAAGGGATGTATAATTCTGAAATAGTAATATTTCCTTTGAAAAGTCAGGTTTGCTAATGGATTGCCATCTGTTCAACCCTTTGCCAGAAAGTAGATTTGTCCTGCTTACTGAAAACAGTATTAGAGTGAAACTGTAGATTACACAGTGGATTTCTGAGCAGTTTAATTTAAAGTGCAGGCTAACACTTTGCTATTTTGATAAAAATAACTTTAGCTTCTCCCTTTCTACTAATGCTGGAATCTAAGCCCAGCAAACTGTATTTGGAGTACTTTGTGGGCTGTTTTGCTCTCTCAGTTGGGTCCTAGAAAAGGTGCCCACCTCTCCTTTATAATTTTCAAACTGAGTTTGTGTTTCATTCATATAGGATTCGAAGAAAAAAAATCTCCATCTTACTTCAACAACCAATTTTAATCCTTCGGAAAAAAACCCTAAACATTTAAAACACCAAGGCACTGGCCTCAATTATGCTTTCAAGAGTACAAGATTTATAGGGACTGGGAGCCTCTTGGAGCCTCTGCATGCAAATGAGGAAGAAGGACACCTCGGCAATTCAGAATGCCGTACTGGGAGCTGATGGAGCTCTACCCGATGGAGCGATAGGAGCAAAGTTGCTCTCCCTAGTAACCCACAGAAATCTATTGAGGTTTCTGGTGAACAGCATTACGGGAACAACTGCACTGCAAGGGAGAGAGGTTCAATTTTTTCAGCCTGGAGGCAAAAGTTGAACTGTAAACTTCAAGATTTCAGCACCCTCTTACGTTACCTGTATAAGGTTACCGACACAGTCTCAAGGCTACCCAAGCTCTCCCCACCCGGACCGAGTAGCTGTCTACGGGAATACGCAGAACCGTTCTGTGCATGCGAACGGACAAGGTGCAGCCACGGATCCTTTCCCCGCACACCCCCGCGCAAGCCCCCAAAAGCCGCATTTTGCCGGCAAACGACGCTCTCGTCGGGAGGTTCGGGCTCCCGACTCGCTGCCGGAACGGCACTGCTCCGCCACCGAGCATCCCTGGCCGAAACACCTGCGGGGGTGGCGACGCGGGGCCTCGGCGCCGAGCCACGGCGGGGGACGGCCACGGGGGAGCCCCGCAGGGCGGGGACGGCGGAGCAGCACCGAGGAGCGCCTCCGGACCGGAGCGCTGACCGCGGAGCCGCGTCCTGCGCTTACGGCACCGCTGCGCTGCCGGCGGTGGGGTACCTGCCCCATGCCAGCCCCTGCCCGCACAAAGTTTTATCTCCTACGTTTCAGACCTTCTCCCACCGCCCACCTGAGCCCGGCGGGGAGGCGCGTCCCCGCTGCCGCTGCTACAGCCGGCCCCGGGCACTGCGGAGCCGGAGCGCTGCCGCGGCAGCGCCCGCCGCGCTGGAGCTGCGGGGGCAGACCCGGCGCTTGCCGTGGTGGCCCCGAGCAGGGCGGCCGGGGAGGCGCGGCCGGGGAGCGGCGGCAGCCGCGCTTACCTCTGTCCAGCGTGAGCGGCTGGACCGCTGTCAGTGTCGCCATGTCTGCGGCGGGGCTGGAGCCCGAGTGACGCGCGGCTCCAGCACCGGCGTGGAGTGCGGGGAAGGGCGGGGAGGAGGCTGGCAGGGAGAGGGGGCGGAGGAGGAGGGTGGCTCCGTGGGAGGAGGAGGCGAGCGGGGCGGAGAAGGTGCCCAAGGGTGGGCGGCTCATCGCACACGGGCCGCCGCGATGCTGCGGGCGCAGAGCGGCCCGGCGCGGCCCGGCGCGGGCTGCCGGCATCGCTGCGCTGCAGGAGCTGGGCCTGGCGCGGAGCGGCCCCCGCCTCACCGCGCTCGCCTCGGGACAGAGACCGGGGACCGCGGAGATCGCGGCAGCCCGGGCTGTGCTCGGGGGGCGTCTCGCTGCCGGTCCCGCCGCCTCGGGGATGCCGCAGCTGCCGGCGGAGGAAGAGAGAAGGGCGAGGGCGGGAGCTCCGCAGCGCCGCGGGGCGGGGAGGACCGGCGGGGCCGGATCCGGCGGCCCGGCCTCGCCTGGCCGGGGGCGGTGGGCCGGGCCGGGCCTGGGCAGCGGTGCGGGGCGCGGTGTGCCTGGGTGAGGCCGTGCGCCGAAGGCTCCCTGCGGGGAAGGAAAATCTACGCCCGGAGCCGGGACGGGTGATTCCTGGCATTGTGCAGGGGCGTGGATTAAGGGACATATCATGTATCCACCCTTTGGATGGACCAAGACGTTGGCCTCATCAGCCCAGCTATCACCTCTTTTCTAAGTGCTATGTGCGGCCGGCCATCCTTAAGAAAGCCAGCACAAACACCAGCTCTCCACTGCGAGGGGCTGGTCACACTTGGCGGCCGCCTCTTGTAGGTCAGCTGCTGCTTGTGTGAGCATAGGGGTCTCTGTTAAAGACATCCACGAAGGTGGAATTTCACTGGAGTTCTGCGAGGTTTGTCAGCAGCCTTCTGGTTTTTCTACTCTTGTCGTCCACAAGAAGAGAAAGGAACGTGGTTAGCTGCCATCCAAGAAAGATGTGACATTGTGGCACAGCTCCACTGAGTTTCTGCTGCCTTCTCTTTGGTGGACGATGGTGTAGAGGAATAAATGACTGAGTGAAGAATGGTCTATTTAACTTTCCCTGTGTAGCAATTGTGCACCTTAGGCTCGTTTGGAATGCTGAGATAAAGGGCAAGGTAGCATTTTTCTCCTCATCCGCTATTTTGTCTGTACCACAGAGGACTTGAAAGTACAGTAATTCAAGGTTGCTCATGAATAAAAGCTTTCAGCTGCAAAGGTATTTAAGCACTAGTATAGCGAATTAGGGAAGCTGTGGAAAAATTGCCATTAAAAGTTTCCAGAGCAGATTAAAAATACATTTTGCTGTTTTAAAATTAGAGGAGTTTAAATAATGTATATATGAGCCACCCACTTCTGATAAACTGAATTCAGCACAAATTTATCTAATTAACAATAAAGATTAGCATATTTGGTTATCTTAGCAAGAAGATGTTTCAATTAGCTAAAATATGAAAAGTTGAGAAATAGTTCCTGGCAAACAGTTTTTAAAATCAAAATTAACATCAGGATTGTTATTATGCAAATTTTATGTACTCACGTAGCAGCTGGGTTGACATAAAGTGTAATAGCTCCTCTTAAGTAGTCACGTTACTGTATATTAGATTCATAGTCCCGAATAGAGAAGAAATAAACATTTGGAGCTATAACAACCTAATGTGACAACATTCATGCAATTATGACACTTAAAAAACTTTATTAAAGATATAGAAGTGTGTTCAAATAAAATTAAGAGCAAGATGCCAAGTAAATTAGCAAGTTGCTTTCCATATAGGACTTCATAACCCTCAGACCTGCTTTCTTACTGTCTTGCAAACAGACATTTTGAAGCAAAATGCTGTCATAACAATGCTTTCTCTACCAAAAAATGTGTAGCATTAATGCCATGAGCAGGGTGCCTGTGGAAAGCAGTAAGGTCCTTCTGGGTTTATCTTTTATTTACTGCTGGTCAGATTTTGTGTGTTTCAGGGACTAATTGGCACTTAGATAAGAGACTTGAATAGAAGTTTGAAAAGCACTCAAGGAAGATGAAAAGCACCATTTACTGAAATTAAACTTTTTCTAATCAGCATAGCTGTATAGTTAGTTCCCAAGAATGTTAAAGACCTAGATGAGGAACACTTTAGGCAGCTGAACTTTTGCAGAAAATTGCAGAAGTTGTACAGCTGAAATTAGCAACTGGAGAAGAGGTGGAATGAGGCAGTAGCTCTTGCTTTGCTAACTCCCAGGAGCAATGGAGGACACTAATAGCAAAAGTCAGCAGTCAAAAAAAAAATGAGTACCAGGCAGCCTGCTGTTTTAAAAGGTAAACCTTAGAAGGTTTTTGGACAGATACAACTGGTCTGACTCTTCAGTCTTGTTGTTTCCTTGGACTGTATTGGAGCTTTTAATTCAATAGCACATGCTGTTTACTGAACCAATGAAATTAGACTGAATCAACAGATTTTATATTTGCTACGTGGACTATAAACTAACACTTCTCTAACAGATAGTTCAGTGGTCAGGTGCCAGTGAACAAGACTGTTGCTAATAAGGTGCCTGTAGACTTTTTATAGCTAAATTTTTAAACTAAATTTAGCATTTTTTTTTTCAAATATCTAAAATGTGTTCATAAAGGCTTCCATGGCTATGCTTTTAGATAATACAGATTTTATTATATAAAATAAAAAAGAAAAAATACATGAAAGTGGGTAAACTGTGAAAGATGGTGTCCAGAGGGGCTGAGAAAGGACCTGGGCAGCCTGTTCTTGCTGTGACATTAGCCTGGCTTTAAGCAAGAGATTAGACTGGATAATTTTCAGATCCTTTTCAACATAAATTATTCTGTGGTTCTCTAATAAAGTCTCTAAATCACTAGTAAGAATTATCTGAATAGCTGGATTCAATTGCTAGATTTTAAAAAATAATGTGTTTTAATGCTGCTGCAAGCGAGCGTTGAAGAATGCAGTGGTTACTTCAGGACTGGAGATGGTTTTCGGTACGGATGTTCTTATGTAGCCCATTCAGTATAAGTTCTTTTTGGGATGTTGCCAGAAGGACAACACAATCCTTGAATATATAAATGAAGAATGGCAAACACAAATAGGGAAATTATCTTTCTTCTGTATGTAGCATCCATGAAGCAACTGACTGGAATACTGTGTCCAGATGTGATGTCTGTCTTTCAAGGTAGAAAATCAGTTTTCACAGGAGGTTGAAGGATCTTAAAAAAAGTTTATCAAAGAAAAGGGATAAGAAGGAAATGAATCACTGTATGTAGGAAGAGGCATAATATTGGAGGGATTTAAAGTCTTTAAACTTATAGTCTTATGACATAAGGTAAATCCCATGACCGGTAGTTTAACAAGCACAGCCTTGTTAAGTAAGATGTGCTTTTCTAGATCTTAGGGCAATATAGGGATCAATTACTTGTGATTGTTTGCAATCTTACCAAAAATCAGAGGTCGTTATAAATAGTTTGATCAAACTTCTAAAGAAAATAAAATGACAGCATTATTCAGGAGGCTACGTGAGATAATGAGTATGATCTGTTACTCTCATGACTTTTATGACCCTTTGTCTTCCCTCAAGAATTGGTGCTACGTGGGCCAGAGAATTATTTCTATGCAGCACAGTGCAATGCAATGTGGAAAAACCCAGCACCACTCTGAATGCACTCAGTGGCTGCCAGGGTAGCACATCTAAGCTTTGCATGGGGTAATTCATAGAATCAAGCAATGATTTTGTGTTGTAAAGGACCCTAAAAATTAAGCTAGTTTCCACCGCCTCCCCTCCATGGTGAGGGTCATCTTCCAGTAAAGCAGGTTGCTTAAAGCCCCATACACCCTAGTCTTGAACATTTCAGGGATGGAGCACCCACGTTTCTGGGCAACTTTTTTCCAGTGTCTTAAATATTCTCGTAGTGAACAAATTTTTTCTAATATCTAATCTAAATCTTCTCTCTTTCAGTTTGTGCCTTGCACTTCAGCACAGCTGAAAGCAGAGATTACAGGAGTGTTGTAATGTGTCGTGAATGCTCAGAAGACTGAGGATTTTTGTTTCTCACAAGTACAGTTCATTTTGTCCCAGGAGAGCCATGTCATCTCAAATAATATTTCAGGTGAGCTGGATGCACAGCTACCATGGATGCACAGCTGTGTATAGTTCAGTATTTTTCCACTGTACTACCCTGTACCACAGAACTGCACTTCCCTACAGGACTCATTTTACATTCTAATATTGTGTAATGGGTTACTTTTTGTAGATTGTGCAATTACTGTTTTTTTTCCCAAACACTGAAATCAATTTGGCCATTTTTTCTTTCCAGTTTTGCTAAAGATTTAATTGAAGTTGACAACAGGGAGAACAGGGTCAAGCTTTGCCAAAATTCTTCTTGGGCTACATTGAAATTCAGGTGGAGGGTCTGCTCTGTCTGGTGAGTTTCCACCTGTAATCTATAGAATCCTGTAAGTGGATGTAGCCTCTTAAAAAATAATTACTGCAAAAGCTAAGAAAAGCAGACCTGTTGCTGGTAGGCGTACGTTTGCTGTTGGGAAAAGTGGGTTGTGCCTTGGTGGGCACAGTCCCCCCTTTCTTTTAGGCAGGGAAGCAGTTTAAAAGCCGTTACAAATCAGACCTTCAATCTGTTATTACCCTTGGATACACTGAAATCTGAAACCCGAATCCCTTTTTTACTCTGACTTTACTTATTTTGTCTGTTTTTAAGAATGAGATCATCATTTTGTCAGTACTGAGGACCTTTGAGAAAAGTGAAAATTATCCTTTGGGCAACCGGAGACATCTTTAGTTAGTTAGTTTAATGCCAGTAAAATATTCACCTGCAAGCACTGTTCCTGTAGTGGAAACATGCCCATAATGAATGAATTCACATAGGGTTTGTAGTTATTTGAACAACTGAACAAAAGAATTGATTTGCTCTCCTCAGAGACCAGCATAATGAATTATCCACCTATGCTCTTTGTCCAGTCTATTAATATGCATTTGAATAGAATTTTTGGATCAATGTGATTTCTTAACAAGAAGCTTTTGAATGGGAAAATCCCCAAACCTACAAATAAGTAGACTTGTCCAAAGAAATATGTTTAGTGATTGTGCTTCACTGGGTTTCTCACTGTTTTCCTCAAAACTTCCCTATATATGGAATGACAGAGAAAGAATATGTAGCTGTGAAATAGATACTTACCTTTAAAAAATGTAAAATTGAAGAACATGTAATTTAAAAAAGTTTTAAAATTATCAGTGATGAACTAATAGTGATAGTTACCAGAAGGTGCATAGTCAACTATGGAGGCATAAGAAAAAAAGTAAGTGCAAGGACAAAGCACACTTGCATAAAATTGCCACAGCTAATTAATTCTGGAGCATGAACAGTGCAACAGATAACATTATGTATCATAGATATTATCTATCATATATCATATCTGTCTTGTATTTCCTGAAACTTAGTCCTGTGTTAATTTTCATGGGAGATCAGTGACATTATGATATGCATATGAAAATGGGTGGGACCTGATTGCAAGGAGTTATTGTAATTAACACTGATTTTAGTATACTCAGTAAGTACCTTTTTTTTGAAGTCATAAAAATTAAAATATGATTAAGAAGCCCTTTTGGGATCTAGAGTGCATTTTCACATTTTAATTGGGAAGTGTAAGAAAGCAAGCTGCTTCTAAAAATGTTGTGTGTACAGCCTGTGAGTCAGGAGAGGTTTAGGTTGGATATCAGGAAAAAGATTTTCACCCAGAGTGTGGCTGGGCACTGGAACAGCCTCCCCAGGGCAATGGTCACAGGACCAAGACAGAGTCAAGAAGTGTTTGGACAATGCTCTGGGGTACATGTGTGACTCTTGGGGTGTCCTGTGCAGGGCCAGAGTTGGACTCAATGGTCCTGAGAGATCTCTTCCAACTTAGCATATTCTATGATTCTACTTAAGTACATCTGGGAACCAGAATGTCAGGGTGACTGATTATTCCTGTTGAGAATATAACTTTTTCTTCAGAAGGAAGGAGCAACAAGGGGAAATATGGTTAAGTTTCCTTAGTCTGAGAAGTAGTTTGATGGGCATCTCTGCACCTCCAATCAGCATCACTTCAGAGCTGATTTGTGTGACATTGTGATCTTTCTCACTGCAATGCAGTCATGCTCACTTGGCAAGTTACTCTATTTCCTTCATTTGCATCCCAGAGGCAAAAACAGCTCCAGGACCTGTTTGGGTTTTAAATGCATACAGATGCTGATAAGACTAGGTATAGTCCCAGTAAACTTGTTTGTCTAGAGGCAGTTTGAAGTCTTAGTTCCTGAGCTGGAGAGTCTGCAAGACTAGTCTGGCAAACATCTGGGTGTACTCTATCTTTGCTGTCATTCCAGTTAATTAGTGTGAGAGCATGTGCCTGAGTGAGTTCAGAATCTAATTAAATGACATATACAGTATTTTCTTCCTGGAATGCCTTCAGGAAAGTATATACAGATTTAAGGTTCTTGACTAATTTTTTGAGAACTTTTAGTATTCAGAAGAGCACTTCCTCTTGGCAGTATACCGAAGCCTTGAAGAGGGATTTTTCACAAGAGCATGTTGTGATAGGACAAGGGAGAATGGCTTCAACCTGAAAGTTTAGAGTAGATATAAGAAAGAATTTCTTTACTGTGAAGGTGGTGAGCCACAGGCACTGGTTGCCCAGAAAAGCTGTGGCTGCCCCATCCCTGGGAGTGTTCAGGGCCAGGCTGGATGGGGCTTTGAGCAACCTGATCTAGTGGGAGGTGTCCGTGCCCATGCCAGGGGCTGCGTGAGGTGGAACCAGATGAGATAAAGGTCCCTTCCAACCTATTCCATTCCATAATTCTATGATTCTATACTAACTAATAGTATTATCCAACACATGCTGTTGTTCCTCTGCTCATAGCCCTCAGATGACATCATTCTGGTAAATTTGCTCTTCATTCACATTCAAAGCCATCAACTTTGCTTTCAAGTTGACCCATGTTCTTTTCCAGGCCAGAGACTAAATTCTCAATTTTTTTCACTGTAATGACTGCAGCACTGTCAAACGTTTATATCTAACTTTTTAATGAAAAACTATTTGAACAAATAGACAATACTGTTGGGATTAACACCAGGTCATAGGAGTCTTCTGCCCTGGTTTCTCCACAGCCTCTGATGACGAACAAGGTTCATCTTAGCAGCACTCTTGTCACATCAGCATCTGTCATCAAACAATGAGCCTCCAGTTTTTCTCCAGGTCTCTTTTAGTGCCTGCCCTGATGGTCTAGACTATCTCTCACCTAGGCAGTGCTGCTATGAGCCTGTAAGTGCTTCATATTGAAGCTCTGTTTCATGGTCCCATCTCTCTTCACTGGCTTAAGAAACCACCTTTTGTTGCATGGCTTTGCCTAGCTGAGCAAATTCCCTTCAAGGGCAGGTAGTTAATCGTGCTTGACAAGCAGCCCTTAGAGGCAGTGGCTCTGACTATAGTGACTGATGGGTAGTTGCCAGTTAGCTCCTGATAATTGATGTGAGGGTGTGAACACAGCGACCAGGTCAGGTTTTTACCTTGTGATCTGTTCCCTGCAGAGGCACAGTAATGTAAGACTATCCCCAACCAAGGCCTTCTGCTTTACCAGAGAGTGAGATCGTAGGGTGAGGGGGAGAAATCATCAGAGAAAAAACATATCCTGGCTTGATTCTACTCAGCTTATTTTTTCTGAGTCCAGCTTTGTCCTTTGATTTCAGTAATACCTTTTTTTTTTGTTGATATTTGGTTGTTGTTTTTTGGTTTTTTTGGTTGGTTGGTTTTGTTTTTGTTTGTTTTTTGTTTTGGTTTGGTTTTTTTGCACAATGTCCACTAGTACCCTGGTCAGTATATGCACTCATGTACTGAATTGCCCTAGATGCACTGAGGATCTGCACAAAGGGGTTGATTGCTAAGGTAATAAACTTAGTTTAAAATCAGTGAAGATACAGCACTGATTTTATGGTAGGGGAATGGATCCTCACAATCCTCAAAAGAATTAATCTGAGGAAAGGCAGAAGTACTGCTGATATTTATTGTCAACTTTCTTTACAGGGAAAATTCATACACTGAGAGCAAGTCTTTCAAATCCTGCTCCTGTCTAGCACCTTTCCTGCACTTACTCCTGCATTTCACTCATCTTCACCAGTGCAATACATTTAGTTTTCCCATCCAGGATCCTCACCACTTGATATACCCACTGAATTTTCTGGTAACTGCCAGTGAGTACTGGAGGTGCACTGTTGAAATCATGTCAGGATAAGGTCCCACATACAATGACATGCAGCTACAAGAATCCTGGGCCAGCCTAATACTATTATTAATAGTATTAATGTTAAGGCCTACCACTACAGTTCCTCCTATTGTCTTGATAGCTGCTCTTATCACTTGGTATCTTACGTGCTAGGAGAGACAGAAAGACTCAGACATAAGTCTGAGTGACCAGAATGAGTTTGTGTCCAGCAACTTTTACCTCCTGTCTCCAGATCCAGTTTGTCTGTGCCAGGTAGAGAATGTCCCCTTATTTTCCCCACTGCTCTGAGCTACTAACCAGAATGGAGCATGAGACCTGTACAATGTCTGTCATTATAAAGACTGAACTAAATTAGCTTTGCTGAAGCCAGGAGAACTCCATAAGGTTTAACATTTCTGTGTCACATTCTCCAGTGCCGTGTGTGAAACCTGCGTGGGCAGTCAGGCTTTGACTTGATTGTGCATCATTAAGAAAATGTCGGTGGATTTCAGATGGGGAGAACTGGGTATTGGAACACCAAACAGCTCAGAAACACACCAAGGACAATAGCAAGAGAAGGGCACTGATATACCAGCAGACTGTGGGATAGGTATTTGCTTGACTTGTCATTTTTTCTTTTGTTCTCTTCCTGCAAAAGGTCTCAATTTTGCAGCTAACTAAATTTTTTTCCTTCTGAAGTGAAACTAAACAGACTATTTTTAACTTGAGTTCTCTGGCAGCAAGAAGGGAGACTCTTTATCTCATGTACGGGCCAGCAAGGGTTTTAAAGCCTATTTTCTTTTTTCCCCCTCCTGTAGATACCTGTGGATTCTTAGTATCCATGCAAAAAAAAATCTGGATCTGTTTTCCTAGGCTGTGAAGGATTTCAAAACTGTCTTAATGTAAAACTAATGAACTTGCCTGTACTTCAGGATATTTCCAAGAGAACAGGACTATTATGAACGACTACTATTATTTAAGAAGTACAGGGGATTTCAGGATCTTGATTCCCATTGTTCTTCTGGTTCAGGATTAGAAATATAAGGTGTGGTGCTGAAAAGATCTCCACCTCTATATCCAGACCTTGCAACACCATCTGCCATCAATTATGTGTGCTTTACACTTTCATTCTGTGTAGATGTTGGAGGAGAAGCTTTTCCCCAAACACTGCTCATCTTCCAGGCCAACAAAGTACTACTGTACTTAATGCCTGTGTTGGTATTTCTGATAAAAGGTAAAGGCTATTTACATCCATAAATCTACTATCACATATTCATTTGAGTATTTAAGTGAATTTTGTGCTGTGAGACTGGCCTGCTAAGGGACTTTCTTAATATCAAGTGCAAAAAATGCTTTTTAACTGTGTTTCTATGGAATTCAACCCCTGAGAAATTAAGTCTAAAACTACTCTCAGTGATATATGCCAGAATTGAATCTTCGTGTACAACAAATGAATTGCAGTGAGCCGTGAAGGATATTTTAGGATCCAGTGCTGCCAGATACTGAGCTGCCCTAATTCTCTCAAAAGTTGAATAGGGAAATGCCTCTGTGGAGAACTCCTGGGCTTTTGAACTTGCATTATTCAAAGCTACTTCTCCAGTTCCCACATAAAAATACAAACTGCATGGAGTGCAGCAAAACAAAATACAATGGCCATTATTTTCCAAGCTTGCTGAACAAAACAGAATTGTGGATAAGTAACGAGGAACAGCTAGCCTTTATGCTGAGCATAGCAAGAACTATTTGAGACATAATTTATCAATTGCATTAATTAGTTTTCAGGGTTAATGTTATTATTCATGGATTAGATTAACATCCACAAGGACAGAAGAACTGAAGAAATCCAAGAGATTAGGCAAAACAAAGATGTGTTTTGCCCATCAGTGGGTTGATAAATATTTCAGTACAGAAATGGTCAATATTCTAGTGCAAAGCAAAACTGCAAGTGTTGAGAATTTCTTGGATAAGGCTTCCATCACCAGCTGTTAGGCATTTTAAAGGCATTACTTCATTTTCCACTAACCACAAAACAAATTGTGGCTGGCACAGGAAAGCTTTCTAGCTTTGCATCACTGAGAATTCAAAAAAGAGAAAAATGATTGTTTTCTTCAGACCAAAATGAATGTTGTGGACTGTGTTTAAGACCAGCTTCAATTATCAAAAAAACTGGAATTTAAATATTTCTATCAGTGCAATATCAGGAAACTTCAGGCATTAAATGATATTCAGTAGGGGTTTGGTTTCATTTCTATCAAACAACATAAACAAAGATGGGCACATTCCAGATTATAGATGTAGCGATTTAAAAGAGAAAGTGTTCCCAACCCCATTTTTATGAAGACAATTTTCCTAATATAGAGTAGTAATTTCAGGGAGTGGGATTACAAATCAGCTAGAAAACTGGCCTTGTTGCTTAGATTTGGGCAGAATATAATTATTGTAAAGCTTTAGAGAACAGATGGCCAGAGATTTCAGAATTGATAAACACCAGCTTTCTGCTTTGGACTGGTCGGTGTTAGGCCTAGAGGTCACATTCAGGCTGCTCTGAGTTTTCCTGCAATGTCTGAATGTAGCAGGACTCTTCAGCCTCTCAGGGCTCCCTGTAAGGATCCACCCTTGGTCACTCAGCAATCCAGTGGGGTACCATGGCCCTCTGGTTACTGGAAGCACTAGTGCACAGGGCTCCAGCTTGACCAGCAAAGGGGTGGGACAGCTGTACCAGCAGGAGTTTTGCTTACTTTGGGCCTTTGCTCCTATTGGTTATCTTGACTGTTGGCATCACTGTGTCAGTGATAGATTGTGCTTGATTACAACTTTCTGATTACTCTTTTTTTTTTTTTCCCTGAAAAATATTTAAGGATCAAGAAACACCAAATGAATCCAAAAGGGCTTTTTAAAATTTTGGGTGAAGACAGACTTAAAATATGGCAGGAGAGATCAATAGTGGAGGATGTTTCAATGGAAGCCAATTCTTCAGAACTACTTCCTTTCCTTTTAGTCCTCTCCAGACGCAGTGGAGCTTCAGCTTAGCCAACTGCTGCAACATTTCAGGCTGTCAGACTTTGGGATAGATCAAAAAACATGAATTGTACTGCTGTCTTCACATACCTTATGGGAAACAAGGAATGTCTATGTGAACTGCTATGTCTTTCATCTTGTCAGCACTCCGACAAGGTTCTGCAAATTTGGGATTGCTTGGGGAAAAGTTGAGCAAAGGCTTAAGAATATTTGGAAGTAAAGGGGTCGCTCGGGGTTTATTCTGAAAGTGTGTGAGTAATTTCTGATGCTTCGCAGAGGAATAAAGAGAGGTATCTTATGACCTGTAACAGCAAAAATTGCAAGAAAATACTTATGGGTCTTTCTCTAGTTATCTTGGGAGTGCCTCTTAGCAATACATGTATTCACAATCTTGGGCAGTAGCAGACTGACATACACCTTTAAAACATATTTGGTATTTGTAGCCTTTTAACACTGGATGACATGTACTAACATGCAGCTTGCAATAGCAGCTACCTGAATTGGTGTGTTTTCTCTCATGCTACAATGTTTTTTTCCACAGGCAGGACAGATTAATCAAAATCAGAAGTTTTAGTCATTGCTCCCTTTAGCCACTTACAGGATTAGAAAAGACAGCAACAAAGATATCAGTTATTAAACCATAATTTACATTATGGTGTCCAGAATAGCTAACTTTAAAGAAAATTCCATTTGTTTTTCAGTAACACACAACATAATTTATACATTGCATTTGAGGTATGTGAACTTCAGTGATAAGTTAACATAAATATTCAGCATTTGAGTCAGGAGTCCCAGCAAAGGAACAAACTTTGTCCTTATCTTTCACTGCCTGTAATAATTTCTCCTTGCTAGGTGAGTGACTGTTGCTATTCTTGGTGATTGGCAGAGCAGTCTGTGAAGCTGAGTGTCAGCAAAATGACATGAATTATATTATCACCTCTCCCTTTCTTATAGACTGCTTCATCAATTGTATCTTAGTTTTGAATGTTGTTATTAGGCCTGATGTTCTTCTAATCTTGAAGAAAAGGGTATTTTTTACTTTGACACACTATATAATAATGTCTTCTCCCTTAATACAGGGAGATTATAAAAAATTCTTCAAAATATATTTATATAAGTAATAACAGTTATTTCTTGAAAAAGTTATTACTTTTCTTCCTTTTAACATGTGATGGTATATTGCTGCAATTTTTCTTTCTTCCAGTCATTCACCCCTTTGCAACCTCAGACTGTCTGGATCTGATCCTAATTCATTGCATCTCATTTACTGAATAGGTCCTCAAAGTCCCACCAAATTATTATACTCCTAATCTTTATGTTGAAAAAAAATGGAGGACTTGATAGATGAAATTAAGAAGAACTTAACTGTTCACATAATTGAAATCTTAACTGTTTTATCTGGTATCAGCATCAACTGTTTTATCAAAGTATCAGCATCCCAGGTCTTTTCATAGGATGACCATGATACTGATGTTAATGTTTTTTTCTCACTCCAGGGCTCATTTTCAGGTGTTAGCTACACCTTGCTTTTTTTTTCATTAATCTGCAATGTGGCATCAAACCTGGTTTGCAATATATGTTGTGATCTACATATGCTGGAATACCTGAGTTTTGTGAAGCTTAATGGAGGTTTTGTACAGCTCCCAAGGTTACATTCATTCAATAATCAGTAGCTGACTGCTGGAGAGTTTTTATAGTCCTGAGGCCACCAGCATCGTCCTCTGCCCAAACTTTCAATGTCCCTGCTGTCACCTCATGCTTATGTTCCTATGCTCTACAATATTTTAATATAAAAAGTAGTTCATCCCCTACAGTAACTATTTGTTGCTGTCATCTTTACAGAAACATATGAAAAATATATGAGAATATTTTATCACACATTTAATTTATTAAAAATAATACTGATTTTCATTTACTACTTTCTAACTTTTCCTTAGCATTCAATATGGCTTACTTTTAGGATCAAAGTTACTGCTTTTCCTTTTCTAGTCAGTTCTGGAAGTTTGGTAGCTTTACCTTTTCTGTATTCATTGCACTTAGGTCCTTCTAAGTCCTGACTGGCAATTCAGTTCTTTTTATGAAGGAGCAAAACATCATCTCCTCACTGGTCCTATTTCTATTATTTTCTCATAACAAGTTAACATAACAATTATTCTAGTGGTTTTAATATTTTGTATTTCAAATGAATGCTTCATTGGACTAATCCATTACCAAAGTATTTAATTTTTAAAATTAAAGGGAGTAGTAATATAAAACCTCTTGATGCTGCCTCTATTTAACATTCAGATCCTGCCTGATCGTTTCCTGGCAGAATTTATTATAATAGTAAAAGTAAGTGGCTTTTGAAATGTAATTTCTAATACAATCAAAACAAAGTAACAAACATCTGAAAGGAACATTCTGATTCTGAGGGAATTTGCTGATAAGAGGATGAGTGTTATGTATCCTTGCAAGGCCCTGAAAAAATTGCTAGTAAGATTGTCTTCTCTTGAATGCATCCAAATTTTGTGTTCCATCAGACATTTATCACTTTTAAAACTAATGTAATAAAGAACATCAGTTCACCACTGAGAAGTTGAAGCAGTATGTGTTTAAAAAGGAAATATTATCAGCTGTATTCTGAAATATATAAAAATCCAGTTTTACCCGTTGCTATATTTACTGACACATTGCCAATGAAATTTTATCTTATTGATCTAAATGTGATAAGAACGAGTAAAGCATTTTTGAGGGTTCTGAGAGTACCTCTCAGCTTAGATATTTGTAGATGGCAGGAAGATTTTGAAACCCTGACTCATCATTTGAGGATGGTTACATTCAAGTACATATGACAATTTTTCTGGGCATTTATTAAATGACATAGGTGTAGGGAGATATTGAAAAAGTAAGAAAATTACAGCCTGAAAAATATTCCAGGCTGGAGCTTTTCAGCTCTGTTCCCAGCCGATAAGCTGGTCCAGCTCAAGGCTAAGGAGAATTTCTCCCAGGGTGATATCTTGGTCAAAATAAAAAGGAATTAATAACAAGATTGAACACCTGTTGTGGTGTGTGACCAGGCCCTGGGAATGGGGTGTCTTCTCTCTGAACCAATCACCTTTTCTCTACTCTTGGAATTGCGAGTCATGCTATAAAACCAAGTGTGTTTCTGAATAAACTGGTCTCTTTCTTTCTATCATGAAAGATGACCATGTAGCTGTGCATCTTATTTCTGCTGCAATTAAAGGGTTAAAACCCCTTTCCACGGCGACACATAGGTGCTTGACAATGGTCCTCAAAGGAAAAAAAGCCCCAGTGTTGTTTTTTCAGATAATTTTCTTCCTGAGAATTGCATGAAGCTCACAGGTTTGGCAGTTGTTTGTGGGAAGTGTTAAGCTTTCCTTTTCTTCCTTTTTAATATATTATTTTACTCAGTTTTTTACAGGCTAATCTTGCTACCCTTTAAAAAAATGTTTCTAAGACTTACTAAGAGTAATGCAACTGAAAAAGAAAAGATATCAAAACTCAAGTTAGTACATGATTTACAGATCAGCAGAAAAAAAAAATCTTGCAGGTCTCTTGAAGACCATTCCTTGAAGTTTAAGAAGCATGGTTAAATAGAAACAGGTGCTGGAGAATGGATGTATCTGCAGATGATTTAAGTAGTTACTATCATGAATCTTCTCTGAAATTAAGAAGTCCAAGAGGTACAAGTCAGGAAAAATGTATTTAGAGAAGGAGAGAGGAGACAAAGGAAATTATATGCATGGTTGGCATGACCACTGGGTAAGAAAATAAAATTACTTCTCCAGATAGGAAGAGATTTATTAGGACTGTAGCTGTCTGTCAGATGAGAACCTGATTGCGTAAATGAAAGTTCAAACAGTGAAAAGTACAGTGTTGAATTATTTAACAAAAACCATGGTGACACAGAGCAAGATGAGACTCTGCATGAAACAATAGTAAAGGTAACATAGCTGGAGCCTTCTGAATATCTCTTTCCAGTAGGAAAAATAGATGTGTACATACACACAGTTGCATGGAATAGCTGAATATACCATACAGTCTGTTTTATTAAAATAATTGCTGTTACTATATTTAATACAGTAAATGAAAAAGAAATTTGGAAATGCTGGTCCTGAGATGTGTAAGTAGCAAAATACCCTCAGAAAATGATGTGGGCATGTTTCTCCTCCATTCAGCAATGGTGAGGACACAGATTGGACTGTTGTGTCCAGTTCTGGGCTTCCTAGTAAGAGATATGGAGATATATGGAGATACTGGAGAGAGTCCAGTGAAGGATCACTATGATTAAAGGACTGGAGCATCTCTCCTACAAGGGAAAGGCTGAGTCTGCTCAGCCTGAAGAAAAGGCAGTTCAAAGGAAACTATTGACAATGGAAGGATGTAAAGAGGTGAAACCAGAGGGTTTTTCAGTGATTTCTGGTGACAAAATCAGAGACAAACTGAAACACAAGAGGTTCCCTCTGAACATCAGGAAACAGTCCTCTCCTGTGAGGATGACAGCACTGGAACAGGCTGCCCAGAGGGATTGTGTACTCTCCTTCCTTAGAGATATTCAAAAGCCGCCTGGAGAGGGTCCTGGGCAACCATCTCTGGGTGGAACTGATTGAGCAGGATGCTGGATCAGGTGTCCCCCACATGTCCCTTCCAACTTCAACCAGCCTGTGATTCTACCAGTTAAGCACAGGTATAGGTGCATATCTGTTTTGCATATATTCCCCTGTAGATTGTGTTATTAGAACTGGTAGTGCCAGTTTGACTAGTTTTGCACTGCTGAGGACACAAAGGGCACTCTAGGGAAGACATCACAGCTGGTAGTCATGAATTATGAAATGGATGAAGTGTAATTTAATGCATACACTAGGAGAGTTTTGAAGGACATTTACATGTGATTACATGAGAGAGCACGTAAGAGGAAAGATGTGTGATATCTTTAACTTTCTAAGCAGGGCAAATCAAAAAATTATATTACATAATAATTAAAACATTGCATTAGAAGACATCTGTTTAAAAAAAAAATTCTTCATACAGCCAACTGTCTCATTGATTTGTCATCTAACCTTTAAATAACTACAAATGATATTTTCAGCAATAGGCTTTTGAAGTCCATAAGGCCCTCGGAAACCATGGCAATTTTCCTGAACTGTGAAAGAGACACACCTACCTATCTGTCTGATTAACAGCTATTTGCATGTCTAATTTGTCTTGCATTGTGCTGGGATTTCACTCTGCTGGAGTGGTAAAGGGTCGAAACTAACTGTGTTTTCGATGAAAGATTTTTAAAGCTGGTCCGGCAACTCAATTAAATTCTCTCAGCTTCTGGGAAATAGGCTCAGTCTGATCCCAAAAGCTCCATTTCAATCTTTTGATTAGCAGAGCACCTCTTGGCTAGCAAATTAAGCCACCATGTAGCAAACTTTGCATTCTGACTCATAAAAGATCTTTGCAAGTATCAGTAGCAAGCTTCGGAATAAATCCTTCCTTCAGGTTTTTTGTCACTTTTTTTTTTAACCCAATAAGGATTTAGCATAGCAAGACATTTTGTACACAGAATGAGTTGTTTGATGGAGATCATTTCTTATAGGACATAACTATTTTGCTATATCTGGTCAGCACTAGAAAGGTTAGTTTTCAATGTCTGTTTTTTTTCCATTTGTGGTACAGGACAACTTCAAATCTGCTGACCTGATTAGTGCCAGGAGACCTGAATACTGCACAGCAGACTTGTGCCATGGGCCACACTATTTATGGCACAGTGTTTAGAAATTTAACAGCATCAAACACAATAAAATAATATAATGAACACAATCAAAGGTGAATGCTGTATGACTGAAAAATTGGCAGACATAATTAAATACAGGCAGATTCCTGCCTGCTTCTTTTAAATCATATGGAAAAAATACATTTCTGCTTAAAAAAACTCCTCTTCATTGCAAATCCAAGGACAACTGCAAGTTCTGAGTAACAGAGAATGAAACAGTTCTATAGATAAACAGCTTAATTAATATTTATTTAATGGAGGAAGAGTAAAGTAGTAAATGAAAAAAAGAAGCTACTCTTGAAAATAAAGCACTAGTTTTGTGCTGGGAGTTATGAATTTCATTAATTTCCTGGCAGGATTTTATTTTTGTAGTAATCATTTTTACTCATGAGTGGGTGGCTCTTAAGATGAATAGCTGAAACAATTTAACTGAGAACCTTAGATCTGTGGAAATTTCAATTGTACACTGTAGAAGAATTTGACAACGAGCAAGAGTTCACTAAAAGTGCTGTTTTGACACACAATGCCTTTGAATTCAGGATAGTCAAGTTTTCTTATGTAGTGAGTGACTTGTTCCAAAGCAAAAACTAGATAAAAATCACATGAAGGTGGTAGTCTAGTACAGGTTAGCTGCTTTTGATGCTGTAATTCTTTATAATAATTGTCTTTGCTGACCTGTGTGTTAAGGAAGATGGGGATGTGGTCTATCACGAGTAGTGATGTGAGCCATCAGCTTATGCATTCATGTTGGGTGACTGCAATAGGAAAATGGTAGCCAAGGGAGAAGAAAAAATGAAACACACAGGCAAAAAAGTATGACATATACTCCCACTTAGAGCACCTTAATCTCCTGTTTCAGAGGCTGGAATGATCTTTTAATAGTAGATGTGTCAGGTGGACAGGTGCTAATAATAAGACCCTAGACCACTGGGTCAGCCATACTGGACATACTTGTGTGCTGCCAAACTAAATACAAGGGAGCAGGAAAGCAGCCTTGTCTTCTAGGCCTCCAGGAGAGACAGAGGAGTTTCCCATAACTTGTTCAGAGGTTCTTCTGGTCTTCATTTCCCATATTGCGTATAATCATCCTTTCTTTTTATGGGTTCCTACTTCACAATCACAATATTTTTAAAATATAGCTGATGATTTAAAAATCCTCATCACAGGAAAAAAAACAAACAAAACCAACAGACTAAATAATTTTTCTTACTTTTTGTTTTTCTCTTAAAATTCAACAGCCATAATATATTTCTTATGTCTTCTTTTTTTCAGAGTATCCCTTATGCTTTTGCTTTATATTTTCTCTGGCCTATTTATTGTTCACTGCTTTCAAGATCTAACTGTGTTTGTATCAGCATTAAACAGGTAAGAATGATGGAATTTATTATATGATCTGTCCATGCTGTTTCCTTAAACCTTTCTCTCTGTCCTTTACGTCCTCAGTTAATAGGAGACCAAAGACTTCTGATTCTCTACTAGAAGTGCATCCTGGTGATGCACTACATAGACTACTGCACACACATAGCAGTACTATGCTATTTGTAATAAGTTTGTGAGAGTTGCTTTCCCAGATGCTATGTTGACCTTTCTTGGTTCTCAGAAATTGATGAGAAAGACCCAGGGAGGATAGGTCATGAGTATGATGCTCAGAGTAGGCAAAGTTGGTCTTTTGTGACCAGCAGTGTTCTCTTCATATGCCATGCCTAAAACAGAGCTCAACTTAAAATTGTGAAGTGAAGGGAATATCTCATCTCAGTGAAGATTTTGTTCTGAGATACAGGTGTTTTTATCACTTGCTATTCTGCAGTAGCTGTTTTGGTGCTGGTGCTTCTTGAATATAAATATAAGAACACTGGTTTACATGGGTTTCTTAATGAATAGAGATACTCCCCTTGTAATGTAAGTGATCGCTCATATAGTACTGGCTACATCATCTGAAACTGCTTGCAGACATGTTACACCCAAGACCTTAGGTTATGAGATTCAAAACAGAACTCAGTTAAATGGAAAAGCACAAAAATAAAAAGCAAAAAGGATTTGAGGTTCCTAAGAGATGATTAACAATGGGTTTGATTTGTGACAATGCAAACTGGGGAAATCTGTGAAACCAAAATTTTTTTTGAAGTTCAATCTAAGATCTAAAACCAGAGAAGAAATTCTTTATCTGAGAAATCTCTGTTTTCACTAAAGGAATGCAACAATTTTGTGCTTACTGGACATTCTGCAAGAGAATTAATTAAATAGTTTGGAAGACTGATAGTTTGACATGCAGATAACTTGGCAGAGACAGAATTTTTAAATGAGCTCCGTATTTGCAGTCACAGAAATAAAGTGAAAGCCATTAAATCTGATTGTCAGAAGAAGTCAAAAATAAGATGTAGTAATTTTCTGATAGTAATTTGGGCCCTCCTGAACTCACAGTAGAAACTGAATTAAAGTGGTAATTGCCATCCTTGAAAATGATCCAAAACAGTCAGATATTTGAAGCACAAGAGAAAGATATATTGTGACTGTCTGAGGCAAACACTGGCATATGACACACCTTTGTGCCCTTTAATCTGTATGATTAAAGATTCTTATAATTTGAGATAAAGTCATGAATGTTATTGTGGTGGAGCAAGAAATTTCATGCAAAATTTTAAATTTCCTCCATTTATATATTTTTATAGCCCCATATGAATTTATGATCCATGGTGTTCCTTTCTTAGGAACTTCCAGACCCAGAAGTAAGAAAATGCTATCTCTGAACAAAGCAACTTCTATTATTTCAGGGATCTGTGTAACATTATCATTCTTTTGGAGCTTTTCACTCTGAAACAATATTCAGAGGTTCTTGATATTAAATAACTTGATGGGTCCAGGTCATTAAAAGGATTTCTAGTTGAGATAGAAGCACCCAACCGTTTGGAACCTGAAAAAATGTGCCTGTATCATTATAGATTTGTCTAGATAAATGGATGAATAAACATTTCTTGCATGGTAGTGCAACTTAGCAGCAGTGCAGCTTCTCCCTTTAGTACATTATCAAGGTGTTCCTCGTGGTTGTACTTCCTACCTAGGCTGATGCCATAACAGTACCTTAGATTGAAAATATTCCCTGAACAGCCAAATAAAGGGAGATTTGCTGCCCTGAATGAGCACTGCTTAAAATGCTTTTCTTCCACATGCAAGCTGAGGAGGGTCATAACTGAGCTTAATGGGAGTCTTTCTATGGGTATACTCTGCCAGCTGAAAAAAAATATGTAAGGGAAATTTTAGGAACTAGTAGGCACTTTGCTGATAGCCTTCTTGAACTTCTCATCTCTGCATCACCTAGAGAGTTCCACTTTCCTTTCTTGTTTCAATGAGAGAACAGAAGGATCTTGATTGAGTTATAAAACCTTGCAGCTCTACATCTGTGTGGCAGAGCTTGAGGGCTTTAAAAGATAATGTTAACTTGAGGTGCTTGAAGTAGAAATACCAATTGTTTCATTTTCTTTTAACTTCAAAATAAATGAATGTCATTTAGTCAATTCCCTTTCAACACTCCTTGTATCATTACTACATCATATAATCTTCTGTGAAAAGACTGAGATTTTTTTTATTTGTATTGTCATGTTTGAAATTCTTTCTTTCAGCCAGGGAAAGAAACTTCAGTACTTTCTTGTTTGTTTATTTTGCAGAAACTTGCTATTCTGATAAACTTTTATCATGATGCCAGAGATCACCTAAGGGTTATCTTAGCACTGCAAATATATTCCGTTGCTTGAGTATTGGTAAAATAAACTATAGAAACAGCAGAATGAAGTAACTCAAAATATTTTTGAGTGAAATATACTATTCTGGCCTTGAATTTTATTATTAAAATACCCAGATGTATGAGTCTGCCACTTTTGCATAAATCCCACAGAACAGTGACAACAATAAATGCATTAGACTTGCATTTCAGCCTCCACCCTACATTAGCTACCAAAATTCTTTTTTGAATTTGTGCTACTGCTTCTGTCTAAACATTCCCTTCATTAACTCTGTACTTGATATCTTCATGCTGAAACAGCTAAAGCTGTTCATGGAAAGCCTCCACGATGAAACATGAATAGATTTTGAAGGAGAAAATCTGTTACAGTTCCATTTTCTCTTTTTCCAGCTGAGAAGATCTACAAGCAGTACTCGTTGGTGCTATTACAGATGTCTAGGTTCAAAACAGTCTATCTTGCTTTTCCTGCTTTTCTGCCTTATAATTTTTTTTTACTAACTTGTATTCCTGCATGAACAATAGTGATACTGAGGATGCAAAATGTTTTCTGCTTTAAAGCCTGATTTCACATAATGATTTCGTGACTCATTAGCTCTTGAGTTGTAATTTTCTATTTCTGATTTCTAGGCAAAGAAGAATCTTGTCAGTCTGGGTTGAAGCAGCTCAATTATTTTTGAGTGAAGACTATGTATAACAAAATACTGTCCCAAAATATAAAAGTGCTTCTAGTTTTCAACAGATACTTCTGGAGGGAGACTAATATCCTATCACAGTGTGAGTGGTAACTATATAAGACTGTTTAAAATACAGACATAAGCTTTAGTTTGGGGTTCTTTAGCAAAACTGGACATACCCACCTAAGGAGTATTACAGTTGAGAGGTATGTGAAGCAAGGTGAGCAATGAAATACCTGCTTCCCCAGCTAACTATAATTTCATCATGCTGCTCTACAGAGCTGGGTGAAAGGATTCTTTGTGTTGTTACTATTGTGTGTAACAGAAAGAGCCAAACCAAAACAGAATAAACTCCAACTCCCTTCGTCCCCACCACCACCACGACCTATATTTCAGTTCAATGGGATTGTTAGGAAACTTGAAAATGAGACTAACAAAAATCAAGAGGGTCAATTTTTGCTGATGAGTGTTTAGAACTCATGAGTGACTCAGAAGAAATTAACCACTGCAGCTCTATTCCAGAGAAATTTTTAGAAGATATTGTTTGAACCTGAAAAATATTTCTGCTATGCTGTTCTCATAAAATAAGGCAAAAAGCATAAAAAATTAGAAAATTATAAACTCAAATAGGGCATCTTGCCTTTTTTTTTCTGATGACCTTAAATAAAATTTTTCACACATTCATTTCTGCAAGAAAGAACAGGGACCGAATGCAGCATAGGAGTTTATAACTGGGACAAATAAGTCACCAGCAAAACATAATATACAAGAATTAGAAAAAAAAGAAGAATTTATATGACTGAATAGAAATTAAGTCAGTTTGCATTGCTTTTCTTTTTATTAGTTATTTGAGAAAATATTCTCATATAATTTCTATATTACTTTTCTTCCAAGTCTTTCTGGACAATGGAGAAATAAGCCAGGGCTATTTTAAAAATTTTGATTTGGTTTCTTCTTTAATGGTGCATCATATTTAAAATATCCACTGAATTACATTAAAATGGCAATATTTTTTAAAAAGTGATTATACTGTTAACTTTAGAGAAAAATACATTTTTAAGGCTCGAGTTTTGATAATTCTGTGTATAAGCAGCAGCAATATCAAAAAAGCAAACCACTCCATCATTAGAAACACTTCAAGAATTCAAATGAAAAAATCTGCGTCTCAAAGTTTAAAATAATTTTTAAATTAAAATAAACGAAAATATAATTAAAGATGTGCTGTTTGTTGACACTTCTTATTTCAAAGTTAGGGTTTATGGTATCTAAATGAAAATCTTAAATAATGCCTGGTCTTAGCGATAACTTCATTTTTTAGTAAGGAGAATGCTAATTATACTTGTACTAACTTGGTATGTATAATGCTAGTATAATTGGAATGGAATGGTGCATTGTTTATATAGTTAAAATGTTGTAAACTAATTTTCATAGAAGCTTGTATATGACAATTAAAAAAAAAAATCTATATCCTCACAACATTTACTTTTAAAAAGAGCTACTCCAGATCCCTCCCCGTATCCTGATTACCCTGCATAGCAAGGATTTGAAGGGTTTCTGCCAGCAAGGCTGTAACAGTGTTTCTATTCCCCTCTGTCCACTGAGCATGCATCCTATCCTTGAGCTGAGCCAAATCTAACATATTGATTTGAAAATAAACTCCATAGATGATTAGGATGATGTAGGATGTAGGTGTAGGATGATCCTATATGTCTTTTGTAGGCAATACTCCCTTTGATACCAATGAGCAAGCCCAAAGTCAAGGATGTCCCACCTGTGTGTCCTATATGCATTTATGAGCAGATCAAGTGCAGCTCCTATAATTGGCAGTGGCACTGTGGTAACTGGGAAACTGCTGAATACTTTGAGCTCCCAGGTGAGCATCCAACAGCTGATATTGGTTGCCCTAAGACCCCACTGCTCAGTTCTGTCCCAGCCCTTGGTAGAGTGATGAGCTCTGTGGTACTCACTCATGTGCAACTCAGCTTTCCTCAGATCTCCAACACATGAAATACGCATTTGAAGATTAATTGATCACAATTTCTTTGGTTTGTGGTTCAGAAAAGGTAAAACATTCATTAGAAGTGCTCATATTAAAATTATCATGGGAACTGGTAATTTTTAACTGAGACAATGCAGTGTATTGCTCTGAAATTATGCAGGATGCTCAAAGGAAAAAACAAGAGGAGATCTAATTTGGTGAGAAACGCATGGTAATATCTCACTTCCACTGGCAGATCTGTGTGAAGCAGTATCCTTTATACTCATGGTGCTTTGGCTATAAAAGTGATCCAGCTGGAAAGCATTAACAGTTTTGACTATTAGTAATGAGAGGTAGAAAGTGGAGCTCTCATGGTTAGCACAGTGTACTCTTAGAATTGTTGGGGAAGTGAGTGCTTTAGAAAGTACTCAGCCTCTAACTTAGGTCCAAGAGACAAAAGATTATGACCTCTGGCTCCTCATGTTATGGAAAAAAAAATTTCAGCTATGTGCTCCACAGAAGTTCTGTGTTTATTACTAGGATTCACCTTGTATTTATGTATCATGTCAAAAGTAGAAAAAGATATTACTTTTTGTAGATAGCTTTTGCATTTCTTCTGCTTGGATTAAATGAAATCTTGCAGATACTAGCCAAAAGCAAGCTTGATTACAAAAATATACTCCTGGCCATATCACTTAATCAGAGCTTTTTTAGGAATAATAAATGTTTCAAAGATAGCCTACAAAAATGTCATGTAGAAAAACACCCAGCAGCAGATGATTTAATGTTAGTGAAATTATTGCCATGATTGGCTATAAAACTATCTTAATATAACATTCAATTTTGCAGTTAAGCATTTTCCTCACAAATAGAAATCAAATTGCACCAGCTTAGATACTAAAATCATAGATTGCAACAAAAATTGTTTCTACAAAAGAGCTTTCTGAAGTTTTCTTTCTATTTCAAAATATGTTTCAATAAAAAGATATTTCTGATTGTGGTAATATTCATTGTGGTTGGGCAGACTTTTGTGATGCATGCTGAAGAATGACTAAATTTCTTCTGTGTTCTTTGCACATAGGAAGGAGGGCCAGATGTGCTGCCTCTGCCTTTTGTTCATTTCTGCACAGATTTCACTGGGTTTCTCTTCTGTACCAGTCCAATTCAACATATTTGATTATCTGCTCTTATAATTATTGACTTCTTTAGCTTTAGCTGCCTGATTTTTCAGAAAAAAATCTGTTTCTCACTTCTTTGACACTTTCTTTTGTTCTTCCATCAGAACTGGAAGGTACCAACATACCTGGTTGTTACATCATTATCAACGCTAGGGCAGCTATCAAATCCTCTGATACTGATAAAAGCTCTGGTTGATATAAAATCAGGCTAGCACTAGTAAGCAAGAGGAACATAGGTAATAAATTAAAATTACAGAAAGAAACTGCCTTTCATTATTAAAAATTCTTCTAAAGAACTGCACTGAAATATAACTTCTATTTACTAGTGTTGTGACTCACGTTTAAAAAAAACAGGAGAAAACGCACACTTTAAAATTAACAGCTGGATTTTATTTTGTTTGTCAACTAGAAAGGTACTTCTTGAGCAATCAGAAAACAACTCAGTACAGTGTGCCCTCTTATGTTGTGCATTGGAGCAGTGACTGAGCACCAGTTGGCCAGGGATGCATTTAGCTGCAGTTCATGGCCTTGGGCAGCATTTCTGTTGTGCTAGAGAGAGAAGGTAGGCTGGTTCCACAAACCCAGACCTTACAGACTTTATTTTAGCATTTTATGTGAACGAGTTCACAAAGAAATTGAGCATGACGTGTTCTGTGACAATTTCTGGAATTTCACATGACAGACCAGACATTGGGCAGACAGTTGGAATTCCCTTCAGACGAGGATAAGGAAGAAGAAATGCTCCAAGATACACTCAATCCATTTAAGATACTACTAAAGTAATGTTTGGGATCAGATTAAAAGGAACTCCAAATGACTCTTTTTCTTAAAAAAAAGAAAGTGTATTTTAGCCATTAACGGTCTCAGCATCAATTTTTCATTCTATATATCTATTCCCACTGTGCCCCATGATTTAATAATTTAAATATACTCTCTATTGTCCAAGAAAGGTTGTCCTAGAAACTATTGCAATAATGCATTTCTCTTCGGAATATCTATATGTATAGCCCTACACACATCTTATGGTTGGTTTCCCCTATAATTACAACACTTAGGATTGTAGGTTATGTTTATGATTTATTATGTGACTTATAAGTAACCATTTCTCATCTGTTAAAACTCCCTGATTCCCAGATGAGAAATAGGAAAGAATTTTGGAGTGAAACTTTGAAGTGAAGAAGAAGGCTGTGTTCTTGTGACACCCATCATATTCTGTTTTTTCCTTGCTGTTAATACAGCTGTTTCTGAGGAAAGTAATTTGCCATCAAGCTTGTGATTGATCTTACTCAGATTTTTTTGTTGAGTGCATTCAATGTATGTAGAAGCCAAAACCAGTTAAAATGACAACCGAGAAGCCATTTGTTGTCACAGTTATCTCCAAGTCTGACTGCAATGTTGTGAGTAGTGTGGAAAGAGAAAAATTGTATATCAGAAAGCACGAAGATAGAAAGCAAAGCAGCCAGGGGTGTCCTTACTTTTAGCACAATCTGTCTTCATGTCAATGGCCCATGGTGAGTAATGGAAGTGGCAAAGGAACTGGGGATGTTGAAACCCACACATACAGGGCACATTGATCCCCACACTGCTGCACAGAAGCAATTGTTAATAACTCAGTTTTTACCAATTGATCTGAAAACACTTCAAAGGGAGATAACTGTCAAGACTGCATTTTATAGAGGAAGAGGCTAAAGCAGAGAGTAAATTCCTTTCTAGAAGGTCAACAGTAAACCTTGGTCTCTTGAGTCCTATCAATTGCCAGTTCATTATACTGCTGATATTGCCATGTCTCTTCCAGAATTCTCCAGAGGCTTAGAAAAGTGTAGGAATCCATGATAAAGTCATTAGATATAAGCCTGGTAATGAAAAACCCTTTTCAGATGTTCATCTCACACCTTTTCATAGTTCTTTTCATAACCACTTACAAGGATGCTAAAGGACCCTGGAGATCAAACTCTTTTTTGCCTATGGAGGAGAAGTATCAGAAACTCAAAAGTAAGGTAGATGCATGACATTCTTCTGTCAATGGTTATTGGCTTGTGAGCAACATCATGAGACCATTTCACCTTCTGGATTCTCTGGTCCTGGACTAATTTTGTATGGCCACATAAAGCAATCCTGCAGTGGCATTACATAGGAGTAGCTCCCCACACTGTCAGCTTTCCTCCCAGAAAACTGGCATTCTCTTCTGAAAGCATCTCTACACAGAGGTACTAATCTTTTTCAGAGGACCATGAATGGATCACTGTACAAATGCTTGCATTCAGTCTGTAAATTGCACAAAACTCTGACAAGGTCTCCAGCACATGGGGTAGAGGATAAAACCCTCAGTGTTGTGTTTTTATGTGGCTAAACATTGGCTTTGGCATCTCTGGGAATCTTTACCCATGGACCAACATGAGCTGTTCCAGATCTACTTAAAATGGCAGGTGGAGGATTATACAAGACGTGTCATTACTTAAACTGATTATCTTTATATTCACTAATGTAAATTATTTTTGTTGGACCAGTATAATGATGATGTGGAATAAAGACCTTTTTCTGCAGCCTCTAGATGTATAAATACAGAAACCTTTAAAGGTGAAAAGTAGCACACTATATCTTGTATCAGATTCAAGCAATAGCCAAAACTCCCATTTTCATTTCCAGGAATTTAATTTGATTGTTTTTTGAGATGCAAAATGCCAGCCTATATGTGCAAGGGAGGAAGAAGTATTTGGTAACCAAAGGCAAGGGATAGGGTAGCCTTAATCTCAATATGTTTTACCACATGATTAGACAATTAAAAAGAGCCTTTGGAAATAAGAAGAGGCAAACAATGACATCAAGAGAGGGTGGATGAGAATACTGCATGTGTGATTTTATTCTGTTCATTTTTTTGTTTATAAAATTTTGAGACAAAAGGAAATAGGAGAAAGTGAAGGGAATTTAAGAACTGGTGAAGGTACAGCATGCACTGTGAAGCTTTTTGTTTAGCAGTCAGTGGAGATAAACTTTACATTTCAAAGACAGCAGGATGAGAGGCCTGATTAATACAGCAGGAAGTGAAAAAATTTTTTTCAGCCTTCAATAATGCAGGATCAAAGGATTTGCTGTGATAACATATTTAATGTAATTTAGAAGCCAATTGCAGGATATTGTGTGTGGCACTACTGAGAGCAGAGAAGACTTCAGGAATCCTACAGATAAGAAATAGAAAATAGAAAAAAAGTCAAGAATTTTCAAAATCCTTGCAGGTAAGTGAAAGAAGGAATTAAATAGCAAATACAAAATGTGTGTAAAAAAGTAGATTTCAGTTTTGTGGCAAGTTGGACATTCTGATTTCACATTTTTTTAACCAAAAAGCTATTGCATTCTGTGACAACTCAAATAAAACGTTGTGATGATTAATTATAAAATTAGCACTGGTAGGAGCAATAATGTATTTTACCAAAAAGACACAACTAAGTGAAATCTGTGTTTTCTTGAATAAAAGCAATTGAAGCAAATTATAGGATTATGCATCCAATTCAAACATGAATATGGCAAGATTAAACTTCATTGTGGCAGTTGTCCATTGTCACCATGACAAAACAGCTGTATTTTCCTGAAATCCAGAATGTGAAATAGAAGAGCCTGCTAATACATGGAGTTGTTACATATAAAAGATTGAGGTTAGTGTGTGCTTTGTTGAAATGCTTAGCTACAGTGTTGGTTCATTTAGAAAGATATCAAGTAAGGAGATACTCTACAATTATGAATAAATGTATCCTATTAAAAAATGAGGCACATCATGGGAGGACTGTCATCACAGTTTGGATGATGTGTTTTAGCTAGAGGCTTACATTAGTATGCAGGCACTTGTTTTATATTTTTCCTGTTTTTACAGTGCTATCCCTCTTGAAGCTCATTAAATCTTTTTCTGCAGTAAGGGCACTCAGGCATGAATAATCTAAGGAGTAAACAGAATACTATTATAAATACACAAGTGTCCATTACAAGAAGTAGTAAATTTAAAGATGATTAGAAAGCAACAGCAAAGCACAAACACTCTCTTAAGCACATACAGCTATAACATAAGCAGTATGTGTTTTTCTTGTGAAGGATTCATTAGAACATGAGTCTTAGAAATGAGTGAAATAAATAACTCAGCCTGATTAATGAGCTACCATGAATCATCTCTAGATCACAAGTTCAAAAACAATAAAGAGAATTTGTTATTGCTTTGTGCCTTATTTAATTATAAGACTCAAAATACATGAGACCATGCAAAACAGGTATAAAAATGCTGTACTCTGTATAAAAGAGGACAAATTCTAACAGGTGTTGTTCACCTTTTCACAAGGTTTTTAAGAGTTCCACTTCAACAAAATATCTAAACATACATCCCTCTAGTTAAAAGTCCTCAAGCTTAACTGATTGAAGTGCTATAGGGCACCTTACCTAATGGACATATGGATTTAAAAAATATTTTAAAATATTTAAAATTGTCTGAATCAATTTTTAGGCAGATGAAACACTTAACTGTAAGCTTGCACTCTGAATTTCATCTTTTTGAAGGCTGGAGGAATGCTGCAGGTGGTGTAATTTGCAAAGTGTGCCAAGTACCTCTAGGACCGTGTCTCACACACATGAATGTGTTTTTGTAGGCAAGTCAGTAGGTGAGGAATGGCTTTTCCCCTTTTCTCTTTTGTGAATTTTACATTAACCAAAATCAAAAACCTCATCTTTCAAGCTTAAAAGAGTTCTATCCCAAAGAATATCAAGGCATACAAAAATACCAGGAATCCTGTGTGGACGAACAAGGCCAAACTCAAAAAACAAAAAGGAAGCATAGAGAGGTAGAAGGAAGGACAAGTAACATGGGGGGAATGCAGAAACATTGTCCAAGCATCCAAGGGATGAAGTTTGGAAACCTAAAGCCCAAATGTAATTGAATCTGGCTAGGGATGTCTAAACCAAGTAGGGCTTCAAGCGAGAAAAGGAAGAGTAGGGAAAGTATGGATCCATTGCTCAACGAGACAGGGGACTTGGTTACACAGGGCATGGAGAGGCAAAGGTACTAAATGTTCTATTTGTCTCAGTCTTTACTAGCAAGATTGTCCATTAGCAATCCCAGGTTTCTGACACCATGGGAAAAGTCTGGTACAAAGATGTACCCTTAGTGGAAGAGGATCAGGTCAGAGAGTCCTTAAGCAAACTGGACATACATAATTCCATGGAACCTGATGAGATGCACCCAGAAGTGCTGAGGGAGATTGCTAATGTCATCATGAGGCCCCTCTTGATAATCTTTGATCAGTCATGGCAATTGGGAGAAATGCCCAAGGACTGCCAGAAAGCAAATGTTACTTGTATCTTCAAAAAGTGGAAGGAAGAGCATCCAGGAAACTACAGGCTGTACAGCTGATGCCTTAAGTTTAGCTTTCATATTTTCCAGATTCTGTGCTGCATTAGTATATAACTTTGAACTTCATATAAAGTGTTAGCAAGTTCTCTTCACAGTTTAGTTAGACAAAATAATCCTTTTCCAGCCTGAGAATCAAGGACGCCATTGCAGCTTCAGGCCCAGAAAGTATAAACAGCGAATTGAGGAGAGCAATCTGGGAGGATGGGATTTCATAACCTGAAGCTGTAATTTGAAAATTAGCCCCAATATGTAAATGGACCAAAACTTATAAAAGTGTGAAATCTCATGACTTGGAGTCCATCTTGGGTGGAGCCATGGTCAGGCTCTTGTATTGCCCAAGGTGTATCCTTTGAAGGCCTTTTAATAAATACCTATTTTATTCCTTTAACACTGTCTAACCTCTGTTCTAGGTAGCCTCTCAAGGCATCATGGTCAGTGTCACCTCCACCTCAGGGAAGGATAGAGTCATGTTCTTTTCAGTGGTGCCTAGGGAAATGGGCACAAACTGTAACACAGGTGGTTTCAAACATCATAAAACCTTTCTTTACTGTGAAGGTGACTGAGCACTAGCACATAATTGGAGATATTCAGAAGTAATCTTGACTCCAAGTGGCCTAGCTTGTGCAGGAGGTTTGACTAGTCCGCCTATAGAAGTCCCTTCCAAACTCAATAATTTTCCAATTCTGTGAAATAATCCTGAGAATTAAGCCTGGAGTGCAAACCCAGCTCCTATCTCAAAGTCATTGTCCTACCTCTGGATAACAAAATGAGCCTTCTTCCTCCTGTCCTGACTCTCCTTTGTACTGCACAGATTATCATGGCAGCTAAGAGAGAGGAAGAGTGGGCTGGAGCTACTTGAGGCTGACAAAGGACAGCTTCTTTCTAAAGTTTGTGACAGGATGAAAATTTGAGTTACGATAGCTTGAAGTTATACTAGAGTTCTCTTTTCTTTTTTTTTTTTTAAAGTTATACTACCTGATCCTTTTGATATAAAAGTACAGAAAGAAACCAAAATTAAATTGAAAATATTTGTGAAGATATGTCATAATGAAAGAATTCTTCTTTTGGTAAGATGCAAACAGCTTAGTAATGAAATTAGTACTTGTGATTTTGCTGCTTGGTTTTACTCTCTATATTACACCACCTTTCTTTTTCTCATTAAAACACGCATTTGCAAAATGTTTATAGTTCTAGAGGTAACCTTGAAAAAATTCTAAAAGCCTTAAAAGTGTATTCAGAAAATGAATATGAAGATGAAACATGAACATGAAGATGAAAATTATCTTTGAAATTAAAATGGAATTATCATTAGCTTTTTTACAGAGAACTAAGGCTGAGGATAATGATTGTTTTTCAGCTGTTTAATCTAGATAGCCTTGTTGCTTGAACTGGCACTACAGGTATTGAGATAGAAATCAGAGGGAATTGGTCTTAATCTTAACACATCCTGATCAGACAGCTAGAAATAAATCTACTGGTTGATATTGAGCCATTTTGTTCTTATGTTTGGAGGTCCTAAGAAAATAAGACTGTTACTGCCAAACATCAGCAGAAAAACTTTTTGGAGAAGTATTTGTTTCTCTAAGTAATTTATTTTAAATTAATTTAATTATTTAAATTTATCCACATCCTATACTATCCTATGTGTTTAGTCAGGTTGTTACATTACTAGAATGTAAATAAATGTATGTGATTGAAATGTTTTCCTATACATGGAGATTCTTGGATGTGAAGATTTTTAAGACTGGTAATACCCCATAACAAACTAGGTAGTGATGGAACAGAAAACCTCATGATAGTTGTCCTAAAATGTTAACATATTTAAGCCATGTTGTTAGCTTTGGAAAGAGACTTGAATTGGTAATTCATCGTTTTTCCTAGTGTTCAGAATTCTTGATTACCAGAAATAGAAACTAATGGCTCATTAAATAAGACTTAGAAAATATACACAGTAGTTTCATACTCTTTATAGCAAGATCTTTTTTACAATTTACAAACTAATTCATGTTGGTCAGAGATTGTGTAGCTCACAATCTAGATTTGGGGTCTAGATTTGTATAATTATTAATAATGAACCGTTTGGTATTTGCCTATCGTGCAGTTAATAAGCAGAAACAGCAAATTTTTCTATTTTTTTCAGGGTATTTTATATGTTGTTTGGTCTGCTAGTGGCAGAATGAGAGGGTCTTAGCTTTTGATTTCTACATTTATCTATTACCTAAGTAAAAGGAAAGAAGACAAAGAGCAAGCCATAAACGGTAAAAAGAGTACGCAAATATTGTTACAGGAAAAACAGAATCCTGTGAATTTATTTCTTTCATTAAATATGTTATCTGTCAAAAAAAATAGGTCAACTTTTTGGGAATCGAATTTTACAGAAGATTCCATCTGTTTTTTCCAATTGTTAGAAGGAAGGATGCTTTTATTTTTTTTTTCATATGAAATACCATAGTGTTCCACAGAAGGAGAGGCATCCTTCAGGGAGGTTTTTTACAAGAGACTTTTTTAAAATATCAAAGCATTAACTGCATGTAAAAATAATTTTCTGCTGTTAATGAGGGCATGTAAAATTTTTATGAGATGAAACCCAGATCTATTTGAAAAGTAAAGACTCAGCTTTTACTTGAGAATTTGTTTATATTCACCATGAGATGTAGAGCCTGGACATTGGTTTTGCTAGCATAATATTCCCAGAGGCCAAGAAACTTGGAGACTAGACTTTGGAGTCTAGTTTCTAGAGACCATTATATATAGATACAACAATTTAAATGGGCTCTTAGGGGTTTGACATCCAATAAAATAATTTTTGGGTGTAGCCCATAAGACTGGGTTCTAAAATTATAACAAATTCTAAGGCTAATATTAGATGATTAAGCTGTCCTCTGTAGTGAATATCTAAACATTTCACACAAATATTCATGAATTCAGTTTTCTGAAAGGCTATGGGAACAACTACATGGCTCTCTCACTAGAGATATATATCTTCAAAGTAAATGGGAAATTTAGCCTCTTCTATTTAATAACACAGTAAAATATAATTTGCTAGATAATTCCAAATAAACACACTGGATAACTGAGGATGAACCAGATGAATGTTCTATAGGTTTATAAGTAACCCAGCTACTCCAGTGAGCAGAAATATTGAGTGTAAGCCCCCTAAAGTAATTATGGAAAAATAAAACCTGGAAATCCAATTTTGTACACTACCAAAAACAAATACACAGAAGTCATTCACTGCTTTCCCATAACAGAACTGAGCAAATATTTGAACATGCAGTGTGCATGTTCAAATTCCTTCCTTTGACTCTTAAAATCAGAACCACATATCTACTTTGAGTAAACTTCAGGGTGCTTGGAGAAGAAAAATAGGACAGCAATGATAAGGCAAATGACTAGGTTTCAATTTGGTATGTCTGCCTCATTGACATCCACTTAATGACACTGCTTTAACAGAGAAATTGGTTTTCCTGTCTTTCTCCAGTTCCATAGACCTTCTAGAGATTATCATGATGGCTCTTCACTGCCTTTGACATTGAATTTCTCCTTGATTTGTGAAAAGTTGTGTTAGTCTCCATGAATCTGCTGTACTCATTTTACACTGGTGAAAATAACTATTAAGACTCTAAATTAATTTAAAAAATAGTATCTTGGGGGTGGGCATGTAGCCTCTGCCTTGATATAATCAATGACTTTTGGCCTAAATTTAGTGAGTCTAAAATTTTACCTTGCAATCTAAAATTATTATACAAATTTAATTCTGGAATTGGATTTCCAAGGGTGCAAATATGAACATCTGGCAGCCCATTTCAGCACCATAAAAGAATGAGGCCATGAGAAAATGTGGACTTGAATGTTTAACTAAATGTATTTGGGCACACAGTTTTGCTGCTGGCTTACCACTAAGAGTTTTTCTGCTTTATACAATATTCTTGGGCCTGAATTCATGCCTATTTTTCTTATTTAGATTCTTCAGGAATCCTGTGACATGCTAATTTGCAAGATGAGCTATAGAAAATCTATTTTCAGAGATTATTACTGATGTTATTTGGGGCAAACTGAGTGACAGCTACTTTTTCTTCCCTAAGCTGCTGTGAAATTTCGTCCATTCTTTACCCAGGCAGAGCCACTCAAAAGTGGGATCATTCAAAAAATTCACAGAATTGTTTGTTGTATGGCTCTGGATGATCCTGCATGCTTAAATATATAGCACACAGTAATAAAAGACAGTTCTAATGAAATATGTTATTAAAATTGAACTTAGTCAATTTAGGTGTCAATTTCTTGTTTGTTTGCTGTGACAATTCTGTAGATGAACTAAACCAGCACATCAGCACGGTGATGTTGGAACATTAACTCTCCTTGTCATACACTGAATAGTCATGTAGTGGAATAAGGATCAAGAAATGTGTCACATCAACAAAATCCAGCAACTGTTGAGAATGGGATTGCAAAAATGAAACTTCGGGGCATGACCAGAAATGGAGCAGATTAAGTTGATGTAGGTTATACAAAAAGAGGCTTTTCAGTACATGCTGAAATGATAATTGACTGTGGGCCAGGCTCTTAGCCAAGTCTGCTGCCCTGGCAATGCGACTGACAGCTTCTTGCAAAGGGATGTGAAAAAAATGAGATAAATACTAAAGCTGTGCCAACTTCACTCTGTGCTCCTGAGAGTGTCCTATGAGTCTTCAGCCCAGCCAATAATGCAAGGTCTGCACTCTTTGTGCACCCAGAGCTCTCACGTGAAATGCAGAGCTTTAAGTGTGAAAGAAGTGCAGCACTACATTTTAGGTAGTGTTTTGAAAACCTTAAGTGTATCTGACAGAAAACAGAATCAGTGTACCTTTGGTCTACTCAAGCCTAGCTATTCTGGGAAAAAAATCAGCTTTCCTGTTTTATCTTAGTCATTGAAGGTTGAAAATAGGACTTTAAGTCACTGGAATTTTTAATCATAGAGTTCTTCTAGTACCACCTAACTTCTTCATATTCCTTGGGCTGTATTCTCTATTTCAGAAAGTGCTGCTGTAAGAAATACTTACATAGTAGGTAATTTAAGAATTATTTTTATGGCAATACTGACATTAACACTAACATTTAGATTGAGGGTTAATATTTTTCATAGTTCTGTGAAAAAGACAACTGAGTAAAAAACTGGAAATCCAGGGTTATTTTTGTTATCAAGTTCAAAAGAAACATCAATAAGAATGTCAGTGCCTGAAGTCCTTTAGTCCCCTTCAAAGAATATATATTTAATTTTGAAAGTTTTGTAGTAACAGTCTTTTTGCCTGTGATGGTTCTGGTGTAGTTATCTGGAAAACAGTGGTAGAGGCATATGAAAGCAATGGGAATAGCATTGGATAAAACAGCATATTTTACTTTTGTAGAGACAAATAATCAATAATTGGCACTTTCAGGAAGCTGAGAAGCTCAGGGATATAGATTATCTAAAAATCAAAGTTCAACAAGAGTCTTCATAAAAATTACATCAGGTTTGCAATTTAAATCCCCAACAGCAGAAATGCAATGCAGAAGTTAAAATTCTACGAGGAATTTACCATGGACTCTTTCTTCTAGCATGTCTCAATACTGAAGAACTTATAATAAATTTTGCTTTTGCATGAAATATTTTGCTTTCATGGCCTTGGTTTGTTAGGTGACATAATGCAGAATTGTTTATTTTTAGCTAGTTTGTTTGGTTTTGGTTTTAGTTTGAAATTAAGAAATCTTTAAATTATCTATCTGGCTTTGCTTCTCACATTTTCAAAGCCCAAGATAGTTTCAGAAAAAAAAATTAGATCTGGAAAAAAAAAATGAAATACAGGCTGTCCTGAACTGCAAGACCTCCTCAGGGTGTAACCAAATGATAACATCAGTAATAATTGAAACTAGAATCACATTTTCACCCCAGAGGATCTCTAACTCATTTTCACATGGATTGAGTCAGACTTTGATTTCCGCACTTTCCAGAAGTCTGTAAAAAGTGGCTTTTACCTGCAGAGACAGATATTCTAGTGTTTTTCTAAGTCCTCATCATTTATCTCCCAGCACACCAAACACTCAACGCCAGAGACAGAAATAAACAGAAGGGCATGAATTCCCAACACCTCGGTGGACAGAGGAGTGATTGAACATGAACATTTTTTTTTGCAAGCAATAATCATTTAGAATTTTGTACAAAAGTTTTAATAGATTTCAAAAACACTGCGATATGTTCAATATTCCAAGACTGGACATGAAACTGGAATAATAACCATATCTACTTATGTGCCTTAGAGACTGGTGGTAACTGATACTATTTACATCACCTTTCATGAAAACAGAAACGTTTATTTTGGCTAGAACTTAACTCTGTACAATACTGCCTATTTTAGAAAACTGTGACTGCCTTTACTTTTTGGATATAAATGATATAGAGGACTCTGAAACTTATTTTTCATACAAGACTAGCAGTGTTTTCAGATAGATACAGCCTAAAAGTTGGACGAAAGGTGGTACAGAACCATAGCAAAGTAATTTAACATATACACTAATTCTTTAACTACAGTTCAACTTTGTGCTTACAAAACGTCTCTAACTGAAATCTGAATTACCGATCTTGTGTACTAGGACAATCAAAGCATTTCGCACACAGGAAATGATATTTTTAATACTTTTCTGCTAATCGGTTTTCAAGATACATGTATCTTCAAACATGCATAGCTTACACTAGAGGATGCAGCTGTGAGGAAAAAATTTCATTTTTTAACAAAATAAAGACTTCAGCTAAGATTTTTTTGCAATTGCAGAAGTACCAGGCCGCGTTTCATAACTTGCTCTTTGCTAGATATATGCCTAGAGACATACATATGTCCTTCAAGAAAGTCTACAGCTACAAGGGTAATTGCTACACACATAACTTGACATTACTTCAGAATTCTTTGTAGAGTGTGAATTTCAGGAATATCATGTTTTGCAAAAAAAAGTCCTTAGAGGGAAAATTCATCAGTTCAGAAATCTGCTATAATAGTATTTATAAGTGAAGCTTAAATTAATAGCATGCAGTTGGGACAGTTAGCAATCCCTTCTTTACCTTCTTAGCTATCTGTACGAGGTGTGATGAGTTTAATTAATGAGATATGTTCAACAGATACACATTAGAAACATTCCTTCAGGCAACATTCCATCAGTAGTATGCTACCTAAAATAAGAATTTAATGCACTCCTTGTTCCTATTAAGTTCACTTGTACCCTCTACCCCTCTAGCATTATCCCTTATACCTTCACATTAAACACACTATGGACAGAGGGGAAAAATGGTTAGCGTTGCTCTTCAACACCACAAGAAATATTAGGCATCACTAGACACATTACATGTTTAAAGCTCAGGTTACTTTGTTCAGTGTTAGTGTGTGCAACTAGCCTGTTACATACAGTTAAATATTTTAGCTCAGCTGGCCTCCAGAGTTTTCTCCCCTTTAGAGAAAAGGGAGACGTTGCTCCAGCTCAGAACCACCCAGAGGCCAGCTGCATGCAATTGCTATAGGGCTTTTCTTAACTAGCTGGGCATCTATTGCAGTGTTGGTGATCCAAAGAAGACAGCTTGTAAGGCAAATAGTATGAAGGGTTACTCCTTGGGAGTGGATAATGTACCTCTAGGAATTTGAGTTGGGGAAGCGGGATTCACCAATTGGGCTGAGGCAGCTGATACCTCTTGTTAAGTCCTCCAGTTGCACACCTCTGGTAGACAGTCACTGCACTGGACTCAGCCACATTCTGAACATCAGTCTGAGGCTGCGTGTGATGCTTTTCAAAAAAACAAACAAACAAACAAAATAACTGTGATTCTGTAATAACTTTAAATCAGAATTGTTTTTTAAGTCAAAATTATCCTACCTATTATAAAGGTAGGAAATATAAAATATAATTCTGGGGATATTTTTTAAATGCTAAAATCAACTATGTGTGACCTGACTGGGAAGTTGTGTTCTTCAGGCATATTTGTACAATGCATGCACTACCAAGCATCCTGCAGCGATATCTGAGTTCAGGGCTTTCATGGTGTCAACATTGTTTTCCGTATCTGCAAGCTTCTCTTTATTTTTCTTTATTTTTTAAACCTTTGACTACCGAACTCTGTTGGCTGCAAAAGTCCTGTCAAAGTGATGAAAGTGTGGGCAAAATAATAAAATTCTTACAATTGAGAACATTTTTTTTTAATGTATTTTTAATTTTCTTACTTTGTTGGCATGCTGTAGCAGTAGGAAACTTTTCATAAAATGTCCACTTAGTCCTTCAGATGTTTGAGTTTTTTTGGATTTTAACTTCTTTTTAAATAATAAGTCTTTGATTCTTAACTTGAGCATTTTTGGAAATCCCATTATGCTACTTAGTACTTACTTTATGCCATTGTGACACATATAGGGAAGAGAGTGAGGTGAGGTATTTCACACAGCACTGGACCAGAGGGAACTCTGTGAGATAATTATATAGGCCCCAGAAACAGAAACAGTGCTATAAACGAGAAACAAAAGTCTCTATATTCAGCAAAATTTAGATGGCTTTATTTGATATAGACGGATCAAGCAGCGCTGGGGAATGTGAGGGGTCACTGCCCACTCCATGCTCCATCAAACCTTGGTTTGCAGCCTCTTCTTATACTATGGTTTCTCGTTGTAATCAATAATTTTTGGTTTTTTGCTGTCATAATTTTGTCAGGTAAGCAGTGGTGGTCGAATAAACATCCTTATCCAAATTCACAAAGTCTCTGGCGATTGTCAGTCTCACAGATAACCATCGGGTCTTTGCAGACAACTAGCAGCGAAATCAGGAAGTCTGATCCTTGAGATAGGCAGCATTGATCAAATAAAGGCAGGAAAGTCTGATTGGGAAGTTCTATTGGGAAGTCTGATTTTGCAAGCTGGTAGTCGATACAACTTATTTGGAAAACATAATATTCATAACAAGGTGATTTAAGACAGAATGATTTAATCATGTATTTTCCTTTATCTAGGTCCATGCTTCACTTCAGACCTTAGTATCCTGGTTCATACAAACTTTGTGATTAACACGAATCTTTTATCAATTATCACAGCAGTAATCAATCTTTATGCTGAAAGACCATTATGGATTTTGAAGATGACCTAAAACTTCTGATGAACCTGAACTCCACCTCTCATGTCTTTTGGGCCAGGATAATACACTGATTTCATGTATTAAACCTACTGTCGTGGGTAAACAGTCCATTTCTTCTCATTCCTTATTCCTTTACCTGTAATGTGATTAATTGTTATGTTCTTATTGCACCAATTCAACAACAATTAGGAAACAGGTTCCTAAATTAGCAATGAATATAAAACACATTACAGAGTTTCTCTTTACTAGATGACATTTTTATAATGTAATTACAGGGAGAATATGCTGAGAAACCTGTAATGGATAGGCCTATTAAAGCACTAAAATAATTTCGTAAGTCATAAAATAACATTTGAAGATGGTGTATGCCTTAACTGACTTGTGCATTGTACTACTCTGTAATACTCTGAATCATGGCCACTGGAACTCCTAAACTGGAACTTCTAAATATACGCCAAAATAAGCAAAACCGAAGATCTACTACAGATGATAGAGGCTTTCTGAAAAGCAGAATGAACTTTTTTTTTTTTCTGGCACAAACAGAATGCCTCATTTAATCATTGGGAAGTTCCTTAAAGCAAGAATGTCTTTCAAAATAAATACTTGAAGAGTACTCTGGCTACGTGTCACGCAGACCTGTAAGTCACAAATACTTTGAGGTGTCAGCGTCCCTTTCCAGTCTCTCCGCCGCCTTCGGTGCCTGCCAAGCGCTGACGGCTCGGGACGCCCCGTCATGGCGCCGGCCCCAGCCCGCTCAGCTCCGGCTCCGAGCACAGCTGAAGGGACGCTCACTGCTCTGCTCCAGCCGCTTCCCGGCAGCTCCGAGGGGCGGTGGTGCAGGGCCGGGCCGCGGGCGGGGCAGTTCGGCCCGGCCCGGCCCGCCGTGGGGGCAGTTCCGCCGTGCCCCGCGGACCCCGGGGAGCCGCTGCCGTTCTGTCCTGTACCGTCCGAGAGCGTGTTGGAGCCTTAGAGAAGCCAGTACCGTCCCTTTCCCTTGAAGACCGTGGAAGATGGGTTTCCTGGACAAGCTGGCGGTGCTGCCAAGACTTAGTGGAGCGGTGGCGGGCTGGGGTGGTGGTGCCTGGCGGCGGCCGGGCCCGCCCTGTGCGGGCGTCCCGCTCCCGGCCCGGGCCGCCGCTGCCCCCCGCCCGCCGCCCGGCGGCCGCGCTGCCTCCTCCCGGGCGCTGGGCAACTACGAGGAAGTTTTTCGGTCCTGCCTGGCGGAGCCCGAGAAGGTCTGGGGTGAAGTCGCCGAGCAGATCCAGTGGTACAAGCCCTGGGTCCGGACCTTGGAGAGGGGCAGCCTGGGGAGCGCCTCGTGGTGAGTAGCCGAGTGCCCCGGTGCGGAGGTCGGGGCACGGCAGGGCCGGGGCAGCTCCGCTCGGCTCTTGTGGGGAGAGAGAACTCTGCCTGCCCAGGCGGCTGCGGGTGTGCTGGCTTGGGGGTCTCACCACAGAACTATCGCCGCAGCCTTCTGGGATTGTCGGTGTGCCGTCGCTGTTGGAGGAGACGGCTGCGGAGCTTGAAAGAGTTAAATGATTGCACTTGGTTAAAATTAATGATTAAAAGCAGCATGGATGAGCATGTTGGGGTGAGGGCGTGTTAGCGTGCACTCTGGCCGGTGAGACTTGTGTGACTTAATGATGTGGATGAGTGCGCCTGATGCTCCCCATCCAACCCCTTTTGGTTCTGAATTGGCGACAGGCTACTGTGAGCGTGGGAAACCTGGCGTCAGATGCCAGGGAAGGCAGGCATACGGAAACACAGGTGTATAAAAACTGGCTTTCGGGATTGTTTAATCTCAGATACTGTGTAAGTAGATCATAATTTAGACGTTGTGGTTAAGGTAATGTTTGGCAAAGGCCTTGGCGTTGTAATATGTATCTTCATCAGTGAATGGTGAACTACCCTAAGACAGAATATGATATTCTTCTTATAAATAACTGGATAGGATTTTCAATACTTTCTCAAAGGTAGTGTGCTGTTAAAATTTTGTGTTTACTACCTTTGCCTCTTTTTCAGCAAATTTACATTATGCTCTTTGATCTTTTCTCAAGAAGAAACTGATGCAGAATATGAAAGGCAATGTAAGATAAGGGTCATCTTTGTTTGGTACATTAATGTTCTTTGCCCTTTTTGTATTTTTCTGGGTTTTTTTTTTGTTTGAAAATGCTAATCATTCTAAAAATATAATTAAAAACATTGATAATTCTCAAATCTGTGCAAATTAAAAGATACAGAACCAGTGGAGTGGAACTGGGTTTCTTATTGGTGTCTGATACCATTGCTTGACACCTGTAATAGTGAAAATCTGTGTCTTTAGCTAAATTATAAGTAACATCCAGCCATGATGGGCTGTGTAACAGTGGATAGATAGGGTCCTTGAGGCTTTGATCTCGAGGTCATGGCACTATTCAGAAAGTCCAGGTAGGATTGTCTGTATAGTTAGGGTCTAGATCAGAGTATAGAGAGCAAGTCATATGAGGAGCAGCTGAGGGAGCTGGGGTTGTTTAGCCTGGAGAAAAGAAAGTTCAGGGGAGACCTTATTGCCCTCTGTAATTATGTAACAGGAGGTTGTAGCCGGGTGGGGGGTCAACCTCTTCTCCCAAGTGACAAGTGATAGGACCTTAAGAGGGAATAGCCTCAAGTTGCAACAGGGGAGGTTTAGATATTAGGAATATTGCATATCAGGAAAAGCTTCTTCACTGAAAAGTTGTCAAGCATTAGAACAGGCTGCCCTGGGAAGTGAAGGAACTGCCAAACCTAGAGGTACTTAAAAGATGTGTAGATGTGGCAAGGTGTACACCTTATGGACAAGATGTAGCGGTGGACTTGGCAGTGCTGTGTTTAATGGTTGGACTTGATGATCTTAAGGTCTTTTCCAACCTAATAGGTTCTGTGATCCTGTGATTAAACATCAGTAAAACTCATTGGCTGTGGCATCCCCAAACAGTATCATGAAATCAGTACAATGAGTACTTTTGAAGGACTAAGGAATGAGAATATTATGCATGCAAATGAACATAGTTTTACTATCAGATTCTGTCAAACAAGTGTGGTTTGATTTGCTGAGCAGGATAAATTTGCTTAAAATAACAGACTTAGGCATTTGTAAAGCATTGCTTCTCAGGTAGAAGCTATTTCACCTTATGAGAGGGAAAAATTGATGTTTTATTGTATGAAGTCAGACTTATCATCCAAGCTCTTTTCTAGCGTCACTTTTAACTTGTGTCTTTCTTCCTCTATGGATGCAGAAACTGAAATTACCATGTTAATGTGGGCAAATACTTAAAGGGAGGTTGTACAGAAGACAGAGCCAGACTCTTTTCAGTGATGTCCAGTGACAAAACCAGAAGGTTCTTAGGTTCTGCCTTTCCCTTAAGAGTGGGATGCCACAGACCTGTCTGAGCAGGTGCCTTCCAGAGGTCCCTTCCAATCTCAAGCCAGTCTGTGATTCTCTGGCATTATACAAAGGTGCAAGTCTGAAGACTCAACATCAGGCTGTAGTTGTTTGTATGCAAGGTACCTGTTGTTCTGTGGATATTAAAAATTTAAGAAATTCAGATTTATATAAACAAATATCTTAATGTGCTACATGCAGTTTTATTTCTAAGTTCACTTTAAGTGATAACAGGCTGTATATGATAGAGTGTTGTACTTTAATGCCTCTGAAGTTCCAAATGGTTACCAGCCGTCAGTGTGCTGAATCTTTAGATGATAGAGAGAAAAATCTTTTTAATGCTGAAGTTAGTGAAACATTTCAACAGATTATTTTGGAATCTTGTGGAATGCTAGTTAAAAGGGTTAAAACAACTATTTATTTAGGAATGTGGAAACAGTTTGCTTTACCATGTGCAGGCAGAAGGCAGTTTTGTAACATGTTTTTCCTCTCATGCTAAGACATAAGTGCAATATATATAATCACCTTCGAATTTTGGAAATGTTGCCCACATTGCTATTCAAATGTTGCTTACACTTTTAAAACTGTGACAGGGTCAATTTACATAATAATATCTCAAATTATCTAATTCTGTCCAACATTTTTATTCAACTTCTACTCTCATTTCATGTAAAAAAGTGTATCCTATCAGAACCTCTTTCCTTCTCGACAGGTGAACAAAGCTCTCATCACACCTTCCAGATAATCTTGGTTTTTGATTTAAGTCTTTCACACACTTGTTTGTAAATGATTGCTAAAAATTCATGTTGATGTTGCTATGTATCTTTAGAAGAACCAAAGCTCTTGTGCCTGCTCATGTTTTGACCATTTTTAAATGAATATGCATAGCCCAGGTACTGTGTTCCCTTGTTAATATCATCCTACAGTGATTTGATATAAAAATATGAATCTTACACAACTTTTATGACAGTAATACAGAGTTACTCTGTATTATGTGAAACAATTCTGGATCCTTTATTGTTCATATGGTTTTCCTTTTAGGGGAAGGATTTTGTAGACTTTTGTCCAGAATGATTTGTGACTTTTATGGTCCCCCACTTTCTCCTTATTAATGGCATTGTGAAGGAGTTGCAGTAAGTTAACTGCATCCTAAACATCCTAACTGGTTTTAATTTCGTAATTGCTGTTTTTGGACAATAAAGTCTATCTCATAGCATCTGTGTGAAGAAGAAAATACTTTTTTTACACTAGCAGTGGGTTACTTTAGGCCATCTGTTATTTCTATTTGCATTATAATAATGTTACCACTCTACAGTTATCCCCATAGAACCTTTTGGAAGCTGCCAACTGTGTATTTTTCGTATATTGCTATTTTTGCTTCACAGAGATACATGAATATAGAAAAATAAACAAAAGGGCATAATTTAGTGTGAACTTTAACTTCTAGGTACTGTGTCATCTTCCGGTAAATAGAGTTGTCTTTGTATCAGGTACCTTCTGTGTTTTTTACTTTGAGGATTATACCGCACTTGAATTTTATTTTTCTGTGTAAAATGACTATAAAAGTGAAACCCAAGTTTATGATATGTTTTTTTCTTTAATTGGAAGATAAGAATTTTCTCTAAGTGTCTTGCTATTGAAGAAGTTATGACTCATATCACTTTACTGAAAATTTTGAGTCACTCATATAAGACAGTGTTGTCCAATGCATTATAATAATATGATCTTATAACTTGGAATCCCTTTCATTTAGCTACAGATGCTTGTATGTTTAACTGTTATTGCCAAGAGATGAATAAGACTATTTTGAGTCCTGAACCTGTTCTCCTTGAAAGGGGTATGTGTGTGTGCCAATTCAAAGTAGGATAAAATAATGTTTCCATAATGTCCAATTATTTTATGTGAATTTTTTTTCTAATACCATACATATGAAAATCAGTGTGATTAATACAAAGTAAGTTAAACCAAGACCATGTTTAGCAGATTCTTAAGTCAGTTAAGGTACAGTCCTTTAACTTTTCTGTTTTCACCAGTGGTCGTATTTAGCTTGTTGACTCAATCATGAGTTTACAGAATAAAAAACAAAGGAACTTCCTGAAGTGAGTATAATGTTTCAAGAGCTATGTTTTAATTGAATGCTCTTATTCCTTAAAAGAAAAACACTAAATGCCAAAAAAACAAACAAAAAGGTGTCTTAGTTTGGAAGGCTAGCTGTTACATATTTCAAACTTTTTTTTAGGTTTGTAGGTGGAGAGCTGAATATCTGTTACAACGCTGTAGATCGTCATGTTGAGAATGGACGAGGAGACCAAATTGCCATTATTTATGACAGTCCTGTAACAAATACCAAGGACAAAATAACATATAAGGAACTTCTGGAACAGGTATGTTTCAGAATAACCTTGTTAATGAGAAAGGGCAATAAGTATCACATAGTAGGTAGATACACAGAGGTAGAAACGATCTGCTTCACTAGTTCACTCCTTTTGCTGTGCTCAGTATTGATTTATAAGCTTTTCTACCTCTGCCAAATTATGCTGCATCCAATAGATTTTGAAATTTCTCTATTACCTCTTTTTCTTCTATAGTTTCATAGTTTTTTTGTCCTGATTGGTTAAATTTTTAACTTGTCTATATTTGATTTCATTTTCTTTTCCCTTAACAGATCTTAATTAACAGGTTGGACATAGCATTAGTTAAGTCTCTTGGCAGTTGCTGTGATGAGTGAAAGTACAGTTCCATAGAAATGAAATGTGTACCTTGGCTGTTGCTGCACATAATTGAGTGTAAGCCTAAATGAAATTTAAATGGGGGAACTCCAAAGAAAGCTGCATCACCTGCCCCTATGTAGGCTGTCATTGGAATGCTGGTGGCCCTTCTGTCTGGAAGGTCTGTGGATTTCCACTTCCCTGTTGGCTGAGGTAGCTTAGTCCTGATAAGGTTGTGAATATCCAGTTCTGCATCAGCCCGTTCAGATTAACTCCATGCTTCACCATGGGTGCTTGCAGCCTGCCCCATTGAAGGTTCTTGGCTCTCAGGGCTGTCTGCTGGAGGTTTGGCCTAATGCTGCTACTCTTGTTCAGCTGCCTTCTTACTTCCAGTTACATGTAGCAGTTGAACTTACACTGAGTGCAAAGAAATGTTGGAGTTGGGCTCGTATTCTTCTTTAATGTGTTTCAGTGTGCAAGATGGATTGCTTTGAATGCAGCACACTCACTGTACTTAAGTTATGCATGTAGTATCTGGAGTAATGTGATCCTGTGGTTTGAAATGTGAAATGAGGTTCAGAATACAGTAATTCAGTTTGTGAGGGGTTTATTCCACTGTTGCAAGAAAAGAGAAGTCATACAGCTACAAAGAAATTATAAACCTGTTATGCATTCTACCTTCTAAGGAAAATGTAGAAAACATGTACTCCTTAGCAGTTTTCTTTTTATTTACCAAGTCCAAAAAGCAACATGCCATACGGTATGCTGGAGCTGGAACAACTAGCTTCAGTGTCTTAAGGAGTCAGAAGACTGAAATGATTCAGCTCCTTATCTAATTTTATTTATACTAATATATAATAAGTACAATTACAATTTTATATATACAATTTTTGTGTCCTTTGTCTTCAATAATTATGATACATGCACATTAGATATGTAAATATATGTGTATATATTAAATTAATTTATATATATGTTGCATCTAACACTTGGTTTATTTTAATGCAGAAATACAACATTTTAATGTAAATTATCTTAAGTGAGCTTGCTTGGTAGAAATTTCCTCTGAAAAGATCTTGAAAAGTAGTCTTTTTTCTGCTTTTTAAGCCTGATATTGTATTAAGTTTCCTAAGTTTATGTCTCTTTCAGTGTATTAATTGTCTTAAGACATGGTGAATTTGTGCAAAGTGAGAAAATTTTGCTAGTTGACATACACGTCCTTTCATCTACATTTCTTGTTACAGAGCATTGCCAAACCAAGTGAAAGAATTGGTTTAAGTTTTCTGGGAAATGTAGCAGTACTCACTCAGAAGTTCATTATAATCTTGCTGGAGGCTGAGTCCTATCTAAATACTATTTCTGAATTCTCTGCAGTTTGCTCTTAATCAAAAGCAAATAAATGTGAAAGGCAATATTTGATATTAATAGCTTGTCTGTTGAAGCTTTCTGGTCCTCTCTTGTACAAGAAGTTTAATTTGGTTTATCTGCTAGCTACTGGACTCCTGAAAACAAAAGTAACAAAGAGATCTGCTGAAAATTTGTATTTTTTTCATGGATCTTGTAGGTCTAGAAGAGTTTAGCTTACATTGAAGGAGTCTACGCTTGTGTGTCCCAGTCACTGTTCAACCCAGGAGGGTTTGGAATTCCTCTTTTGAGCATTTTGAGTTGATTTCTGGTTTTGTATATTTTGATGAATTTTTTTGGCATGGACCAAAACTGCTTTTGGTAAGTGCTAGGAGTTTACTTCAGAACTGAATGACTTAGAAGCCTTAGCTGCTAATACAGCTATAGTATTTGGTTGCTGGGTAAAAGTAAAACCATGCTCCCTGGGTCCATGAATTTGATAGAAGTGTAATTTATGCTCTGGTCCAAGCTTAAGGCCTACTTGAGTTTCTTATTATGTCACTTAATTTCAAGTGATTTTATTAGTGAAAATGTCAAATATATTAAAGTGAGTGAACAGTCTTAAACTTGAAAAAAAGTGGAGAAATAGCCTGTTAGTTTTTGAATGATAAAGTACACTACACTGCATTAATGTAAACCAAATGACAACACATTGTAACAAAGTGGAAGTTTTCATGGCTTTTAATAATTTAATGAATTGTCAGTACTCACTTTTCTCCCCTCCCCTTTTTTTTAGAAAGAGTGATTGCTTGGATGTTTCAGGGCTACCACATCAGTCAGAAGGACGATGTAAACCTGCTTTACAATGTTCCCCTGTCTTCCAAATAGTTGCAGAAGAGACAGTGTTTTATTGTGTAGTCCAAATGTTCTCTGTCTGTCAGAAGGATGGGGCACAAGGAAAATAATAGATACCTGTGCATTGTATTGGATTGTTCTCTTCAGTGACCTTACAGTCTTTAGGGTGGGGAAAGTACGTACAGACACGTGATTACTGGGTTTGCAGAAGTGACATGTAGTTCCTGTCTGCAGTATGCTGTACACATGTTCTGCTTTAAATACAATTTAGCTATGATAGGTTTCAATAAAAATTATTTAAATGCATGCAGATCTCTTCACTGTCTCCCTCCTACACCCAGGAACCAGTTATATAGCTTGTTTACAGGCACTGGGAGTCTTCTATTACAAAATTACTAATTACGATCATTAAACATTGTCTTTTTGCTTTAGCAGGCAAACATTGCCTTTTTCATAATTATTAATAGTTATTTATTAAATAATGATAATGAGTAATACTTGTCCATTTTATTTATTTTATTTTATTTATTTATTGCCCACTCTCCACACTTACAGTGGCTATAAAAATATTAAATGTTATTTGCATTGCCTCTGGCCTTTTTGTCAACACTGCTTGAGAGTCACAAGCAGGGAAGATAATGATTAGCTTTCTTGTTTCTTTGAGAGAAGGTGGTGTTAGCTCTGTGTTTGCAGATTTTAACATTTTCACACTAGGAAGTATAGAAAAGTAATTTACCTTTGGAAGTAGAGTTGTTATATTTATTTACAATTGCTTTCACTAATTATACCTAGAAGTGACTGTAAATGCTGGTGGTATGGCAATAAATGCTAGCTTTGTACATGTCCAGTCTTTGGCTTCTGTTGAGTTTTCATAGTGTATATGAGTTTTATATGATCTTGATAGGTATTAATAAGTCTAGCATTAAGGATACTTTTTCTTGAAAATCAGTAATATTTAAGATAAGAGAGCTTTTCCGTACAAATCATACAGATACCTTAGTTTGTGTGAGTTTTTCAGCTTGGTGTGGTGATGACTTTGCCTTACAAACATGTTCTTTCTTGTGGTTGAAAATAACAGCACAGATTTATGCAATGCTTACCAAAACGGAACTTACGCAATATCTTCTCATGCAAGAGTGCTTGCTTGGGGCTTCTATGTTTCTATTTTCTTAAATCCTTGAGGAGAATGTAGAAATGTGGTGTTTGATTGTGGATGAGCTGTGAATGTAATGCAAAGACAGAGCAGATGCTCCTGGAGCTTCTGAATGTTAATATCTCAGGTTACTTGAAGTCTGAACCTCTATTTCCACTGAAGAGAGAAACAGTGAAGTGGGAAATTGATATATAAAAGCAATATGAGAGCAGAGGTGCAGGAAATAATGTCATTAGGTAGAGAGGTAAAAGAGTAGAAAAGAGCAGTTAAAACCAGCCGTGCACCTTTGATTTGCACAGAGTGATCCATGATGCTTCTTACTTGGGTAAATACATCACTGTAGCTGATTTAGTATTGGTTATTTTTATATGTCCTTACTGCATACAAAGCAGTTGATATATATTTTCAATGTATTTATGAGGGGTTTAGGACTGAATGTAGTTACTCTTTAAAAAGAGAAAACTTAAATTTTCCAATATTACAAGTGAAAGCATTTATTTCAGAAGCTGCCACATATTCATGCTACAACAAGCAGGTTGGGACGACTTCACAGTGCTTGTCACAGGCTCCCATGCTCACTATAATCCAACTTAATATGTGGTAAATACTAACGAAATATTCAGTACTGCTTTTGTGACCGAATATTGTGTACTCTCAAAGTAATAAATGTTTTCTCATGGTGTTATGGAGGCATTGCTGCTGACCAGTCTATTGTATTTCTTGAGTTCCAGTCCTTTGCTGCTGTACACAGTCTCTCAGGTTTCTGCATAGCAAAAATGAAAATCTGACAATGATTAATTAATTAATGATTAATTAAAAATTAATTTTAGATCTAGATATTTCTCTGAATTTGTGTTCACCTTTGGTTCAGGGTATAAGGTCTCTTGTTGCTGATGCTGAGAAATTTATGATACTGCAGTAAAGAAAATACTACTACATATTGATTAGTGTTTTAAAGTTGGCTAGTTGGGACAGAACTTATATTATGAAATACCTGTTTGCATTCATTCTTAAGAGCTAAAATTGAGAAATATAAGCTGTGGCCTGAATAAAAAAATGACTGGTAGACTGACATTTAAAAATTTGCTAGGCATTGCTATTTTTTTTTAATGTACTGTCTGCAATAATTAGTCTCTTTCCATTTTCATTTTAAAAAAGAAAAATGTATTAGTGGGTTTTTTGCAAAAAGGAAATGGTCTTAAATTTATTGAACCTTGATTACATTACATCAACTTTCTTTATCATGCTGGTTTTCTCTTTGATGTAGTGCATCTGCTGACTGTGTGAAAGTTGTTTTTTTTATGGGGCAACAGCAGATCTGGAGAAACTTCAAATATGAATGTTTTGTCAGTACAGGTCTCCAGGTTAGCTGATGTCATGATCAAACATGGTGTGAAGAGAGGAGATCGTGTGGTCATCTACATGCCCATGATTCCACAGACAGTGTACTGTATGCTGGCTTGTGCAAGAATAGGAGCCATCCATAGCCTGATTTTTGGTGGATTTGCATCTAAAGAGCTTTCGGTTCGCATTGATCATGCAAAGGTAATAAATAACCTGTTTAGAGCAAAAAAAAAGCCACCACTGCATTAGTTGCTCCTATCAGTAAATACGAAAAACCTGTTGTTTGGATTTTTTCCCAGACACATAACATTTCTCTTTGTGTGGCACACAATCTCAATTTGTTTATAACACCTATTGTTGCAATATGAACAAAATACTATGTCTGTGCTGAGGTTGATGCTTCTATAGCAGACACCAAGTGAGCAATTTTGACCCCTTCTAAACACCAGGATTTTAACACACTGTTATCTGTATGGAGTGTACTTTCTTCTCATGTTTGTCTATCTTTTTCTACAAAGCACCTCCTTAATACTGGCTTTTGGTTCAGCATTTTCAACAAATGTATGAGGAAAATTCTGCCAGCCCTAAGTGATTTCATTGGCTTTTTTGATGTGTAGACGTATTAGGTAATACATTTTCTCAGCTATGTTTTGATTTAGGAATGGTATTCCCCAATTTATTGTTTTCATTGAAACGCTTCAAACCTTACGTTGCTTTTTTGCTCCCTCCTATCCCTCCTCCTCGCTGTGGTCGGATGGAAAGGAGAATTGGAGGCCTAAAAGGTAAAGATCAGGATGAGGTAAGAACAATGTGCTAGAAATAGCAATGAAATAAATGAACAGTAACAGCAGCAATATTCATAGCAGTGTGCAAGAAAGGTGAATGATTCACACCATGCAGAGATCCACACACTACCCCACCACACCCTCTGGAAAGGAGCCATCCCCCTTCCCACCCTGTGTATGGCTTGAGGTGGTATAGAATGACCTCTGGATCCTGGCCATGCCCCTCCTGGCTATTACAAAAATTAACCCTGTCCTGGCTTGAACTAGAACAAGTTATAATTCTGCTTCATTTAATTTCTACGCAAAGCAGGACAGCTATGGAAACAGTTGCCCTAAAGAAGTGACTGTGCAGATTACATAATTAATAGAGGTGAAAGCTTTAAAGGCTTCTGTGTTCAGCATAACTTGAGCTTGTTTATAAAGCATTATGATGTCTATGCTACTGAAATGAAAATAGTGCTTGATTATTCTTAGTACTCTATATAGGCATATTAGTAGCTTGTGTATGGATTAGTTTCAAACCAGCTAACAGTGGAATGGCCTATTCTTGTTTTCTACTAGTGAACAAGGTGAAGTCTTTGTCACCTTGATCAGTCACCTGAAGCATTCAGACTCCCTGTGGTAGCTGTCTTATCATTGAATCATGTTGCTTAGACGTATAAACTAAAACAGGATTTTGTGTAGGGTTCAAGTCTCCAGGATTTGTGGAACGTTCATTTAGATTTCTGTGTGCAGGAGTGCTTTTCAGATGACTGAAGTTTCAGTGTTATAAATATCTGTAAATAGAGAGTTGAATGCATGTCCCCTCCTCTCCTGGATGCTTTAACAAAGATGTTAAAATGGCCAAAATGGTTTGTTGGAATGATGAAAAGAGGCTAACAACAGCTCTCTAGTTTTCCTGGTCTGTCTTCCCACTTCCCCATTTTTTTAGCAAGCTATAATTAGGTAAAAATAATGTAGAAGAAAAAATTATAAGCTTTAAAAACGGAGGTAGCTACAATACAAATCGTCTAGCATGTTTACTTTTAGAGTATTTTGCAATTATTAACTAATTAATCCCAATGATTATTCCCCAGGAAAAAGGGGAGAGAGCACAATAATCATAATCCTTGAATCATTCATTAAAATGAAAAGAGAGGAAATTGAAGTCTGCTACCCAAGGTCACACAGCAACTCTCGAAGAGCTATATAATTATTAGCTGCAAACCATGGACTAAGTCCTAATTTACATTGCCTTTTGATTTCTTTAAAAGGCAGTGTTATGGATAATTTTTGGTCCGTCTGATGTATAATGAAAATGCGAGTGAGGAGAGGTACATCCTTAATCTAAATTTCAAAACATGCCCCAATTTTCAGCATGGTAAAGCTTTCATGATAGGTGAATTATACACTCCTGAGGCTACCTGTAAGTACCTGTGATAGACAGTAAAATGCTGAATAAGTAAAGCAATTGCACAATAAACTAAGCTTTTTATTAGGCTTTTATATGAATTGGTTTAGATGCTACAGTACAAGACCTGATGTTGCTAAAATTAGTTAGAAAGTGTTAAAGATGTCCAGTGGAAAGCTGGCTGTAAGATGCTCTTGTGGAAGAAAGATCAAACTTCATACTTATACTGTTGGAAAGTCTGAGTGAAAGAAATAACAAGCACTTTCTAGTGACTGTGAAAAGGTATAGTTGGCCATCTTACCTTAATTAATCTTGAATTTTAAATAGGTCTGGGAATGCTGCAAAGTCCTGCAGCTGGTAATTTCTTCTTGTGTCAGGTGTTGGCAGTTACAGGCCATAGTAACATTCTGCAGTGAATTGCAATGAAGTGATATAGAGAATGAGAACAGGATTTTTTGTTATCTTTCCTTTTACTTGAATCTGGGAATATATAGTTTGTAAATATCAAAACTGGGGTAGGTTGATACAGTCATGGAACAGTTGGAAGGGACCTTTAAAGGTCATCTGGTCCAACTTCACTGCAGTGAGCAAGGACATCTTCAGTTAATCAGGTTGCTCAGAGCCCTGTCAAACCTGACTTAGAATGTTCCCAGGAGGAGAGCATGTGTCATCTCTCTGAGCAACCTGTGCCAGTATTTCACCCTCATTGCAAAAAATTTCTTCCTTATATGTAGTTTAAATATACCCTCTTATAGTTTAATACCATTATCTCCTTGTCCTATTATAGCAGGCATAGCTCATGTCCAGCTTCTCATCCACCAGTATCCCCAAGTCCTTCTTGGCAGGGCTACTCTAAATCCCTTTAGTCCCCAGAGAGCATTGATTTTGGGGGGGCTTGGCCTGGCACAGGTGCAGGACCTTGCACTTGGCCCCGTTGAAGCTCATTAAGATGTTATGGGCCTGTTCCTTGAGCTTATCCATGTCCCTGTGGACGGTATCCTGTCAGGAGTGCCAGCTGCGTCACTTGAGGAGTATTAGAGAGTATATAAGAATTTGTAGGAGGAGTAACAGAATAAAAGTGTTGGTCTTATACCAAGGTCTTTACTATTGGGCCTTGCTTTATCTCGTTTCTGCTTCATAATACTGTTTTTTCTATAGCTAACTGTGTTGGTTTTGCCACTACACTCACTATCTATGTTGTTTCTTCTCCAGCAGACCCTTGAACTCTCCCTGTTTTTTCTCCAAACTTGGTATATTTCTATCTAATCTTAACATATAGGACTACGTGGAGCCACATGAAGCAATATGGGAGCAGAGGTGCAGGGGAAATAATATCATTAGGCAGAGAGAAGAAAAGAGCAGTTAAAACCAGTACTGGGCCTTTTATTTGCTCAAAGTGATGTATGATGCTTCTTCACTTTGGTAGTACATAACTCTAGCTAATTTAGTATTGGTTATTTTTGGATGTCCTTATTACATACAAAGCAGTTGATGAGCACAGGTGACATCATTTACAAATTACTATAAAGCTAGTGATAGCAAGAGTCTTTCATCTTTACACTTGAATAGAACTGTGTATCTTGTATTTATTGAAGTCTATCTTCAGGATGGTGTCCCAATGAATTTTCAGCTTAATCACATTGTATTGTATCATCTTCTATTATATCAATGCATTCCAAAAAGGAAAATCAATGAATGCTGAAATTTTAAAGCTCATCCAAAGTCTTTATATTGAATACACACCAATTAGGGATCTTTCCTGAATGGCAGATTTAGACAGGAAACATTGTATAATGGCACAAGAAAACTATTTAATCTTTGCTTTCTCTGCTGAATTTAATTTAGCCTTAACTGTGGCATTGTGGTTTATGCCTACTTAATGAGATTTATGCTAATGCATACAATTAGTAAACTCGCTTGATCAAAGTGAGCACCATCTGATAAATAAACTTCTAAAATTTCAAAACAACGGGGATTGAAGACTCATTCTTTTCCAAGTAAAATATGTTTTAACACATAGTTGTTTTGGTATTACCTTTTCTTCCCTAAAAAACAAAAAATAAAAATACTGATGTTTGGACCTAAGTCAAAATATCTTGTAGGCAGATTTCTTAATTTAGAAAGTCTTACATGAAAGCTTTATTGTGATGTAAAGATGTGAAATCCACATCTGGAAATGGGTCTTAGTTTAAAAAGCCCCAGAACTATACAAATCTGATTTTTAGTAATTTTGCACCCTCAATCCACCCGGAATCCTTTTCAGTCTTGAGAAGCTCTAGCCTTATTTCCCTCATGTGCCTTATGACTTTAGCTTTTTCTCTTCCTATATTTCTAGTTTCCTGCCATCTCTTGTTTGCCTTCTTTTCCCTCTTTCTCTGTTTTCTGTCCAGTGACTTTTAGTGCAGACTTTGGAAAAGCTAGGAAAGTTCTTCAGTTAGTATTGAAATACGAAATCGGAAGCATTATGTAGAAGGCAAAACAATACAGCTAACTGTTGACATCATTGCACCACTCATCCTTATTGGATGGAGCTAAGATGTATTCATTAGTACTTGTGCAACTAATAAGAATACTGTTGATTTCTTACTCAAATATGCTTGAAAATAGTGAAGTCTCAGAAGGTATTAATGTTCTTCCAAACAAAAAGCAGATGTGTGGACAGTGAGATTGCACAAGCTTGATGTAATCTAGAAAACGGATCTAAAACCTTGTGTCTAATTATGTAAAGATAAATTGTATACACTGAATTTAATGGAAAATGTTTTTAGGTTAGGTATCTAAAATACATTGCAACTGTACTTATTAACTATCTTATTTTTTTTAGCCCAAACTTATTGTAACAGCAAGTTTTGGAGTAGAACCGAAAAGAAAAGTGGAATACATATCTCTCCTAGAAGCAGCACTGGCAAGGGTACAGAGTAAACCTGATAAAGTTCTCGTTTACCAGCGACTTAATTTGGTGGGTGTACAGTTGTAGTGCCTCTGTGTTAACTTTCACATGTTTGTGTAGTGCATTTACCTTTACTTTTTTGCATGAAATATTTTACTGTATCTGTTGTAGTTTGTTTTTTAAGGGCGAGCATTGTATTAATAAGATTTAAATACTAAATAGAACTAATGCAGTAGTGAGATTACCAAAAATTTAATAGTACTATATAAAAAATTGAATAGTGCATGTTTTTTGAATGAATTCCATTTATTCCCTGTGGTTTTCTTTTGACAATCTTCTTATTTTTCAATGGGCAGGGCCATGTTCCTCTTACCAAGGGTCGTGATCTTGACTGGGAAGAAGAGATTGCAAAAGCACAGTGTTCAGAATGTGTCTCTGTTCCCTCAGACCATCCTCTTTATATTCTGTATACATCTGGAACAACAGGTTTGCCCAAGGTAAAAGACTGTCAGTAGTCTTAAGTGTCTGTGGCCAGCTATTTGCAGCTCCTCTTGAAAAAATATTTAATTTAAAAGGTTGAAAATGTTAGCCAGAGCACAGTACTATAAATGACAAGCATTGCTACAAATGGTTTAATCTCACTTATTCACATTTCACTATTTAAAGGCAGTGTCTAGGAATAATCCACGTTTTTAAAATCTAAATAGTAGTAATATAAAGATAAGATGCATTTTTTCAATTATTTGTACAAAAATAAACTTTTGAAGATAGCAAAATATCTTTTATTCAGTACTATCTTCTGTGTTTTACTTTCTTAGATAAGCATAGCATGTCACTTAATGACAAGACCGGTTAATATATCACTTGTGTGATAGCATTTATTGCTGACTAATCTTGTTCATTATTTACATATTAGCTAATTTTCTTGTAGATAAGACATGGTGAATGGCATTACAGATTACATGAAATAAAGCATGTTCTGAACGCTTGTGTTACCGCACATTTCTGGGTACATAATACCCTGGAAATAGAAGTTTAGATAAAGTGAAAATTAAAAAAGGGTATTCTTTGGAAATGTTTGGTTTTGAATGTAGATTAGTTTTAACTACGTATTTTTAAATGATTGTATTTTAAAAGTGAACTCTCTGAGTGTTTGCTTGGTACTTACAGTGCTCTTTAACAACATGGAAGACAAGCTGAATATGATTTTCTGGTGATAGTCTTACCACCACTGATTTAGACAGTATCATGCATCCTGGAGAGACCAGCTGTACTGCTAAAAAATTATTTAATGGTGTTGCCTATAAAGTTCAGAATCTCTTAGGACGTAAGGGAAAACAAACAGCACTTTTGCTGAGAAAAATGTCTTCTGCTTTTACCTTGAAAGCAACATATGTATCCTAAATCATACAGTTACATTGTCAAAAAACCCAAGATAAGATCCTTTGTTACAACAGGTATTATCCTTGACTGAATATCAATAGAGAATCTCAGAGGTAATAGTTCTCAGAAGTTTATTTCACTGTGATGTTTGTGCAGAGAAAAATATAGATACCTTGAATCAATTACCCTCAGGAGAGAGATTTTCAGCTAACAGTAAGCTACAGTAAGTAACTCTCAGTGAATAAAATAATATTTTTATTTATTCAAGTAACTTAATTTAAATGGTCATGCAGGTAAAACTACTTGGTTATGACCTTCCTAAAAAACTTGTTGAGTTCAGAGCAGAGGCTAAGTTAGAAGCTGAGTCGAACAAAGGCAGTCTGCTATCTGAAATTGGTGAAGTGTTTGTAAATCATTCTCTGCCATAGCAATCTCCATTTTAATGAGTTAATGTATCTCTGCAGTCCCTCATTTCTTGGATGAGGCCTGAAAGTGCCTGTTCCATTCTATTAAGTACATCAAGAGAATGTACCATGCCTAGCACAGACAGACAGCTGCATTGTAATGTCTGTGCAGTGCATATTTGTTTGGTCCAGTGGATTTCATCTGAATTTTAGTTCAGGACACCAGGACATAGTTTACTTAATTCTTTCTTCTAGGAATAATGTGCTAGAAGGTGATGAACTGTATATTGACTATACTAATATTGCAAAATATGTCCAAAAGTTTCCTGTTAATGATGTTCTGTGCTGGTTTTTGGTTTACCAAGGCACATGATGCTGTTGATAATCTCTCATTCTAATTTTCAAATCCCTCTTTTAGCGGAAGACTGGGGTGGTATTCATTTAGCATTCATATGTGTGCTTCAGGCTAGATAGTAAATTTTAAAGAATATCCATTGGTTTAAGCCAATTTTCTGACATCTTTAAAAAGAGTCAGGGCAGAAAGGGACATTTCAGGGGGTAATTCACCCCCGTTTTTTCAGGGATCATCTGCTTTGCAGGTGCGAAGATGATACAGATAGAGTAGGCAGGGAGTTTAAAATATGCCTAGCATTTAGATAGTACAGTTTCAGTGAGATAAATACTTAATCTCTTATTTTTTTGTCAGCATATATTGACTGTTTGTATATCCAACTTTAATGAGAGAATTTTAGCTTTGTTAGTTATCTTCTGATTGTTTGTTTTATTGTATGTTTGGTTTCTGTTTTCCAAAATTACTTCTTTAGTGGAAGTGTTAGTATGTTCTTATTGGAATAGATAATTTCTTAACTGAGAAGTATTGGAGTTGGACAACTTTAATTCCATTGCTGCTAAAACCTTAATATTTAATTGAAGAGAGCAATATGATTGTATCCTTCAAATCCTAATCATAAATACTTAAATACTCAAATTTTCTCATTTAGGGTGTTGTGAGACCAACAGGAGGCTATGCAGTTATGCTTAACTGGACCATGTCAGCTGTATATGGCCTCAAACCTGGTGAGGTAATTCTATTTAAATGTCCTGTAAATGTTTATGAATGCCTTATAAAACCTCTAACTATAATTCTGTTTATATTTCATTTTAGGTATGGTGGGCAGCTTCTGATTTAGGCTGGGTTGTTGGTCATTCCTACATTTGCTATGGACCTCTCCTTCATGGTAATACTACAGTTTTGTATGAGGTATGATCCAGTCTAATAAACCCCCCTTGGAAATGACAGCTGATGATCCAGATGATCTTATCTATGCTTGTCTGTTCTTCATGCTGCAGATACTTAAATTATGTGTGTCTTCAGTGTTTATACTGTCCCACCTATTACAGTAATTTTTAAGGAAAACTTACTAAACTGTTCTACATTTTTGTGAAGGGTGATGGTTTGCAGCGTAAAGAACTCTGAAACAACAGAACTAGAAAAGGCAAATGGTGGAGTGTACCTGTGTTATTGATTAGACTACTTTTATTTTGGAATTAGGAGAGGGTGTTGTGTTTTGTATATCTTGTGATGAAAAATACTTACTGAGAGAGCTGTGTGGTTGGAACCAGAACTTCTGCTAAGGAGACTTGTCCCTTCTTTCTTCTCTACCACTCAAGGAAACTGAACCCAAGACTCAGATGACATTTGGAGCTTAGTCCTTTCCTTCTGGGGTTGAAACCTAGTGGGGTGGAGAGGAGACTAGTCCAATTAGAGTGGCCTGCAGCATCCTTACTTTGCTGCTCAAAAAAAGTAATAATGCTGTCTTACATTGTTATTTTTTTCAGTTTATTGTTGATTTTACTGAATAAGAAATAGCAAGAACATCACCCAGTAGCAGAAATGCATATTTGTAGACTCAAATATTGTATTAGCTTGAGTATTAAATTACTATAGTCTAATTAATGTTTAAGTGCCTAATAGATGTTAATTAGATTCTTCGTGCTAAGGGGATTAAAACTCAACACCACTGCAATAGTTAAGTAGAAGAGGAAGCAGTGTAAGAAAATTGGCAAGTGCTTGCAGATAATAAAAAGATTTTGGTAGATTTATTCTGACTCTGTTTGAGCACTGATGATGTGCCAGGCCACATTAAAATTGTTGCATGAATTGTCAGAAGTGAATGCATTGGGATTGATGTGATTATTGTCATTGTAAAGGTACCTCTGAGTTTAAACTATTACAAAACAGAAGGAGTAAAAATCCTACTTTTTAAAAAGTGAACATAAAGCAAAATTAGAGTTAATATCAGATTGACTTACATACCTGTTTTGTGATTTTTTGCTCTTGGTGAGATCATTATTAAATAGAAATAGTACATTTCCCATTTTTCTTCTCCAAGATGCCACTAATCAAGGCTTAGACAATTTTAATGGCATAAATGTCATCTTTTTGAAAGTTAATAATGGGAAGAAAAGGAAGGTCTATGCACAAAGGAATAAAAGTAATTTATGAAGAGAATAGTGCATCATTTTTCCTCTGCTCAGCAGACTGTATTAATAGTAAATATTCAGAAATTTTTGGTCAAATCTCCTAAATGGTTGCCTAATTATATATTTTGAGTTAGGGAGTATCAGTGTGCTGTTTAGCTATAAGGGAAGAACATCACATTCCTTTTGCTTGTGGGCAACCACTATTGAATGTAAACTGTGCTGACTTCATACCCTCACTACTTCAAGTGTTTTGTTTATTTTTAAATTACTTAGGTGACAACTTGTCATTTTAACAATTACTATGGAAACTATGCTTTTAGTTTTCACTTGCTGTTACACCATTGTCAGGAATGCGAAAATGATGATGAATTATTTTGACTACAAAAACAAGTGTATTGTTTGTTTGTTTTAAATAATCTGTCCTGTTTCTTTTTCTCCAAAACATGACAAACTTCAGCAACGAATAAGCTACCTGAAGTCTCACAGACCACTCTGTTGCTCTTGCTAATGGGGTTTCAAGCTGTGAGCAACAGGACAGTATAAAGAGAGAGTCTAGTTACTACTTGTGGTCCTGTGATGTCAGAAAAAAGGCAGCATTGTAGTTCCAGTGTTTGAGACTTTGCACTGGAGCTAGGGTAAGGAATAGGATACTCACACTTGTAAAGAACCAGGCATTAAGGACTTTGAGTGGTCTAGGTCAGAGAAGGAGCTACTCTCCCACACAGAGCTGTAGCAAGACATCTGTGTGCCTGGAATCTCTCACAAGGCTCACTGGAGTCCTATAATTGCAGCAGATTTGCAGGATATGTAAGAGAAACAGACTTGAAATTACCCTTTTTTGGCACAGTTCTTGGAGACATCCAGCTTTTCTTGCTGTTTTTGTAAGCCAGTATCATCAGTTTACAAAGCAAACATTGTTTCTCAAGTCTGGCAGGGATCACTTTGCCATCATCCATACTGATGGTGCAATGAATTCAGTAGGACATATCATCTCAAGTCTTTAGTAGAGCTTTGGCAGCAGGGTCACCATCAGAGGGATGAATGCCTCTGTGAGCATTCTTCTGAATCCTGGTACATAAGGATTTTGTGTGTGCTTCGGCATCAGCAGGTTTTAGTGGCAATGAGTTCCATGCACTACATTTTCTATACAGAGAGAATTTCCTCATAATTTTGGATTTAGTGGTAATTGAAGAGCCCATTGTTGTTAGAGGCTCAGACAGAAAGGGAATCGATGCAGTCTTGCTCCTGCATTGTTGGACATTTTATTATAGCTCTTCTTCTGTGTCTATTTCCTCAAGTAATGTATCCTGATGGCTTCTCACTTGCTCTGTATAAGAGCTTTCTTATCCCCTTGATAATTCTTGGTATCTGTGAATCTTTTTTGATAATCATGTATGAAATCATAAATCAACAGCACATTTTGCCTCAGGTTGTCTGCTCAGCTCTTCAACATCTCATAAATTGCATGCTAAATCTAAGTGCTTCCAAAAAGATGTTCCTGTCTGTTTGTCTGTCTCTGAGTCTCTTGGTAGGAGTTTTCTGTGGGAATCTTCCTAGCTGATACAAGAAGTGTCTGTTCTTACTTTACTCTTTTAAGTTAGGTGAGAGAGATCACTCTCTTTCTACTGCCCTGTTCCCATTTCCTGTGCTCTCATTTCCTGTCAAACATAGATATTATTGCCAGTAACTTTTAAAAATAATATTCATCTCCAGTTTTGAAGTGAATACTGAATAGCAGCAGGTCTCTAACTGGTCCTTGCTGAAATCCAGTGGAAGTATTTCATTTGCTGAGTCCCCAATTGACTCAGCAGTCTGTAAACATATTGTGAATTCAATTAACCCTGTGGTTTATTGTTCATATTGTTAACTTTTAAAAATAAAAAAATTGCATGTGGTAATGAGCCTTTATGGAATATGGTAGTACTTCTTAAAATTTTTGTATAATAAATGACTACTTTCTCTGGCAATTTTATTTGTAGGTTTTGGGCTCTGAAATTAATTTGCACTGTCTCAGATATGTTTTGCTTATGTGTTACAATCTGATTATTAGAGAGATTAATTAAGGTGCAAACAAGACCATATGTCAAAGTCATTAGTATGGATTTTATTTATCAGTAAATGTGCAGTAGAGAGAAAGATAGAAAGAAATAAAGCAAAGAGGAGGGGGAAGAAAAGAGAGACAGATTAAGGGGAAAGTTAGTCACCACCCTTGTGGATCTGGTGGCATCCTGTTGGTCCTCTTCTTCTTCTGGTCTTCTCTGTGGTGCATGTCCCATGAAACATAGTATTCAATGGGTATTAACATGCATTCAGGTGTACATGGGAATGCCCAAGCACCTCCCCTATGAGGGAGGTTTACACTGTCTTAGGCAGCAGAATCTGAATCTGTGGCAAAACTTTGAAAATCGCTTGCAGTCCTCTGGTAGAAGGCTTGAGGAATGAGTCTGGGGAAATTTGGGGGTCTGTGATGGTTTAAGACCCCTTCTAAGACATGAGAGCTGCCTCTCACGTGATTGTCCCATGGTGGTGGATGTTCACTCTGTCTTGTGTGGACCAGAGGTTTTGCCATCACACTCCCAAAAACCCCACCTCCTCCCTCTTGGATGCGTTCTTCTTTCCTAGCCCTGTTTACTTCTCCTCAGACCTGAGGTAATTGGATAGTAGTGCCACCTTTATCTTATCTCAAGTTCCCTGTCAGGTGGTTTAACTCACAGTCCAAATTCCCATTAGGAGGCGTATTTGGAGGGATGAGCTTTGGTGGTCACAGATGAGCTTCTTTGCACACTTTGCTACAGTGGGCAAAGTCCTTCAGTGATCTTAAAATGTTTGACCCATTAACCATTTCAGTCTCACACATTATGTCTATTTTTGTTTATGCATTTGCTAAACTTGAATAGCTTCCAAGACACTTGGGAAGTTTTTCTGCAGAACCAGTAAGAATATTTTACACCTGTGCCAGATTTTTTTTTCCTAAATGAATGTCTTATTTTGTGGGTTATATTTCCTCTCAACTGTCGGGTGAATTTTCTCCACTTTCTACTGATTGTGTTTTATTTGGTTTTCTCCTATATCTGGGACTGGTAACACTAAACCTAAACTGCTTTAAGCTTACCTGTGACATAAATATCCATCTGTCAGAGTCCTGCATGTTTACCCAAGCACTCCTGAAAGTTTAACAGTTTGTGGAAGATACTGTCAGGCTCAGGCTAGCTGGAAGTTTGAGGCAGAGACATGTCTGTGACATAGCACAGGCAGAGATCAGGTGTGAATTGGGATCTGGGAGGGAGTGGGTGTGCTTAGGGCCAGACAAAGCCCTTTTAAGGGGTCTGGATATTTACATGTGGTTAAAAGTAACAGCCTACTTTATTACTGTCAGACTGACCAATTTCAGCTTGCTTCACAGCTAGGTGTTTTGATTGTCCATGATGATAATTACTTAATGGGAAGCTTGTGGCGATTTGGCGTTTTTCAGAGGCCATTTGTTTTAGCATTGGTGATGTGGGCTTGAACTTTTAACCATGTTCCTACAGATCTTCAGGTATACTGAACGTTACAGGGAGAAAGTGTCAACTTGAGCAATCAGGTTCATGAGCAAATACTGATGAACACATGAAAATTGTGATGAAGAAGTCTGCTAGGGTGATGCTTCAAGACAGTCTGGTGAAAGATTTTTCTTCGGGTACTGTGTGTTATATGAAAGGAAAAAGGATGTAACTCACTTTTTCGGCTAGCATGATTTTGCATTTCTTTTTGGTAATTAAGGATAGGCTAATTGCAAAAAGAGGGATTTTGATGTTGTTTATACTATTCTCTACTACTTGGGCTGAGAACTGTTCTTTTTCATTTATTTTCTCTCAATATGTTTCTCACTGCCTGCTTAATCCTTTTTAAAAAATGTTTTTTCAATTGTGCATTCTATTTTGTCTTTTTAAAAAAATCTTTTATGGTGCTCCTCTTTTTGAAAATGCCTCTCAGCAGGAGCAGTTTCTCACCATAGGGCTGCAAAACCAGTGGTTTGCAGCCTTGCCTTTCTTGTGTTCTTTGAATCTGATTAATAGTTCACCAGTGCTCTTGCTAGTGATCAGGTGCAGCTGGATGCAGTAGGAAAAGTGTGCATCTCTCGACTTGCATACTCTGTTAAAGTTCATCTTCTACATGTGGGCCTTTCTAGTGAAAAGGTTATAGTGATACCAGTGGATCTAAAGCTCATTCTTCATTAACATCACCTTTTAATTTCAGAATATGGAGCAGTTCATGCACTGTGGTAATTACACATACATTAAGATCATGACTATGATTCTGTGCTGACTGCTTTTCGTATTTTCAACATCACAGAAAATTCTTGATTGCTTTTCTTAGGATTACTTAGCATTGAACAATTTGTCATATATGATTACTTCTGTTTACAATTCTCTTGACTATGCCCCTTAGCTCAAGAAAAACCCAACCCCAAACCAGACGACAGTCTGGTAGCACACTAAAACAGAATGGGGCCCTTCAGCATCTCTCCAGGCTTCACGTGGGGTAGCATGAAGGTTCAAAAAAGCTACTTGTATGCAGCTAAGTGGAAATTTTTCCAGATTTGAAAAAGTGTCTAGGTAAGAAAAAGCTGTCTGTGCATGGGGATATAGCTGTATTGCCACTGTGTCCAGAGACTCCTTGTTCAGAGGGAGTGCGGGTGTTTTCTGAGCTGCATCTCAGGGAAGATGCATGACTCACTCTGCTACCAGTGCAATAACGCAGCAATAACGTATCTTTGTTTGTGTCTTTTCATTTGCAAGTCCATTTATCCTGATTTTCTAAGTAGTAACTAGTATGTGGTGTGTTCATGTAAGGGATGGTTCCCAAAGCTCATGAATTTATTTCTAGAAGTGAATACACTCACAGTATTATTATTTTTAACAAAGCCTCCTTTGAAGTATTACTTGAAATTACTTCTGTTGCTGTGTTACCACTACTGTTACGTGCTCAAGCCTTGAACTGTCAAGGAATTATGAGGTATTTTTATCCTGTGACATTTTAAATTATTCTCTCCATAGGGGAAGCCTGTGGGAACGCCAGATGCTGGTGCCTATTTCCGTGTGCTAGCAGAGCATGAAGTAGCTGCCTTCTTTACTTCACCAACTGCAATTAGAGCAATCCGTCAGCAGGACCCTGAGGCAGCCCTGGGAAAGCAGTACTCACTGAAAAGGTGAAGTAAGGATACATTGGAAGCATTTTTTTCCAGAAACAGGCTGCATGAACTAAGAATAACAGAGTATCTGGAGTTTTGCCCACCTCTGTAGAGTGTCATTTTAATCTATTATTGAAAATTTAGGTGTACGCATATTTGCTTGTAAATTTCTACTGATAGTTTTGAGGACGTGAAAGCTGTTAAAAAGTCTGAGACTCTAATGTTAAGAACTTTTACTGAGTGATTCCTCTCCCATCTTTTACTTTACTCCCCAGTGCTTATACTCGGTAATACAGTCTTGGATTATGTCAACCAATACTGTTTTTCCACATGACTTCTCATTCTGTTAAGTGCACAGGATCTTTAGTGTTCGTTTAATCAGAAGATAGTCAATGTTTTGTCTGCTCCCCAAAACTTTGTTACTGTTTATGATTATGTGTCCAAAGATCTGTTTGCTGCTTTTAAGGAGTTTGTTACTATACTATCAGCTTGCTCCAAAGTCTTGTCTGGGTTTGTCCTCATAAATCCCCTGTGAAGTGAGAGAGTGGTATTATCTGTATTTTGTAGGTGGGAAGCTGAGACACAGGGAGATTAAGGTCAGAGTCTTCTGTTAGTTTTGAATATCTAGTCTGAGCCACTGAAATACCACTGTTTCAAAGATTGTAGTATTATATGGTTAAAATGTGGTATGAGCATTATATTTATGAAATGCTTCTCACAGTAACTTCGATGTGTGAATGTTTAATACTTCTACAGACCAAGTTTCTGTATCTCATGGTAAACATTCTAAAAATGAAAAATACATGGGTTTGGACCACATCTAATATTGAAGTTGAATGATTTGCTCAGCATCACACAGGGACTGTGTCAGACTATATAGGCAGTATTCACTCACAAGTACATCTATTATCATCCTTTTTCAAAGAGGAGGGGAAGATGCAAAGCCATGTAGCTTCATTAGACTTCCACATTTTTAATTGCTCAAGTTTATTATTAGGAAGCTGGGTTTATTCCTGAGGTATTCATTACAAGCTTATCATTACTTTCTTCCATCTGTTTTGACTGCTATCATCAATCCTTACTCCTCTTTGAAATAAGAAACAAGCTCATTTGAGACACTAATGCGCTATTGTCCTATGATGTTTATTGACAAGAAAGTAATTCAGAGGCTAGAAAATTTAATTGCTGTTCCTTGGCACTTCTTAGGCAATTACTTTGTCTTTAGAGTATTCATTCAGTGGGAAAGCTGCTAACCTGCTTTCTAAGTTGTCTCATTCTCTGGGCAAATGAGAATTCTAGGTAAGAGTCTCCTTGAAGTATCAGTTGCCACAGATGTAAAGAGATGTTTAATCATTCCTATTGGGTCATATCAAATAAGCTTCTCCACTTGTCTGCAGCTTTAGTTGTCTCATAATTCATAGTTCACTCAGCTTTGGACCATGTCATTCACTGAGATGTGCTGTCTCTTTACTAAACCCTCTAATGCATCATTTAATATCTGGTAGGTACAGTTGTTAAGACAGTCTATCAGGTGATTAAAATTGCCATTCTAGGAAAATACTTGGGCTTGGGTGTTACTTGGATAGACTTCGCTATTCAAGGTAAAGTGAATTCTGTCTGATTCAGTTTGAAAGCAGTCTTACTTTTAGTTCATTTACTTCATCCATGGTGCTTTCTTCTTTGTTACATGGTGAAGAATGTTTGAAATGTCTTTCTGCTACATGTGCTACAATAGATCCTTACTTTAGAGACTGCATCCAGGAATGCAGTCCTGAAAGAGGTTTCCACCATGGTACATTTTATTTCTGAAAAGTTCTGCTAAATAAATGGTAATGGTCAATATCACTTAAAAAAAAAATCACATTAAAAAAGACAGTTACTGATAAAGAGGTGGTAAACAATGACAGCTTCCATACATAAGGGAGTATTTGATTTACATGAGTAAATTGAATTATAAACAAACTTAGGTTCTTTTGAAATGATATAAGTTAAATAAATTTCTGTTAAGAGCTGATGTTTGTGGCATCACTGGCCTCTGTGCAAAATTATATATGAGGTTTTCAAAAGCTCTAGTATGTATGCTTTAAAATCCTTGTGTCTACAGGAGTCAAATCTTTGCTCCAGTAAAGATCTAAAAAATCTTTGCTCGTTGAAATTTCTTTGCTTTTGACACAAAATGTCGCCTATGTCTTAAACACAGCTCATGCTTAACAGTAAAACAGATGTTTAGTTTTTAATACTGTAGGTCAAAAGCAGTGTTCAACCACATATTTATAGAGATATAAAGACATAACTTTTGATAACATGCAATGCTGTTGAGCATCGCTACCTATTGTGTTCAATAAACAAGTAACATCCAAATTCCGTGAGCTTCGTCTGTCCAAGCATATTCTGTTCAGTTCTTTGAATCCATTCTCCTCTTCAGAAGGTACCTCCATAATACCAAGCCGTTAACTCTTCCCATATTTGGAATCGCACTTCATCCTATAATTGACATAATTGTGAGCTGGATTGTTCTGATTTCCGAACAATTGACAAATGATGGTTTTTGCATGAAATGGGGCAACAACTCAGCAGTTTAGATTAACGTACAAGTAATAATTTGCTATTTGTGCCTCATAGTCTACTTTGCTTGCTTGACTTTTGGTCAGTTAAGAATATTGTGCAATTTTATATCAAGAGCATTTAGAGATTCTGGGTTGTTCATCTGGTACTGGATAATAATGGACTTTAGAAAGAAATATGAGACTGCATAAAAACTGTTCAGAAATAATGAATATAAAGCAGATAAGAAACTTCCATTATCTGTCTCATAATGCAGGAACAAGAGGATGTCAAATTAAAGTAGCAAATTAAAAACTGTTAGAAGGACGTATTTTCTCATAGAATTGACATTTCACACATGCTGCTAAGAGGATATGTGATAAAGACCCAGAATTTATAACAGTTGAGGTACATAATGCAGTTCTGCCTGCTGCCCCTTACTCTGCTGCTGTTGATCATACATGGCCCTTCTGGGTGGAGTCCTGAGCTGTGGTCATGAAGAGCCTTTTTGGAGCCGAGCTGCAGCTGTGCTCTGTGTCTCTCTTGACTCTGTCACCAAAACCTCCAATGCTTGGATTTTCATATTCAAGGTAAAATCTGTTCATGAATGAATGAATAAACACATCAATAGAGACAAATCAGAACATGTGAAAATATTCTTTTTAATTGTACATGTTTAAATAAATTAACAAATATATATGTGTGTATATATATATGTTGTATGTATTTGGTCTCCAGGTGCATTAAAAATTTGTAAGAATTCTTTATTTCCAGTTAATGTTAAGAGGTGCAAATTAATCTTCATTTCTGTATTTTTAGGAAAAAAGCTTATTTAATATCATGCAGTTAGAGTTTTTCTTTGCCAGACCCTCCGCTCCCCCCAGCCCCCCAAACTGATGTGTGCATTCCAGAATTAAAAAAAATAAAAAAATTATTCCAAAATCTTTTAATTTGGAAAAGTGAAGCTCAAATTATTACCCATATGAACATTTAAGCTCTTGGGAAATAGTTTGGAGATGTAGTTTCTTCTGTGCTTGGAGTGACACTAAAATGCATGTGCTCTGTTGAACAATAATTATTGCTTCAAGACCATTAGGAACATTGATCTGTCTCCTATATGTCAGGTGATATTTGAAGTCCATTCTGCTGGACTCCTAAAATCTTGATTGTGCTGAATTTCATGTTAGGAATGTAAGTTTCCAGAACAGCTGAGGACATTTATTTAGCAGAGAAGCTTCAAGCCTTTTCTTCTCAGTTAGCTGCGTTGCAGGGATAGATGATTGCAGTAACAGGTGGAATGATGCACTTTGAAGTTTTAAGTGGGCTTTTTAAAAAATTGTTCACTGGGACATTTCATAGCTGTTGCCATCCCTTGTTTTGCTATACTGTTTTGAGAGGAGTAAAAAATTCCATAGTTCTTATGCTTAGGCTTGTGGCACTTGGCTCTGATAACTCTTTTGGTGGTTTTGTCCTGTAAGTTTGCCCAAGAGCTAATTTTCTTCTTCTTGTAACATAAAGTTGATCTTGAGCCTGCAAATTATGAAATCTGATTATTAAAGCTGGCAATTCAAAAGAGAGGAATTTTGCTTTTGGCTCAGAGGATAACAAGATAACTTTTCCCTAAGTCTTATATGTTCTTGTGTTTGTCTAATTTGCTTTCTGGATTTTATTTCCATGGAAAGATGGAACTCGTAGTCTTTCTAAATGACATCCCTCTGAAGTGAAATTTGTGTCATGCCTACCATATATAAGAATTCTCTCGTTTTGTGGCCATAAGTCTACTGGTTTTACAAAATCAGTGCAGATTGTGTCCACTTTTGAAGGACAAGAGTGAAGTCCTGTGTTCAGCAGTTGTCTTCATTCAAAATGCACTGAGGAAAAAGTGAAACAAAATGTCAATGACAGCATCTGCTGTGGGAGATTGTACTGCAGTGCTAACAAAGATAGCTACCTAGTTACCATGTACAGAGCATTTCGTTATTTTTTATTTCAACTTACAGTTGCTTGCCTCTGGTCTCCCAAGGTCTTTGCATTCAGCAATTAAAGTTTCTTTTATATGATGAAGTATTAAGTATCTTAAATTAATACTGCAAATATTCTAGTTGTTACTTAGTAGGAAAGAGAATACAAAAAGTAAAAGCCCTCCTTTGTCTTTTCCTTTGATCTGGGACAGTGGCCAGAGACATTTATTGTATTCATTATCTGGTTTTCCTTTCCACATCCAGATCAAGATACAGACTTTATTTTTATTTAAAGGTTCAGAGCGATGTTTGTAGCTGGTGAGCACTGTGATGTGGACACGCTAGAATGGTCAAAAAGAGTCTTCAAGGTGCCTGTCTTGGACCACTGGTGGCAAACTGGTGAGTGGTATAAAATAGCCTTTATAAAATACAGTGAGGAGAATATTTTCAGACTTGTTTCCTGAGTCTGAAGGTAATATTTTTTTCTCTTTCCATGAACATTTAAATAAATGTAAAAAAAATCAAGCAGGAAGAATGTTTTTTGGAAGTGGTCGGCAAAGTGCATTTTTAGGGTATTTTTAGAATAACAAGACATTTGTAAAAGCAGTATTAAAAAAAGAAAAAAGGTATTTTCTGGTATCCATGTGTGAAAAAAGAAATTTGTAAGTTTGTATCAGTGTTTTTCCAGGTGTGTTTTTATGTTGTTTGCATATGTGACTGTTGTGTGACAGAATGTTTGTTATTTAAGGTTTAAACTTAAGTTTTTTGCACATATAATTTGTGTAATTAAAAACAAACAATCTGCTGCATAGAGTAGATTCCTTGTCTATAATACTGTTCTGTATGGATGTCATCCATCTTCTAGTGATTATTTTAGAGTGTTTCCCATTTTTTTTCACTGCAGTGAAGGAATCAGCCTACCAATCTTTGGGTAACTTTGCAAAAATTCTAGTTAAATCCTAGTTTAAGACTTGATCAAATGTATCTCCTTATAAATGTGGATTCCTATATCTTTAAATTTCACTATTAAAAGATTAAATTTGGATTTTGCTTCTTATATACATTATTGCTGATTAAACAGAGGAAATGTATTACAAAAGCTTCCTCCTTCTTTGCCTTCTTTTCTCCCTTATAAGAAATACCTCTTGTGTTTTCTGTGGATCATTGATTTGAGATGTGTGGTCTCTTTCTCTATAAAGAAAAACCTTCTGAGGTTCTCCCATGATTGATCAAATAGAAGCTGTAGAAGATTAGACTGAAAGTGAGAAACTACTAAGTAAATCTATATATTATGCAATTAAATCAGTTAAGGAGACTTAAAATGCATTGTTTTTATTAAAAAAACCCAAACCATGATCTGAGATAAATACTGAGAAGGTCACCAAAGATAGTAATGTCATTTTTTATTGAATCTGCATTTAATCTGCCGATTAACTGATTAATACAAGGCCAAAGACCTCTATTTTCTTCAGTTCTCTATGATCCTAATGTCTGTAGGCAGGCCTGAATGATGCAGAATGAGAAATTAACTGAAAAAGGCTAAAAGATCAAATAACATCTTTGATGAATTGCTGAATAATCAATGTTACTGTGTGTAATTTTGCACATGTTTGTATCTGTCTGTGCAGATATATCAATGTATATTACATATAAAATTGCCATAGCTTTTGCATATGTTTAGTGCAGAAGTTCACAGTGTTCTTTCAGATGTATCTCAAGTATATAAATATCCATGAGCGATCTTGAGCATATGGATATAATGGAACTTGCACTGTATAGAGGTGAGACTGTGTTTTAGACATTTTCCAAACACCAAGACTCAGAGTACAATGTGTTTCTTGATTTGTATATTCATGGAATGCTCTTAAATTAAATTGTACTGTGACTTATTGAACTAAGGCCATTTCAAACACATTATTTGAGAGCATTTAATAATTTGATTAGAGTGATTTGTGTGGAAATGTGAGCAGTTGAATCCAAGTGAGGCCTTCAGTCTGAAGGAAAAAATATACTAAGTCAGTTCCTATCAAAGAACTGAATTTCAAGGTGTAAGGAAGTAAGAATCACAGAGTCATTAGGTTGATGAGGACCTCCTGAGCTCATTTAGTTCAGTCTCCCTTCTCAAGCGGCTTCAGAGAGTATTGCCCAGGATCCTGTCCAGTTTTGAGCATCTCCATGGACAGGGATTCTCTGGCCAGCCTGTGCCAGTGTTTGACTGTCCTCACAGTAAATGCATATTTTTTGGGCTCAGATGGAATATCCTGGTTTTAGTTTGTGCCTGTTGTCTCTTGTTCTGTCAGTGGGCACCACTGAGAGGTCTGGCTAACACTTCCTCAGTTGGATCTCAGGAAACTGGAGTTTTTGAGCTCTCTGTGCTTCCAGGCAGAGACTCCCTGGAAAACACTGCACTGGACTTAAAACCTTGGAGAAGATTTGTTAGTACAAATAAGTTAGAAATCATAAATGTGTAGTTGGTTAGATGTGTGTTTTCACTGGGTGATGGGTTTTAAATTTGAGGTTTGTACAGTGTAGTGGTAGCTAGGGAACAAGATGGAGAATTTTGGGTGGTGCCTTTTCTTCTTGTTCATCTTCTCTTCCTTCTTCTTCACGGAACTTAGGTAGTTACCTTTGGATTGGTCAGTTGAAAGTCACTCTGAGGGTCATGGGAATCTATTATTGGGTTAAAAGCATACATAATATACGTGTAAAACTTCCATTGGTGTGTTTAGCTTTAAAAGGCCTTGAAACAGGCTCAGTTTAGAGCCATTTTTTTTACTTCTAGCATGCAGCTAGAAGTGCTGCTATGCTTTCTGTAAATTTTGATAAGATACAATAAACATCCAAGTCTGAACATGAGAATCCAGCTCAATTTCCTTTCTAATAATCCTGGCTCTGAACAGAAACAGATGAGACTGAGACAAACCACTAATTAGTGGTTCAAAAGCCTGAATACACTCTAACATTCTTCAATGTATATAAATATTGGATGCCTCCCAAGAAGACCCAAGAAAGCCTACAGGGGTGCCTTCTGTGAGAAGCTGCCAGAAGTTTTCTTCATGTCTGACAGGGCCAATCCCTGACAGCTCCAAAGGTGGAAGTGCTGCTGGTCAAAGCTGGGCCAATTAGAAATGGTGGTAACATGGAATTATGTGATAACATATTAAAAAATGAAAAAAAAAAAAAAAAAGTTACTGCATAGTTGTAATTGCAGCCAAGAAGAGCAGTGTGAGAACATATGAGAGGAGGAGCTCTGCAGACTCCAAGGTCAGGGCAGAAGGAGGGGCAGGAGATGCTCCAGGTGCTGGAGCTGAGATTCCCCTGCAGCCCATGGTGCAGAGCATGGTGAAGCAGCTGCCCCTGCAGCCCATGGAGGAGACCCATGCCAGAGCAAGTGGATGCCTGAGAGGAAGTTTTGACCCTGTGGGAGGCCCATGCTGGATCAGGCTCCTGGAAGGGACCTGTAGATCCATGGAGAGAGGAGCCAATGCTGGAGCAGGTTTCCTAGTAGGACTTGCTACTTGGACCCTTTCAAGTAGATCCTTGTCTTTTTTGAACTGTGGAGAATTGAACACAAGACTCCAGTTTTGGCCTCACTAGGCCTGAGCAGAGGGAGAAGACACCTCTCTCAACCTTCTGGTCAAATTCTTCCCTGTGCACCCCAGGGTACCATTGGTCCTCCCGGCCATAAGGGCACTGCGGGCTCGTGGTCACCTTGTCATCCACCAGGACGCACAGGTCCTGGAGCATGGCAGCCATTGCCACGGGTGAAAGCAATCTTCCCTTCTGCTCTTCACTCACCTCTTCTTTAGCAGAATACAAAATGTATCCCATTAACTGTGAAAAAACAAGCAGTTCTGTCACATTCATCCTTGTCTGTCACTTGTCAAAATGTTGAAAGTGGGTCTCTGTGCTGGAAAAGCCATCTCAAACAAACAGTATTGGATTTCAGTACATGAGGTTAAAGGTGTATGTACTGAATGTGAAATATTTTACAGAGTAGATAACTAGCTGTTTACTTCATTAGAAATATACAAGGTTAGTGACTGATGACAGAATAAGGACCCACAAATTCAGAAATAACAATTTTCTGAACTAGCTCCAAAATAAAAAAGTAGCGTACTGAAAACACAATAAAAAACCCTAATCGCTTCTTACAGGAGGAAATTGAGACTATTAGCTGTGTTGTGTAGAACCAGTAAGTTTTTAAAATACACCTTTTTATTAAAAAAGGAGTTATCTTTTTTTTCCATTTAATTGCAGCTGAAATTACAAATTGCTGTTTTGTTATACCTCAGATTGAAAGTTTATGACTTTGTTCTGCATATGAAAATGCTTTTGACCTTTGCTAGTCTGATAAATTGGTACTTATTCCCTAAGCTGATATTTATTTGCATTCCTCCAAAACAAGAGCATTGCAAAACTCTGAGAAATTCTGGCATCTTAATTTTGCCTGAAAACTGTAGATCTTATTTTTGTAGTTATGTTGGCTTTTTCAGCTGAGGCTTAAGCAGAAGATGGAGGTGGAGGAGAAGTATCTGGGTAAATACTGTTTCTTGCATAATGGGGTGATTTCTATTCCTTTATTAATGACTGAGAAAGGTAAGGAAAATATGTGTTTTATAGAGATGAGAAGTGACTGAGTCATCATTTGGAGGTGGAAATGAGTATGAGTTAAGGAGAAAAAAAGCCTGACAAAGGTATTATAAAATAGGAGTGTTAACCACTTCCTTCTTCAGGTTTAGTAAGATGTCTTCAAAGTTTTTGGTCTCTTTGCCATATATATATATAACTAGAAATAAATTAGTATGGACAAAGAAACTTGAATTTCTTTCATTTTTTCTTCAAAGATTTATGGAGTGTATTTGAAATCGCTGTGAATTGAAACAGTACTTTGAAACAGAGAACAGCTTCCATTAAGAGACTTCAAAGCAGCTACACCTGGAAAAACTGATTGCTTAAAACTGCTTTGTGTCAGTGCATCTTCATCAAAAACACTCCTTTTAAATGTTAATGTTTGTGTTACAAGTATTGTAAGCACATCTTACAAACTGTGAAATGTAAGTCACAGGATCAATGAGTGGCAAGAAGGATTTCAGGCAGTAAGGACTGGGAAGAACTTGCTGTCTTCCGTGGAGATATGGCAATGGATGAAAGAATGTTACTTTCTGATCCTATGCTCAGCTGTATCTGGAGAGAGGTGTTTTTTTGGGTTTGTGCAGGTGTTAAGTTTTTGCTTATTTATACAAATCGACACTTAGCTCTTCAGTAGCAATTTTCATCTTCGAAGTTGTGCAAACACAAGCAATTAATATGTTTAACACCCCTCTCAATTAAGTAGAGTTATTCCAATCTTGCAGATACTAAATAGAGAAAGACAAGTATCCTGCCCCAAGCTATCCAAGGCTTAAATTCAGTGTCAGAAAACAGATATTTTTTTTTTCCCCGAGAGAAAATTTTTCTGGTCTTACTTACATATATTTTGTGATTTTTTTTTTTGCTGAATGGGAACTGGAATGCACATTTCAGACCTTGTTTTCTCTCTCTCTGTGTAGTTATGTTTTAAGGCAATGATAGTTACTTTGTTTTAGTATTCCAGGTAATTAAATTATAAGGAGCCTTGCCAAATTTATTTGAAGCAGCCTAAACAGTGTTTGCATTGTATCTGCTGTATGACTACCCTCTTTCTGAGGGAAGGGCCTCAATCGACAAAGAAATGTGAATTTGGTTTACCTTGATTTTGGAGCTAGCTTTGAGTTCTAGAAAAAAAATAAAAAAAGGGAAGCGGCCAGGGGACTGTGATGAGCTGTGGAAGCAGAAGGCTCTGAAAGTTTGTGTTAAACATCTTCAGCTGCTTTCACGTTAGCTAAAAAATGGAACTCTACCACATCATTTTTGACATTTTGAGAAAATGGCAAGTCAGATTTCCATTTCTTGATAATATGTATAAGATATAAAGAGGTTTTTTTCTCTTGATATTTTTAAACAAAAACTTTTTGAGACTCTTTGAGGATGTATAGGAAAATTTTGATGAAACAGAACTGAAGCTGAAAATTCAGTGATAAAATATGACCTGCATAAAATCTCAGTCAAGAGACACATTTCCATAGAACTTTTTTGGCTGTGTACTATGGAAAAGAAAGTTACAAAGTGTGCAAGAGTAGTAGGTTCAGATAGCAGTTAACTACTATTTCCTGAGTATCAGCTCACTAGCAGGCAAAACCATGAAACGATTGTGTAGATTTTCTGTTTTCATGGGAATAGGCTGCCTTATCCAGTAAGGAGTAGGTGTCTGCAAGAGGCATTAGAGCAAAAATCAAATGGTGCTTGATACATTATGGCTGCTGACAAAGAAGGTTATAGTATGTGCGGATTGTATTGGATATTCTGACTCAGTGTGAGAAAATTTTCTGGTAGGAATTCTCCAAGTTTTGTAATATAGTTAATAATGTACTCTATCACTTTTAAAATTATTATTTTTATTTATCTCTATCTTACCTCTAAAACATGCAAATGCTATGTTGTTAATATTTTTGTTAGGACATACTGTTGTTAGGTAATTAAATGTTTAATAATGGTTACATAGATCTTTTATGAGGACTGTTTAAGCAACACAAATGTATCATTGAATTCAGTGTAAAAAATATGAATCATGGGTAAGTGTACTCAGATGAATGTATTTCAGTTGACTACCTCTGAGACAGTCATGTATGGGAAAGAGTTTATTAATGTGATCTCCAAGCAGCATGACGTGGTCCCCAGACTTCAGTTTCCATTGTGTTGCCTTGGCAACATTGTGCAGAATCTCATTCATATGACTGTCTGGAAAGATGGATTTTGTAACTGAATTGTTAGCTAATCTTTTCAGGTTTGCACTAAAGAACTGTTCTTTAGGTGAATTACCTTGTCAGGCTAGACCTCCATCTCCCTTTTGTCAGTTGGATTCCACATTTTTTTCTTCAGTCACCTTCCACTGTGCCCCTTTCAAAACTGAAGGTCAGAACAGTGATTTCGTTCAATGTCATGAAATTCTCAGATCCAAAGGCAGTGGGAGAGGTGAACTGAAGAAAGGATGGCTGCTTAATTTGCAGCAAAGAGTCAATTGTTGGCATATTTTTTGGAGTGACAGAAATTCAGTTCTGGACTAACAGGGACCAGGAATCTGGAGTTGAAATGAAAGAGATGAAACAAATTTCTTCCAAAGTCCAGTTGACTGGTTTAACTTATCAGGTGCCTCAGTGTAGACACAGTTCATGCTTTTTAAAGATGTGTGCATCCTGTCAAGACTCAGATCATATTTTTTTAGTGAAAGCTGATAACCTGCAAACAGTTCTATAGAAGTTGGAATTACTTGCCAGAAACTTCTGCTGCTCCGTGGCCCTGATTTACTGAGTCACCTGAGCATTATTTACTGGATAACTGAATTTATAGCAGGCATTCATGACATTTTTCATGTCTCCCCCTGGAGACTTGCATTCAGTCCCTTAAGGGTATGAAAGATATAGATTGTTTCAGCTATTGTTTGCTGTTTAGTGATCACATGTGGACTGTATATCATTAGTAACAGAAGCTCATCATTCCTTCAGTGTCATCTAAGGGCATACAAATAGATTTTTGGTTGCCCTTACTGAAGGAGAGAGGGAAAGGTTTTTTTAGTGGCCATGGGCATTGCCAAGGCAGAGACTGACCTTTCAGTTCTGCCTGGTTTTCTCATTCTTGGACATCAAAGAAGGTATGTCTGGATTATATACATTTTCTTTAGGGTGTTTTTCGTTTGAATGAGTCATTACAGCTTCATAGGCTTATTGTAGCATTCAGTGCTGTTCACTGTCTTTCACATTTCACAAAGTGTCTTTTCTCAAAAAATATTTTTCATTTGAGGATTGTTTCAGATGTGCATTTCACACAGTTGTACAGTGCATTTTGGGAAATGCGCACAGATGCTGGGCCAGGAGTGTTGTGACTTGGAAAAAAAAAGATATATTTTTATTTAAGGAATTTATTGCATTTATTTATTTGCAATTCAATTGCATTGAACATGGTTAAGTCAGTAAATGTACTACGTCCTTCTAGTTAAAAAAAAAAAAAAAGCATGCATCTCTGTACTTCACATTTCTGTGAAGGTTCTCTTTTCCTTATGGCTACACTCTGTTTTTTCCCCATTGTCAGCTCCTCCTCTGTTCATACAAATTCGTTATTAGCTCTGCTACTGCTAGTCTGGCTCATTTGTGCTGACATTTTCTAATTTAGAACTGATAAAAAGTGTGTATTAAGCTTTTCTGTTCCCATTTGACTTCACTTTCTCAATGCTTATTAATCTTAATCCTTTCTGATTGTCTTTCCACATGCAGTTAGGGACGTACATTAATATGGATGAAGTATAAATATTTTCATCCTTAAAATTTCATTGATATGGTTTAGATGATTGAAAATAAAAGAACTGTAAAGCAGTCTTAAGTTATGAAGTTGAGCCATGGGCAATGTATAGTGTGCACTGAATATTTATTTTGCATTTGGACAAATGAAGAAGACAAGGGGACATGCTTAGGAACTAATATGTTAAAACAGAATAGCGCAGCCTCATCTCTGTGAAGGAGGTGACAGCACCTTCAGTTTGTATGAGTGTGAAGATGTTACAGGTTGTTGATCTCTTTCTTGACACATGGCAACTGCTTTTTTATGTTGCTCAGAGTGAGGGTGGAAAGAGAGTGCATCTAAGATACTAGATCCTGATAAAGAGATTTGAATTGCACAGTATTAATTTTACTGTCTTTTCCATCTTGTCAGTATTACTATGGATGCAATGTATTAAGATTCCTCAAAACAATTAAACAGTAATCAGTTAGCACTGAGATGTGCAGTTACTTTTAAAATTCTCCATTTATCTCTTAGTATTTCATCATATATCAGTTATGATATCACGGTAGGATGAAAATAATTTGAAATTTATTCTGTCTTAAAATATAATTCAATGCATTGTCTGACTTAATGCATCTTTAAACATGTCATCTGACATCTTCCAATGCATCTTTAAACATGTCATCTGACATCTTCCAAATACAATCAAAAAGCTTTCTGTTCTCTAATCTTGGCTGTCATTTTGCTATAGGCAACTTACAAGATGTACATTATAATAACATATATAGTATTTGGAGGCAAAGGACTCTGGTGTACTTACAAAATGAACACATAAACTTCTGGTGCTTTATTACTGGCCTGCTAGTTAGTGATAACCAATTATTTTCTGCTTTGGTTTTAATATTTGTCATGGCCCACAAACCCTTAACTAAACAAGTTGGACTTTCCCGACAGTTATATTTTGTTTATTTATTTTGGGAGATTTCATTTAAATGTGCTTTGAAATCTTCAGAGACCTTGTGCATATGAATAATACCAATCCCCACAGTTTGTAAGTACATTCCGTGATTGGATAATCGTGAAAGTGAGCCTTGGATGAATTTTAATGGATTTGGGGGTTGATTTTGTTTAAAGTAAGTGAATTGAATAGAGGAATAGAAATGTTATATTAGAAGTATTTGGCCTTCACAAGTGTAATATGTATTCATGGTAATAGATGCATTATGATTACAAGTGCTTTAAAACATTTAGAAAATACTAAAAGAATTGCTAGCTTCTCTTCTGACCTTCAATTCTAAGAATAAGCATGGAAATGCAGGCATTTTCAGAAGATACATTACTTTATAAACAAAACAGATTTCTGTTTCGACAAATGGACTTCAGGTTTTCAAATACCTTTAGCATATTTTGTCACCTTTTTTTTCTCATATGTCACATTTTAAAAAATGATTGCTTCATTTTCTATTTATATCTCTTTTCAATGCTTTTTGAGTGAAGTTTCTACTTTAGTTTCTGAGTAGAGAAATTAGGCAGTTAAAAAGAGCTTTTTTAAGGTTCTGTGTGCAATTTAACCAAGTGAGAAAAGTTGAATTTAATTTTACTTGGGTGTGAAGAATAGGTGAAAAAACACAGTTGTTTTTCCATTAAGCTTACTTTTTAAAAGTAAACTAAGCTAACTTTTTAAGTTAACTTTTAGAGCTTTTGTGTTCTCTTTTATTGTGCTAGTGGGATGAAAAAACGAATTTTGAAGCCACCTCAAGATAACAAATTCTTCTGATCTTCTGTCAAATGAATTGTAACCTAAATTGTAAGCAGCCTGATGGACAAGGTCATGCTTTAGATGTGAGAGTCTCTCTAAATAACATTTGAGTAAGAAAGTTTTAACTGAAATTCCTTCAATTTGTTTACTGCATATTCTTTACCCTTGCTTAATTTAAGTTTGTAAGGAGTTGAAAAACTCCTTGTAAGGCAAGTGCAAAAATCTTAATTACAAATCACCAAACTTGCATATCTCACCTAAAAGTTGATACTTCTTGAGGTTTTTGCTAAGGTAGACCCCTGCTACTCACTCACCATGTTGTGTTATTCTATATGCACTTGATATTTATTGTGTTGATGCTGCATGTGCTTAATTCACAAGAGGAATAATTAAGAATGCAGTCAAATGGAGGCAAAATAAATTATAATTACAGTCAGTGTTTAAGAATTTTTCTTCTGCATATCATAGTCCTCAGAAGCAATGAGTGAAATGAAATACCAAGCAATGCTTGAAAGAGTTTTTGAAGTTTCGCTACTAGACAGCAAAACCTTCTGTCATTTAGGATGACAGACTGTCTTTAATCTGATTGTGTATTATGTGTGAACTGGATTTAATTTCATACTTTTTTCTGACACTTGATAAAACTGAATCAGGATATCCTTAAAAATTTACAGTTCTTCATATTCTTTAGTCCTTGCTGTCTTCTTGTGGCTTCTCTCACTTTTTTGTTATAATTTGTTGTAGTGCTATGCTAAATATATTACTAGATGAGAATTTCAGTAGATGTAAGCTCTTTCATTAAATTTTACTTCATTTGAGTACAAATTTAAATAAAATGAAGAGGAAATGAGTAAAATGGACGGAGAAGTTCAGAATATAATTATCATAGCTCTGAAAGTAATTTTCACTAGCCTTTACTCTTAGAATGTGGTAAAAATCATGGCATAGTAATATATATTAACAGTGTGGGTGCAGCAGTGCTGTGGATTTTTGTGGCAGCATCACACATAACATTGTATTGGGATTATCCAAACTGTCCTTATCTGTGCCTTTTAGTGCTCTGGATCATAGTGGCCGGGTTTCATCTCCTCGTTTTCATGTTCATGGATAATTAACATCAGATTGTTTGTACTTAAATACCCAGCATCAGCCATGTGTGTTTGGTCTTTTTATACGTTAATAAAATCTCATGCACCATCCTAGTGTAGATGTCTTCCAGGGCAACACTGAAATGAGCTTGGCAAATTTAGACAATGGATACTTCTGAGGCCTTGGTGAAGGCATGGCTGAGCTGTACTGTACAGAGGCTAAAGCAATTATCTGAAATTTTCATCCAACATCAGTAAGCATAAGACTGAACTGGTGCTTGAGCTACCAACCTGCAGCATGACTATCTAGACACAATTTGTCAGGGTTAGCAGTGCTAAATCCAAGCTGTGAGTGAGGCTATTTACTGCTACTGCAGTAACAGACTTAGAAGCTTCTTGGCTTTTAGAGATAAAGGACTGACTGGGAAACTGACTTCTTTACGCAGTTGTATGCTGAAGGATGAAGGAAATGAGGTCTGTATGAATACTCAATGATCTGGCCCCTGAATCTTCAGGACATTGCCAGTGCCTGCTATTTCTGTGATGTTAGATTTGATTTTATTTTAAGGAAGCAGTATAGCATACTGTGATGTAGATTTTGAGTCCTGTAATTGATCTGGTACCGTGGTGTTCTAATCCGAATGCCCAGTAGTTGTCATACTAGAAAGCATTTTGCTGTAACTTTATTGAATTCTTCATTCACCCTTTCTGCCATAATTAAAATGACCACTGTGTGGAGGGAGCATATGGAAGGAGTCTCTTCAGAGGTACATTCTTGTGATGTGAATGGATTTGTAATGAGTTGCTGCCTAAGCTTTCCTGCTTCATAGACTCTCCTTTCCATTTTATCAGTGCAGTCTTCTGCTGTAGTAATTCATTTAATTCCCACAACGAAAGTGACAGCCTTTCCAGAAGAATGGCTCGAAACAGCACAGCCACAGTGAGAATTTTTGTGTATTATATTTATTGCATTCATTAATATGTTAATGTATGACAGTTGCTCCTTTTTCTTCTTTGCTTCTCCTGCTACATAACAACTTCCTACCTCTTTTGTATGCTTTTAGTGTCTCTTCAATGCATTCTAAGAAATTCAGAGCTGGCAGCTTTATATTACCCACTTAACACCGCCCAAACTCAAATATTAATGCCAAAATGCAATGTGTTTTTCCTAAGTATTTCCTACCAAAAAAGCCACTATTTCAGCAACATGGCAGTGTATTATGTTGAGGAATATGAGACACTGTCTAGAAATTATAATGTATCAGGAATGTAAGTGGCACAGAGTAAGTAAGTGGGAGATTTTCATCTTGAAAGTCCTGAGTTATTTCAAAGCTGTTTATTTTGATTGAACTTGACTGTTGACTGTGAATGAGCAAGAGAGTTTTGAGCTCAAAAGCTACTAGCTGTTGTTTTGCATAATTTGGCAGAGCGTAGCTTCTGCAAGTCAGGCACATGGGTAGGTGGTAGCTTTCTGATTAATAAATCAGGCATACACTTACAGACTCCCCTAGCTACTCATAGGAGAGTGCACTTTTTGCTTCTGGATCATCTTCTCTGGCAGAAGAATTGTTTTCCAAGGTGCAGATGCAAAAAAGTGCATGTATCAGGCTACTCAGTAGCTGTCTAATTTATACTGGATATTTCAATAATATTGAAATAGCTTTATAATAATACCACTGGTAGAGTGGGACAAAACAAAGAAGGTCACATCTGTGAATATTGAGGACTATTTCTTTACATTAGCTGTTGTCCTGAAAAGAGGAAGCATAAGGAGGGACTTGTGACACTTGAACAGCCTTGAATTTAAGACCATCTCTCAATAACTCTGTCTTCTCTGTCTCAATGAACTGCTTTTCATTATTTGCAGAGGTACACCATATTATTTTCATTATAACTTGTGAAAGGTTGTTCCTCCAGTATAAAACATTGCTCTTCTAAGTAGCTGTTTCATTGTCACATTGGTGTTATGCACATAAGGTGTTATGCAGAAAGGGAATTGTTTTTATGATCTGGTTGTCCCTGAAAAGCCTTCCACAGCTGGAGGGCGAGCTAACTTGGTGGCTTAGTGAGTGGACAGTTAATGTGCAAATGTTTGATGGACGGCAAGACAGACCTACTGTTCTGTTCCTTGCATTAAAAATATGGAAGTTGTTAAAGTCGTTAGCATTGGCAATGTCTAGGTGCTGTGTCTTAATTTCAGAGAATCTTCAGCTATAAACAAATGAGTGTCAGGTAAGGGATGTCTGTTCCTATATGCTGAAACCTGATTTAAGGTTTAGGTGGAATACAATGTATGCTTGACAGGTGTTATCCTTCAGACTGTTACTGTTTCAACTTTTCAAACCTGAATCTTGTAACCTGAACATAGATCCTGACTTACATTGTGAAGAAACTAACCTTTGAAACCAAAGATTCATAAGTAACTTTGTTTATTGGAAATACATAATAAAGGGCCACACAGTATTTGTATTGCACATAATTGTTAAGGAAAGTACCTCTTTAGTACTTAAAATCCTGTGTTCTTCTGAAATGTGATAATTTCTTTTTGGGAGGATTTTGAACTGAATTCTCCTTTCAACTCTGACTGTTTTCTTGGTGATAAAAAAAGCTACCCTAGAAAGAGGCTGTTGTTTCCTAATAGGTTTGGGAAATCGGTATTTCAATCCAGCATCCTCTTTCAAAGATATATGTTGATTTCCCAAGAAATGTACATTACAAAGCTTTATGCTATCCTTTGACAGTACTCCTTTTTGATTCTGCATTGAAAGGGAGTCTTTAACATTCAGGAACGGTTAACCTAACACAAAGAGCAGATGCTTTTGGGATTCCCTCTCTGAATTATTATCTGATCCAAGTACCAAAACCCCCTATTACCTATTTTTTTTCATGTATATAAAAGGTCCTCCTGCCCTGTGGGAACTGAATGTATGGCTTAGAGATTAGAGCGCTGGGTAAATATGAAAATTATATATGCATTAATAATTGAAAAGACGATAGAAAGAAGAAAGAGCAACAACTGTAAACTTGTTCACAAAGTTTTAGAACTTGTGATTCTCCAGAATAAATGGACTTTCATTCAGGCTTAGTCACTGTTGTCCAAAAAGCAGGTAAACAGACAAGTTAGTACAATGAAGTTTCCTTTCAATTTTCTGATGACTTCATTAGGAGTGTACTAGAGAGTCAGGCAAACCCAAACTAATTTTCAGGAATTCTTCTCCCTTTAGGGTCTTTGAATTGAGACTCTTAATGAGAAATGCTTGTCAATTCCCAGTCCACACCAATATTACTGATACATCAGGCTATGAGTTGTGCTGTTTCCCTGTCTTTCAGTAGCAAACCTAATTCCTGTGTTTTGGTGATAGCAGACTATTGTTCTTGTCTGATCTGTTGCAGTAAGTTTTGTAGCTCTTGCTGTGCAATATGTAAAGCCACATGTACACTGTGCTACCACTTCTGCTAACACAGTCGAGAAAGAAACTGTTTTACTTTCTTTTCCAATTCACTATTCCAAGTAAAAAAGGAAAATTCTTCAGTATAAATACTCTGCAGAAAATAAAGCTCCAAAACTGTTGAATACATTTTATTTTTCTACAACTTCTCAGTGTAATCACGGATCACATGGTGGATCATTTTGATATTGTGTTGTCACTGTAACTGTAGCCTGGGTGTTCTGTACATTAGAAGAAAATATTCCCCCACGATTGTGCAGGGAATTTGCACTAAGTAGAAGACAGAACTCAGAAAGATTAGGAAACAGCAAAGCAAACTTTTTAGCCTGTCTTTATTAGCATGGAAGGTTGCTAATTTTTATTCTGTGTCCCACAGGTTGTATTTAGGCCCTAGTTAGCTGTGCTGTAAATGCTAAACTTTCAGTTACTTACTAACACCTACTGTAAAAACACTACAAGAATCTTTAAATTTGTTTTTGTTCTTGTTCTTGCTTCTTTAAGCACTTGAATAATAACTTCTGAAGTGGCAGATGAATGCTATGGAGGTTGAAAAAATTCACAGCAAAAATTACTTTAATTTCCTGATGCGGGCATACCGAAAATAGGTTTGAACATACTGATCAGATATACATATACATATAGAGCTGGAGACAAACCTGCTTTGTTTGCTGGGTGGCATGGACTATGAATTCCCAGCCAAGTGACCTGAGACATCATCAGAGTGATAAAGTCATGTCTTTACTTAAAGTCTCATCATGTGTTCCTGCTAATATCTAAAACACCTACACTTTGTTTTCTGTGGCTCAGAGTTACAGCAGAATTTCAAAGTAATTTCCGTAGATTATTTCCTTAGAGGGGAAGAATGAAGACCAACTGAGCTTTTTTCACTCTTAGATTCTCTGTTATATGATTTGATAGTATTTATTCTTCTTCTGTGATAACTCTGGTAGTATAAAAATGTTATGTGAAATTAAGTATTTTAAGAAAGAGAGGAAGGTGAAGAGGGAAGGATTCCTAGCTGCCTAACTGTGGGGATAATTATAAAAATGTCAGCATTACTGGAAAGCATTAATGAAAACTTTCTGACACAAGTAGTGGAGGATCCCATGAGGAGTGGTGTGCTTCTCAGCCTTATAATAACAAACAGGTAATGCCTTGTTGAAGATGTGAGGGTTAAGGGCAGCCTTGGTTATAGTGACCATTGTGGAATTCAGTAATGGGCAAGGAGGAAACAAGGCAGCAAGACTGTAATCATGGACTTCAGGAGAGCTAACGTTAACCTCCAAAGGTCTTGAAAGAATCCTGTGGGGACAGATCCTGCAGTGAAGAGGGTTCCAAGGGAGTTGATTCATATTCAAGGCTCAATTCTCCAGGCTCAAGAATGATGCATCCTGATGAGCAAGAAATGAAGCAAAGGGGGAAGAGATCTATGTAGATGAATTAAGAACTCAAGTGTGACCAGGAAATACACAGGAGATGGAAGCAGGATCAGGCCACTCAGAATGAATATAGAGGTTGTCAGAGTAAGTAGAAACGAGACAAGAAAGTTAAACAAAGACAAGTGCTGGATTCTGCACCTGGGATGGGGTAACTCTGGGTGTACAGGCTGGGGAATAAGAGGCTGGAAATCAGTGCCATGGAAAGAGACGTGAGGGGCCTGATCAGTGGCAAGTTGAACATGAGTCAGCAGTGCCCTGGCAGCCAGGAGGGCCAACCCTGTCCTGGAATGCATCAAACACAGCATCACCAGCCACGCAAGGGAGGGGTTGTCCTGCTCTGCTGTGCTCTGCTCTGGGGCAGCCTCACCTCGAGTGCTGGGTGCAGTTTTTGGTGCCACAATATGAAAAAGGTAAAGCTATAGGAAAGTGTCCCAAAAAGGGCTACAAAGATGGTGAAGGGCCTTGAGGGGAAGCTGTATGAGGAGCAGCTGAGGTCACTTGATCTGTTCAGCCTGGAGGAGACTGAGGTGTCGTGTCAATGTGGCCTGCGGCTTCCTCACAGGGGGAAGTGGAGGGGCAGGTACTGATCTCTTCACTCTCATGACTAGTGACAGGATTCAAGGGAATGGCATGAAACTGAGCCAAGGGAGGCTTAGATCTGATATTGGGACCAAGGCTCTTCACCCAGAGTGGTAGGGCACTGGAACAGTCTCCCTAGGGTAGTGGTCACAGCACCAAGCCTGACACAATTCAAGAAGTGTTTGGACAATGCTCTCAGGCACAGGGTGTGTTTCCTGGGGTGTCCTGTGCAGGGCCAGGAGTTGGACTTCAGTGATATCTGGGAGTCCCTTTCAACTCAGCATATTCTATGATTCTGTGAATTCTAAATCTTCCCTTGTTTGTCTAGGATTTTTTTTTCTTTTAATTTTGATGTGCTGAGCATGAAAAAGCTTAGAACTAGTAAATACTGAATGGAACTAAAACCAACCTTAAGTGATGATATGTGTGTTCTCTTAATAGAATCTGGTTCTGCAATTACGGCTTCCTGCATTGGTTTGGGAAATTCGACGACACCTCCACCTGGACAGGCAGGAAGACCAGTGCCAGGATATAATGGTAAGACTGTGCTAAAAATGTTACTAGGAAAGGACATTGCTTATATTCTTGAGTAAGTGCTCCTTAGTTTTCATATCTTGTAGCAGAAGAAAATTACGATCTTATTAAGGTATTTTCCTCCTTCCTGCTTTCTTGTGTATTGTGGAATGTGGTTGTGAATGAAGAATTCAGAGTTATCTTCAAGAAAATTGTTAGACTACTTCTGCCTTTACTTTATGGAAAGGCTGGCACATGCTTTGACACATCACTTATCTATACTTCTACGTGTACTTCTGCACTTCTACACAATTTGAGAGAGTTGCTAAGCAAACTGTCTTTCAGTACCTGTGGAGCATTTTTATTTCCAGCCAGGAAAAATGGTAGCCTATGGACTAGAATGAAAAGGAAGAGCACTCATTTTCTGGAAGGTATTTTCATGTAGGGGTGCAGCTACAGGATTAAGAATGCAGAAGTATTTTAATACCTAGGAACACTGATTTTAACACAATTTTCAAGAATTACTTGAAATCTGAAAAAGAATTGCGTTAAAGATCAAGTGGTCGTCAGGAAAAATTCTCATATCATTGGTCAGAAAGATCTAAGCTGTTATTTTCTTTTAATACATGTAAGTAGTGGTGTGCATTAAAAAACACCTCTAAATATTTTTACCAGCTCTTGGTTTCGGCATTTACAGTTATGGCATGAAGACAAACAGTAGCTTAAAAACAACATTAGAACAAAGCCATTAAGTTTCTCCACAGTCCTAATAAGTAGGAAAGAATGAAAGAATGTAATTGCAATTTTTGAAAATTACTGTGTATTGGCCACTGTCTTGCTGTCATCCACTTCTGTTTGACATTGTTTTCCTGCTGTTACTATATTATATATAGTATTTACTAGATATATTTATTAGAGGAAATCCTTATGCCAGTTAGCAGATACTGTGGTTGTAGTTTATACATGCAGCTCTTAATGGCTGGTAAAGACATGCTGCAATAAAAAGAGAAAGTTGCAAGACCTACTGTTTGTTTAAAAAACATGTAGGAATTATTTCCTATTACATATTTCTAAAAAGAGACTGATTAATTGCTGATTTTTAAGAATAAAGGGAATAAAAATTATGATCTCAAGGTGCACAAATTGCATTGAAAAGTTAGTCAAGATACTGTATTAATTTCTAGGTCTGTTGCCTTAAATCAGACATTATACTGTGCTTTTCCCCTTATCTACTTGAACCTTTGCAGATAATTTCAGTGCATTTTCAGACTGAAGCAGGTCCCACATTTTGAAGAAACAAGTCAATTCTTCAGTAATTCAGGAGTGAGCAGCATACTATCTCACTTCCCCAAAGTTTTCTACATTGAAATACGCAGCTTGCAAGGAGAAGACTAAATACTGGGATTGGTACCTTGATGTAACAGTAAACTGATTAAATTTTACTTAGTATCATAAAAATAGAAAATACTGACAGCTACATAAGCGGGTCTTTGCAAAACTGGCCTTGTATACTTGCTTGTGTCAGTGTGCTGAGCCATTGCTTCCAGCAGGCTCTTCAGTTACTTTAAAATTACCATCATCTTCGAAGGAGTAGCTTCAGCCAGAAGTAGTAAATTACAGATGTTGGTGTTCTTTGAAGAGATAGGATATGATATTACTCATATAAGTTTTAGCAGAGTTTAAGTCAGAGGTCTGTCATCCACTTTTCCCCATTTCCTCTGGAATTTTGTAATACAGAATGTAAGATCATTTGTAGAGATTTAGATACATCTGAACATTGCTTTCATTGCTTGGGCAGGCTTCAAAAAGTATGTAATCCTTATCAGCCCAGTCTGTCAAATTTTTCCCTCCCTGTTTTTCTATGGTTTAGTTGCTTCACCTTATGTAATTTCGTTATCATAGGCCAAGCTGATCTCTGTCATTCCTTTCTTATGCCCACACCTTGAGATGGAATGGATGGTTGTATTAGCTTCATTTCCCAGATAACAGCCCAAAAGAGGCTATTTCAGATGATTTCCTCAGAAATCTCAGAATCGGGATATGATGCTTTCACTGAAGATAGTGGACCAGTGTCATCCAGGGAAAAGGCTTCATTTGGGAAGTCTGGATTCTGTCCTGTGCTATGAGCATTATCCTGCTGTGCAGCTTTGGGTGGTTCAAGAGTTACTTGATCTCTTCATGCTAGACTACAATGAACCTTGTTAGTTGAAGGGTATTTTTCTAAAACTCCTGAGAGCCTTTGAAAACCAGATATACTTATTTACTACTGTTTCTCATGTGAACTGGGTTAGACTTCAGTCATCTTGGTTATTATTTCTTGCTCATTTTACCCACTTTTTTAAAATTTATATTTGTCATGTATCTTAATGGACCTTTGCCATGTGGAAGTTTAGATTTTCCAGTATGAGAGCTTCTTTTACTTTTTGGTTCTGTGTTTTTCCCTTTTGGGTCTTTGTGCTATTTCTGCTTTCAAAGTACTAGTATTGTTTAAGACTTTTTGTACTTAAGGCTGAATGTTAATAAATTGACACTCCCAAATTACTTAATTCCTTTTGTTGCTTGGTGTATAGCCATTCTAAAGTGTGACATAAGTTGATATCCATAAAGAAGGACACTTTCCTCCACCTAAAAATACACTACTAAACTTCAGTTTCCTTCCTGTATTATTTTTTCACAGTCATGATTCTGGATGAAAATAAGAAACCAGTGAAGGCAAAGACTTTGGGAAATATTGTGGTAAAGTAAGAAAAAGAAATGTCTTAGAGTTAAAAGAAACTTCCTACATGAGATGATTGTCTTTTGACTAAAGTTTATATAAAAATCAGAATAATTGAAGTAATGAGGATTGAAAAGCATGTCTGTCTCTGATACTGATACCAAACTCCCAGAATGTTTTCTGTTCATTAATGTTGAAAAATTTCAGATGAAATTCTGTGAGTGAATGAGTGTGGATTGCTGGGTTTTTTATTTTCTACAGTAAAGTTTACCGTTTTCTTAATTACCAGAGTGTTGGCACAGAATGATGCCTTCTCTTATGATGTATGATCAAGATACTGAATCATTCCCTTCACTGTTTTATCTTTCAGTTTAGTGAAATAGTATAGCAGTAGAGATTGGCATGCTTTGGCTTAAGGTGTGATGCTACATCTTCTTTCACTATCTCCTAATCCCAACTGATGCACCTTCTTAGAGGGAGAACATTTATTTTCTGTTCTCTGTAAATGAAAGCAAGATGTCTCCGTGTATGCTTTGCATGAGAGAGTGTACCAATACTTGGACAAAATATGTACAGGAAAAAAAAAATCAAGAAACCCTGCTCTGCATCATGTAGGCGATTTTTAGTACCATTAACGAGACTCCTGACAGATGAGTTCCATAAACTCTATTATTTGTTTTTTTGAAAGTACACCTTTTCAGCACATTTCCTTAAATAAAAAGGCCTCAGTTTAGATTACCTTGTGAACATCATTTATGTTGCATGCTGCCTTCTCACTGTTGCCAGGACCTTTCCTTACTCCTGTAATATTTTATAGGCTACTGCTCTTTACAGCCCATGCCGGTTCTGTATTCTGGATGTTTTACAGGCTTTCAGGCAAATGGCATTTTCCTCAAACAGTTTTTTCCTCCAAGAGAGACACCTGCTTTGTGATGAATGTGGTAGCTGTAACCACTTCTTTTTCAGTCGCAGAAAGTAACTTCAGCTCTGAACACTTTCTAACTGCAAGCAAATACAAATCCCAAAGGAAATGTATTCATCCATTTCTTCTGTGGCAGATTTTTTGAGAGTTGTGGTAGCTCAGTCTTCACTGCTTGCTTAGATGAATGAAAGGAAATACAAAGATTAGTATCAACCTTCAGTGAACTGAAAATCTGTCAAAAGCTGAAGCACTGGGATGGATGTACCAATTTTGATGAATTGTTGGTGTGGTTAGCTGAGGGCTGCAGTTGGCTGAGACACATGATGTGGGGCTGAGAGACAGGAGCTGCAGTGCTGGAGCTGCAGATGTGCAGCGGCAGCAGATGTGCAGCGCTAACAGTGTGGGTGGGCTGGTGCAGTGCCTGTGTGGGAGATGGAGTTGCCAAGGTGGGGAGGCTTTTTACTCAGACTGATCTAATGTAACTAGACCCTGTGGAGACTAAAGTAGTACCACATGAACTTACTGTACTGTGTGATGCAGATGTGTGTTCTCAGGATGAAGTCTATACCCTGCCTCATTCTCAGCATCTTCAGCTAAGCCACCAGGACACAGACGTGTAGGTTCAACTACCCCGAGTCAGCAGACTCATATTTAGGCGTAGTTTTCTTGTGACACGTATAAGATTGTGCACTCACTCCAGGGTTCAGTATGTGCATTCATTCCATCACCAAGCACAAATACTTAAAATTGCTCCAACCTTTTGGTTTGCAGTATCAGTAACCCAGTTCAGGGTGGAAAGCCGTCTTTCAGAGCTCTCACCTCTGTAGTGCCTGAAGCCATAATAAAACATAGGCTTGTAATCAATGGAGAGAGAAAAGGTATTTTGTAAGAAAATTGATCCTAGCTGCTTAGATATTCAGATTAGTTATTTTTATTCATTATATTATTCATGCCTAGTTATTCAGCTGGGATGGAATAAATGACCTTCCAGATGTGTTCATGTCCCTTCAATGCCTGCAGGAGTGGCACAGTTGGCTTAGGGTACATGTTTAGTCTTGTCTGCCAAAAGAGGAGTGGAATGAACTCCATCTTTAGCAATTCTTACAAACAAGTTAAAGATAGACTAACAGGTAATATTGGAATATGTGTGCATACATTTTTGAGTTTTACTGTCTTTAAGTGCTTGTCAGGAGTGATATTGCCATATTAGAAGATTCTCTTTGGGGTTAACGTCTACCTCTTCTAGCCAGAATTTATCTTCCCTAATGTTGCCCTACATTTAGATGTTTTCTCAAGGGATTAAAATTGTGTTAATATATTGATTTGTTTTTGTTTAATTTGTTTTGTTTTATCTTGTCTTGCTCAGCATGACTTTTGCTGCAATCAAATTGATAATGAAAAGGGGGAGAATTTTTGTCTGTTTTTTTTTTTTTTGCAATGTATCATTCATGAAAGAGTAATCACAAGAGATACTATTATTTTATCATGTCTATGTTTATTGTATTGTTTATTTTATTTTTTTATTAAAGCAAGGTTTCATGATGTTCTCCTTCAAAGAAGCCATTTCTCTCTTCAGCAATTTTCTACATGTACAGATCCTTTAAAATAGAGGGGATGATCCTTCTTACTAGCAGTGTTTATCAGCCCAGAGCATGTCCCCAAAGCTGGAAGAAAATGGGGGAATCAGGATAGTTCTAACTATTATTCTGTCATACTCTCAGCAGTAAAATATGAGAAAACACAGGGATTTACTTTACCTGTAACATAAGTGAGTTGAGAAATACTCTTCAGTATTTCTTGGAGAGTGGCCATGCACTGCTTACAATGCCAGCTGTGCAGAAGTTGTAGACTGCTGCTCTTGGTTGTTTTTATCCCAGAATAACTCCTGGTAAAGACTTTTGGGGCTGCATGACACCTGCAGTTTTCCTAAGTACAGTATTTAAAATATATATTCTTACAGCAGAGCTTTAAATTTTAATTTCATCCTGCAGGAATCAGATTCTCTAGAAAGGTAGTGCTTACATCTAATTAGTCCAACTTGCTGCCCCAAGTATGTTCTTTACTTTTCTGCCAACTGATACCTCTTCTTTTTTTTCTTTTACCATGTAACCATCATTTCTGCCCTTTAGACAGATTATTCTTGGATGAAAACTCTCATACATACCTAGTACCTGGACAATATAATAATATTTCTGATTTCACAAGTCTTTCAGGATAAAGTATTTGAAAGGAGTGTCACAACATTTGTGATAGAAGTACAAGGGAAAATAAAGGTAACTGCAGATCACGAGGGTAGGCTTGTATGAATTGTTTTTAAATTTATATATTTTTTTTTCTGAGCTAGAATTATTTGACATGAGAGTTTCTGAGAATTTATTCTGAAGTGAAAACGATAGGAGCAGTGACTTCCATTTCCATTAGCAAGACCAGTCTGGTTTAGTGACACACTTCTGCTTGCATTGTTCTGGCCTGCCTGTAATTAAAGCACACTTGAAAGCGTGTATATATATATATATGTCAGTTTGATTAGCCAGAAGAATTTTCTAGGTTATCTGTTGTTATAAGGAACATTAACAAAGAGAAATACCATGTAAATTCTATTTTTCATCTTGTACATTGAAAATATCACAAGCCCATTGTGTTTATTTTTTTTGAAGCAGTCATCAGCACTGTCTCATTAACTAGCATAATTATTTATATTTACCCACAACAGGACTACATTTGCCTTGTGCTCATTCTTCCCAGGGTTTAGTGACTGCCAGTAAATTTACTGCTAGACCTTAGTTACACTTCCTCTAGTGTTTGTATAGTTAATTTTGTATCATAGTAATGGAGTTTTGCAGGATAAGCATTTACAAGTTTGCTTTAGTGATCTCCACTGCACAGAATCACATAAATATGTTCCATATTCAGCAGGAGGTGAGACAGTGTAGCTACATCATACAATGATTCTGAAATGCTTTAGTTGCATTGGTTTAATTGCATTTAAGAAAAGTGGCTGCATGAGAGGCTCTGTAAATTACTAATGTGGAAATTTTTTTGGTGGATTTGGAATTAATGAAGAGGAAAAAAATCACAATGCTTTAAAAGACTTAGAATGTTTCAAATGATGACCCACTCCATTGTATTGAGTACAATCACGCAAAACTTTATGTACAATGATGCAAAAATTAAAATACATTAAAAATATTTATTCATGATAAATTTTAAATAGTCAATATTTACAAAGAAATAGTAATGATAAATTCACGGCTTTTTATGATTATACATTAAAAGTTAGTCAAAGAGCAACGACTGTACTTCAGAAACAAATACCTTAGAGTGAATATCCTTTAGTGGAAGAGGTATTATTCAAATTAACCAACCCATTGACAGTTTTCCTATTTGTGGTAATGTGTTCAATATTTATACAATATTTAACAAGCAAATAAATGCTCAGTAAAAAAAGCTTACTCATTCAATATTTCTTACAATGTGTTAAAAAGAAAGTCAGTATCTGTCTGGAAGGACGAAGCAACCTGAAGCCAGGATTGTAATCATTATAATGCTCAATAGAATGCTAACCAAGGGAGCTTAAAGGAAGGAAAAGAGAACGAAAAAGATGTAATCTTCTGCAGCACACTATAGTACCTTGGTATTTCATTAAAAAAACTGAAGGTCTTGTAAGGCTTGATTAGTCAACATTTGGGCATTCCAACTGGTATACACCCATGGGAAAAGTCACAGCTCTCTTTGTGCTCTTCCACTGCCCTGATGAAAAGAAGGCAATAACAATGTGTTCTTATAAGCAAGGGCTATATAGCTAGGTACAGTGAAAATTTGCTAGATGTGTAAGATGAAGGGCCCTAGAAAGCAGTGACTTTTAAAGGAGCTTTTTACCTTACTCTGGATACACAGGATCTTTGAATGAAAGGTAGCTGCTAGTGTAACTAAGCAGACAATATGATTCCTTGTTATTCAGTAGGAAAAATGAAGAGGAGCCAACATTACTGTCTGTGGATGTGTATTAGTACATCCATTGATGCATTATACTTGGTTCTTACATCTGCATTTCAAAAGACTATGGAAAAAGTGACTGGATTTTGGGGAAAATATGAATGAGTGCTGGAATCTGCATGGTATGAAAACCTGTGGTATGTAACTCACCCAGGATTAGTTAAATAGTAACTTTTTCAAGACTAGGAAATACTCAGAGGACAAAATAATCTCTGAGAGATGGCTGTTTAATCTGGCATAAAGAAATTGGAAGCTGAACCTGGATGCATTCAGATGATAAATAAAACACTGTTTAGCAGTGAAAGTATTAAGATTTTGGAATAAATTCTTGGGAGTATGGTGGTTTACTTTGATATTTTTAGGTCTAACCTAGATATCTATTTTAACCAAAAGTTGTGGGGTTGAGGCAGGATTTAGTAGATGGCATCTTTCAGCCTGTGTTATATGGAAGGTCAGTTTAAATAGAGAACCTGTGCAAAAGATTTATCTTCCTAACAGCCTTCTACATGTTTATTAGCTTTGAATTTTCCCTTTACAGATAAAACAGTAAGTAGGTGTTCCAGTGTGAGAGCGAATAGTCCAAGGATGTTTTTTCTATCAGATCTCTGGCTGAGTACTGTATGTAAATACCATTTGAGCTTTCCTTACTTTGAAATTTTTCGAAGCACTTTGACTAGTTTTTGATGGCTTTTTCTCTTTTCCTACTAAAGAAAAATCCACACTGAGATCAACTACTTTTATGATCCCTTTCACCTAACTGAATAAAGTAATAAAGTAATATTTCATGCAGACTGATAAACGTTCAAGATCTTCTATCTTTTCTCCACCCTTTTTCCTGTGTTGTTGTTCCTAGCATCTGAAAGAGCTTTCAGATGCTTTTCAGACTTGCAATCAAAAATTTTTGTTACATTGATGTTTATGCACAACACTACATAAATGCTGAGTAATAATTATAGCTGCCAGTCAAGATTATTTTGTTCTATTCAGAAACCCAAACTCATTTAACAGTGCTTATATTTACTTTGACTGGCTGTAATGAATAGCCTGTGAGTATCATTGCCTTCCATAAAATGAAAGGATGAGTTTTCTAAATTACAGCAAGGTAACTCTCCAATAATTTTTTATTTCGTTTCAGAAATCTACTTTTCTGTGCAAATTCTCTTTTGATTTGTCTGTCTATGATTGCTTGGTCCCATTAACAAGGAATCTTACACCATTTTGATGAATGGCATTCTGAAAGGATGTGCTATGTGGGAGTCACATTTCTTGGGCCAAGCTAAAGGTGGACTGTTCTGTGAAACTTCTATCACTGTTGTATGAAATATAAATGAACTGTGAAACAATGCTTAAAAAAACAAATAATGATTGTGATTTAAAATTCTGTACCAGAAAACAGTTACTGTTAAAGTACTTCAGAGTTTTTTTGTGGTGCTGTCAAGCTCATTCATCTTAGTCTCTCCAATTTATAATGAAACTACCTGCTTATCTTTCTAAAATGTAGCCAGAATGAATCTTTGTTAAATGAACCCATATGATTTAAATCATTAATTTACACAGTTTGCTTAGTTTCCCTGATGCTGTTTTAAATGTATTCAACCTTTAAATGAGAAATAGGCCCAGATCTGTATTCTTGTAATTGAACAATTTTAATCTTACTTTGACTGGAGTAAATGGAGAATAGCGTAATTTGTGCTGCTGTTATTGTGCTGGTAACAGATAACTATAGAAATACAGTATATATGTCCCAAAGGGAAATCAAGCAAAGCAACTCCTTTGTTTATTGTGAAAATTATGATGAAGGAACCTACCTGCTCCTGTCTTGGCCTTCTGTGATCCTGTCCCTTGTGAAAGGAAAGCAGGACTATCTGAGGGGCAGTTGTGCTTACTTATGCATACCTGGAATTTTTAGTCAATATATCTCCCAGTAAAAATAGTGCCAGAAGATCTTGAGGATGAGCTCAGTTTTTAGACAAAGAGGCAACAGTTTTAAAATTTTGAGTTATTGTGGGTGTATGTTGCATTTTCTAGGGAAAAAACCCAAATCAAACATCTCAAAATGTTTTTGTTTTTTTTTTTTATGGGGGGGCTGATAAAAACAAGAGATGTCTGTTTTCAGGTTGCTGTTATTTTTGGACAGTCTCATTTTCTGTCTTCTGGCTCTTTGCATGTAATTATGATCCAGTTTTGCTCCCTTTGGAATTTATGGCAGTGTTCCCACTGACACCAGTGGTTTGGCCTTATGTTTGGCTCTGGACATTTTAATTCTGATGTCCTGACAAAATTTCAATACACATAATTATGTTCTGGCAAGCTGAATTCTACCTTTATTAATTTGTGTTTGCACTGAACCTAGAAATTCTTCTCAGTCATCATGCCAAGAACTCTGCTGTCATCATAGAATTGTATGTGCCCATTGCTCTGGAATTATTGTGCCTGAAACATTGACAGATAGAAGAGAGCATTCACTTTTTTCTGAGTGAATGAATGGTGCCCTAACTGCAAGCAATCTTTCACAGAAAGCCATGGAACATTTTCAGATGTTGTCAGTATTGTGCTATGATATGTGCTGTAGAGATGCTTGTGGTAGCCACTAATTTAGCAGTCTGGTTTCTACAGACTCACAAAAGATGCTCCGTGGACGTGTTTATCAATACAATTTTCCTAAAAAAACCCAACAAACAAGCAAAAAAACCCCCACCAAACATGAGACACCCCTGGTCTCCCCATCTGGAAAAAAAATTCCGAACAAGGAAAAGAAAACCAAATGGTGAAAGTGATAATTGTATTTTTGGTTATATGTTCCACACTTCTCTGTTTAGATTTTTAAACAATGACAGAAAGGAAAATTCTTTTCTAATTTCAACAATAAAACTGTTTTTTTTCTATTCCGTAAAGTACTAAATAGAGCTGTGGGGAAATTAAGGACTTTATCAGTATGAATTGTTCTTTCTTTCCCATGACAAAGATGTTTCAGACTGCTAAATAAATTTAAAGTGCAAAATTTGCAGTGACTGAGACTGTTATGAATTGCTGTACTATTAGCAACTAGGCAACAACCATAGTAACTGCCATTCTCTGGTGGCTTCTCTTGAATCTAAGCAAGAGATTTTTTTTTTCCTTTTAAACTCATGCATACACAAACACCAGGATCAATATATTGTTTTTCTAATCTTTTTTTCCAAGGCAGACACTCCATGAGTCATGTTTTTTATATCACAGAGACGCTTACTAAGCTTGAAAGGCTTAAAATAGGGCAGCAAACTTCTTCCAGATGGGCAGAAGCCAAGCTGCCCTCCTGAACTCTGGGTAACTACCTGGGAAGTGGCTTGGCATTTCTGGCCATACCTTAACCTTACTTTCAAGGAATGTGATGTATGGCATGTGTTGAGCCAGAACCCTCAGAGAAAAAGCAGTAATATTTATAGTAGTATATTTTGTCATGCTAGCTGACCTGAATTAAGCTGAAAAAACTAGGATTGTAGAAAATCAGGCATTCAAATCATTACTGGATGATATGACCTTTTCAATGTAGTTTGTACTATTTTTACGATTGCTAGATTTTTTTTAAGTGTGCTTATCTCTCTCTATATATATATATGTATAAAACTATAACTATTATTTTTGTAAATGTAATGTTAGAAATGTACATGTCACAGAGCTGGTGGCACCTGTTCCTGTGACTGACCATTGTAGGAGAATTGGAATGACACCAGAATTGCTATGCTGCAGAGAAGTGTTTCACTGCTAGAGATATTGCCTTCTGGTGTCACAGGGATACTATCACCAGAAAAATAAATACCTCTGGCTAAATATTTGCTAGTTAACAATGCAGGCATATGCTAGTAAAATCTGTATGGTGCATTTATGATTTTATCTAAATAACTATGTTCGTTTGATCATTCTCTCTCTGTTATTAGGGATAAACTTCCTAAAACTTATGCTGATATGCCTGAATATATATCTCTCAGGCAGTTATAGAAATCTCTAACCCTGTCAGAGCTCTGAAGAAAGAAACAAACACTTGTTAGCTGAAGCTTCTGCAGCTTCTCTTCTGAAGATATGTATGTGAAGTGTCCCATATTTTCTTATACCCGTATCATTGACTGAAGAAGGGGTTTTTAGTATGTATTCAAAACTCAACTAATAAAGAAATCTAGAATTTTGCAGCTTTAAGTACAATTATTTTAGAAAGTTCTATTCGTGACTTGTGACATACTTTCACAGAACTTCTCCAGTATGTCCAATAATGTTATGCACAGTTTAAACAGAAAAACATTTTTATTCAGATTATCGTGATTGAAGTCCTTTGACTTTTATCTTTTTACAGAAACTGAAGATCTGTATGTCAAATAATTCATCTTTCTATGCATGTGTGAGTGTGAATGGGTGAAAGAGAAAGACCTGTATTAATGCAGTTGCCTGTATCATACTGTATATGCACAAATTTCGGACAGATACTTAATCTGTAGAAATTTTAAAAGCTAAATGCTGTTAACATATTTATAGTACAGTATGTAGTGTTTACTAAACATAATATTATTTTACTGAGGTGCTTGTATTATATAAAAGGTATAGTCTGGATACTGTGCAGAGCTATATATATTTGATGACAATAATATATAGCCTTTTTTATTGGTTATCAGCATATTATTAAGCTGAACTGTTTTCTGATTGTGTAGACAATGATTATTTATCTGAAAACAAAGTATGAATGGAGACCACGAGTTGAATTTGTTATATCTGTTTTTCTTACTACTTCCCTCTGCTCTCTTCAATTTAAGGTTGCCTTTGCCTCCTGGAGCATTCTCAGGTCTTTGGGAAAATCAAGAAACATTTCAGAAGTTATATTTCCAAAAATTTCCAGTAAGAACTATGAAATTATTTAAACTTCTGGTAATGCTTCAGAACTGAATGAAAACAGAGTTAACCTGGGAAACATTTTATCATAAGTCGTCATAATTTCATTGGAGGTCTTTGATATATGTATATATAATTAAAACCATTTCAAGATAAATCCTTTTTCACCTATAATTTCAACTCTTGGGTATGCTTTTGTTTTTTTTAAGATCTGAAACAGGAGAAGTAAACCATGAGCTTCTGAGCCAAAAAGTCAGTTCATGTCATTTAATCTAAAATATAAACCTGCAACCTTACACTAGCGCAGCTTCAAATACACTCCTCCTGTTGGCATGCAGCCACGCTAACTTGGTATCACTCCAAAATACACACTTGTCCATAGTGCATCTGAATACATTGGAGGCTCTTTGCTGCATTAGTTGTGTTTCCTTATCAGCTGAACTATGCAAGGATTGGCCTGTTTCTTGTAGAAATAGGTAGGTTTGCCCTACACAAATGTTCAAAATGGAAGATTTGGCTCAATGAAAGTAAATGAGTGGATTGATAATGCAAATTATTTTTAGTGTGCAGTTGCATTGTGATGACAGTGTATGTTTGGATACAGCAAACAGGAATATCCCTAGGAGCAATTTGACAGCTGTCATTATATTGCAGCAATTCCATTCTCCTTGTGTAAATCCGGGCAACATCTTTCTCTGAGTTGTCAGGGATCAAAGTAAGCAGAGTTGGAAAAAAGTCAGGGTTTATCTATTTTTTTTCTGTTGTGTATTAATAAAGACAACAAAACCTTTCTGGAAAGGGAGCTGCACAGGATAATATAATATAAAAATGGTGACAAATATTACAGAATTAAATCTTTCAAGCACCAAAAGCATATATAATTTGAAACAGGTCTGGATTGTTTTTTTTTAATTTTTGGGTTTCGTGGTAAATTAATTAATATTCCTAGTACTCTGACTTTATTTTTCATTGTTTTGTATTTAGGGATATTATGATACTATGGATGCTGGTTATATGGATGAAGATGGCTATCTATATGTCCTGTCTCGAGCTGATGATGTGATCAATGTTGCTGGACACAGAATTTCAGCAGGTGCGATTGAAGAGGTTAGCATTGCCTGACAACAAAATAGAAGAGGAATAAAGCAAGCTGAGACTGAAAATCCCACATTTCATCACATCTCACATCTCAAAAACTTGCACAAAAAGATCTCTCATTTTCTTTCTGCTTGTTTTGTTTGCATTTCCATTGTACTTCAAACCAAAACATTTCCTGTTTCAGGTTCTTCCTTTAAAGATGCTTTCCAGAAACATAACAAATTTAGTCAATAATACTAAGCAGTTTGTACCATGCAATTGGTAAGGCAGGCATATTTTGGTATTTGAAGGTGGAGTTAAGGGGTATGGTAGGAATCATACGTTTTGGCTCCAATAACATATTTATTTGAGAATACATTAGGATAGTGTGGTGTCAGAGTGACAGGTATTTTCACCAGTTACTGTAGTTACTTAGGATTAGAAACTTTTTTTCCTAAAATACAGTGCTCAGTGTTGGTTGATTTTTTTTATTTTTTTTTTCAGAGATTCTCATTCAGTGTTTTTTCTTGATTGGAAGACTTCAGAGTTTTTTGACAGCTTTTTTGTCTCTTATTGTATGAGCAGTGCTAAATGAACAATGAAAATTTCTGTAAAAACCCTGCTGTTAAATTGAAAGTCATTAATGTAATACCCATGCAACTCAAAAAAGTTGAAAATAGCGAAGTTCATAATAGTGTCTGAATTCCATATCATTGTTCACTCACCTTTCTGGAGTCACTGTGATTGATTGCCAGTTACAAATTTCCCTGATGATATATCAATTGCTTATTCAGGGAGTATAGGAAAAGGTGTGCTGGGCATGTACAAGAGAAAAATATGCTTTTAAGAACTCTAAATTTAACTGTTCACTGAATCAGAAACTAATCTGTGAGTCATTTTTTGGTTTATAATGTCTCTTAGTCTAGTGACTATTTTATTTTGAAGGCTAGAAATCTTAGAAGAGGAGAAATTCTGATTACACAGAAGTGAACAAGTTCACATAAACAGGAATCCATCAAGGATCTGTCAGCCAGGGAGTTGAAACGGCTGCCACCCTGAGTTGGATCTATGGAGATAAAAAGGTGCTTTCAGTCTGCTTAAACCTCTTCCACTTAGAAGTAGTTTTTTGTGTTCCCTTACTAAAGCACAGCAGGAATCTCATCCCCACCCCTTACTGCTCTACTAATGGGCCAAGCTGGGCATTTTCTTTGCTTCAGCCTGAGTCTGATGCTGTAACAAATTATGAATTGAATCACCTCCTCTGCTGTATTACTTTTGGATCCATCATACTGAGCTCAGCATCTCTGTTTTTCTCCCTGCTAGTTAGGTCTTTCCCCTAGAAACATTTTTCATCACTGTGACATTCTAGAAGCTTTTCTATTCACAACAAAACTAAAAACCAAGAGTAATGTTAATGCATGCACAGCAAATTGCTAGTTAAATAGCAAAGTGTTAAGAAGACCACAATTGGCTCCTCAGTAAGATCAGTAAATACAGAATTCGAGGTCCATTGAATCACTATGTAATTGACAGTCACCTTGTTGAGCAAGTATGTTATCATTTAAATTATAGCTGCATTACAAGTTTAACAAGCTTTTCCTTAGTGCTTTGATTAAGTGTTTTAGCTCTGTTATGTTCCACACAATTAGTCCCTTTGTCTAATGTATTTGTTAATATTATTGGAGTTCCATGTTTACTGCAATGCAGTAGATGTTACAGTTTACCTGGCCAATCAGTGAATGGTGGCCATTATGGCCAGTGAATGGTGCCCTCAACTTGATCCACCCCTCTCTTTGGTCTGTGAATCTGTGGTGTTCCTTCTTGCCCCTTCCAGAAAAAAAAAAATAGCTTAATCAAATCTTCACTATCTGAGGCAACAGACTTGAAACTGAGAACTGAGGAATTTATCTTGAGAAATCCCTTTCCCCTCATCATGATGTTTCTGTCTGCTGCCACATTTGCCATCCATCCTTGTGCCCAGTGATCATACTAGGAAAACCATTTCACTTCCTCAAGTTTCTTACTTTTAAACAGTTTTTAAATGTCTAGTGCTGTTTCTGTTCTTCTTTTCAGTTGTTTTACAAAGTTTGATAATTTTAAAATTAGTATTTACTAATTACTGATTTCAGTCATTTGAAGTTAGCATTTGAAAAGTCGAAGGCATGTCAAGAGCATTTCTTCAGTCAAAAGACTGAAGAAAAATTCTACAATAACTACACTATTCCAGCTAAGCATAAGACTTAGGAATACATGATAGACTGGAATGACAAAAACAAGGTACAACAAAACAATCTGGCAACATTTAAGTCTCCACCTTAGGAGTCCTGTTGATGCCTGATAGGTAATTATGATATTTAATGGTAATGCCGGTTTACTGTAGGTCTTTCTTCTGTGTTCCTGTGGAAAACAGTATTTACTGTGGTTGTAGACTTAATAGTCTACTTTTCCATAATTCATTGTCTTTTTCTTTTATGCTTTTATTGGGTTTTTTTTTTGTTATATATGCCTATCAGGTTTCTGTGGCCATGGTCAAGAAATTAGAGCAGGAAAAAATGGGTATTTATAGCAGGAAAGGGAATGCATTACTGAGGCTCTGACCTGTAAGTGACCAAAGTGCATTAAGCGTATGTGATGCATTGGAACCCTGTAGGGATTTGGACTTGCATAATATTAATTCCTATATTATTTGTCAGTGTGGATACAATGACTTTTGGACAAAGAAGGCTGCACCTGAATTCGAATGCATTTGTGTATATTCAGCTTTTTGAAGCAGGCTCTTCTGCCCGTCTAATTCTGGTATAAGCCCAGTGCACTCTTCTATATTTAGCTTGTGAACATCCTATCTAATTCCTGTGAAAAATAATCCAGTTTCAAAAGCCGTGCATAAATGGTCATGCTTCTGTACTTTGATAGAGCATGCATCTACTGTTAGGTCAGTGTTTTGCATTTGCCTTTTTTCTGGCATGGGACATTTCTAGGATCATAGTTTGTGAAATGAGTATAGCTTCTGACAAAGTGTGCTAGAAACATGTTGAACAGTTTTATTTTGCTAAAAACTACTGGGTGTGTGTTGTATTGACCATGACACATGGAGTCAGTTTCTCCTTTCTGTTTTTACTGTAAAGCCTAAGGATGGTGAAATCTGTTTTGAAGATGGGTTATCATAGACCCTTTGAATTATTTCTTCCCCCATAAGTTTCATAAACAGGTCATACAAGAGCCTCCCTTTTGTTAATTGGAACAACAGTGATTCAGCTTTCCATTCTTTCAGGTTTTTTTCCTGTCTTCTCTGTACTTTTTCTGTCTTTCTCATTCTCACACAATTGTATGAGTAGCCAGTGCAAATGTGGTATTCCTGCTTAATAAAAACAACCAAAATTGTCTGTATTCCTAAAACCCGCTGCCTTTGATTTTGGCAACACAGTAGGTGAAGTTCAGTTATTAGTAAGCACATAGCTCTTGTATGCACAGATAAATTAACAAGCACAATCACATTATGTGGCTTCTGTGTAGGGTCAGGTTAGGTCTTCCTTGTGGTCGAGTTCAGAGGACTGAAAAGTGATGAAAGCCCTGTTGACAGCAAAATTACCCAAGGCGCATTGAAAAGAGCCAGTTGCTTTGGGAGAGGATTCACAACTGCTGACATCTTAAGGCCAGCTTTGTCCCAGACTTGGTGACATACATCTTGGTATGTACTGAGGCATCTTGGTGACTGTTTTCCTGGAATCGAGTACTTCAGCTGGCTAATTGGAAGCTTACCTTTTTTTACCTAAAAGAGAGTTTGATATATTTTATCAATGTGATGTGTAAACATGTAGTAGGGAGGAAGGAGGCTCTGGTTTAATTCCCTTTTTTTGTCTCAAGAGGCTGACACCAAATATTTCCAAGACAGTGATCTGAGCTAGGCTGGCTGCAAGCTGAAGCTGGGCATGTATTTGGCCTTGATTAAAACTATGCTTTTACAGCAACAAAGAATGAAAAAATAAGAATCAGAGAAAAAGAACCAATATAACTTCGTAAGTCTGTAGTAGGAGTGCTTCTGTGGTTTTGGTTCTTACTCCCTGCATTTAAGTCCCATGTTACTCATAATGTTAAAAAATGTTATTTGTTCAGCAGAGATCTCAACAAAACCAAAGACATGATACTCTCACAAAGCTGTAAGAAAATTACCTGTGGTTTGTTAAATATTTCTATTTCGTGCTGCTAAAGTTTTTATTTCTTTTGTGTGTTTGTAAACGTGTGTGTGAGTATACATGAAAATATATACACATGTACATCTTCAACACATGGAATCCTGAGGTGTACTGACCTTTTACTGTCAAAATGTAAGAAAAAGTCTATGTTTTTTGTTCATACCATACAATTTTTTTCACTGAAATGTTATCTGTTATTAGTTCAGTTTAGTTTTCTTTTCCATCCCTCAGTGTATTCTCTTCCATCCTGCTGTGGCAGACTGTGCTGTTGTGGGCCAGGAGGATCCTTTAAAAGGTCATGTTCCATTTGCACTGTGCGTACTGAGACAAGGTGAGAACTCTCTGATAACTGATGTCACTAACACTTGCAAAAGTCTCAGAAAATATAAGAGATTTTGCCTTCTTCACTAGGTATAAAGACACAAGAGAGTAAGATTTTGAAAGAGATTGTTGAGCGAGTTCGGACCAACATTGGTCCAGTAGCAGCTTTCCAGAAGGGGATGTTTGTGACACAGCTACCAAAAACACGCTCTGGCAAGATTCCACGTTCTGCTCTTTCTGCACTCATCAGTGGAAAGCCATACAAGGTAAGCTAGAGGTGTTTGCTATGTTTGCTTCAATGAATTAGGCACACATCACATCCAAAGGCACGACATGGTGTTTTTGATCCTCTTGACTGTTCTGCAACTTGTTCATGACTTCAGGTAATACTTTATGTTTTATTTTTATTGCAGGTTATCCAAAAGATTTTCATATTTCGCTGCTTTACAGATACTTTTTTCTATTTTGATTTTGAAGTATAAATTTAGAAGAATCTCTGAATGAAATTCTTATCTACTATCACATGCTACTGTATTCTTCCTTTTCAGATAACACCGACCATTGAAGATGCTAATGTGTTTAAACACATTGAAGAATTGCTAAAGAAAAATTAAATACATAAGTACATAATAACAAGAATTTCAATTATTCAAGTATACAAAGAAGCTTTTTTTTGTTAAGAATACCACACTTTAAAAACAAGTAATGATTTGGGAGTAAATGTTTTTACTGCAGAAACATTACTGAGTTCTTTACCAACTTGCCACAGCCACTGACACATAGTAAAGTCTTTACACACTGTCAATATATGCTGGTTATTAAGATGGCTACGAATTGCAAATAGAATGCATTAATTGCTGTAGTCCTTAACAGAAGGAGTCATTGGATTATCCATCTTATATGGTGTCATGTAACCTTACATTTCAATCTGTTATTTTATAATGTGACCAGTAACTTTTGTTTGGCTAAAGCAGCTTACAAAAGGTGAAACATGAACAGAGGAAAACAAAAAAGGAATTTGCTTGTGAAAACTGTTGCAGACATAAATTGTTACTTGTAAATTATAAGCTCTTGTCTTTTAGATTTTTCTAAAATTAAAAGTTTTAAGATTAGTTCTCCTGATTCAGTTTTCCTTTTTTTTTTCCGTAAGTCTTTCTGCTATAAATTACATCTCTGTAATTTTTTTTACTCAGTCGTTTTATGAAGAGTCTTTTTTGTAAAATGATAAAAAAAATTCTGGTTTTCAAATCTGTGAAAATCTTGATTTTTCCACATTAATATTCAGAAAACCCCGTGTAAATTAAATAAAGGCAGGCATTTACCCTTTGCATTTTCTGTTAATTTTTTTGTGGTTTGTGTCCCTTATGATAAGGAAAACCAGAATGTGCTGTCATAATTAAACATTTTAGGTTGAGATACATATAACCAAGAAATTTAGCAAATATGGATACTAAGCAGCCCATTCTGGACTTTATAGGTCATTTCATACTTGTTACAGGGTTCTCAACAAGCCAGGGGATGGAGGATACACTTTTTATATACATCTCAAACTGTAGGTATTTGAGCAATAAATGTAAAAGTCCTTTTAAAAGTAGATGCTCCCAGAAAAGTATAAAAGCAGAAAAGTTGCTCAAACTCAGCAATGCTTACCAGAGAAAGAAACAGTAAGTAACAGACAAATTCAGATGATGTTGTATAAGAAAGGTCCTCAGAAGGGTCCAGAAATACTGCTATGTGGTGGTGGATAGAGGTAAGGATGATATCCCTGTAAAGTGGAGAAGTAAACCGACAGATTGATGTAGGAACTAAAAGGTGATAGGTTCCACTTAACGTGAGTCATACCCTGGTGGTGCCTTGTGCCTGTGACACTTTTGTGGAGTTGGTGAGCTCTGCCAGTTACATAAGAACTAAATAAAATGTCCGTGTGTTTTTTCACTAGGGATTGCAGACAGCTGGGCCAGTCATGTTGAACCAACCAGGTCATACAGTCATGCTAAAACAGCCCAGTTTGAGCCTGTGCTGTCCTTGTTCTTTGTTAAATCATTGCATAAGGTGCCCCCCTCCCTCTCAGCTATTCACTTCAGTTGAAAATCACCATCTGAAGAGGGAATAAAACATGCAAAGACTGAGTAAAGGCTAATGATGCTTTATATATGCTAAATATACAAGTTGGAGATTTCAAAGTGGGAATAATTTTGCTCTCCAGAGATGTCCTTACAACTTTCATGAAGTACTTCTTACAGAAGTGGCAGTTAGTTTAAGATACTATTATCTTCTGGATGAATTATTCAAATAGAAAGGCTTTAACAGGAGGCCCACACCAAATAATGGACTGACTTGCAGAGACTTTTTCCATTTCACAATGCTACAACTTAGCAACCCGTGCTGAACAGTACAGAGCGCGAGGGAATTTTTGGGAGTTGTCAGTGGAGTGTTTTTGTTAAAATGAGTGAGACCTACAAAGGTCTTACCAGAGAGAAACTGGCACATTCACAAGGTATGTGGTCGTTACTTTTACAATTGAAGGTAAGATATTGTGTACGGTTGCTGTCGTTACCTTGGCTGCAGTCGTCATGTAATTGCAAGAGCAGGGGAGGGGAACTAATTAGTAAGAGCAAAAACTCTGCTGAAGAGATCCTGCAATGCGTGTAGGAGAAGAGAATTGATTTCCTAGGTCTTGCATAATTTTCCCAATGATAGCTCATGCTCCTACACCAGTTTGTAAGGGAAAATAAACTGCTTTCTAGTTTGGGTCTCTTCTTTTAAGGAGGTGAAAAAAACCCCACAAAACCCCAACAGCATTAATAATTGATATTTAGGCATGCACTTACCTTTCTGAATGGCTATGTGCTTACATTAATATTAGCAAGAAACAATTACCTTTCCTGTGAATTGTTTATGAGGAGCTTCAATAAGCAATATTCTTAAGGTATTTGTAATAACTTCTGAGGAATCCTGAGCTGTTTTTTGGGTTTTTTGGGGTTTGTTTGTTTGGGGTTTTTTTGGGGGGGTTTTTTTAGTGTTCTCTTTTTAACAAAAAATCTTGCGGTTTTTTTTTTCCCCCCTTTCTCTCTGTTTTGGTAGAAGTCACTCAGATCAAGACTTGTATTTTAAAAGAGGACAGAGCATTCAGGTGTGTTCACTGTACTACCACACTGGTAAATTCCAGAGAATTCCAGAAATGCCAAATGTCTCATGTATCAACATTCAGAAAACCCAGACAAAGAAAGGCACCTTATTGCAGCAATACAGTATGGCGAATTCATTGTTTCATGGATATTACTTTTGTTTTCCAGAGGAGCCTTTTGCAGTAATTTTCTTAATTTTGTTTTTAGAGAGAAGCAGCAATTGGGACGATTTGAATGGTCAGTGAGTTACTGAATTTTGGCTAGAAGAGGCAGCTATAGTAGTTCTCAGTGTACTGACAGAATTAGAGTCAAATAGGCAACATTTAGCATAACCACAGTTTCACAGGTGTAGAGGGCAGAGCTTCACCTTGTGTGAGGGAGACAGGGATGAATTAGGAGACTTGATATGTTATCCTTAAATCAAAACTGAAGTCACAATAATACTATTTTAAATTCTTCTGGTCTGTTTTCTTCCACTGTGAAAAATATAATTTGCAGGTGCTGTATTCATGGGGCATGGCAACTTCTGCACTGGTCATAAAATCTGGCTCATTCTTTTCCCCAACATACTTCATTCCTCTTTGGCCCCTAAATTTTAGTGTGGGCTGCAAAAGGAATTCTGTGAAAGAAGAGCTGGTGTTTATGAGGGAACATGTATTGACATGATAGTGCTGCCACTGACAGTGACAGTGTTTGCATTGCTTTACTTTGTGACATTCTGCACTAAAATAATCCAAAAGGAGACTGAGGGAGGAGAAGAATGTTGGTCAAGGAACTGTGCGTACAGGAGCCCTGACTTTCTGCAGTTGTGTGCTAGAACCCTGCCAGCACTTGGCACCCATCAGCAAGATCTGTGCTCCCTCTCGTGGCAGATTCTCACCAGTAACTCCATTGTAACTCGTCCCAGTTAGTGCCAAAACGTGCTTATGCTTAGCTGTAAGAAGCATCTGGTTTCCAAACTTTATGTTACTACGTACCAAACTTAATAGACTTATGAACACGAATAGCACTGAATTCTTTTTTTTATTGACATTGGGGGAGAAAAATCTTTCACCATCTGATTGACCGAAGTTTGCCAAATAAAAATAGACAAAACAAATGTTTATGTACGTGCAAACATTGCAGATCAAACTGCTAAAAGAAATAACTAAAAGACAGGTCTTGAGCTAAGATCAAGCAGCAGAAAAATAGCAAATAGGTAAATGACTATTAAGTAGGTCTTACTTTGAAACTTCCCATTTAAACAAAGAATAAACAACAATAACACCACCAAATAAAGCCACAGCAGGTAATAGTTGCTCTTCTAAACTTTTATACACTATATATTAATCACTCTGTCTTTCAGTTATTTCCTCTGATAAAACTGACTTCTGTGAAGTCTCAGCAAGGCCATCTTGGCTAAAAGCATAACGTTAGACAAGAGCCTGTCTAATGCCCTGTTAGAATGAAGAAATGGTGGGGGTTGGCTTCTTTTTTCTTTTTTTTTCTTTGCTGAATATATCTGGAAACAAGAATCTGATTCTATGCGAATATTTGATTTACTTTTCCAATGCTGGCTGGTGTTGGAAGATCCTGGAACGAAAAGGTGGCTCTTGGTAAAGCAAGATTCTTCTTGGTCCGCAGGTAACATAGAAGAAAGTTTTTGGTTTTTTTGTACAAATCATGTTTTATTAAATTGCTTTTTAATTTTTTTATAAACAGTTTTTCTGGGTTTATTTTTTGTTTTAAAGAGATGAGCCATCATGATGTTTCTCTGTAGATACCTGACATTTCCATTTTGTCTTTAGAGGTCCATTTTGGCTTCAGTTCCAGGTTATGTCATTCTATTATACATCATCAGAGGCAGGTGTTCAGCTTTAAATATTGACAGATTTTTCTCAGTAGGAACATGTTGAAGCTTCTAACTCTGCTAAACATATTCATTTGACTGTTACAATCCAAAAACTGTAAAAATGGTGGAATGGAAAGATACAAACAGTATTATTGACACTGTATTGTCAAATGTTTGCACTGAGACCCCATGTACCATAGATTTTATTTTTAAAAAATCATATTTATATCCATTTACATAAGACTTACACATTTTAAAATAAATACGTACACAGTAAATACGTAAATGTCTAGTATTTTACAATAAAACAGATGTAACAATGTAAAGATGAGTGGCTTCATTTGATAAAAGCTTTGGATGTGCACTACTGTCAAATTTTTGATGACAGAGATGCTAAGAGAAAAGGGGGAGATTATTTTGTTTTTCTGATTGGTTTTGTTTGGTTTTTTTTAGTAATTTAGGTATTTTTATTATTGTTTTAAACTAACCAATACATGAAAGGAACATCATATCTGTTTGTATGATAAACCTTATGTGTTCTCTTCCCTATTAACCTGTTCTTGCAGAGAGTTTTAATGCTCTTTTCCTAAGTAGTGGTAGTGCACTTCAGGCAAAATAGAAGAAAGAGATGACATCTAAGAGAAAAAAATAAACATGGATTAGCAAGATTCTATGATTCTAATTCAGTCTAAAGTGCAACGACAACAGAAAATATAGCACTAGTAAGTTATTTAGTAACTAAGTTACTAAAACATGAGTTTTGAATATTCCTGGGAGGCATGCATTTGTTTAATTTTAGAATTGCAACATAAATTCATTTAATGTTTCACTAATTGTCCTCAGTCAACGCAGACTGCTGCTTACATTAATTTTACAGTTGTTTTCCCTCTGTTTTGGTTCAGCGCTGGGGTTAGTTTCCTGCATCTGGAGACCTTTGCCTGTTCAGCACAAGGCTAAACACACATTTTCCATGTACAGACCTTGCTGTTGTACTTTGTGGTTCTTCTTCCTAGTTCACTGCAACTTGACAGCATTTACCTTTTTCACCCTGATGGTTTCTTTGCTATGGACCAGCTGCTTCCAGGTTATCATTCACATCTTTTTTGAATGCTGCTTCTCCATTTGTCTTTACAAACCCTCTTTGGAAGCTTTCACTGGTAAAGCACATAACTGATTTTGCCAAATCTCCTTTAGTATTTCATTAGAAAAAAGAAATATGTTCTATTGCTTCAGCCTGTGGGAAGAAATCTGTCCTGAATGACCCTTCTGACTTGGCAATGACAAATGTTTTAGAAGTTAAAAGTGTTGGGAAAACTTGGATAATGTGAGTGCCAAATCCCACTGGCTGTGTAAAGGCATTGCAGCTACTCAGCTGGGCCACCACATGTAGCCACCAAGCAGAAAGCCTGATGGGTCCCTTGTGCTCTGTAGTAAACTCTTTGCAACATTAAATGACCAGCAGCCTTAATTGTTCTTAAATTTCTGATATTGAAACTAAACTAAACTAAATTTCTGCACTAAAACAGGCCTGTGCGGAGTATGCTTATATAAATGTTCTGAGAATGTCTGATCATGGTTTCTGACAGCTCATTGTGGTTTCAACAAATGTTCCAAAAAAACCATCTGAAATGCAATTTGAAAGCATATGAATGGGATACAGGTGCTGTGAAGAAACACTATAAAGACACTGGAAGGTTGTACCAAACTGATGTTGTTGGCATAAACTGCTTTGAAATACAAGTCTTTGACAATCTCTGTAAGAGAATGTCTCTTACTCTCAGAAGAGTAGCAAAATGCAAGAATCTACAGCCTGCTGTGATCAGAGGCCGTCTGCATTTGTTCCATGTGCAATCTGTTTGCTGCTTTCTTTTAGGCCTGCTCTCTGTAGGCATGTCCTTTACTATAGGAAAAACTCCCTTATCTTGCTATTGTGTGGCAGCTTGTCCAGCTATCCCTCCTCTCTACTGCTTAGTTCCTGGTTCTGTGCATGGAGATACTTCACCAGAGTATCACAGCTGCTGATGTAGTCTAGGCAAGGTGCTAAAAGAGCCTGGGTCTCAGCCTAAGCTGGATCTGGAAAATTTCAGGGGGCGTGTTGTCATAAATGATGTTCCCTTTTGTCCAAGTATCAATCAGCTCCTTCCATGAAGAAACCGTTACTCAGGAACTGTGCTGATAAAATTCTCAAAACTCCTCTGTTGCCCTTCTCATATCCCCCTCTATGGGCAGTTTCTGTTTATGCATTAATTCTTGAGTTTCAGGCAATTTATTTAAATTTTCAAGTTTGATATAATAGTAAAGGAAATATTTTCCCTTCATGTTTTTGTTTTGTTTTGTTTTGTTTTTATCATTGTTGGGATTTTTCCCATTGGTTTTTGGGTTTTTTTGGGAGGGGGAGATGTGGGGTGTTGTTTTGACTTTCAGTATAATGTACTGGAATCCAAAGTTACTTTAACTTGCTTTTTGGTTTCTAACCTGCATGGCATTTTGAAATTGCCCATACAGAAAGTGCAGATACTAAAGTTCTGGTTCACACCATCTTGTTCCTTCTCTACAAGGAGTATATGGTAAGTGAGAAGAGAAATAGTAGTATATTACTGTCAGTTAACCTCGTGTATTAGCCTTTACAGTGTAGATGCAAATTTGATATCCTTATAGACCACTCATTTAAGATTGGGATGTAATTGGCAGAATAGTGGACAAGCAGCAAGTACTGATTTGATACATACCACTGATCCTTGAAACACTGCTAATATTCCAACAGAAATTGAAGTTAACTTGCATAGCTTGCATAAGTTCATATACACATCTTTTTGCTCAAAATACGTACCTTCCATACATATATAGTGCCAAAAAAGTCTGCTACTTTACTTTTGTTTGTGATTTGCTACTTTTTATATAATTTTAATATAGTGGGAATAAATTGTTTGGGATCTTAAATTAATTTTTGTTAGCATATCAGTTTTCCATTTCTGCCTTTGTTATGCTCTTCAAGCCTCACCTCAAGTGCCTGGCCCATTACTGTTGGCCTAAGAGATATCTTGGTGATTAAACTTCTTGGTCATGCTTTATTGCTTCCAACATTGCAATTCTGAAGCACATAGGAGAGAAGATTCATATCTCTGCCTTCAGTTTCTGTCACCACTGAACACTGTGAGAGTCCTGTCACTGACTTTACTGATGCAATACCATGCTTGAATCTATACATGCACACATATAAAAAGATTTCTATAGTTTATGTGCTTCATCATCATCTTTCTAGAATCAGCTGGTAAACTTTGCTTTTTCAGAAAAACCAAAGCAAAAAACCCCAACAAATAAACAGACCCCCCTCAAGCTTATTTTTTCAGGGGTGGCTCAAAAAGTTCCCTTTTTTACTAAGAATAAAATTTTATGCTCTTGCAATCTTTCGAAGATCTGTGAAGTAAGGCTCATGTCATCAGGAGGATCCTGAGCAATCTACATTTCCCACTGTTAACATTTGCTATTCGTAAGCACATTTTGAACCTACACAGAGTTTGTAAAATCTCGATAACCCCAAGTCTGTACCAGTCTCGGGAATCAAAACAAAAAACCAACAACTTGCTTGCAGATCCTTGCATGTCTTGCCTATAATATGCAACAGCTATTGAAGCATTTTTGATGCCTGATGAGGTTTTGGTGATATTCAAATATTTTTTCCAGCTGCCTTGCAATTTCCCAAGAAATTAAGTGGAAACTGTTTTACTGAGAAAATACTAGCTAGAAAATACTAGAAAATAAAATGGTGCCATACTGATATAAGTACTTGTCATGTGTGTATTTTTTTCAAAAGCTGAGATAAAATAGAAAACTGTATTTTTACAGAACTCTGGAATAGTGACTCTGTGATATTCATAACCACATTTAAAAGATATATGGTGAAAAATTTAACATGAATTCCAATACTAAATTTGATCCAAAGTTACATCTGGCTCAGATTATCCTTTCTTTGTCAATTCTGAATGATTTGAGAAGTGCAGGAATCTCTGTAATAGATAAATTTTCAATATTTTCTGTATGGGTAAGGCTTGTTCTAATTTTATACAGCTACCTGATGTTCTAAATTGAGTCATAGCTTTAATTAAAACAAAACAAACCAAAAGAGTACATCTCTTCTGCTTTAGTAGCATTGCCCCCCATTCCAGCTCCTAGTAGAAATCTTTCAAGTTCTCATAAAGTAAGTTCATTCCCTGTGCCTTCTCCCCAAAATATGGTTGGTAGTGTCCTCTGGACTGAGCTTAAGACTGTTGTCATGACCAAATGGCCACCCTAGTGAGTCCTTAGTTATGTCCTCTGCTCCATGCTGGTTCGTGCTTGGATAATGTGGGGTGCAGTGTACAGGTATAAAGAGCTTTCACGGTGGCCCCATCAGAATACTCACAACAATTCAGTGCTGGCTTCTCTGCTAGGCCTTGTCAGCATGAGTATGTGCGAACTGTTGAGCTGTCTAACCTCTGCAGTCGTGATGAAGCAACTGCAAATTGGGAAGAAAAGAAAAAAGGAAAGAAACCAGAACCTCTTTAGAATCATCAGTAAAATATATCTGTTTACTACTGGAAGGATGGCTGTTAAATTGCTCTGTGACTTTCTCTAATGTGATCTGGGCTCGGTCTAGTTCAAAACTCAGCACTTCTTCACAGCTGATGTACTGTTGGAATCTGTCTAAAATGAATACAGTTTAAAATTCAGTTTTGTCTTTATTTTGTTGTAAGTTCTAATGCTAACCTGTCATGCTGCTTAAATACTATTGTGGTCGTACTGCTGGGAGATAGGAAGCCAAATCCTGGATGAAGATTTAGGTCTTTGAAATTACTTCCCTTTAAGTCTACTGAGTTCAGTCTACCTGGCTCAAGAATTAACTTGGAAGACCTCAAGTAAATCACTAAATCTGCCTAGTGCCTTAGTTCCACATCTGCAAAATGGGAATATCATCTTCTACATCATACCATGAAGAGATGATGAAATCCATGGTTTATAGTGTTTATAAGGTTCTTATATACTACAGTAATGTGGCTTATGGAAATGCCATGGAAGTTAGGAGTCAATGGAATTCAGTGATGCAATCAGTAAATTATTCCATCTGTAACGGCAACTATAAACTACTGTTTTTAAAGGTGAGAAACTTTAAAGGAATTTAGGTAGCAATACCGTCATACTAAGTTCATTATCAAGTTACAGGATGTGATCTCTACAAGTCAATGTATTCAATTACTTTGAGATAAGTCTATTTGTAAACCAAAATCCTGTCTATTATTTATTTCATCCTAAATTATGAAATAAATGGGAATATTTTAAATGGGGCAGTCTGTCTACTAGTATTTCTCAGAACTTCAGGCAGGTATACTTGGCTTTATCTTCCACATACCTGAAGGAACAGCTGTGATGGAATTTCTTTCCTCTCCCTGCTCTTTTACAATGATTTTTAAATTTTACGATCTGCTTGTTAATTTTCCACTCATTTCTGAGTTAGTGTATCTTTTGGAAATCAAAAGATTTCCAGCGAAAATTAAGACTGGTATGTAGTAACTCAGTGCCTGAATTTCAGCATTTGCTAACTACTCATCTGCTATGACTGTCAGCAACTTCAGTTATTTGATGGTCAAGGCTAAGCTATTTAGTCTGAAAGTAAAATAGGAAAATAAAGATGATAGCCCTTTCTAATTGCATTCTATAAAGCATACCCCACCTGCTAGAGAGGTTGATAGGATGAAAAATTTACTTAGATATTATATTCAGTCTCAGTTGAAAGTTAGTAAATAAATTGCTGTCCTTCTGATTGTTTCCTTTACAGCTGTAGGATAGTGAGATGGCTATTTTTTTGTATTTTAAATAAACCCTGTCAGTCTGAAGCAAACCTGAAAAAACCAATACTCTGCCAAGTCAGTGTTTTTCCATTCCCTAATTCAACTCTCCCGGACTCGGTTCATCCTAGTTAAATGAACACGATTGTTGTGGTGCGAGACAGACGTGCACGAAAAGCGAGCTTGGCATGCTAGGGCGGGCTCGTGCTTTCCAAGAGAGGTGCCGGAGGGAGCTCCTACCGTCACTGCCCATCTTGCGCGACTGCCCTGACGTGGTGGTGAGGCGGAAGCCGGCGGGCAGCGTTTCCGAGGCGCCGGGCATCATGCTGATCCCGTGGACCTCCCGCGGGGGGAACTGCCGCCGCCACGACGGACCGCGCCTGAAGTTCTTGTCGTCGCTCTGTCAACACACAGTTGTATTCGATAAAGCAAAATGAAACTCCTTGATTAGCTATCCTGCTGCGTGCTGTCTCTACCACTGCCAAGTGTATTCTGTGACAACTACCCTGCTCTCTTGCACTGCATCCAGTCACTGTAACGTGTTTGAGACATGCTTGTAAAAGTAAAAGCTTTAGAGATATTAAATGCTGCGGTGGAAAACTCTTCTTAAATCTTTGGCTCGGTATAGTCAAGATATAATATCGGCTAAAGTAAAGCTTCCTTACACAGTGACAGAAAGAGGTTTGTTAATGTATTAGGAGGTTAATATGCATTATTATTGCATTACATAAAGTACTAAAAAAGGATTAAACACTCATGTGGCATGCACAGAATTCATACGCAAATGACATTTTCAGCAAGTCCTTAAATTTTTTTTTTCTCCTCATATGCAGAAGTCTAAGACAAACATTTTTGCACTGGACTCTTATGTTAAGATAAATAATTTCCTTAGTTGGATTTGAGACTCCTCTTTCCAGATAACTATCGCAAATCATACTCAATTAGTATTTATTAACTTTGAAGAACTTTAAGGAAAAAAAAGCCATAAAGAATGAAGCTAAAATCTACTTTTCGTCTTTATTTTTATAAAAGGTTTAAGTGTCCTAAAGGATAGACGGCACAGGCAAAACTTCTGCTCCATTCTGCATGTTTCCTCTCTGGAAAATGTTCATCTTAAAGTAAGAGTGCAGTGTCAAATTTAGCATCCAAGATGACACAAATATGTAGCCAAACTGAGGTTACTTTAAAAACCTTGATGGGTATCCCTAATTTTTTTTTTTTTTTAAGTTGTAACTGTCTCTTTTTAACAATGTGAAAATTAACATGTCTTCATGCATTTAATATAATTTTAATGTTTTACTGTGATATTTTATAAATACTGAAAATAAAATTAATTACTTCCTCAAGTCGTCTTTCAGTTCCTAGTGCTAAAAGGTTGTTGTATTCTCTCTCAAGGATCTGCCGTGCCTAGAGATACCAAAGTAAACAATTAAAATGGTTGAAGATGAATAAAAGGTAATAATGGGTACAGATTAACCAGAAGTAGCATAAGCAAACTTGCCTGTGTGTTTTGTGTTGGAATCTGTAATAATAAAGCTAAACTGCTGTAGTCAAAGTTTTCATCCAGTGCTATAAGTGAACCATGTACACCACTTTCTAGAATATTATTTGCATATTCTCGGAGGCCAATGGCTTGTATCCAGCGTATGACTCGATCATTGCTCCATACCAGCACATCTGTAAGGACATTACACCACGTCAGTCTCCTGATAACTTCCAAACTGTACAGCTGCATGTGTGTAGCTGTGCATGCACTGTGGATGTCTTGCTGCTTTATTTCATACATGAGGAATGCCAGCACTATTCATATAGTTTTAGTACTTCCTATTCAGATACTCTATGTGATTAACTATCTTCAAGTAATAATGTTTCCAAAGGAGAAATGTGCTTCCAGAGGGGATCTCCATACTGCAATTCCTCACATTACCTATATATACCTTTTCAATTTCTAGGCAAGATTTTACAGTGCAAAGGCACAGGAAAAATATCCATTCCTCAGGCTTCACTTGGGAGTTTTGTATTAAACATTTTGTGAGTTGTGTCAGCACATATCAAATACTAATATGCCATAAAGTAAAAGATTAGTTCACAATTTTAGGGACAAACTATTTTTAGTACAGAAAACTGGTAGAGTTGTTAGGGTCCATACCAATTATAAAGCTGAGATAGGAAACCATTTTTGAGGATTTGACTATTCTTAAAAAGTACCCTGCCCTGCCTGTAAGATTTTTAAAAAGTTACTTATACTAATCTTTAGAGTGGGGGACATAGTACTGAATTTCCTTTACTAAATGATGAAGCTTCTTCCTGAACGTTTACAAGTCCAGCTGCTGTGGCTGTTCTGGGAGCAGAATTTCTCCATCAGCTGGCTGAGAGCATCTTGCTTTTTGGGGTCAGGATAAGCTGAAACATGGTGGCAGGCAGAGACCACATCCCACCTTGACCATGAATAACTGACTGATGCAAGGTGAAGGAGGCTATGAACTATTACCCTTGTCCTAGCAGGAACCACACTGAAGCCACACCAGAATTTGAGGCCAATACCCAATTCCCCTGTGTCAGTCTCCAGCTAGACCCACTTGGGCTGACTGGCGCTGATGCCTGCACATCCAAGGCAAAATCTTTGCATAAGTGTAAATGCAAATGCCATCATTTGCCTTGAGCAAATGCACAGTCACTGTAGCCCTTCAACTTTTCAATCAGCCCTTCAACTTCTAATCAGTATTGTACTTGAGAAGTGCTAACTGCTGTAGTCACTAGAGCTGGAAAAGCTCAAATGAATCAAGGAATTCATTTCTGATAGTTGAAAAAACCCCAACCACCCTAATTGTTACATATAAAAAGAACCATGCAGTGAGCCTGCAGCTGCTCTAGAGAGCTTTACACAGAAAAAAAAGAATTCTTCATAATCAGCTGTGAAATCTCCTAATAAGGCCAGTTTTGTTAGGAACTATTCTTATGTACCAATCAACTGACTCAGTGGTCACCCCTCCAAGCAGCATTTTCTATTACACATTCTGACGCAAGAAATCAAAGGCAAAAGTTTTCAAAAGCTGGAGCACAGTGTTAGGATCCTGAGTGCTCCCATTTTTTAGTGTTGTTCCCTGCACATCCCACTGAGCTGTGCACTGGCCTTCTGCTTCTGAACCTGAAAGAGGTTCAGATAAGATCCATACCCAAAATTCAATTTAGCAAAATTGTGTCAAACCACCATTCAGAATTGCAGCCCCAATTTAGCAAAGTACTTAACTGTGCCTAATTTAAGGAGATAGAATTTGTTCTAAAGAAAGATGGACTTGTGTTAGTTTTGCTTAAAGCACATGCTTAAATGCTTTGCTAAAATGGCATGACAATGGGTTAACAGTGTCAAGCTTCAAAAGAAGAAACATTCCCAGTATTCATTCCCAGGAACTATCACCTTTTATTTCATGCTGACTCATTTCTCTTCGCTTTTCCAGTTCTTTTCTATCATAATTCAACCTCTTTAAACACATGATTCCATATTGCAAGCTTGTTCTGTTATTTAAAGAGAAACATTTACAGAGTTAATAAAGATAATTCTGAAGATGGGAACATATGTAGGATGTATTTCCTGCACTTCACATGAGGTGTTTCACAGTGCCCATGTAGGAAATCTTGAGAACAGAGAGCAAATCCAGTAAAAAAACTCCACAGACTTCAGGAATGAAATGGAAAAAAATAAAATTAGTATGTTTGAATAACTGTTTTAGCATAAGAAACCCAAAGCATTAAAAGTAGTATTCAGAAAAGGTCAGCCCTTGTGAGCCGTGAAATGTTTTGTCAAATCAGGCTTTAAAAAAGTGACAAATCAGACAGTATATTAAAAAGAAATCCACTTCTTGTCACATAAACCTCATTGTCCCTGAAGTTTAAATGCCTTTATTTCCATATTTCCAATTTAGCTTCCTAGCTATATCCCTAGGTAACCCAACAACTGTCAAATTGCTTGTAGTGTTAACAGCTTTTATGTGTTACACACAATAGCTTTTCATTATTATGAGATCTCAGGGCTTTGAAGCTTAGTCTAACACTTTCTGATACTTCACACCACTTAAATTATTACTGTTTCTGTATTGTCAAGAGTCTATTGATATATTAATGTTTCCCTCCTTGTTACGAAATTTATCTGTACCAGTATCTTGGTTTTGAGAGACATAATTGCAATGTGGTTGTTATTACGAAAGGAATCTCTCTCAATTCAGATTTCTGACAGTCAGCCCTCTCTTTTCTCTATGTTTTCCCACACCAAAACAACAGAAAGTGTTTTTATTCTGTGCAGCACTGAGCACTAGAGCAGACACCTAAGCATTTTTATAGGTTTCAGCCTTTATGCCAACATACCGATGAAAACTATCCACCATTTTTAGGTGCACACGCAGATCTTTCTTTGTCAGGTGGTCCAACATCCTCGCATCCACCAGGCATTCCATAAAATAACTTCGGTACTGGGGTAAACCCAGACTGGGGAGCCATTCGTTACCTATCCATTCATGGTTCATATCACCATAAGCCAGGGTCTACAGAGAGAAGAAAACAGAGAGGGGGAATAAATTCTTGAGTTTGTTCAAGACTGCACCACAGACAGAAAACAAAATATGTCTAAAAGAAAAAAAAACTATGTGTAAAAAAAAAGGTCAAAAAAAAATTAGTAATTCTGTATTGCTTTGTTTTAACATTGGAAGAGGGAGCCATTGTGAGATATTGGTTACAGATGGCAGATTTTCCTGGTGTATCTTGTTTTCTTATGTAAGTTTTAAGGATTTTTTTTTTTTCAATTTTGAGTTTTAAATGCAAGCAAACTTGTTAGACAATCAAAATGCATGTTTCATAATCTTGCGTGCTTTCAATTGACCTTCTAGAATATTTATGCCAGGCAAACCCTGAACTGTGAACTGGGAATACAAACATGGCTCCAGGGAACTCACTGAGGCTTGTGGGGAGAAAAATTTCATAAAGTTGTAAAAGGCTCTAATGACACTTCATGGCTATACACCTGAAGTCCTTTAGAGATTAAAAGTTAATTTCAGTTGTTTGGCATTCAAGCTTACATTTAAATGAGATATTTTCAGCTGTGAACAGTTTAAACCTAAATTCATCATATGTAGAGCTCAAGAAATTAATCGAGATAGGAGCAAACCATGTTCCTCCTAGAACTCAGGCTTCACTGTTCAGCTAAAATTTCACTAGGGTGAGGAAGGGACTATATGAAAAAGCCATGCCTATTGAGCTATTTTTAAATGAGCTGCCCTATTAAGATGCAAAATAGATTTTTACATCTCACTGTTGTTAATTATTCTGTATTACAAAACAGAACAGAGAAATAATAAATTGCAAGTTTTCTCAACAGGATCATGCTTAGGATCATTTTCAAGCCTATCTTTTTGGTTTTGTTTTTAGTGTCATAAAAAATGAATAACATAATTAAAGCCAGATGGATATATTATCTATAAGGGGAAAATATACTCCCTTTATGTCTCATTTTTGTGAGATTTTGAAGAGAAAAGGAATGTCATCAGTAAAGATAGCAAGATTGTCTAAGTGTGCATATATTAGAGAGAAAAATTTTTAAATGTAGGTAATTGACAGTTCTAACTAAATTATACAATACTATTTGTAGACTGATACTTGTACAATTGTTCTAAAAAAAATCCAGTGTAATTTTAGAAAAGTTAACTCTCAGATTCATGGCATATTTAATTATCTTATTCTGAAAAATGAGGAAAATACTTACTCTCTAAAACTCTTAACTCAATTTTAGATAGGAGATAGAATATGTCTCTGGAATGTGGTAATTCTTTTGTGAAAAATGTTCACAGCATATGTACCTCTTTGTGCTTCACCTGACAGAACTATCTGGAGAATATATTCTTTGAGAAGAACTCTAAAATATGTAAATCATAATTCAGTCATTGAGATACTGTCACAATATTATATTCCACTATGCATATTGATGCACCCAATTACATTATTATTAAATATCACTTTAAAAAGTCATGTGAAAGATCATACCTGAGCCCAACTGCCTTCTTCAGACTCTTTCTGTATTATCAGCAGGAAGCAATTAGTTAAGCAGGTAAAAAGACAATAAAAATTAGTTATAAAGAGATGTGATTTTCACATGCTTGTTAATTAAAATGAAAATATATACATAAAATGCATGAATAAAATAATTGTCCAGTGGCAATGTCCTGGGCTAAACTATCCGAAAAATTAAAGACCAAAACCATAAAATGTAGCTGAGTTTTCAAGAGAGAAAATCATTATATCTTGGTGAAATTTTATAGCATTATTTAAACACGTCACAGTTTCACAATTAAAGCATAAACATTTACTTAAAATTTTGGGCATTAGTGATGTAGTTTTTTGTTCCTAGTTTGATTTTGAAGCATTCACAATAAAAAGCTGTCTTCTTGAGAATGCATTGTAAAAAAGCTTTTTGTATAACATTTTTTATGGAAAAATTATATTTTTCTGTCTCTCCAGTTAAACAGGATCAACTCTACTTCTTGTCAGTTCAGTGCTGTTATATTTGCATTTATCTTTACCAACAATAATAAAACTGGAAATGAGCTCAGTTTAAAAAAAATTATTGATGAGAATTTGCTTCCTTACTGCTGATGAGAAACCTTTAAATACTATAAAAAGCATAAAATTTGAAGAAATAATTCCTTATTGGATTAAAATTTAGCTCCACTACCTCTCCCACCATTTATGGATTGGGCTGACTATAAAGTTACTGAAGATCATTTTTTTCAGAGATCTCACTGGAAAATTGTATCATATTTTGCAAGTACTTTTATGGAGTTGCTATGATATTGTATTAACAACCAGAACCTAAAATAACATATATTCCAAATTGAAAAGAAAAAAAAGTCTTACTTTAGTCTTAAGGGAGAGTTTGACAAAAATCAATAAATAAATGACACTGTCCATACACCTGAAATCAAAGATCATGAATACCCAAGTATGGACAGGAAAGACTCAGCATTAATGAAAACATGGTGTAATGAACAATTTCCAAGCCTTATTTCTTTCTATGTCAGCAAATACAAAACAGCGTTTAGAATAAGAGGGAGTAAATTACAGGGGAAATGTTGAACCTGTAACTGTGACAATTTCATTTCCTTAAATGAGGTTTCACAGTGGCACTGGAACTATTATAGACTCTAGAAGTCCAGTACTAGTTTTAGGGTCACACAATTTTTGTGATGGCAATATCATTTGTAAATTCTTGTGCTGAAAGGTTATCTAACTGTTTTTTAAATTCAATTTCATTACTCCCTGCACCTTTCTAATGGCATGCTTTGGGAAGCAACCTACAGAAGTTATGGCATCTGTGTTAAAGCAGGAGCAGCCTGTTCTCTTTTGAGCACTCAAACCATTTTAAGTGGAAGTGGAATGACTAACCGTTTTAGCTGGAGCAGCAAGATTTTCCATTTCTTCATGGGTCACCCAAACATTGCCTGAGGGCTAGAGACAAGGCCCGCAGGAAGGCAGGTGGGATCCACATTAGGTAAGCAGTGGTAAAGAAGAAAGGCAGCACCACTGTAAGTTAACAGCGCATCACCATCAGCACAACCACGTTCTCGCCTCTACCGAGCTGCAACTAGAGACAACTTTAGACAAATTGGTTTGTATCTTTCATTAGTGGCTTCTGAACAGATGTGATGGAGTTTTACAACTAGAACTGATGGATGAAATCCGGCAGAGCACTGCCACAAAGGAAAGAATAATAATTAAAACTGCATTTCATAAACACCTGGCAAATACAACCTTTAGCTCACAGCTCTGTGCAGAGGTAAGCTTCAGCTCCCAAAGATTTTCCAGCCTAAATATTCTTCACAAATCACATTCTCATATTGTAATCTAAATAATTAATAGTTCTACTATAAATCAAATATGTCAAGATAATTCACTTGTAAAACTATTTGTCCTCATCCTATTGTTTTTCATTAAATGAACACTAGGACAATGAGGAAAGTCAGAGAAGGAGCATGGAAGTGTGCTGTGTTTTCTGGAGACCTGAGATAAATTAACTCTTATCCTGAGAAAGAGGAGAAGCAGAAAGACTGGGGACTCAGAAATGCACGTTCCAGGGCAGGGCAGCTTTGTGCACAGACAGTTAGGCAGAATCAAAAAAACAAGGCAAAAGTATTCCCCATGTTTTTAACTTGAACATGATATTCTCTCACTTCATAAGTGTAAGTGCTTTTTTGCTTTATAATATCCTCTTATGCTTTTAAAATCAAAATTAATTTTGTGTAGTGATTCAAACATCATATTGAGTCTTTACTGCTTTACTTTGGTAAAATCCATTACAATTCATAATATTACCATGGTAATGACACACGAAACTGTTTTCAGGGGAGAAAGTATCAGACAGTGAACCACAATATTTAAAGAACATGAGCAACATGAGGATAAAAGGGCAATCAATAGCAATAATAATGCTGTTGCCCAGTTGCTTATGTAGCTCTGTGGATCTGGTACCTCACAAAAGTATCTGAATTCTAAATTCCACCAAAAGATTCTCCATACATTTAATGAAGACAACATATTACAAAATATAAACATTATTGACGTTATTATTACTAATGACTTGCTAGTAGAAATCTGAGCTACACTACTTGAGTAGTAGTCTTTGTTCTTCACTTCTATGCCACGTTTGCCATCTGACCAAGCCTCCTCTTTGTTAATCTTCACTGCTTCTTTCATTGCCATTACCCTCAGCATATCTCAGCATTAAAAACTTCCCTTTTGTTATCTTGTTTCATTTTGTCCTCATCATTTTGGCCTATTTTTCCTGCTTTTTATATATAGCACATTCATTCTTACTCTCCTCTGATCTATTTCCTTTCTCTTTTTTATATATTCCCCTTTCCTTTCAGATTTCTATCTCCGTGCATCTTTACTTGCTTCCCTCCTTTCTGCCACCACTTTCTCTTCCTTCCTCACTGAATGCACAGGCTCATCTGCTTTCCAGGTGCTCCTCTCACACCTCCAATCACTGCTTCTCTTAAAGGCATGAAGAACCTAAAGCCAGCTGACTTATATTAGATAACATTTGAAAAGGTGCAAAAAGGGGGAATGGGAAAAAGACTCAAAACAGCCGTGTTCCTACATAACCTCTCCCAACACCTGCCTCCCCTCCGCCCCAAGAAAGGAAATAAAGAGAACAAACAAAAAGAGAAACACAATCTGATTAGGAGGTACAGATGATTTGAAGGAAGACAAAGGCAAAAATAAAGGCAAAATTACAAATAAGATGCTCCATACTGATTTGGATAACATCAAGGATAATCAAAACAATGCCTTAAAAAAAATACAAATATCTGATAAAAGAAAACTATCAGTAATCAACAATCAAGCAAGTGATGAACAGGTAGTTCTGAGCCTTTATTAGACAGTTCTCACTGATTGTAACGTGTGTGTTATCATAGACCCACTCTGGTACTACAAAAGTTTTTCTGCAGACTCCTGTAGGGTGAAGTGGGGAAGAAAAAGTTAGCTGAACAGGACTCACTGTTCTGGATGTTGGAGGTGCTGATGGACTTGTCAGGGATACCATCTCCTGGATTGCTAATCGGAGTTTGAGGCGATGAAGAGGATTGCTGATTCCAATTTCTCTTTGAATCTCAGTGTCGGACAGAGCAGACATGATAGCTCCACTCTTCACGTTGGCACGGCAGGCAGCGACATACCAGGCTGGCATCCCTAGCCAGAGCTGTCAAGAGAAAGGACATTTCATCCAAAGCACTCCTTCATTTCTCAAATGAAATTACAATCAGAGAATATCCTGAGTTGGAAGGGACCCATTGGCATCATCAAGTCCAACTCTTGGCTCTGCACAGAACAGCCTCAAGGATCACTTCATGTGCCAAGAGTGTTGTCCAAAAGCTTCTTCTGCTCTGTCAAACTTGGTGTCATGACCACTAATATTCAATTCATTAATGACCAATATTAAATAAGTAATTGTCAGGACACCTCTCAGTCTGAATAAGCATGGTAACACACAAATTAGTATGAACATCATATTCTTTAATAAAACAAAATTGTTTCACAACCCTTGAAATTCCCATTATTTCATGTGAATTCTTTTTGTTTTTACTGTAATCAGAACTTTAAAGCAAGGCATGTTTTGAATTATTTTTAGAGCTGCCTCCATCCCTTGGGCTACTCCTTTCCCAGGTTTTTAGTGACTAAGCACAAGGCAGTGTTACTGCCTATCTGATAATCTCATGTACAGAAAATCATCTAGGAGGAATTAAGTATTTTTTTCACATTTGTACTAAAATGGCTTTCTTTTTTTTAACATGGTGTACTCAAAGGACACAGTCTTACATTTCTCAGCTTGTATTTTCTAAGTAGAAATTAATCAAGCCCAGTTCAAATAATCAACCTATCAGGGACAGACTTTACAGTAAATTTGGGAACAGTCTGGTTCCAGCTAGGAATACTGATTAGAAAGTGCAACAAAATGTGAGCACAGCTCCATCACCAATGGATTTAGAAGATATGTACTTATATGCTTTTCCTCTCCTTATGTTAGTCTTACTAGTCCAGGCCAGCAACAGTCCCTTCCTCCACCATTTATTCTTTCCTTGTAAGAGGACCTACCAAGTGGGAATTATTCTTGCTTTTCTCAGCTTTATCATTGTATGCTGCCTCACTAATATGACTGTCAGTGTCTACAGCTCTTTTTTCCCAAAGGAGGCAATTTCATATCAGGGATGCATATTTGTGAGATTTTTCATCATGGTATGAAGTACATTATACTTAGCAAAACCTGTGAGAAAAGCATAAGCAATGAATGCCATAATCACTGCGATTTTAGGGATAACAATGGAAAACAAAGACCTAGCTAGGTGCATCTCAAATAGGCCATCAGAATTAGCTGATTCCATTGGTTGTCTTTTATTTTTTCTCTTAATAAAGGCTTACTAAAAGAGGACACAAGGTAATGGAAAAGAGGAAATTTGCCAAAAAATTTGGAAAGCAGCAGCAAATTGAAAGGATTTTCATTTCATTTGACACAGTAGAGGGAAGAAGTGTGTGGTTATTAAGAGTTTTATACTTTATCTGGGAAATATTTCCATAAAAGACAGCTGTTAGGTCACTTTTATGTCATAGGGAAACAGACTTGAGTGTCAGGTTGCAAAAGGCTCAGTCAGGCTTTGAGACCTGAAGTAGCACAGACTTTGAGAAATGACTTTGTGTTTGAGTAAGTCCTTCCCACTAATGGGATTAGACACCACCCTCCATCCGATGCTAAACTGAACCTTAAAAACATTATCTAATTCTAGCAAACTGTTCCAAAATAAAAGTTTCATGAAATAAAAAAAAAAAGAAAACCAAAAATTATGTCAATAACACTCAGCTGCACATAAATGGCCATGAGAAAATCATGCATAGCTTTAAAACATATTTCATCACCTCATTTATTTTGACATAAAGTTTTTTTACACATGCACTTGAAAAGCAGAAAAGCATAAACACTGGGAGTTATTCACCCTGCATAAATAGATTAAACTGTTTGTTGCTCATTAGGAAATTATTTCTTTAACAAAATAAGTAAATTCTTCAACAAAATAGCTTTCTAGCAGAAAATTATATTAGATGAAAAGTCTCTAAAAGAGAACACAGAAATCATTATAGACAGAGATCTCAGACATAAAGATCAATATAGTTTTCCAGAATTACTTAACACAAAATTCTTAAAATATTTCTCAACTATATCTATGCTACATACAAGCAACAAAATAAATGCTAATGCTGAAAAGCCCTATTAAGTTTGAAAATTTCACAATATACTTCTTAAATTTGAGTATTTTTCTCCTTTTATATTTACTGTAGTTGAAGTGACACATTTTTCTTTAGGAGAGTAAAAAATGCACACGGTGTCCATCTGCTGACTGAATGCCCTGATGCCCACTGAATAAACACACTACTCCTATTCTCATATCTTTTTATCATCAGTATTCAATCTGCACTGACTACTGCAACATAAACTTCTTTTTGAGCTCTCCTGTGCTACTGTCATCATATTCTCCAAGAACTTCATAGATTCTGATTTCTCTTTAGAGTCTCTCTCTTACATAGTGAGAAGCATATCCTATTTTTCAGAAAAGAATCAAGAGAAAAAAAATTAGGGCTTAACTTGTGTCCTGCGTTGGGAATACAAGCATCATAAAGTCACCCCAAGACAGCTTGTCAAAAACTGCTTGAAACTGCAGATCACCTTGAAAGGTGATAGTATTAGTATTCAGAAATATAGAACTTTGTATGTTCATGTCTCCAGGAAATCAGCTTTTACTGCAATACTAAATATTTCTGACTGATATAAATCTGGTTACAGAACTCTTAAAGTCATATTAAAAAGTAAAGTAGTGGCCAAATTAAGGATTGTTCCATATTAGCAGAGATTTTATTTTTGGGAATGAGGATATAATCCTATTTTCCAGGGTCTTATACAAATGCTTGTACTGACTTCCTGCAGTTTTCATTTTGTATTTTTCATTAGTAATTAGCAATTCAATGTGAAGTAAAAAATTTGTGGATATTAGCTGCTTTCATTTCTCATCTTTCATTTATTCATTAACATATTTCTGTCAAAGGTTTGGAGAGAGATCTCATTTTCTATTGAAGGGAAAAACTTTAGAAGGTCTAACTGATGATCAATGGATGATAGCTACAGCAGGCAGGAGAAAAGTTGTGAAAAAGTAGAGATGCTTGGTAAAGAAAGGAAAAGTCACTTGTTCTTTGAGCCAACAAACAGTTTGTGTCTGCACTGAAGTGTTACAGCTTGCCATGTAAAAGTGACTTTGGATTTGTATAAGAACATTCTTACTTTCTGTCTTCTCCCCTCAGAATCTCTGTAAGGTTTTTTTGAGTAGTTCTTTCACCTAAAACATTCATTGATTGCTTTGTCAAAATTGATGACAGCTCTGCTGAATAGTTTGTCTTCTTGATTTCCAAGACCCACTCCTTTAGGTCCTCCAAATAAAGGGCAGCTCTCTGCACATTTTATTTCAGATGTGAAGGCACTGCCTGTCAAATCAGAGCTTTCAACCTGGATCTCCCACATTGCAGGTGAAAATGGTGAGAGGAAAACTTTTTTCCCCATTATGTTTTTAAAATGCAGAAAGATACAAATTATTTACATTTATTTAAAATTAGCACATCATTCTACATAAAATGTCTGTGGGGTTTCTAGACATGTAGAGACTCCGTGATTCAAAGATTTAAAAACTTTGGGATTCAAGCACATTTCTGGTCCTCATTCTACTGTGTGATTCTGCCTTACTTTTTTCAGCTCTAGTCTGTAATTTACAGCACCCAGTGTCAAAAGCTATGTAGTGCTGACAGCACAGTGCACAGGGGGAGAGGAAGAGGCTGTGGCAGTTTCTTTTAAGGTTTGTAAGGACAAGCACACAGAAGCAGTCTGCAAATGCAACTCAATTCTTCAAGTTATGGCAAACACTTACCTCCAGCCAGGCAACCACTGTTGGTCCATCCCACTGTGCAAAAGGCAAACCTTTTCTCCGAGCCTCTTCCAGAAGTTCATGTCTAAAAATGGATCAAGAAATGGTAAATATGTGGAACTGTGTGTTGAGACAAAAATATGCAACTCTGCCTTTTTGTGAAGGGTAATAACAGTGAAGCACAATGACAGGCATAGAAAAAGCACAGAACACACCAGTTAACAATACAGCTCTTTGTCCTGTTTAATGTAATCTCAATCTATTCCCAATTCTTCAGTTTTTCTGACATCCTTTTAAACATCTAACATACAAAAAGAGAGGTTTCTGTCTCTTCTTTTGCCAAAGCAATAAAAAAATCGGTATACCCTATAATAAAGGGGTATCAAAACAGACACTGGTGAAGAGAAAACTGAGGGACTTCTCCTGACACTAAGTTAACTCTGGTCTGGTAATGACTCAGTAAGGCCCAGAACTGGAAACTTCTAGACATGAACTAAGCATGGATGTAATGCAGCTGGATCTGAGAGGTGTCTGTGTTTGAAACACTAAGCCAGTGCACCAGCTATGCACAATGCTAGGGTGTGTGGAGTACAGCTACTCTGTACCTTAAATATGCCATCTGTGGCTATTTAAGAGTTGATTGTATCTCTAGTAGTTCCATGTTTGGATCTTTTAAATTATTGATTATATATGAAAGAGTTCTATATGGTTTACTGATGTATATATTTTTATAATTATAGAATTTATGTGATTTCTCAATTTTATACATATACATAAATGTCTCCCTATTGGGTTGATCAAATAGCAATACAGCTCCTGTATCTGCTGTATCTGCAGTTTTTCTAGACTACAGCTGGTGAATATGTAAAGCATCATTCTCAAAGCTTAATTGATACTTTTAATATGGCTATATTAACGATTTGGCTATATTAACTATTGGTAACATATAAACTAGTCAGCTAGGCTACCAGGAAAATTCTCTATATTAGAAATATTAAGCAATTTCACCAGACATTTCCACTGTGGTGATGGTGTAGAAAAAGCAGTCCTTCAAATGTCTTTTTTTTTCTGGTATTTAACAACATGTTTTCAGCTGCCTCCTACTGAATGAAACACAAAAGAATGCTCTCTGCAACAAGCCATAGTGAAAAACAAATTAGACAAGGACTATGCTAATGTAGTATTAAAATTTGCTTATATTCCCAAATAACAGGAAAATCTTGGAATTATGGCTTCAGTTTTTTTCTGTCCTCCTTTATTACTACAGCCTTTGTAGTTCAGTTATCCCTTGACAATTCATGGATGCCTTAGCAGCCTTTCAAATGTATGTACTACAAAATCACAGCAGATAAAAGCAATGGAGTGATTTTACTTGTAAGGAGCAGTCCTTTGGGGATTTTTGCATTGCCAAGGAGCCACACTGAGAGAATGTGGCTTTAGAAGGAAATGGAACTCAAACAAGAGATTTTGCATACAGGTTTAAATCCCTGGCTCTGAATATTTATAGAAAGAAAGCTGCTTTATTTTCTGAGTTTATGCGGTAGTAATATGCAGCATTACAAATACCTGACATCATTACTGAAGCTGATGGAGCTTCTCCTCCCACACAGCCTTTGCAGCATACCTTTCCATTGTCACTCAGATATCCTAAGCCATTGAGGAGCTAGCCTTGATTTCTCTGAAAGCATAACCCTCAGCAAAACGAAATGCTGCTCTCTGGGTACACAAGCACCATGTTACCTTCAGCAGCTGATGGGGATGCAGGAACGCCCAGGGAGACAAGTAGTGAATGAAAGGTATTCACCTGTCTGCTCTGGAGAGCAGAATTAAAGCATGGCCAGACTTGGCCACATCCCAGCTACCTGTGGATGATGTATTTGGGTTGCAGCCTTCTCTCAAGGTTGGTTCTGCAGGTGCTACAGTGGTGCTGTACCTCCCTCAGATGCTACAACAGGCTGCAGGACTCCTGCTGCTACCAAGTCTGAGAGCTGGCATGGCCATCCTTAGGGAGAGACAAGCTTCCAGGAATGCCCCTGCCTCACCTGTCCACTTTTGGCAGAGCATGAACTGCACAAAACCCTGTACAATGTGCTCCCTCCCCACAACCTGCCCAAGCCCAGGGAGCAGCCCCTTCTGCAGCTGGGAGTCCCATGTGGACACCAGCCCTAGAGGAACCTGATCCCAGTTTCCTTTATCTGGGCTATTCTCTTCAGTTATCCCAGCTGAAAGAGCAGGGCTGGCTAACATGCTAAGTAGAAAATGACATAATGGCTTTGAGGGTCTCTGGCCTTCCTTGCTTGTGTTGGTCTCCTGCTCCAAACAGGAGAGCAGCAGCACTTGGACTATGAGCAGGTGGGGAGAAAATCTTTTCCTCTTGGATTTGGTGTTAAACCTCTGCGTGGCTTCAGGAACTGAGAGGCCTGAAGAAGAGGCATTGGCACTTTAAGGTCTCACTTCTATGAAAAATTCAGTCCCTTTATACTGGAATTACAAAGTACATATTTCTAGACAGTCTTCAGGGACTTTGCAACGTTTGTACTGAGGCTTGGTGTGGAGCCTTAGAATTATTCCAGTGATTCTCAAACCAGTACATTCTCCCAGAGTGGGAAAGCAGTTCTGTTACTTCAGAGGCAGTCTGGCTCACAGAGCTAAAGGAAAACAGAGTTGTGGTTATTGATTTAGGCTGAAAAAAATGGGGCTGGGCCAGAAATGAGATACCATAAATATGTGTGTATATATATTTTTATATATATGTATATGTGCTGTAGCCAAAGCCTCAGTTTGATAAATATAATCCAAGTGGTCTTTGCATGTAGAAGGAAATTGCTCTAAGTTTAAAATATTTTTAGCATAAAGTTATAAATCCTGTACTTGGACATGCACATGAAATATAGCCATCATAAGGGTTGTGCCTCACTCATTGATGCAGAAAAACAGTAAAAGGACTTTTATAATATTTTGTTCCCTTCAGAAGAATTTAATGCTTCAAAACTTATAATTCCTTCCTCAGATGATTCTTACAAACAGCATTACAATATTAAAGTTTATTGAAATTATAGTTTACTTTTGGAATATTAGTCCTTGACTACTTAATACAAACTAGGAGATCTGTAAAACTTGAACTTTCAATTTATAAGCGAAAACTTAACCCAGAATTTCTAGTTTTTGACTAAGAGATATATTCTTTAGTTGGGAGTCAATGAAAACTCTTTTTTTGGTAATATGAACTAGCACTATAGAAAAAAAATCCACACTTTCATTAAGTTAAAAGTATCATCTAGGAAAAAGTATGCACTATTTTGACCAATTATGCAAATCACCTGAAAAATTAATCCAGTGACCTGCCTGGTTGGGAATAGAAAACTATTTTAGAATGGACAGGATATTGTCTACAGTTATGTCTACTTATGAGATTGTCACTGGCTTCATGAAAACAGAACCCCAAAGCAAAACCACAGTTCAATTTTCCTTGCAAAAACATACAATTGATCACAGGAGGAAGAAGAGACAAATACCCTAGAGCTTATCACTCCCTCTTCCCTTCATTACAAATACAGGGATTGGGGCATCATGAAAAGAATTATACAGCCAACCTAATTTAGAAGGTTCTTTGCAGGGGAACTGGGGATTTTCCCCTCCTCAGACTATGTCAGAAGAGTACTACATACTACAATGTGTCCATGCTGCACTGGCAAGGATGAAAGGAATTAAAATGCAATTATTTCCATGCTTGCTCAGGTTTTTGGCAGAATATGAAAACAAGCTGATAAGGAAAAATTGACATTAATTAGGCATTACTAGAAATGCTATTATTTTGCAGATAGGGCTTTAAACCACTTACTACCATTGGAATGAATTCCAAATTAAAGCCATTTTATAAAAGATAACATTATTACTGCTAAAGAACAAAATCCTCTTCTGGGAGATATTATGGAAGCAACTGGAATATGCTGTTTAAAATATATCATTACTCTGAGCCTGGTTTTGTAAAGTCTGGAAATTTAATTAATATCAACTGTTTAACATCCATCCAAAATTGAGAAATACTTTTATTTGTGTGTTCTAGGGAGTGCCTCATAAAGCTGTTTTCACCTTTTTATCAAAGAACTGTAAAGAAAAGTCACATAATGTCGAGCTGTGTTGTGAAAAATCACATAATGTGAAGCTGTGTGTTGGAGAAGCAGAGTTGCCTCCCTAGCACTGACTTCTGATGTTTAATCCTCCCAAAAATGACTTCCTAAAGTCACTGTTAACACTGGGCCCTTTGCCTCAGCACCATTCATCCTTGAGCCAGGTACAACTAACTGCCCAGACCAATCTACACACCTGAGAGCACAAATGTCTCCTAGCATGGGGACTTAGGAATGCTTCAAAATCCCTTGGACAGGAGAAGCACATGGAAGCAATAGGAAGGCAGAAATAATGAGTGAAATTATGTTACTATCCTGCAAATCTACTTCATATGTATTCTTCTCTTGCACCAGGGAAATTCTAGCTCTGTATCAGCAGCTGTCATCAATTCACTGCATAAAGCCCAATGAACTTTATTAAAAATATTAATAATCTTTAAATAGAACTGTGTAGGAAGTTAATGCTATCTTGCCTTAAAGTGTGTCATTCAGTGGCATTCAATTTTCTTCATGAAGACAAGGCTGCCCCCCATGAAGCAAACAAGCAATGACAGCTTAGGATTTCTGACACACATAATGCAAACACTCTGTGCAATACACGACGCCCAGACACGGTCTTGATGAAATGTAAACAATACTTCAACACAGACCTATCTTCATATTTCTGCAAGTAATAGGATTTACTCTGATATCTAACAGGGTTCACATGAAAACACCTCGGGGATATTCTACTGCACAAAATATATAATGTCTCTTAATTAAAATATAATCATAAATGCGAGATAAATTGAAAAGGAGGCGCAGTGAAGTCAAGAGCCAGATCATGTTTGTAAAACACAAGCAGATTTGATTTAACAATTTTGCTAATGGGTAATTTAGATTGTGAAATGGCCTTTAGTCACAGACATTTTCTCAAACAGAAAACAGATTGAAGGTTTTACCTAGCAGGTCCTCTGATTATGAACTGACATTATTATGATTATTATTATCACCAATATTAAAATGTTTCATTTACAACAAAGTACTGTACGTGATAGGTTTCTAGAAGAGAAACATACAGAACAGACAGACCAAATATACTGCAAATATACAATTATCTGAGTGATCCTATGATTTCAAGGTAAGATTAAACACATATGTCACTTGAAATCTAACATACATTCAAAGTATTAAAAAGCCAGGAGAGAGGATTTCTAATGAATTAAACTGGAATTGGATTTTATCCTTTCTATTGTCATTTGCTAAATATTTAAGACATGCCAGAATCCTGTAACTCAGGACATTGCATGAAAAAATAAGAGTTGAATTTGTATACGTTAATAATATCTAATAAAAATAACAAGTTACATTTTATATACATGTATTTTCTGCAGGACTATCCTGTTTGAACTTTGACTCTTAAGTGATCTGGATTTTAAATTATTTGAAACTCTCATTCCCCTTTCTAATACCAAATATCAGATCAGACTGGAAAAGATGGACAAAATTTAATTTCCAATGTTTTACAAAATGTTTTGTATTCAACTTTAAGGAGTTTACAAAAAAAAAAAAAAAGACTGGAATACAGAAATCAAGATGCAACTAATAAACAATGTTTTTAAATCTATAAAATAAGGAAGTATATATTCCCCAGTATCCCAGATAACGCAGAGTAACAGTGCTCTGAATATTCCATGTTAGGTGTACATTTTAGCTGTATGCAAACTGAAGGGCAGCATTCTTTTTTTCTGAAGATATTTGTTCAGCTAAGTGAAGCACATTCAGGAATGCTTAAGACAGACCCTGACAAATAGAGCTTCAGAGGGCTGGTATTAAAAGCCAAATAAAAGAGCTGTGAAATAAGCAGACTTGCATAATACATAGTCTTGCAATCTTGTGTGTATTTTACTGCATTAGGGACCCTCTGTTCCCCGGCTGATCAAAAGTTTCAAATCCATTTTTATAAAGCAATTTCATAATCATATATTCTAAATTAATGTGGTAACCCTTCTTCTCTAAGTTGTGTTCCCTTTCACCTCCTGAAATTTCTTCCTTAAGTCTGCAAATTCAAGAAGAAATAGCATTTCTACAATAGATCAAAGAGATGAAGATTTTAAACTTGATATTGGATTAACAATTACAAAAACCAAAACAAACAAGAAAATGAACTGGTGAAAAAGAAAACAGTAAAATTATATGCACAAATATTTTTGCATATACATTTGCTTTGAAACAGCATGAGGGTTCAAACAGAAAAAAAATTGTGTACTCTGTGAGTCTTCTGTGATTTAATTAAACAGAATTTATGCCTTAACAGTATTTGTTAAACTCATAATTTTTCCACTGACTTAAACTTTCAAATGTCTTTGCGATTCTGGACTTTAGACCTCCCAAAATGTGTTTATTTTTTAAAAAAATGACAGACGTTATCTCATTCTGTTAAGCACTTCAGGGGCAGGTCCTGACCTAACTGTGTGTATGCTTTCAAGGTTTACTGTTATTCTGGATACTTTGAAAGCCTTCAATTTTTTGCATGGATTCAGTTTCAGTTTTCTGCATGGATTTGTTACATAAGATTCACAGAAAAACAAAAAAGTAGGAATAAAACATAGAAAATAAACATGGTGCTGAAGATTAATATGTTCAGCAGCCATGGCATTTTAACTTACCCAGATATGCTTTTCATGAGATGAAGAGAGATGAATGGAAAAAAAGCACATAAATGTTAATGAACATATAATAGTCCATAAAAAAAATAGTATGATAGATAAAATAATATCACCATTATCGCTACAGAAATCTTTGTAACTCATCTTTCAATGCTCTAGAAAACCTAAGTGCTCTTGTGAGGAACAGATTAAACTCTCAAAATGTGATTTTCATTAAACTCATGTTGGCTATTTGTTTAGGTACCAGTCAGCACAGCACATCTTCCATCTACAATACATCTTCATGCCAAAGATCTGTAAACACAGCCAATGTGCAGTAGGTTTCCAAATCAAAGCTTTTTGCTTAGATTTGAATAATTTTATAAGGTTTTTTGTGTAACCCCAAAAATCTTGAAAATTCCAAATCTGTGGATTTAACCAAATTACCACAGATACAAAGTACAATTGAGTGGACTACATACCAAGGTTTACTTTTATACGTGCACTTTAATAATATTTTAACAAAATATCTTATAGTAATCATAAATGACCTAGAATTGGTTGCAAAATTTGGGTTGGTTTTTGTTTGTTTGTAAAATGCAGATTTCATGTACACAGGTGACCAACATTTTCAGTGGTTATTTATTCCTGGAAGTATTTAAATTTCAGCAGTCATACTAACCCTAGATCAGTAGCAGCACTGGCATGAATGATTTGCCCTCTAGGTAACCTATTATTGCCAATATAATAGGCAGAGTATATGGAGGAGAAAGTAGGATGTCATTGTTGATAATAAACTTTCTACATCATACATTAATTGCCATGATAAGAACAGAAAATTATAGGCCTGAATGAAACCCAGACACCTCAAAATATTACATTTCTATTAATAAATTATTTACAGAGATCTAGAAATGCTCGGTAGATATAGTTGTAATAAACATGATATGAAAAATCTTTGCTGTGATTAACTAAGAGGTTACAGATATTTCAGTCAGTTCAGAAGGGCACTGTTTTTGAGGATTTAAATTTTGTTTTCTTGTGTGCAAGATCAGCAGAACAGCAGGGAGAGAGGAGAGAAAGTGCAACACAGAAAAGTAGATGGAAACAAATTACAAATTTATACACAGAAAATTCAAGACAGGAGATAAAGGAAGGGAAGGACATCAAAGGTATAGAAGTAAAATATTAGACAACTATTAAAAAAAACATACCAATCTGATGGAAATAGCACTAGAATTGAGTACCCATTCGTGAGTCATGTTCATTTTCTACTGAGCTAATTGTAAAGACTAATTGATCACCTTTGCTGAAAAAGCTTTTAATTTTGAGCCTTCTGGAGTATATTGAACCAGAACTGCTATTTGTTGCATTTTCCACTGAGTACTCCTTTGGGTATGTGTAGAGAGAAACAAGGTGATTGATTGGAATGTCAGTAATTTTCTTGTGGCTTTAATGAGCTGGCAGTTTGCAGTCACTTGGGGACAATTTACAGGACCTGAAGGCCGTGATAGGAGCAGAGGACCAAGGGACATTCTGTCACTTCCTGAGCATCTTGTTGGAGAATAATAAAATACAGCAGGGAAAAATGAACCTTTAATTCCAGGTTTTACCTTTAGGGTATTTTTAATGGTTTGGGGCTTTTTGTCATAAGACAACAAATCTATCACCATTTTATTGCATTTTTCTTAGACATATATTAAAAAAAGTTGTGTAGATTTTTTTTACTCTGATGTGTTTTACCCATTCTTCCTTTAAATCCTAATTCTACAGTTAATCTGATAGGATACTTACATCTGCTGGAGAGAGCTGTTTAGAAAGCCAGCTTCATGCATCAGGGTATAAGCTTATATTTATATAGATCAGCTTATCCTGAGGCTTCAATTTGCAATGGATAGACATATATGTAGATAAGACAGGGACTAGAGGCATGGGATCTTATGGCTTATGTTTGATTAAAAATTTGCAATTTTCTGATACAAATATTTTTTATCTTTTTTGAGGAAGAGCATTTTAAAAACTTATCAAAAGATAAAAACACTTATTTTTTAAAAAGTATTATTTAAAAAAATATTTTAAAAGATGAGTTAGATATAGAATAAAATGTTGTATTATCTTTTCCATCATCAGAATAATCTAAATAAGGTTTCATAATCCTCTGCAAAATAAATACTCATTTATCTTTACATTTGTAATGCTAAAAAGGCTCCAAGTATCAATGTAAGAGCAAGACACATTTTTAATCCTGCAAAAGCTTTGACTGATTAATGATTTGAAAGTGTTCCAGTTAAAATATTTGCTAAAGGAATTAAGTCTAAAAATAAAGTTCATCTTTATGTGTCTCAAAGACTAGACACTGATCCAGCCAGGAGAAAACCACACCGCACACAGCAGACAATCCTAAACTGCATGTCAGAGCCCTGAACACCTCTCATTCCTTCACCAGAATGAGAAAACAGAAACACATTTTGCTAGCGAAGGAGGAAAAACTAAAGATCAGTCAAAAGGCTACAAATAACATTAGGGAGTTTTTCATAGATGAGGTAGAAAGGAATGAAATTAAATGCCAAACCTCAATTTTCCTGAAGAGTCAGAAAATAAAAGACTGAGGATAAATGAGACATTGTATTCTTAAATGCTACATCAAAAAATAAATTGTATCAAAAATAAATTGTATATGTTTAAGATCCAGTGGTGTTTAATAAGCAGTAAGTATATAGGAGCATTAGGTGGATGGCACAGAAAAACACCCTAATTAATCCAATTGGATTAATTTTTCTAAAATGCGTGCAATTAAAAAAAAAACACACACTGGAAACAGCTATTTGCATACTGCAGAGGACGGAAATTATTTGTAGTCATAAATACACTACATCAAATTCTAATTGCACTTGCACATATGAAACCTAATTAATTAGCCTAATTAAATGGGCATCATGTGGATTCAAAAGCAATTACATACAAACTGCAGTGTTTCAAACAAATTGTCCACAATATTCCACAAAACAGTCTACCTAAATATTTTTTCAAGTTGCCTATTGACAGAGATCTAAAACTTGGATTTGCCCATTAAAAAACCGAAAGTCTGCTTATCAAATGAATTTATCAACATTCTTTTTTTCCCCCTAAGTGGAAAGGGTCAATCCAACATGCTCTTCTGTTCATATCGTGTTCCTGCTGTTTAACATGTACATCACAGTAGTCAGCTGAGACTTAACAGCATTGCAGTTCTCTCTGCAAATTATAAGGCTATGAATACTAAGAATTTCTTTTTACACCATAATTTTACATATAAGAATTGCTCAGATCTTGATTTCACAAGTGTTTATTCATGCATGTAAACACATGTGTGTGTCCTGGCACATCAAGGCTGTTCTGCAATACACTTGAAGCCAGGAAGCTGCATCTAGCAAACAAAAACCTGTAGCTGTGGAATAAATACCCCCTAAAAAGAGGTTATTGGGAAAGAATGGTTTACTTTGATTTTCCTTGGAAAATATAAACCTCACATCTTAAGCTTGTTTGGGAAATATCGAATAAATAGATTCTTGTCCAGGGTCATATCAAACAAAACTGAAGCAAGAAGTGAGGTTAAAGCACTGCTCTTGACTCATATTAATAAACTGGGAGATTTATCATCTTCTGGATTCAGGTTCTGCCATTATGATCCAGAAGAGCTGGCTTGCATGTGAATTCTTTTTCAGGGATTTTTGTAATAATTTGTACAAAATATACAATTATAAAATAATTTGTCTTTGGGAATGCTGCAGAAGGGATGGCACAAGCCAATCCCCCACTGTACTAACAGCCTGCACAAGGTCAAATCCACCATCGAGTGGCAATGTAGGACTACAGAGCACTGAACGGGCTCCCAAACCTTGCCTTATGGCAGTGCCTTACAGGGGATACAATCAGCACATCCTGTCAAATGTCACTGACTGTGACCAATTATTACACACTTTAACCCAACATATGACATGTACACGTCTTGTATTTCTTCAGAGAGACACTTATTTGCTGCTACTTTGCATATTGCTGCAGATCAAACCAAACATTGCATTTGAGAAGTGTTCCTGGCCCTTGGAGCCATACTACACTGTACACAGCAAGACTCTTCAGAGCTGTATTTGCCACCAGTGAAGCTTTTAGGTAAGGGCAATTTGACATCATTCCCAAGCAAAACTGGATAAGGAGAAAACAATTGATGTTCACTCAGTTATAGCAAAAAGGGAAGCAAACCCAAGCCTATTTGTGGACAATATTTCAAGTTTGGCTGAGTTCATTGTTAAAGAACATTTTCATAAAGGGCTCAATGTATGGCATTTTAGTGAAAAAGACAGTAAAACATTTATACAGCTTAAGTGCCTTAATTTGTTACCTGAGATGAGGTCAGTGGAGATATGCTTTTTTAAGGGGAATACAGTGTCTTTTAAGCCACAGTGTTATCTACTCATTTTTTGATGTATGAATTGCCTTGTGGGACACACACTGATCAACTTCTGCTGTTCCAGAGGACATTATGACTCTACCTGAACCTTTCAGGAACCTTTACAAGTTGCAACTGGGCTGACCTGAACTTCCTATGTTGGGTCCTGGCTTGGGCTGTCATGACAGCCCTGTGTGAATGCCAAGGCCAAGTCACTGTGCACAGCTTGCACAACGCCCCCAAAGGGTAATGTCATGAACATATGAGAGAGGATGGTAGCTAGAGTCAACTACAAAATTCAGAATTGGAAACTAGTAACTGTTTTCAGAGGGAGACTCTTTAATCACGAGGAAAAAAAACCCGAAAATCTCTGTTCATTTCCGGGTGTGCACATTCTGGAGAGTGTATCTTAATCAAAAGCTTTATTTAGAGGAGTGTAAACTATTTAAATCATTGGGGGGTTCAAATGAATGTAACTGTGGCAGACGGTATCTGTGCCATTTAACAATTCTAGTCCTAAACTCTGAGTTTTCTTGAACAAGTTACTCTTTAGGCAAACAGGCAATAAAACTTCAGGCAAAAGGTAGAAGCTTCTATAGACAAAACACCACCACATTTTATATAAAAAAGTTAAGTGAAATACAAAGTCTAGTTTAAATAATAAAAATTAAGAACATATACACCCCAACATCACTTAATTTCATGAAACAACAATTAACACTCTAAATGCTTTAAATACTCCTTACCCTCATCTTTTGTTTCCTTGAACTACATGCTCAATTTACAAATAGTAAGACCTAATAAGTTTCAGTATTAACCAGAACTGTCATTTATTTAATGTCTGAGAGTAAACATCTATGGATGAGTCAGGAAACTTAAATTCATATTTTCAGCTTATAAGAGATGTTGGGTATAATTTAAAAATTCTACACAGCTTCCTTAATTTCTCTTTGATGCCTTAGGAGTAAGACTTGTTACTAATAGATCTACTGTAATAACCAAATTTTGGATGAATAGAGACTCTTGTTGGAAGTTTATAAATGTCTAACATATCATTGAGATAAACTTTTAATTACATTTTAATGATGGCTAAGCAGTCAATTGAAACTGAAAGAAATTTAACATCTAAATAGCATCTTCTAAACAAGAAGCAAGGAAACCTTGAAATTTTGGTTAATGACACTATAATCACCAGAGAGAAAATTGGTCTCAAGAATTACCATATTAGAATTAGAAATATAGCATTTTAAGTATTTCTCAGTTAAAAAATATCATGGACATAATTTTAACAGGAATCTGTCCTTTCATAACGACTTCTATCCAAACTAAATTAAAGCTAACAGCGTCTGGTGAAGATCATGACTACTATCACAGTACTCATGTGTTGATCACAATGATGAACCTGACCTCTGTTTCACAGCAAGGGAGAATCCTTGCTTTCCTGCATCAGAGCCATGACTCAACTCAGATATTTGTTGAGCTGTTAATAGGGCTGAAAGCCATGTCACCTAACTTGCATGTGTCAAAGACAAACACAATTTCAGTACATAGTAGTATACTTGTTTTATAGAAAAGTGAATTGTCTCTGGCATCACTGTTTCAAGGTTTTTTGTATTGTTGGGGGTGTTTTGTTGCAGAAGATTTTTTGGAGGTTGTTTCTGGTTTTTATTTTTTAAAGGGTGTGACAAAGCCAGCATAAGTAAACTCTCTCAGACCTGAAATGTAATATGAAGTAGCACTTCCCAGCTTTAGCCTATCCTTATCCTATTGGTGGGTTTGGCTCTCTTGGGCTTTTATTTCCTAGTCCAAGTCAGATAGAAATGCTTACAAAGTGCTCTGCTCTGTGTTCCATGACTGTGCTCACTGTCTCTGCAGAGTTTGTAGAGCAGTTTTGTTTAGCAGTAAAAGAGGAACCAACCACCTGGACTGCAATCATACTGCTATAGATTTTACTGCTACATCATGAGCTAGGAAATGACTCTCAGACTTCTCTTATTATCTCTTATAAAGTCCTCCCACACATCCCCACCACCATTAATGTTACATAGCATAGTATCCTCATTTGCACTACACAGCTCAGTAATCTTGCACCCATTGTGTGTATGGCAAGGCTACTTCCAGAGGGAATTAGGCATTGTTAAGAACTGGTACAAAGGAATGTGACCTACTGCAACAAACTTTTCCTTTAAATTAGTTTCTGGACAGTCTCAATTCAGTATTTTCTAAGGTAAGACATAAAATACTGATATTCAAGAACCATCTTGACACAATCCTGTGCCATGTGCTCTGGACATTGACCCTGCTTAAGCTATCTGGTTGGACCAGATGACCCCTGTGATCCCTTCCAACCTGACCCTGTGATGCTGTGACTGCATTTCTGACAAGGAGGTGTTCATTCTCTTACACTCTATTGACAGCTTGGCACCCTATTGACTACCATAATTCACAAGAATCTCCTGTATATCTCTAACACAGTAGGTTCCATTTTTTTCCTATATTATGGATCCTCTAAAACAACATAACATATACATGCATATATATGTAAACTAGCAATGTATGTTAACATTTCTGTAATTTTGAGGATTCTAAAGTGAGAAATTATGAAGTCAGATAAGATAACCCTAGAAGGAAGAAGGAAAAATTAAAATTTCTTCATGAGATAGCTGTAGAACAAATACTTTGGATAACTAATGTACAGTTCGGACTAATAGAATAGTCATAGTCACGAAGGAAAGATTCCTTTCCTTCCAGCAGAAGGAAGGATATTTTGATTACACTTAATCCATAAAGAACCAAGGACAGACAGACACAGAAGAAAAAAAGGAAAGATTTGAAAAGCAGAAAGCATGGGATTGTGTGAGATTGGACAGAAATTTAATACCATATAATCTGCACACCCATTGTTTACAGACCCAAAACCTGGTAGGGAATCTATGATGAAATAGATGAAATAGTCATGTCATGTTTGCAGTTTGCTGTTGTGTGTGCCAAGTCTAATTTTACCCAGTTTAAAGAACTAACAGATAAGAAAGTGAACACAATTAATCCCTTCAAAGTGATTTCAATACTATGGTACATTCAGCCCTCAGAACTGGAAAGTACATTGGGACCTAAAAGTAAAAGGCTGCTGAAAAGTAAATTATATTCTTTACAAATGGTAATGGTGTCCTCAAAGATTTAGTAAAAAAAAGCCTGGTAACATAATCTACATCAACGTATTTCTAAAAATACTGACTAGTGATAAAAAAGTATAGGTAAGAAATGCAGGGATAAAACTCATCAACTGCAACGTCCCTGTGAATGCTATTGTGAGTTTCTTAATTGAATTTAAAACATTTTTTCTCTTTCAGCTAGCACAGTGACTACTTCTCTATCTTTAATTGCTAAATTGAGGCTGATTTAAACAGAATGCTTGCATTTGTGCATTTCACGGATGTGTACATTTAAAGTTATATTTCATCAAGCTCTTGACAGGAAAGTAGTGATTAAAAATATTCAACACAAAAATTTAAAGAGAAGCTCAAAGTTTATCTCTAGATTCTTTGGATTAGAATTGCAAAAATTCTCTTGAAACTCAGCAAAGGAATCTTAAAAGAATGAAACACACCTGAAAACCCAGAAAATTTTAAAAGCTAGGCTTTCAGAAGCCAAATAATAGCAATAAAGTTAATGGCATGGATGAAAAATAAACCTATTTATTTACAGAGTGAATTTTTCAAAGTAATTTTTAAGTACCATCTTTTTCTCTGACACCCTCTAATTATACTGGGAGTGCAACGCTGCCAAGAGGTTTCTTTTGTGTTTGCAGTTCTTCATAGCTCCTGGCAGCTGCTAGGAGTCACTGTACTGTTTTTACAAGGAGGTGCATGAAAGACAGCATTAAATTATTATATAATTAATGCAAACAAAAAGCTACATTGCTTTTTGTCTGCGTTTGCTGACAGGCAAAAAGAAAGTGAAGCTGCTAGGGTTTATGGGGAATAATTGACATCTAGAAACAGAAATAACACTTTTCACTAGATAATACAGAAAAGCTTTTTCACCCATTTGAAAAAGAAAATCTACATAGAGAGTCATTAAATATGTGGGGTTTTTTTTAAGAATTGCACAGAAGGCAAAAAGCACAGGATTAATGACAAGGTGGAATGGAAAAATGTCTCTCATAAACCTGTGCTCTTTCACAAATGAAATAATACTGTACAATTGACAGACTCTGAATATTTTCCTCTATATTTTATATGAAGCTTTAAAAAAAATTTACAGAGGAAAGAAACATTACTGCTAAAATGCCTTAGTAGATGGTCTTGTTTCTCATTCCACATTTGAGTAAAAAAAAAAAAATACTGATATTTGAATCAAGTTTCATTCAAAAAGTCACATAAAAACAGTACTCACTTTTTCTTTAGTCTTCTGTCCTTTTCTGCTTGTGTTCCAAGTTTTCCTAATCCCAGAGATTCCTGAGCTGCTGCCTCTGTTTCCATGTAACCTCCTGGAAAATAAAACAAACAAAACCCCCACCATATTTTCCCTTCTCTTGCTTCCTCTCCTTAACCCTTCAATTCCCCTCCCACTCACCATCATCATCATCATCTACATTTGCTTCCTTAACATGCGACATCTAGTGTTTGTGGAGAACATCTATCACCTGCAGAAGTAAATTCTGGCAAGAATTTACTACATGGGAAAGAGTAGTAGAGGAAAAAGAAATGTTTTCTCCTCCTTGTGTTCAGCAGAAATGTATGACAAGAGCAGCCCTATCTCCTTTGCCTATTTTTCCTTGCCACCTAAGGCTCAGCCTTGTGCTAAGTAAGCAATGTTCTCACCACTTTTTAATCTTAGTTGAGAAATGTACAAATGAAATTTCATTCTCTAGAACTGTCTCTCTACTGTTGCCATAATACAGCATCACCTAATGCAGTAGTGCTAAAGTCTTCGTTTTGCTTTCATAGAGTCTTAGATGTCATTATCCCTGCAAAATCGTAGAGACGACAGAAAGAATCTGTCAGAGAAGTAAAAAGCCTCCTACATCTCCTTGGAGGTTGTAGGCACCTAAATCCTATCAAAGTCAAGGGAACTTGAATAACTTACACAGAGTGACATTGGAAACTTGCAGTAAGCAAGGATATGTGGACCAAAATAAAATAATTTTATAAACTAAGGGCATGACTGGTATGATCCACATGGCCACTGACAGGACTTTCCTAGTGCAGAAGTGGAAAACGGTCTGACTTTTATCGATTCAAGAAGAGGGAACGTGCTGATGGAGCTCAGTACAGTCTCCTGGCTCTGGCTTCACACTGTCCCCTCACTCCCACTTGTATGTGTACAGACAGAGGCACTGCAGCTCTCCTCTGAAGGATGCCTCCCTCCTGTGCTCCAGTTCAGAAAGTGTGCAACTGGCACAAGAAAAAAGGGAACAGTGTGGTAAAATGCTGGTGCTTGACTCTGTTTGAACATAGCTATTTCTTATTTCACAGCTAATGGATAGTGAACAATTGTATAGGGGACACCGGCAGAATAAAAAAAGCAAAAAATAAATTAGAATATTTCTGTTCTGATAGGTTGATTTTAATAATAAAATTATTCAAAAATGTTATTTACTGAAATAGCACCACAGCCTTTTACAAGTCAGATTTACATGTGCCTCAAGCGAGAACAAAACCTACTAATGCATCATGTCTATAAGAAACTTAGAAAAGCTTGGGTTTAAGCTGTTCTTTTAAAGCAGGTGCTGTTCTAACATCCCTGTTTGTCTAGACAGATTTTTACTTTATTAAAAGAGGACACTACTTCTACAAGTCTCACAATGGGAATGGTGCAAATGCACCTCACAAATGCAGAAAACACGAACATATACTTTTCTTTACTTCATCTGCCTGTCCAAATCTTATAGAATCTCATTAAATGCTTCTTGCTCACTCTGGATTACATTTTTCACTCAGCAATCAATCAACATACCATACCCTTCTTGAGAGAGCAGCTCTCAGCATGTTGGATAGAGATGGGATGAGTACAGTGCAATGAGGGTTTATTATAGGTTGGAGAGTAGTTTGGGAATAATGATTTCTCCATTCTCCAAATACATCTGGTCTTCAAATAACTGAGGGTACCTTATATTGGATGTGGCCACAATAAATGTTTCCTAACAAGCTGACTTTTCCATTTACCATGCAGATCAGCTTGCTTGGGGTCCGCTTAAAATGCCTGGAATGTATTGTTTGTTTTGGAGTCTAGAATATTTTAAAAGTAATATGAGAAGAATACAAAAGTGTCTAACGTGGTGTTTGTCAAGTGAGAGAAGACTGGAAAAGATTCAAAGAAAAAAAGAAGGAAAGAAGGAAAGAAACTGCACTTGAGGTCCCTGCAGCATTCCTTCCTCCTTTTCCAAAAGCTTAGAGAAAACTTGAAGAATCTAGAAATCTTGAATCTAGACTCAAGAAAAGATCTCCTAAGGCATGAATTTGGCATGGAATAATAATGCTAACGGTTTAGCAGAGAAGGTAAAATTATCAAATAATAATATAACAAAACTCTAGTAAGTTTAGGAGTTGAAAAGGAATAATTTCAGGATTTTGCAAGGAATACAGAGCAAGGAAATATTTTGGGTAGGAGCATAGCTCTGTTGAACATAGTAATACAACTCTGTAGGTTTCAATACTGTCTCTTATTTAGAGTATATAAATGTGTTTTTGAAGAAAAGGTATTTTCCGTATTAAAAAACATAAGAAGCATATGTCTATATTAAATTAGAGTGTTTGATTTAAGCAAGGAAATTAATTACATTCTTTTATTGATTTTGCAATATAAATTTGGGTTTTGAAAGCCATACAAATATTTTGCAGGGCTGTAGTGATAAGACTTGTTATATAAATTTCTGTGATGTAGTGTCTTACCATGAATAGAACTCCTAATTTTATAGCTGCACAGATAACACATCTGTTGTGAAACTGAGTCAAGTACTACCACTACTGCTGTTTTAAAAATTTCATTGTCCCTTGCAACTCAGGGTGTTCTATGATTCTATGATACTGCCATTGAACGAAAATGACCACTCAATAAATGCTTTTATTTGATATGTTAAAAATTAAGATGAGAAAAACTACCTGTAATTCAGCTTTTGTCTTTTTAATTTCTGAAAAATATTTTGCTCCTACCTTTTGATTATGTAACAGTCTTACTGTTCATTTTATACATGCCAGTAAACCTAGTTTGCCTAACAAAAATCTGCATTATATCGAAATTTTGCTCTTGAATTAAAGAATAGAAGTCACAAAAATTAATATAATTGTAAATCACCAATATATTTTAGCAATTTCATGACCTAGTATGGGAAATTACAAATGGACTTTATCAAATTCTATGCATGTATTATTAATCATGGTGGGTTTTAGGAAATTAATCCTATGCCAGATTTCATTGTTCCTGAGATAGTCTTGAAAACTGTTATTTCATTTTTGTTCCACATTCCAAAGAACAAGGACGACCAATACATTTCTTGTATCTTTGTCCTCTATGTTCCTGACTTACTGGGAAATTATAGGTTATTGTGAATAAACCATCAGTATCAATAAAAAAGGTTATATGGAATGCAAATATGAATTAATAAAGTCTAACTTTAGGTGCAGTCTAAAGTTATAAAATTAGTTATCAATGCAGTTGGTGGCATACAGGTGCAGTTCAATGAATCATTTATAGATTCTCATTTAAAAGTCTGAATAAATCAGTTTTATTCTTTCCATAGTGAAAAAAGGGGGAATTCAGATTGCAATTAGAAATTAGGTAGGGTTTTTTTTTTTCAAGAACACACGGTTTTCACAGGCAGAGAGAAGAAAGGTTGGAGTATCAATGAAGAATACTCAGTTTTTCAATTTTACTCTGATACTTTGACCTTAGTACTATCTTTTTATAAATTCTGTACTATTTTAGCAATGTGTTTGCTAGTTGTGATAAAGACATTGCAACAAAAATGTAGGGTTTTAATTTCAGGCTTATGCTTGCTGCTTAAGGGTTTACTGCAAAGCCTTAGAATTCTTTTACAAGTGTGACATGGTCACCCTGGCAGTAAAATCTAGTGCCTCACAAATTTGTATTATATTACATCTTCATGACTAGGAAAGAGCCAGTATTTCAATTTTATTGACACTTTTATTACAATTTGATATTTGTGTTGGCATGTGTCCATATAGACATATCCTATAGAAATAGGTAGAGGAAAATTTTTTCCATGAATGAAATAGACTGAAATCGTTTTGGCAAGGGAAAAGGGCAGAAGAATTAGGAAGAAAGCAAAGCACTGCTGTGAGCAGCATAACTCTAAAAGGAAATTGTTATCCTGAGAACATTCAGCTATAGGCACTAGAGGGCATCTACTGACACACTGAAATCTGAACAGCAGCTACACTTAGTTACAAGGACCTTCTTTATGACATAGGTACACCACTTACAGCCATTTATTCCTTATTAACTTCTCACCTCCTCTTTATGTGGTTATTCAAA